>NW_024081323.1:444241-1059579 GCF_003009895.1 Hyaena hyaena
TTTTATTTATTTCTAGGAGAGAGAGAGAGAGACAGCGTGAGCAGGGGAGGGTCAGAGAGAGAGGGAGTCACAGACTGAAACAGGCTCCAGGCTCTGAGCTGGCAGTCAGCACAGAGCCCGACGCGGGGCCCGAAACCACGAACCGCGAGATCATGACCTAAGAGAAAGTCGGACGCTTAACCGACTAAGCCACCCAGGCGCCCCTAGTGCTTCGTCTTTTTAAGATGCTCCAACTGTAGCTTTACCTGACCCATTTTTAAAATACTCTTATGGGGACACCTCGGTGGCTCAGTCAGGTTAAGCATCAGACCTCAGCTCGGTCATGATCTCCTAGCTTGTGAGTTCAAGCCTCATGTCTGGCCCTGTGCTGGCAGCTCAGAGCCTAGAGCCTGCTTCAATTCTATGCCTCCTCTCTCTGCCCCTCTCCCTGCTCTTAGTCTGTCTGTCTCTCAAATAGAAATTAAAAAAAAAAAAAAAAAAAAATTAAAGCCATGTAAATAATTTACAGGGATTAGTAGTGTGATTTTAAAAAAATAATGTAGGTGTGACATTTCATCAAAAAAAAACTGGGCAAGTAGTGATATATTTTCAAAATTAACATTTGTACTAAATTTTTAAAAAATCAGCATTTGTACTAAATATAAAAAACAATAATATTTAATGTTTTCAACTAGCTATATCACTTACACATATGAAGAAATACAATGTATGTTCAAATAATTTTAGGGTAATGTAATTATTCCTAAACCATGTGATTTCTTTTTCATTTAAATCAAAAACATTTTATAGTGGCTCATTTAGTTCATAAAGGGCAGAAATATACAGTACAGCCCAAGCTTGATATTACTATATATTCAAATCACTGTATCACTCCTTATATGAAGTGGATGTGATAATAATTTTTATTTGCCAATACATTGTGCTTTGGAAATTTTTTCTGGAAACCATCTTTAATCAAAGTAAATAATATTAAATGGGGGTTTACTGAGCTGATTGAATACAGTATTATGCAGTAAAAAAAGTTGGGATGGCTGGGGTGTGGGCCCTGGGTGGCTCAGTCAATTTAGTGTCTGATTCTTGATTTTGGTTCAGGTCATGACATGGAGCCCTAAGTGGGGTTCTGGTGCTAAACTAGGCTCTGTGGAACCTTCTTAGGATTAGTTCTCTGGCCCTACCCCTCTCAAGCACGTGTATACATGTCTCTCTCTCCCTCAAAATAAATAAATAAGTTTTAAAAACAATTTTTTTCTTGATTGTTTCCTTGACTGTGGTTTCAAGCTGGATTTGAATAAAACTTAGCTATTAAAGAGGAAAAAAATATAAAAGAAAACATCTTTACCCCTTGAAATGTACCCTTAAAATATTTAGTCATTTTAAATGTCAAGATGAGAATATTATAAAAAATATATAATAAAAGAGAATCACTTAAAGAAAAGCCACATTTAAATCTCCAAATACATTTTTGATAGGTTTTCAGGGTTTGCTGGAGCAATGTTTTTCCTTCTTTTTTTTTTTTTTCCTGGACCTGTTTTATTCCTTTGTCTACTACCTCTAGCATTATTTTGCAAGAACTGAAACCAGAAATATGAAGGTACCCATGGAGAAGGACTGTTCTTCAATATTCTTCTCAACTTTAGGTAGGGAATATGAAAACATAACAACAAAAAAACACACTTTTAAAACACTTTTCTCTTTTTTTGCAAATCAATGCTTCAGATTCTTAATGTGCTAAAGATTTGGAACATTTAGAATATCAAACTAAATGTTAAGTTCTAAGTAGCCATGAACTCATTTTTATAAATAGATTGCATTTTGCTGAAAAAAAAAGGTGTCAAGAAAATATAATTAGTGTATACCCCAAATGGTTCAACGAACTATACCAATTAAGTCTTTGTGTTCGATAGTTTAAACACTGCATCGTAATTTAAATATCATTCCCTTCAAATATTAAGTGAATTATCTTAATGACATTTTATTAGAAAATAGGTTATGGAGTAAATGACTTATCTTAAAAATCACCAGCCTAAGTATATTTAGAAATTAAGGTCAAACATACTACAGTAAACATTTCTAATCACTAACTTGATACTCCACTGTCTTGTTACTGATTTTATTATAGTTCCATAGTTTCCTCTAAACATCCCTAAGAAGAAAATTAGCATTGACCATTACAATTATGCTAGTAATTTTTTAAAGGTTATTGGAAACCAGCAAAACTAAAAACATAAGGGGAGGGGCCAAGATGGCTGAAGAGCATAGAAGTTATTTTTTGCATCTCTTGTTTCTGAAAAGCAGCCAGAGCAATACTAAACCAACTTGCACGCTTAGAAATCTGATTTGAGGATTTGCACAACAGCCTGCACAACCCAAACCACAGAACTCAGCAGGTAGGCGGCGCAAAGAGGTGAATAAGGGGAGAGAGAATCTGCAGAGGGCGGGGAGCTGCTTTTGCTTGCAGAGACAGGACGGAGACGGGGTAGGGAGAGTATGGGAAAAGCACCTCCCACCAAAAACAGCAGGAAAAAAAAAAGAGAAGTGGCAATAGCCACAAAGGAATGAACAAAAAAAGGAGAAAAGAAAAGAAAGGATTAAATTCCATTAAGACGCAATAAACAAGGGAGCATAGAGTCTGAAACTCTGCAGCTGGATACCTGGTGGTGCTCTGGTGGGAACGGCGAATCCCCAGGAGCAGAGCGCGACGTCCAAGGGGATCTTGGGGCCACACGGGTGAGGTGGATACCCTGCTGGGAGGCTGTGTGGCCTCCCACAGCAAAGGTCCCAGTGGACCCCAGAGAACAGCCACATTCGCAGGTACTGGAACAAGGCCATTAAGGGTGAAGACTGGTGCCAAATGTGTGTTGCGCTTTACCAGAATCCCTGAAATGCTGCTGCTACAGGTTCGCGCAAACTTTTTCTGGGGCGGGCTGGCACCTGGCCGCAGTCTGAGCATCGGCAGCAGCACAATCAGTCTCGCGAACGTTCCCGGAGGCAGGCCGGCACCTAGCCTTTTCTCTGTGAGACCTTTCCCCAGAGGGTCTGAGCGGGTCAAAGCCACAGTCGGTCAGAAATGATGGGCTGGGAAACACACCCCCATTTGAGATAAAACTCAGGAGGGAGGTGCCGCTGGGCAGCCCGATGGCTTGGTCACTGACAGTGTAGGGCGGGGAGTAGATGGAGGCCAGAGACAAAGGAGGAGAGCTTGATGGCTGGTCCTCGGTGAGAGCACAGAATTCTGATACTAGGAACTGTGTAGCTGGGTGACGCCATTTTCATCCCTCCTGCGCATGCGATTGGGCCTACACACGCCACAACAAATCACCCCAATAAGCTAAGCAGCGCCATCTAGTGGAGAACGGAGACCTTACACTCAGACCCGCCCAATAGGGCCAACCACACTTCTGAGGAACACAAATCTCCCTGTTGGCTTAATTTATGGACTATAAAGTGCTTCATAGTTTGACTTCTAGGGGAAACTGGATGTATTTCAATCATATTTCACTCTGTTCATTGGTCCATCTGTTCAATTTTTTCCTTTCTTATTCTTGAATACAGAATGAGGAAAAATTAATTTTTATTTTCCACTTTTATAAAAAAGATTTTTCTTTACTTTTTTATCATATTTTTTGCTTTTTGTAAACTTTAAAATTCTATTTTACTTTCATCATTTCATTGTATTCTATTTTATTGTATTCATTTTTAAATTTTCAAACGTTTCCTTTTTTCCTCTTTTTTTTCTTTTATTTTCTATCCTTTCTTTCTCTATTCTAACAAGCTTCTTTCAACAACCAGACCAAAAAGGCCTAGGTTCTAGCATCCTTTATTTGATTTTTTGGTGTTGTTTTAAATTTTTAAATATTCTTTTTTTTTTTTTTTTTACTTTATTAATTTCTTTAACATGATGAAACAAAGGAATTCACCCCAAAAGATAGAACAGGAAGAAGTGACAGCCAGGGTCTTAATCAACACAGATACAAGCAAGATGTCTGAACCAGAATTTAGAATCACGATAATAAAAATACTAGCTGGAGTTGAAAATAGCATAGAATCCCTTTCTGTGGAGATAAAAGAAGTCCTAGTCAGGATGAAGCTAAAAAGGCTATAACTCAAATAGATGCCACAGTGGCAAGGATGGATGAAATAGTATACCAAATCAGTGATACAGAGGACAAACTTATGAAGAATAATAAAGCAGAAAAAAAGAGGTAGACTAAGGCAAAAGAGCATGACATAAGAATTAGAGAACTCAGTGATTCATTAAAGAGGAATAGCATCAAGAAACATAGGGGTCCCAGATGAAGAGAGAGAAAAAGGGATAGTTTTTTGTGAGCAAATCATGGCGGAAAATATTCCTATCCTGGTACAAGACACAGACATCAAAATCCAGGAAGCATAGAGAACTCCTATTGGATTCAACCCAAACTGACATCAACAAGGTATATGATAGTCAAATTCACAAAATACGCAGTCAAATACAGAATCATGAAAGCAGCAAGGGAAAAAAAGTACTTAACCTACAAGGGAAGACAGATCAGGTTTGCAGCATACCTGGCCACAGAAACTTGGCAGGCCAGAAAGGAGCGGCAGGATATAATCAATGTGCTGAATTGGAAAAATATGCAGCCAAGAATTCTTTATCCAGCAAGGCTGTCATTCAAAATAGACGGAGAGATGGGGCGCCTGGGTGGCTTAGTCGGTTAAGCGTCCGACTTTCGCTTAGGTCATGATCTCGCGGTTCGTGGGTTCGAGCCCCGCGTCGGGCTCTGTGCTGACTGCCAGCTCAGAGCCTGGAGCCTGTTTCAGTCTGTGACTCCCTCTCTCTCTGACCCTCCCCTGCTCACGCTCTCTCTCTCTCTCCTAGAAATAAATAAAACTTTAAAAAAAAAACAAAAAACAAAAAAACAAAATAGACGGAGAGATAATAAGTTTCCCAGACAAACAAAAACTAAAGGAATTCATGACTACTAAGCCAGCCCTGCAAGAAATTTTAAGGGGGACTCTTTTAGGGGAGAAAAGACAAACAAATAAGCAAACAAAACCAAAAAGACCAAAAGCAACAAAGACTAGAAAAGTCCAGAGAACACCACCAGAAACCCCAACGCTACAGGCAATATAATGGCAATAAATTCATATCTTTCAGTACTCATTCTAAGTGCTCACTTTAAACATCAATGGACTAAATGCTCCAATCAAAAGACAAAAGTTCACAGAATGGATAAGAAACAAAATCCATCTATATGCTGTTTACAAGACACCCGTTTTAGGCCTAAAGACGCCTTCAGATTGAAAGTAAGGGGATGGAGAACCACCTATCATGCTAATGGTTGCCAAAAGAAAGGCAGAGTAGCCACACTTATATTAGACAATCTAGATTAAAAAAAAAAAAAAGACTGTAACAAGAGATGAAGAAGGGCATTATATCATAATTAAGAGGTCTGTCCAGCATAAATATCTAACAATTGTAAATAAATAATGAGTTAATCACAAACATACAGAAACTCATTGATAGTAACACCAAAATAGCAGGGGATTTCAACACCTTACTTATAGCAATGGACAGATCATCTAAAACAGAAAATCAACAAGGAAACAATGGCTGTGATGACACACTGGGCCGGGTGGACTTAACAGATATATTCAGTACATTTCGTCCTAAAGCACCAGAATACACATTCTTCTCAAGTGCACATGGAACATTCTCCAGAATAGATCACACACTGGGACACAAATCAGCCCTCAACAAGTACAAAAAGATCGAGATCATACCATGCATATTTTCAGACCACAGCATTATGAAACTCAAAATCAACCACAAGAAAAAATTTGGAAAGATAAATACTTTCCAAAGAAAAAAGAAAGAATGAATGGCCTAACCATGAAGTTAAAGAGGAAATTTAAAAATACATGGAAGCTAATGAAAATGGTAACACCACAGACCAAAACCTCTGGGATGCAGCAAATACAGTCATAAGAGGGAGGTATATAGCAATCTGGCCTTCCTAAAGAAGGAAGAAAGGTCTCAGGTATACAACCTAACCTTACACCTTAAAGAAGTGGAAAAAGAAGAGCAAATAAAACCCAAAACCAGAAGACAGGAAATAATACAGATTAGAGATCAATGCCATTGTTTCAATGCTATTGAAACAGACAAACAAAATAACAGGAGTTGGCTCCTTGAAAGAATTAAGAAAAATGATAAACCCCTAGCCAGTCTGATCAAAAAGAAAAAAGGGAAGAACCCAAATAAATAAAATCAAGAACAAAATAGGAAAGATCACAACCAACACAGCAGAAATACAAACAATAATAAGATAATATTATGAGCAATTATATGCCAATAAAATGGGCAATCTGGAAGAAATAGACAAATTCCTAGAAACTTACAAACTACCACAACTGAGACAAGAAGAAATAGAAAATTTGAACAGACCAATAACCAGTAAAGAAATCTAATTAGTGATCAAAAATCTTCCAAAAAACGAGTCCAGGGCCACATAGCTTTTTACGGAAATTTTACAAAGCATTTAAAGAAGAGTTAACACCTATTCTTTTGAAGCTGTTAAAAAACAACAACAAAAAAAAAAAAAAAACAGAGATGGAAGGAAAACTTCCAAATTCATTCTAGGAAGCCAGCATAATCTTGATTCCAACACCGAAGACCCACTAAAATGGAGAACTACAGATCAATTTCCCTAATGAACATGGATGCAAAAATCCTCAACAAGATACTAGCCAATGGATCCAACATTACATTAAGAAAGTTATTCACCACAACCAAGTGGGATTTATATCTGGGATGCAGGTGAAATATCTGCAAAACAATCAATGTGATATATCACATCAATTAAAGAAAGAACAAGAACCACATAATTCTCTCAATAGATTTAGAGAAAGCATTTGACAAAATACAGCCTCCTTTCTTAATAAAAACCTTCAAGACAATAGAGATAGTAGGATCATACCTCAATATCATAAAAGCCATATATGAAAGACCTGCCTCTAATATCCTCAATAGAGAAAAATTGAGAGTGTTCCCCCCTAAGGTAAAGAACATGACAGGGATTTCCACTCTCATCACTGTTATTCAACATAGTGTTGGAAGTCTTAGCCTCATCAGCTGGACAATACAAAGAAATAAAAGGCATCCAAATCAGCCAGAAGGAAGTCAAACTTTCACTCTTCACAGATGACATGATACTCTATATGGAAAACCCAAAAGATTCTACAAAAAAACTGTTAGAGTTGATCCATGAATTCAGCAAAGTGGCAGGATATAAAATCAATGCACAGAAATCGGTTGCATTTCTATATGCCAACAATGAAGCAACAAAAAGAGAAATCAAAGAATCAATACCATATACAATTGCACCAAAAAACATTCTAGTAACAAACCTAACCAAAAAGGTGAAAAATCTGTACACTGAAAACTATAGAAAGGTTATGAAAGAAATGGAAGAAGACATTTTAAAAAAAAAAGGAAAAATATTCCATTCTCCTGAATTGGAAGAATAATCATTGTTAAAATGTCAATATAACCCAAACCAATCTACATACTCAATGAAATCCCTATCAAAATAACACCAGCATTCTTCACAGAGCAATAACAAACAATCCTAAAATTAGTATGGAACCAGAAAAGACCCCAGATAGCCAAAGTAATCATGAAAAAGAAAACCCAAACTGGAGGTGTCACAATTCTGTACTTCAAGCTATAATACAAAGCTGTAATCATCAAGACAGTACAGTACTGGCACAAAAACAGACACTCAGATCAATGGATCAGAATAGAGAACCCAGAAATGGACTCACAAACGTATGGTTAGCTCACTAATCTTTGACAAAGCAAGAAAGAATATACAATTTAAAAAAGACAGTTTCTTTAGCAAATGGTTTTGGGAAAAATGGACAAGGACATGCAGAATAAACCTGAACCACTTTCTTACACCATACGCAAAAATAAACTTAAAATAGATGAAAGACCTAAGCGTGAGACAGGAAGCCATCAAAATCCTAGAGGAGAAAACAGGCAACACCTCTTTGATCTTGCCTGCAGTAACTTCTTACTCAACATGTCTCCAGAGCAAGGGAAACAAAAGAAAAAATGAACTATTGGGACCTCATCAAAATAAAAACTTCTGTACAGTTAAGCAAACAATCAGCTAAACTAAAAGTTAACAGACTGAATGGGAGAAGATATTTGCAAATGACATATCAGATAAAGGGTTAGTATCCAAAATCTATAAAATATCTAACAAACTCGACATCCAAAAAACCAATAATCCAGGGAAGAAATGGGCAAAAGACATGAATAGACACTTTCCCAAAGAGGACATCCAGATGACTAACAGAAATATGCAAAAATGCTCAACATCAATCATTATCAGGGAAATACATATCAAAACCACAATGAGATACCACCTCACACCTATCAGAATAACTAAAATTACTCAGGCAACAAGAGATACTGGCAAGAATGCGGAGAAAGAGGGTCTCTTTTGGACTGCTGGTGGGAATACAAACTGGTGCAGCTACTCTGGAAACAGTATGGAGGTTCTTCAAAAAATTAAAAATAGAACTACCTCATGACTCGGCAATTGTACTACTAGGTATTTATCCAAAGGATACAGTCGTTCTGATTCAAAGGGGCACATGCACCCCAATGCTTATAGCAGCACTACTGACAATAGCCAAAGTATGGAAAGAGCCCAAATGTCCATAAACAGATGAGTGGATAAAGAAGATGTATATGTTTTGTGTGTGTGTGTGTGTGTGTGTGTGTGTATACACAATGGAATATATATATGTGTGTGTGTATATATATGTATATATACATATATATACAATGGAATATTACTTGTCAATAAAAAGGAATGAAATCTTGCCATCTGCAACTACATGGATAGAATTTTAGGGTGTTATGCTAAGTGAAATTAGCCAGTCAGAGAAAGACATGTATCATATGACTTCACTTACGTGAGGAATTTAAGATACAAAACAGATGAGCATAAGGGAAGGGAAGCAAAAATAATAGAAAAAGAGGGAAGGGAACAAAACATAAGAGACTTTAAATTATAGAAAACAAACAGAAGTTTGCTGGAGGGGTTGTGAGAGGAGGGATGGGCTAAACGGGTAAGGGGCATTAAAGAATACGCTTGTTGGGATGACTACTGGGTGTTATACATAGGGGACGAATCACTGGAATGTATTCCTGAAATCACTGCTGCAATATATGCTAAGTAATTTGGATGTAAAATTAAAAAATAAAAAGTATAAAATATTATTTTTATAATTTACTTTTTCTATCTGACCTTTAATCTCACCATATTATCTTACAAAAAGCTCACATTGAATTTTATGAGTCATTTCTACATTTATTTTATGTAATCACTCAAGAGTGTATTAAAGCTGTGGTTGGGGGTAAGTGCATTTAGTTCTTAAGAAAAAAAAAAAAAGGAAATTGGTCTTAGGTCTCTGAAAAGGAAAATACAGACTGACAGCCCTAGATAAATATGGGAAGTAAGCGGTGATTGGGGTTGTGTTAATAATGAGTTAAAAATTTGTGGATCAGCTTTTGGAAAAACTCTGTAGTTTTCATCCCTCTGAATCCTGCTGGAAAAATCTCTCTAACCATGATTCTATATTATATTCAGAGAAAGGTACTTTCATGCTATTATAAATTTCCACGGAGCTACAAGTTCTGAGACAGAATTACATGTAAGGGGTTTTATGTGAAAACATACCCTGGCAAGCCAAGATCCTGGTGTAGAATAAAAACAAGTAGAGTTCTTTCAGATTTTGCTATTTCTGGGGTATTTAAATCTGATAATACATGAGAATATCTTCAGAGAATTTCCTCAGAGGATTTTGATCCTAGAATGATGTTGAGGTATTATCTAGTAAACCTATTCACTGCTTTTAAGATAGAAGCATATAAAACACTCCAAAAAGATAGTAAGTTCTAGTGAAAATTAATCTCGACTGCTTGTTTACCTGTCCATGTGTGTCATTGTGCTAACGTGTTCCAGCATCTTATATGGTGATCATTTAAATCTATTATGAATAAAATGATGCCCCCTTTTGGTCATCCAGTGGTCTGTCCTACCTGGTGATTCATGGTCTCTGGAGTCAAATTTCATCATTTTAGAATAGCTCTCAGCTCTCTAATAAAGTCCACAGTACAAATGTCTCACATTTCCTAACTGTCATAGCTATTCAGAATCACTTTTTCCTACTTCACTTATCATACAAAATTATATTTCTTATATCTTTCTGTTTGGTCACAACCCTTAGTTCTCTCTTTAGCTACTCCTAAGCAGTCTTTTCCTCTTATTTCTGGAAATTATTTTCCTCCCGCAGTGAATTATCCTCCGCTTTATCTCTATTGAACTCAGTTCAATTTATATCTTCCCATTTCCCCAATTTGTCAAGATGTTTTGAATTTAAATCTTAAAATCAGAAAGTCAGTCCACCTGCGTAGACATCATCAGTACAAATACACTTTGTATTCATTCAGGTGATTGATAGAAGAGTGTTTGTTTTATGCCTGGAAGATGTCAATCTGATTGGTCTTCGCCCCCAAAGTTAATTCAGAAATACTGCTAACTGCTGTGATAACATTTATTACACAAAGGGAAAAATGTAATACAAACAATCTAATATTTTAAATTTATTGAATACTTTTTATATATACCATATTAGACTAAGTAAATTGAGATTAATCAAATCTATTTTGGCAGTATCACTATTCTAAAGAAAATGAAATTAATTAAATAATAAAGTTTTGGAAATTTTTACTAACTAGTTTTCTCTATTTGTATTTTGAATTAATTAGTGGGGAGAGGTAGCTGCTGGAGATTTCTAAGCATTTTAGGTCACAACATGGAGCAAATGAAAAACAGTATTATAAAGTTATCAGTAAAACTTAGGTATCCCATGTATGTGTAATCATGTGTGAAACAAAATACATTAAAATAATTCTTAACTTCTTACACTGGTAATGTCCATAAGAATTTGGATTAGCTTATTTAGCTTATTTTCACATCAGAAAACGGATATAATGGATATTTTGATGTAGAAAGAATCATTGGATTCATATCTATTATTTGTAAGTTTCAGAATGTGTGACTGTTCCCTTTACCTCGTAACAGTAAATACTACTACTTTTTCTCATTTTTTATCTTCAATTTCATAAAATACACACAAAAATCCATTTCACATATTCTTCAAATCAGAAAAATGGCTTAATATATATGTATTCTTAGATGCTCTTTGATTACTCAAAGATTAATTTTTCATAATAAATGATTTCAGAAAACAAAAAGAAAAAGTAGATGATTCATTTATTATGATCATTTGTATATATGCAAGCGCAGGTGAATTTGGGACCTTCTTAAGTCTTTACTTGAAAACCTGTAAAAATTTAGAAAATCACAGTAGGGAGACCAAAATTATTTACAAAGGATGATTTATTAAACACTTTTTTTTACAAAATACAAAGATTGTTGTTCTGCATGAATACATCATATATGAAAAAATAATGTCTTTACTGAATCTAATTTGAAAACATTCAGAATTTTATCTTCTACCAACTTGAGAAGTCAATTTTACTTTGCAACTTGTCCAATACTATCACCAATCAAGGGGAAACTTTTTTCTTGTTAATTAAATCATACAACAGCTAGCATTTTCAAGAAATAAAATCAGACAAGATCTGTCATACAAAGCTCTTTCTGCAAGTTAACTGGTTTGCCTATGATCATAATTTTTTTGTCAAGCTATAAGATAGGAAGAATTGAGGAGCTAGGTAAGTTTAATAATGTATTAGCAGCAGTTGATAGAAAATGCAACATAAGATTTGTTTTGTCTGTGGTACAAGAATATGTCCTATCAGACTCTAATGTATTTTTCTCTACTTGAACACAAGTAAGCACGTGCTGATTGTTTCTGGGATGACAAAATGCATAAACAGACAGGAAGCTGGTTCTGGTTGTCATCTTAAGTGCCTATTTTCATCAGCTAATATGAATGCATTGCTAAACTTAGTGAAGACAGGAAAATGACTTAAGGGTAATATATACAGAGTTAAAATACATTTTTTATCCACTTAAAAGTGATTTCAGGCACTGTGGCTATTCAGGATAAAATGTTTCATGGTTTATTCTCGATAGCAATTTGTCAGTGCAAGCAAAAGCAAATACCTGCCCACTGTCATACATATAACCTTGTACATCTGGAATTTTCAAAACAAGTTCATCTTCTGCATCTTCACTCTGGAGGCATCCTGAATTAAAAGGTCTCATAGTTTGCTCTTGATAGCAATTAAATTTTCAGTGCAAGCAAAAGCAAACATACCTGCTTACTGTCACTCACACGACCAACACATCTGGAACAGTCAAAGCAAGTTCACTTCCATCTTCACTATGGAAGCATCTTTAATAAGTGGCACTTAGTGTAAACCCTCTATAGATCATGAAAAACAGACTGGAAATGCCTGAATTTAATAATAATTAAAAATCACTGTCATAGTCCTCTCTCTGTGTAAACGATGGTTTGAGTAAGGCTTGCCATCTTGACATTTCTTTCCTGAGAATGGAGCTGATCCTCTCTGTGTATCATAAGTGTGCATGCTCTGAGCTGTGGTCACTGTCGTGGCTGTCCTCATTTGCTAGAGAGTCCCCTGTTTGCTGGAGGGTGGCTGCACCAATCCCCGAGAGCTCGGAAGGAAGAAGTGTTCCCTTTTTGACATTCACCAGTTCCTTTTCTCGAGCTGCAGCTCCTTGCTGCCCTCCTTTTACTCTCTTCCATTTCATGCGCCTGTTCTGGAACCAGACTTTCACCTTAACAAAGAAAAGGAGTGAACAAAAGAAAGAAAAACAAGAAAGAAAATGAAATGGCATTTTTTTCTTCCTTTTTTTGTCACTGATGAAAAAATAGCTCCTCAAAGACTTAGACAAGGACTCTGTGAAGGAGTGAATACGAAAATAAACCAGCATTGAATTTAATCAGATCCCATACTTATTATAGTGATTTAAACTTTCAGAAGACTCCCACAAAGTACTCTATTCCATATTTTACGACATGCAGTATCAAAAAATAGATGGGAAAGAATGCTGTCATTTTGGGTTGCTCAAGGGTATTTGGCTTATAAAGAGTTTCTATGAATATCGGCCAGTATTTTAATAATTATATTGGTGAAATATTTTTTCCTCCCAAGTCTTTTGGTTTGACATCTAGCTGTCAACTCCTGAGCCAATCTGAAACATACTCAGAGAGCTACCGGGAAGCTACATCTTGAAGGACCATTCTGTACCATCGCAGCCCACTGCTGCATTCACAAAGCTTTATGTGACTGTACCACTTCATTGTGAGTTCATTTTATAAACTATATATGATACTTTGAACTAATATCTATATAGAACTATATATAGATATATATTTCACATCAGCATTGTAGATACAAGTTTTCCTTCTAAAATTTAATTGAATTTGCCTAATACATTTTATATATCTATATCTATCTATCTATATATATATCATAAAACAAAAACTAAAAACTAAATAAATATACATTAAATGACAATTTATTTTCAGAACCAGAATAATATTGGCATCATTTAACTTCTTGTTTTAGAGGAAATTTATGTTCCTTTCACATTGTGTTTCTCATCATTGTGTATTCTTGTTAAATGTCCCTTTACATTGTATTAATCTGTGTATTTCATTCAAAGAATGAATTTTGTGCTTATCAGCTCTAATCCTTTATATAAACAAGCAAACAAACATAAACAACAGTATTTTTCACAATGTGTGACCTGAAAAAGTACTGTGTAATTTTGCTTGTCTTTTAGGTTTATCCAAATGGAATGTTTCTAACGACAGGCTTCTTGACCTATCCACTTTGATTCAAGAGACTGCAATCATTCACTCTTTATGGTTGTATACTATTCCACTGTATGAATATACTACAGTTTATCCACTATTCTATCCATGGGCACTTCAATTCTTTTCTTTTCCTCCCCTTTTATAAATGATGATGCTATAAACATTTTTGCATTTGTGTTCTGATAACCATATGATAGAACTTCTCTGAGTATATACCCAGGGTTTACATCAATGGATCACAGGATATATGAACATTCAACTTAATGTGATAATACAAAAAAACTGGTTTCCAAAATTTCTTCAATTTACCCACTGCTACCACATATACACATAGAGTCCAGAGTGTAAAAGTTGTTACTGATCCACATCTGTATCAACATTTGGAGTTACCAATTTTTATCTAATATAATGACTATAAATGTTATCTTACCATATTTTTATTTTGCATTTGCTAATTACCAATGAGTAAAATATATTGAAAATGATGCTTAAGTCTTCTTTGTGAAATCTGTGTTGTTTGCATTGAAGTCACCTAATTGAGTTTTATTCTTTATAGCCTTTTAAAATATATTCTGAATGCTAATTTAATGGTTTGTGCTTACATGGCTACTACTATATTCTCCCAATTTACAGTTTCTTTCCTTTCCTTAGAGTGTCTTTTAATGTTCAGAAACCCTAAAGTTTAAAATACTCAAATTTATCAATTTCTATCATTTTTATGTCTTCATTAAGAACCCTCTTTCTGCTGAGGCCATTAAGATGTTTTTCTAAGTCTTCTTCTGTGATTTTAAGGTTTGCATTTCACATTGAAGTGTTCAATCCATGAAGTAATGATTCTAGTATACAGTGCAAAGATCAAAATTTACTTTATTCCATATGGATAACAAGTTGCCACAAAACCTTTTATTAAATAGTCCACTCTAGGGGCGCCTGGGTGGCTCAGTCAGTTAAGCGTCCAACTTCGGCTCCGGTCATGATCTCACAGTTCACTTCGGCTCCGGTCATGATCTCACAGTTTGTGGGTTTGAGCCCCGCGTCAGGCTCTGTGCTGACAACTAGCTCAGAGCCCGGAGTCTGCTTCTAATTCTGTGTCTCCCTCTCTCTCTGACCCTCCCCTGCTCACTCTGCCTCTCTCTCTCTCCCAGAAATAAATAAAATTTAAAAAAAATTTTTAAAATACAGCAAAAACAAAATGACAACAAAAACTAGCTGATGGGTGTTCATGTGCTATTGTTACTTAATAACAAAACGACCAGTAGTTACCTTTCATTATATACCTATTTAAGGCTAGGCAACTCTACTATAGGTGTTGTTTATGTAATATTTCTAATAATCACAGTTTTTCCCAGATATCTTTAACTTATTCCTATTTTATAGATGAGGAAGTTGAGACTCTGAGGTTAAGTAACTTGTTTAAGATTACACAAAGGGGAAAATGTGGTGCCAGAATTTAAATATGGGGGTGGTTTGGCTTCAGACTGGTCTTTTGTTGTTGTTCCTGTTATATTTCAAACCCCTGCTTTTTTAGTAGTTAGAATACAAAAGTAAAGCTTATAAAGTATGTGAACTCCATCCATATGATTACTATCATTCATGTAATTCTCCTACTCGATATAATTAGGTTTGTAAATATGACACTATTTCCTGTACTATAATTTAGGTAATTATACTACTCAATTTAATTACCTTTGCAAGCTTGACATTGCATGTTGCATTAGATCTTTTCCACATGAGTTGGGTTCTACTCCTGGCTTCACTTCTGAGTTTCTGTGTGAATTTGAGAAAATTATACTTCTCTCTGCCCCAATTTTCATATTTGTGATATTGGAATAATGAGCCTTTCAAGATTCTCCATAGGGACATTTTCTCCATGGACAATTCCAGATGGAAGAAACACATCATCATCATTGTCACCAAGAGCTGAAACATTCAGTCAAAATAATCTTGGCAGAAAATGGGAGGAATAGATTTCTTTTAACATCTACACTTATTTCCTTTTCTGGGAGAAGGAGTACAGTAATTCTATAATAACAGTATAAAACCTGTTAGTGAAATTCTAAATGAGAAAAATGTAAGAATATGGTATTGATTTTAGAGCTCATATAGGCTATTTTGTGTTGTTTTCCATGTTTCCATGTGAAATTTTGCCATTTTTTAAAAAACAGGCTGATAAAAGACTTTCATAGTATTCAGTGGTAGCTATATATCCATACATAAAGACACATACATGTGTATATGTGTGAAAGCATTTGATAATTATACAGTAATTATTTACTATTTTCTTTAGAGGTCAGATAACATATTTGATATCAAAACTACATGAAATTAATAAAACAAAAATCAGCAACAAATACATGATAGGTACATTGTATAAAAATGGAAAGGAAGAATGCAAAAGTCAGTGCATCTAGATATATTTTCAAACATACTATAAAATACTGAGGTGAAATGACATTAGAGAAAGATTTTGAGGAAAAGCCTATGTTTTTCTCTTAGCATCACAGTATTAAAAGCAAATCTACAAAAGCAATTCCAGATTATAAAAAAATATTTCCATTAGAATATTAATACTACAGTTTTATAAATAAATAAACCATAGTTTAATTTAGTATCACTTTATAATCCAGTTTCATGGGTCGAATTGAAAAAAATAGCTTTTGTTTTGTTTCATTTATAAGTTAGCTAAAGCATTATCATTCAAATGCCTGACCCTTTATTACATTTTTTTTTCATGTTTATTTATTTTGAGAGCAAAGAACAAGAGCGGGGAAGAGGAGCAGGGAGAAAGAGAGAGAGCATCCCAAGCATTCTCCACGCTGTCAGTCCAGAGCCCCACATGGGGCTCTAACTCATGAACTGTGAGATCATGCCCTGAGCTGAAATCACGAGTAATACGCTTAACCTACTGGGAAACCCAGGCACACCCTGACACTACATTTTTTAAAAACAAATATACTATTTATTTTCATTAAAGCTTATACATGTGTTTAATATAATGATCTGCATTTATAAACTAGACAGAGTAAAGCTAATCTCCCATTTCCTTGGTGACTTTCAAGCTCCATTTATTCATTCATTCATACACTTGATAATACTAAATGTTAGCAACAGCTACTGTGTTAGATAAAAAATGGGAGGGTTAGAGTGAGGAATGTACAAATAAATAAGACAAAGTCCCTACACATTCAGAGTCAAGAAAAAAGACATGTAAATAACAGTTTACTGGCTGTATATGAGAAAGCCTTTGGTATAAGAATTAGCTTCATATTTTACAGAATATCCTTAAATTGGGGTGCTGGGTGGCTCAGTTAGTTGAGCATCAGATTTCTGATTTTGACTCAGGTCATGATCCCAAGGTTGTGGGATCAAGCTCCATGTCAGGCTCTATGCTGTGTGTGGAGCCTGCTTTGGATTCTCTCTCTCTCACTCTCTCTCTCTCCCTCTCTCTCTCTCTCAAAATGAAATGAAATGAAATGAAGAATATCCTTAAACTGTTGTTGTTCTGGATGGTATCATTGCTAATTCACTATTAAGAGTTTCCCCCAATGTTCCATCATATAGTATAGAACTCTATCCCTAGGCTCAATGTGCCCCTCTTCTAATACTGCCACACAATTATTATAGTAAATTATTTATTTCCTCTGGGAATCTCATACTTTTGATGTTATTGGTATTGGAATATTTTGTCCCAATAACATAGAATAATGCCATAGGTTCTAGGATATTGGGTCATCAAATATTTTGCATACAATTAAAACAAATATGTCCATCTTGGAGCATGCATATAAATTCTGTGAGCTTTTATTATTTAGGGGGTCCTAAAGCCCATTTTATATACGAGATTGCCATTTTTCTGAAAAGTACTAGATAAATGAATTTTTTTCTTTACAAATATTTCCATTTTAAGCCTTGATCTAAGGCAAGATTGCATGTATAGTGTGTATTGTTATGTCACATAGTATGATTAACAATTTGGATAAAAATAAACTCTTGGGGCACCAGGATGGCTCAGTTGATTAAGCATCTGACTCTTGATTGTGCCTCACATCATGCTGTCACAGTGGTGAGACAGAGCCCTGCAGTGGACTCTGCTGACAGCACAGAGCCTGCTTGAGATTCTCTCTCTCCCTCTCTCTCTGTCCCTTCTTGCTTATGCATGCTTTCTCTCTCACTCTCTCTAAAAATAAATAAACTTAAAAAGATAAATTCTTTATCCCAAGAATCTGAGTTATGAAAAAATACTATTATTCTTGAATTCAACTATATGGACCAAACCTTATAGACTCTTAATATCTAGTAATGCAGGTATTTTTTGAAAATATTCATATTAAATAGTAACAAATATATAATAATCTGCTGTATTATAGTAATGAATACTTAAAGTGCTCAGTTATGTGCCTTACTTTTCAGAACATTTACTTATTATGAAGAATTCTTACTTTTTATGCCTTAGTCAACAAAGTATTTAGTATTCATATTGTCTGGATTATCAAACTACTATTTAAATTAACAGAAAGCATTTATTTACATCTTGACTCCTTTTACTGAATAAAGCAGCCAAGACATTTCTGCTGTGATTAATTTCTTTGAATGATGTATTTCAGAATCTAGTAATCATATTTTTGTCTTTAATAATACTGTGAGAATCACTGTTGTCACTTACTAAACATTCATTTTACTTTATTATTTAATTTATTTAGTCACTCACATTATAGCCTTCTATATAAAAGTTTACAATACCTGTCCTTTTAGGGTTCACAATATACCATAGGAGAACACAAATGAAATACATGTCTGTAACTGCTACACAACTTCCTATGATGGCCACAGGCAAACAGATTGAGATAATGTTAAACTATATTATGCTATAACCCATATTTATATAACACCATAAATGTCTGTCTTTTGAAGAAACAATTGTAACACCAAACATCTGGATGAAAACTATTTCAGTGATATATCTAGAGGTCTCTAAACATCTGGAATTTGTAGCTTTAACATTTCAAATGTTTTCATTTGTATCTGGCCACTTGAAATACTGTAGACATCGTCTAACAAATATTTGTTCACATCTTTACCATGTGAAAACTGGCAAAGAATAATTTTATTAAGTACAATGTTCAGATTTAATCACATTCCCTGTGATTAAATTTGGTCATGGCACCTGATCTAGTTAGCCAAGGTAAAGAGGCCCTAGAAAGACTCACCCATGTAATTCAGTGGCAAAGTCCTCAGTTGAACTGAAGAACTACAACCAATAATGCTCCATAAGGTAAGCATGAAAAATGAGGAAAAGAAATCTTCTTTACTCTTGCTGCCTGAATAGATTTATATCTTATAAAGAAAAGGAATCCCTCAGCTCTTTCCAAGAAATGCATGGGAGCAGCCAGTTGACTGTGCTTTTTCTACAGCCATACAACATGGGGTTGGGAAGCGGTTGTTTGTATGTATAGGAGGCTGAAGGGCATTAGGATATATTCCATGACTAAAGACTGAATTCTTGTTTGGAGGGCTGCATTTCATGTTTAGCCTCTATTTCAGCACAATGTTTATAAATGTTTCCTCACCTTTATAATCTTCAGTTTTGAATCCTCTTTTTCTTTCCTCTTTAGAATGCTTGAGAATTAGGCTCACTAAATGTCACCATAAAACATTTACTATTTTGCATATTTTTAAACAAACTAAATACACATCAGCTATTGGGAGACAAGGCAAATTATATATTCAACCAAAAAAAGTAACTTTTTTGAGGCAACAAATGAAATTCTCCATAATAAATTATAATGTGATGGGTATTATTATAAGTCAACAGAACATTCTCCTTTCCAAAAATGCAAACCAAAGTAGCCTTTCAACATGGTGAGCAAATTCTTAGAGGAGTGATTCTTTTTAATTGATTTTTTTAAGAAATGTTGCAGTAGTAATAAATGCTAACAGCAATACCTTTTCTGTCATACCTAATGAAATTCAACTTAAATGGCCTATTTCAATAATATTAATTTAAAATGAAAATTCATTATTCCTAACACTATTTTTCATACAGTTGAAAAATAGGTGTACCTTTCAATTATTTTAAGTGAAATACTGTTTACTTAACTATAGTATTAACACATGACTTCTGCAAATTTGTGTGGATATTTAATATTTAACATTTCCAATCAAAATTAAATCAGACACCTTTATCTTTTATTGTATTAAAAAATTCCTGACTAGCAAATCTTTACTATATAGAATTTGTGTATTCTAGGCCACAATTGGTACTTACTTTGTTTACACCACTGAAATCAACTAAAATAACAGCGTTTGTTCTCAACATTTTCCCATCATCTGGGATGATGTTTAACAATGGCTAGCAACATACCATGGTCAGTATATACCATTTTGACTAACAGCCTCTTCTAGCCTTGATCTAATTAAGTGAAATCTATCAAATATACACTTGATCTTAGCCAAAAGGCCGAGAAGCGATAAAATCTATCAAATATAAATATGTGGTTGAAACACAGAAGCACACTATTTTTAACAGGACACTAGAATAATGGGCAACTTTCTATGGTTAAATTTAAGAAATTAATATTCTATTTCTCGACATCTTTAAGGTCATTATTATAATATATATGAGCCTTCAGTACACTTGTCATTTAATTTATTAGATTTAGGAACCACCTCCTTAGAACCAATATTATTTTAAGAATAATAGTAATTATTACTATCATATTCATATGCATTAATCACAAAAACATCAATAACCTTAACAACTGGAAAAAGTTCAAAACTTAAAAAAAAAAAGTCCAGCATAAAAAATAAGAAACAACAAAGAGATGGGAAGTTAAAAATCTATTCTTTTTTTAAATGTTTATTTATTTTTGGGAGACAGAGAGAAAGAGCGCAAGTAGGGGAGGGGCAGAGAGAGAGTGAGACACAGAATCAGAAGCAGGCTCTAGGCCCTGAGCTGTCAGCACAGAGGCCAACACAGACCTTGAACTCATGAACTGCAAGATCATGACCTGAGCCGAAGTCAAGACACTTAACCAACTGAGCCATCTAGATGCACTAGTATTATACTTTAAATGGTGACCCTGTGAAGCAATGCATGTTATATTTCAGAATGTTATTGTTGATTTACTGATTAAGTATAAATTAATAGATTTGTTTCTGTATTGAAGACATTGGGAAGTAAAATATGGCAATTCTGAGATTAAACAGAGAATTATCCTTATGCTTTCATTATATCAGTTTGATGAATGCTCACACCAAAAATTGGTAAAGCAAATTTCAATAAAGTTGATAAAATAAAGGCTCATTTTATAGGTGTATATATAGATACATATACACAGATATATATATATATGAATGTATGTGTATATATATCCATATGTATATGGATATTTCTATCTCTATTCTTAACAGCATTTAAAAATTGATTTCTTATATATTTTCAAGGATATTTCAATAAGGGTAGGGCTTTATTTTTCAGAGTTCTTTTTCTATATTATTTCACATTTAGATATTTATATTTGTAAACTGTTAGAAATCAATTGTTTACTTCTCAGTGTTCTACTTTATATAGGTAGTATTTCTAAAAATTGATTTAGGAAAGGGTTAAGTAATTCCTTTTTTAATTTATAGACCTTGCTTTATAATCGACTATCATATGTTACTCTTCTTCTATCATAGCCTTTGTTTTGTAGTATGTAAGATAGTTCTGATTCTTGTTTTAGATTGTACATTGTCAATATGCATTTCTTAAAAAAACCAAAAAACAAGAAAACAAAACAAAACAGCAGTACTCAGGCAATACCCCTTTTCACTAAAAACTAAGATTCCGTTATGTTCCACCATCAACTCTTCTATCCTACGCTTCCCGCCATGTTTCCAGTGGAGTTAACTCATATTTAATCTTTTAAAATGGCAGGCACACCATGATTTAAGCAAAGAAACATCTTGCTGCTACCGCAGGTGACTATTAAATACTACTCTAAGAAATGAGAGAATATTCTAACATCATTGGCTATCCAGGTAGTCTTGAATTACCTTGAACAGACAATGTGTCTGGTCATGGAGAATAATTTATTAGGTAAAAAGTATCCATGTGGATGTAAAGGAATAAACTTTTAAAGGATACAGAGTGTGTAAATTGCTGAGCAAAAGGCAAAACCACTGTTTATTTGATACATGAAAAATTCTCCTTCATAGTGATCCAAAAAGTGGATGCCTGTTTTGAAAATATTTGACATTGAGCCATTTAATGATTTATGGGTAACAAACAAAGCATAATCCTTCTCATTTCTACTAATGGAATATGATCCAACTAGGTGGGATTTTCCATTTATCTTGGCAGAAGTATCATGAATTCGGTCTGTTTATTCCAGTAATCTTTGATAGTTTACAATTCTGCAACACTGCACCTTTGATTAGCTTTGTGAAATAAAAGGATCTCCCATTCTTTTTATATTTGGCAGCCTTATCTATATAAAAATGTCCACTTGTCACTCCTGTTATAGTTTCATAGAGCTGCCTTCCCTCCTCTTCCCACTGTGAGATATTAAAAAATTGCGGGAGCTTTCTCCAAGTGTGTCTTGATGGACGAAAAAGCCAGAATAAGCATGCCCAATGTAAAAATGCCTTGGGACAGGAGGGTCTTTAGACTGACTGGCTCTTCAAAATATTCCAAGTGGCTCTGCCAATTGAGGATTATTAGCTGTTGATTGAGAATACAGTGTAAAATAGAAACTGTAAGTTAGAAGCTGGGAGATACTAGACTGATCTTTGCACAAAGCAGTTACATAATTAAAAAATATTTGAAGTGCAATTTTGTTCTAGTATCTCCATTTTTATTTGACATAAAATAATTTTCTTTAATACCTATGTGCTAATGTGAAATTACATTGCAGAATGAGCCTCTTCTTTTGCTTCTTTGGCCAGATGGAGTTCAAAGGGGATTATAGGTTCCCTTGACCTACAAAGGCACTGTAAAGACACTAACATAAGAATCTGACTTCTTTGTGAGATTTCAGAACTATTCTTCAGGTGGGCGGTTGAAAATTCAAGTCCTGAGTGATATTAAAGATTTAACATATATTACTTTTTTCCTTAAGGGAAATCTAATCGTCATAGCAAATCTTTATAATTACGTGTATGTGGCCTATAATAAAATGTAGCAAATATATTGATTAGTGATTTATATCACTAAGCAAGGTAGGAGTATATACAAATAACTTATCAGTTATACATATGTTTATTTCATAGGCGATTATATAAAATTCTTACATGAAAATACATCTAAAGACTACTTCTGATTATAAAGTAAGTTTCCATTTAGGAGAAAGTTATTTCTTTACAACAATTCTGCCATAAATTGTTATAGCTTATTTAATATTTATTTTTCCCTTTACATCATATACCTATGAGTTCTACCTTTGCATTTATGTCTTTAAATGCTTTTATAAAGTCAAGAAAAATATTTTAGGAGATTGAAAATTCTATTAAAGTTAAGGAAAACACTGAACAATATGGAGTTAGATATAAGTCTCAGGTTATTTTAAAGTATGGAAAGATAAATCTTGCAGAATGGAAATGAAAAAAGTACATGTCTGTAATTAGAATATTTTACATCTGGAAATCTTATAAATGGGGTATTATTCAAGAATATATAGTGTTAGGATATAGATTACACAGATAGGCATGTATAGCATTAATTCAAAATCAAAGTAATAGAATTACTGTAAAACAATTAAAAGAAGATGAATGAAATGGGCTCAGTTTATAATTCTATGTTTTTAAGTTTAAAAGGCCAACTTTGAGGAAAATAAGCTGAAAATATCTCACTGGGACAAGAGTGCTGGCATCTTGGAAGAAGTTTTCAGACCTTTAAGAATAGCAAAATTGATGACTGACAGTATACAATATTTTTCTGATAAACTTAGCATAGTAAAATTCATCCCAGAGAACATAAGTAAAGCCTTTAGATTCCCAATTTAAGATACTACAGGGGCACCTGGGTGGTACAGTCAGTTAAGCATCCAACTTCGGCTCAGGTCATAATCTCACGGTTTGTGGGTTTGAGCCCCGCATCAGGCTCTGTGCTGACAGCCAGCTCAGAGCCTGGAGCCTATTTCAGATTCTGTGTCTCCCTCTCTCTCTGATCCTCCCCTGCTCACGCGTTCTCTCTCTCTCTCTCTCAGAAATATATAAAACATTAAAAAAAATAAGATACTACATGTGCACAGAAGTCTAGGAATAAAATGAACATCTGGCATAACCAGGAACTTTTTCCCATACAACCCTGGCATTCGTCTTTTGTGACATTCAACACTCATCACAGTTGTTAATACTTGTTCGATTTTTGCCCTTCCATGAGTTCTAGCAGAGATTTGTCTAGCTTATTTTAGCAAGATTTAATTTCTAGCATCTAGCTCAACAAATATTTGTATTACAAAATAATCAATTCACTATGTCTTGCATGGCAAAGATTTTTCGCCCCTCTGGTTGGCAGTTGTGTTTTATAGTTTATGCTAGAAATACTGTCATATTTATTATGACATACAGACCTGAGTAGAAACAATAGAAGATAGTTTGCTTGTTTTTTGTTTTGTTTTTTTAAGCAGGCTTCACACTCAGTGTGGAGCCCAATGCAGGGCTTGAACTCAGAACCCTGAGATCAAGACGTGAACTGAGATCAAGATTTGGACACTTAATCAACTGAGCCACACAGGTGCCCCAAGAAGGTAGTTTTAATTTCCATTTTGTGCCTTAGGGACATTGTTACCTGCCTAAGAATACACAATTCCAACTGGACAATCTAATATTTCTCTTCAAATTTTTATCGTAATAATTCAATTTTTTCTCTCTAATAAATAATGGCCCAGTAAAAACTTAATTTTTTGTTGTTATTGAGAGAAAAAAAAGCATGCAAGCCAGGGAGAGGGGTAAAGGAAAAGAGAGAAAGAATCTTAAACATGCCCCAAGCTCAGTGTAGAGTCCAGCACAAGGCTTTATCTCATGACCCTGGGATCATGACTTGAGTCAAAATAACAAATCAGATTCTCAACCAACCAAGCCATACAGACATACCTAACAACTTAATTTTGATTGGGAATTTGGATTCCACATGATACATCTCCTTTTCATATTAACTTGCAAAATTGTAAATACAGTTTATAGGATTAAAAAATGCACAAAACCAAATTGCAGTTTTTTGCAAGCCCCGTTATATCTCAATTTATTTATTTTTTAAATTATTTTCCCCCTACAAAGCTATAGTTAGATTGTTTCAGTAATGGCCTCCAACAAACATTGCCTTCCTTCCATGTATACATTCTTCTATATTGTCTCCTTCTACACAGACACTGAGTTTGGTCATATGACTTGCTTTAGACAATGAAGCATTAGTAAATATGAGGTTAGGAGACACTATGAAAGCCCTTGTACATTGAAGTTTTTCTTCTATTCCTGGGAATGCTTCTACCACCATCTGAAAAGACCCAGGACCCTATTAAAAAAAGATGGAACCACACACAACAGAGACAAGCTGTCCCAGCTGAGGCTGTGTACACCAACTGCTCTTCAAACTCATAAGGTGACTATAGCTCTATGAGATCTAGGTAAGCCTAGCAGTATAACAATCCAATTGAGCTCAGTCAAAATCCCTGACTCACAAAATTGTGAGCAAATTAAATATTGGTTATTGGTTGAAGCCACTAAAATTTTTGAGTGCTTTATTACCTAGAAAAAGCTAACTGATAGGGGACCTTAAAAAAAAGAAAATCCAAAGATTAAAATGGGGGGGGATAGGTGGCTCAGTCAGTTAAGGATCCGACTTCAGCTCAGGTCGTGATCTCACAGTTCATGAGTTCAAGCCCCAACATCAGGCTCTGTGCTGACAGCTCGGAACCTGGAGCCTGCTTATGATTCTGTGTCTCCCTCTCTCTCTCTCTGTCCCACCCCAGCTTGCACTCTCTCTCTCAAAAATAAACATTAAAAATATTTTTTACTGTGTGTGTATAATTACGCATATAATTACATATCACTCTTTATCAAGAATGACAACTCACGAATAATATGAAATATCCAAAAGAACTTCAAAATTGCCAGGTCAAATTTACAGAATTGCTTCTAAAATGAATTATTCTAAACCAAAGGTGAACCTTCTCCTTTATAATAAAATAACCACAGATAACCATAGCTATGTTTGGAGTACCAAGAACAGAACCTTGACTTTTTTCTTGACTAAGGGAATTATAGTACTAAGGTACCATTATTGTGGTACCTTGGAAGCAAATCCTTGTTTGTTTCTTTTATGTATCATATAAAACATGGTTGCATTTTTTAGAATTCACTATCTATATATGAAGACATCAACCTGTAATTCCTCCTCTCCTCTATATGGTCCCAGTGTTTTTCTTTAATAAATGGAAAAAAAAAAACCAGATATCTGATAATGAAGATTTTGGATTCTCCTTTCTTGCATGCCAAATGTTGGACACTTACAGAGGGAATTTTGTATGTGAAGTTCAAGGGAAGGAGAATGTTGTGTTTCACAAAGTAGGCATTAGTCAAAATATTTAATAAAATATAAACTGCTAATAAATAAAACCACATAAAAGTATTTCTTTATATATTCCCACTATCCAGAAATATCCCACGAAAAGTTGAAGCATAGGAATTTAGCAGAAGGAAAACAGATGATTTAAGAAATTGGATAAAATAACTTGTTCTCCTAAGATTGTATTCATTTGTCCACACCCTGTTGGTATTTCTTTGGTTCCGATGGGATCCCTGGAGGAGGTGTACACAGTGAAAGAGGAAATGAGACTCTACTCCTAGGAGTGCCAATCATAACTGCACTATCCATAAAGTTGTTTGGATTTGCCTTTCAGGAATGTTTTTCTAAAGATTAGCAACTGTTGACCATCAGTAGGCTAGATTCTCCCAGGGCAAATCAAGATCCATAAAAAGAATGCACTGGCAGCACTACTGGAGCAAATAAAATCTAAGAAAGAACCCAAAATGTAATTAATTAAAAAGTATTTTTTAGGTTTTATCCCCTGGGGTAGAAAGATCATTAATAATTTCAGCATTTTCTGAGTTGGTGTCAGAATTTTTAGATTTTTTAGACCAATATAATTTTTTAAATACTTGGGAAATATTTACCAATAATCTACATGCCCTTGCTCTCATCATTTCCCAACCCCCATGAACTTAACTGGCACTACTGATGATTTCCGGACCTTAGAGTATAAATGGAAGTGACATGGGTCATTTCCAGGTGAAAACATTTAAAGGTCAATGCATGAACCTCCAACTCTTTCTTACCTCCTGTGGTTACTAAGGACACCACATGTCGAGATGCCAGAGAGTCAGACTGGGTCTGTGAGTGATTGTTTGTAATGCTGGACTTGTAAGTATGGCGAGTGAGCAAATAGTGAGCATTTTTGTTTTGTCATTGAGGTTTGGGGGTTAATGTGTTATGGTAACATAGCAAACCCTGTACTGAGCAGTAGAGGAAACTAACACGAGGTTTCCAGCTTTCTACTATAGCAAATAAGGAGATTTTAAAATTTAAGCAAACAAAATTGCTCACTATATGTTATTATTATATACAAGAGACAGTACTTTAAAAACAATTACAGAATAAAGAATGATTCCTTAAACTGGATAGATGTAGTTTTTCTTAAAACACTGCTATTTTATCCTTAATTTTGTCATTCTGCTGGGCCCAAACATCATCATGGAATACAGCACCTGTCTTCCATATGGTATTTAAGAACCACAAATCTAGTTATTTCAAAAACGGCAAGAGAAGATTGTTGATTCAACGCAATTAAAAATACCACAATCACATCAATGTCCAACTTTACCTGTCTTTCAGTGAGATCCAGATTCACTGCTATCTCATATCGCCTCAGTCTGGTCAGATAATTATGATGGGCAAATTCTGCTTCAAGTTCTCTGATTTGCTCTTTGGTAAAAGCTGTCCTTTCCTTCCTGGGTTTGCTATTGACTTCTGACTTATAGTTTCCTTCCTGGGAATCTGAAAAAAAAAAAAAAAGCATTCAATCACATCCTTCATACCAGAAGCATTTATTGAGTAACTAATTTTATCAGGTACTATGTTAGACATGGGAAAAATAGAGCAAAGATAGTTAAGACTAATCTCACAACAGGATAAGATACATTTCTTTTTTTCAATCTGCTCTCATGTGACTCACAACCTAATGTCCAAAATATGAACAAAAAATTTAACTGCTCTTAATATGCTATTATAATAAAAAGACCAATATATAAGATAAACCATTTCTAGAAAATAATTTTAGATATAAAATTGTGTCTAATAAGTTTAACATATATATAGTTGGGATCTAAGTATGATTAAATTTTTTAATTCCTAAAAGAAGTGTTGATTTAGTATATGAACACTTAAGCAATTGAAATTTTTAGCAACTGGGCCATAAGAGTCATTTCAAGTTCAGACAAAGCATACATATGAGTATGGTTTACTGACCTTCTAATTTCTATTTAAGTTCAGCTTCTTCAAGGACAATAGCATTGCTATTCTTTTATTTTGTATAATACATATTCCAATGTGGGGTCTATAAATAAAATTGTGTTCATATAATTCAAAATATAAAAAGTTTTTTGTTTTTTCATTATATATGAAATACACATAAGATGTACAACACCTAACCAAAGCTATCCAAACACCAAATCTTATAATGCCATGTAGAAATAATAATAATTTAGGGCATATTATTCCATCCTTTTTTCTAGGAGTTTAGACATAATTAAAATACGGTATTTCACTTATCCTTATCATATCCCTGAGATGTATGTTAGAATATATTCTTAATATACTGAATAACAGAATGTGTGCCTATAATGGAAAAAAATTAACATAAACCAATAACAGATCATTGTACCAGTTCTAGTAATTCATGTCGAATCTATCTTCAGGGAAATACCAACATAATCAAGGTAAAGTGGTGTGTTTGTGCTCTCTTAAAAATCACTTCAGTTCTCTATTTTTGAGCATACACACACAAATTGTGATGTCTTCATCAGGTGGAAGTACAACAAATTCTTCTTGAGCCCAAATGAGAGAATATAGGAAAATGATGGTTAATCAAAGATTACAAAGAGTGACATTTTATTTTTTAAATTGACAAAGGTAATATGGTATACTTTGGGAAAGATCCTTTTCGGCAACATTTGTTTCTTCATTCAATGATGCTTAAATATGCTAAGTAGTATATGCATATATATGTCTGTATTTAAATATGCTAAGTACTATATATATATAATTAGTATTTAGTGTGTGTGTATATATACATATATATATATATAGAGAGAGAGAGAGAGAGAGAGAGACACTAGTATATGCTCTTTTATGTGTTCTTTAATGTCTGGCTGCTAAGTCTAATGAAGTCAAGAGAGCCCTGCATAATGGCAATCCACTAGACAAGGTGTTCTAATGTAAAACAGTTTAGTTCTGACTCTTTCTAGAATCTTGTTTGGCTAGCTGCAAAGCTGTGTAGGTCCAGCAGTAGCAGCAGTTACACAAAGCCTGCATCAAAATTTTGGCACACTGGTCATTACTTGTCTTCTGAAGAATCAGAGTATGATTCACTGATGCGGTGGCACAGTCAGAAATTCCTCAGATTTCTAGGCTTATCACTTACCCCTGTGTTGACTGGCTCCCTACCTTGCTAGAGCAGGCAGGGCTTTATCCAAGGCAAAAGTGGTTTGTGATACGTCACATACAGGCTGTACTTTAGAGTAAGCCACTAGGATCATATATAAGTTGTATAATAAGTGGAACGAGTAGTCCATCATCCACTTTTTTTTTTTAAAGCCACAGATCTACCAACCTCTTCATCTTTGGAGCATTTAGCTCTTCTGTGTGAGCAAATCTTCTTGATGACTGAATTTTTTAAATTTAATTTCTCCATGTTTCATCCTGGCAGACTGGAAACTCAGTCACAGCCCAGAATATTCAGATAAGTCCCTCTCACAGGATCTATGTCCTCACATGAATTAAAACTTTTATTGCCAATTTGGATCTATACTCAGTCTGAAATCTGCAGTTAATTATTCTTTATATGGGGACAATACTCTTTTCCTTTCAGTAAAGCAACTCTGGAAACTGACAGCAAAGCCAGAACATTTTTTCTCATGAGCAGTTCAATTTGAATGATTCATGGTTAACACAGTCCCTTATATAAGCATGAATGAACAAATTCACAATGAGGAGAGCCTATCAATTTATATATATTTTTGAAATACTTTAACTTTTGTAGTATTCAAAAGTACTTAAAAACCAATACACACACACACACACACACACACACACACACACACACACAAATAAGCACACAAAACTTGGTCCAATGCTTATAAGAATGATCATTTGGAGTCAATCTATATACATGCCCATTCTAACTAGAAATATACAACAGGAGGTTTATACATTCAGTGACTGAATTTAAACAAAAGTCTGGCTATAATTCAAAATTTAAATCCAAAAGCAATTTATTGAATGCTTGAGTTCCAAACCAAAGTAGCTCCTAGCAAAATCCAGTGACTAAAACAATATGAACTGTGCATACTTAAATTTACCATAATCATACATGGATTAATTAAACTGTAACTAACATGATAAAGAGTGAGTGTGTGTTTCCTTAATTCATCACCTAAGAGAGAGGATGTCATTGTAATTGAGGCAGCACCAATGTCAATTAATTCTGTGGACAGTTTCATCTGTGTATCTGTGATTCTCTTGTGGTTTTCACCAGGTTTGCTCCCACGTTTTCTGTCTTATTGAAAACATGTTCCTTGGGACTACAATTCTGGACTTGTATTTACTATAATCTTTGATTAATTTTTTTGTTGCACTTCCTGAAGCCCATCATTGCTGACCCTGAGGCTTCTACTACCGTCACCTGACTAGCTTTTCTTTGGTGGAAAATGGGTGGAAGACTTGGACAAGGCTTTTGGCAAATTGCACAGCAGCTTCCATCTGTTTCCCAGCTGTTTCAACGGAGGCAAAACTCCCTCCGTTTTCTTCAACCTCCCATATCCAATGCCAAATGGTAGGTGTTGGCGGGGGGGGGGGGGATCTGGAAACTGCCTTACTTTCTTCTCTACAGCCACAAACAAAATGTCACCATCTGTACAGTATATTCCAATGTCAAATATTACAATTGTTGTTTCTCGTCTCAGATACTTTAATGCACATGTGGGTGCACTCTCACACTCCCTCGCTGCTTGGCGGAAATGTTGACTTATGTGTTCAGGTAGAGTTGGCAGTCCCGGTTCCCTAACCTTTTGCTCCCCGGGACTCTGCTAATGGAAGAAGTCTGCAATACTTCCGTGGAGGATAAAAATTGCCCTCCAAGGATCATTTCTGTCTAGAATTTAGAACTTCTCCACATGTGACTTTTTATTTCCCATAGTACAAGGGGATGCCAAAAGATAATAATGTTTTATTGAAGACAAGTAATGTAAGGGCTTGGTCTGTTCACTAGTGGCATAGAGTGCTTTTTAGCAAAAGAAATATTAAAGTATGATTGAGTATATTTTTTGGCTACCCTAGGTAAGCTTATTAACTTGTTTAAATGAAGAACATAATTTACCTGTGTCTGTAAAATATCAAAATGTAGAGGAATGTCTCCATAGCTTAGACTACAATGAATGTTTGTTTCATATTCTGAAGGAAGAATGAATACTAAGCCACAGCGCTTGCAACTTCTTGTATCAATGTTTTGTATTCTATTCAAAATGACAGATATTCTGTTATTATTAACAAAGCTGCACAAATAATTGGCATAGGAAGCTAATAATTATCTTTACATGGGCATAAGGACTGTGGATGGAGATGGGGAAATTTATAGAATAATCCTACTGATGCTAGTAATTTTCACATTTAAATGGGAAATAGACTTCCTTATGGGAAATTATCCACCTTGCTACTCCAGCTTCTTAATGAGTAAGAATTTCAGCCTTTCCAAATTTCTTTTTCCAGAGTAAACAACCTTCCTCAGGGGTTCTTAAATCTTCTTGCCGATCCACAATCTACTCTCCACATTTGAGAACCATAGTCTTAGTGAGCTTCTATTACTAATGAATGTGACTGTTATACACTGGGATGTTAAAAGAAAAACAGGATTGAAAACCATTATACTAAATCCACAATAGAAATTTGTACTGAAAACATCCACTATTTCTTGAGGCATTGATGTGAAAAACACACAGCTATAATAATTGCTTCTTTTTACTTATAAAGCAAACCCATTTTTCAAAGATAAAAAAAGGAATTTCCATTTTTTAGTTTAGTAAGAGCAATAGTAATAGTATAAGTTGTATTCAACATGCAAAAATCATCCTATGGGCTGGACCAGTGCTTGTCAACTGGTAGATGTACTTTTTCATCATCCCGCCTTCCTGCTCATTGTCTCTTTGAATATTGATGGGATTGTCTAATATGTTCTCAAGGATGAAGTCAGTTAGATAAATCTCAGTTTGTGTAGCCAACTATATGTTTTGAATAAATAATTTAGAGCATATCCTATTTATTTCTGTTAAAGGCATTTAGATTCTTACTTGGTGGGCTATATGGAAAGATTCACTGTATATAGCTAAAACTTTTATGCAATAGAATAGTTACTAGTATGTAATAGTGAATTTTATTTTACAGATTTGACTGTTTCCCAGTACACTTAAGCTTATGTTTTTTTTTTATTTTATTTTATTTTATTTTTTTTTTTACAAATAGTTTATTGTCAAATTAGTTTCTACATAACACTCAGTGCTCATCCCCAAAGTGCCCTCCTTCATGCCCATCCCCCCCTCCCCTCCACATCCATCAGTCCTCAGTTTTTGTCAGCATTCAAGAGTCTCTCATGGTTTGCCTCTCTCCCTTTCCCCCACCATTTCCGCCCTTCTTCTCCCCCTTGGTCCTCCGTCAAGTTCCTCCTAATCCTCCTATACGTGCAAACATATGGTATTTGTCCTTCTCTGCCTGACTTATTTCGCTCAGCATAACACCCTCAAGGTCCATCCATGTTGCTACACATGGCCAGATTTCATTGTTTCTCATTGCCATGTAGTATTCCATGGTATAGATAAACCACATCTTCTTGATCCATTCGTCTGTTGATGGACACTTAGGCTCTTTCCATGTTTTAGCTATTGTGGAGAGTGCTGCTATGAACATTGGGGTACATGTGCTCCTATGCCTCAGCATTTCTGTATCCCTTGGGTATGTTTATACAATTAATTCTTAAAAGGAGATTAATAAATATTAGCATACATTATTGTGTTAGTGTTTAGCAGTAGCTGCTAATGTCAGCAAATATTACAATGTTAACTTACTACACAATCATGCTATATGATGTAATGACAGAAAGGAGAAAAGAATGAAGATGTAAGATACTTTATAAAATCTATATATTCTTAGGTTACATTTTCAAAAGAGAGAGAGGGAGATTGAGAGAGAGAGAGACCTAATAATAGCACAAGATTCTTCCTAAATTGGTACCAATTTAATAATTTAGTGCAGATATGGACATGAATAATTTGAAATGCATATCTCATAATTTGCGTAAACAAAATATTCAGGTCACTAAAATCATCCACAAAATGTATGTAGGTGGTTCCACAAAGTTGGTAATGATCTTGCCTTGGCATTGCATTTCATTCCTAGAATAAACTGACAAATATAACAAAGTCCATCTCTTTGCTTCCTCTCTCCTCTATAATTTTGAGATAATGGCAGTTACAGGAATTTTAGCCAATTTAAAATAGTTTCCTAGTTTTCATTCTTTTTTATGGATGAGTAATGTTTCATTGTATATATAGCCCATATTTTTATGGGATATATCTTTATCCTATGCCTTTATTCTTCTATGGATGGCATTTGGGTTGCTTCCATATATTGGCTATTGTAAATAGTACTGCAATAAACACAGGGGTGCATAGGTCTTTTTAAACTGATGTTTTTATTTTCTTTGGGTAAGTACCCAATAGTGAGATTACTGGATCATATGGTCATTCTATTTTTAATTTTTTGAGGAAACTCCATACTATTTTGCAGCAATATGGATGGACCTAGATGGTATAATACTAAGTGAAATGAGTGAGAGAAAGAAAAATACTATATGATTTCACTCATATATGGAATATAAACACAAAACAAATTACAAAGATAAAAAGTCAAACAAACAAACAAAAAACAGACTGAACAAATTGGGCATTACCAGAGGGGCACTGGGTGGGGGGAAGGGGAAAGTGTAAAAGGGAGTAAGGGTACACTTATCCTGATGAACACAGAGGAATGTATGTAATTGTTAAATCATTATATTGTACACCTGAAACATATATATATATGTTTATGTGTTGTATGTTGACACTACTTGAATAAAAAATCATTAAAAAATAAAAGTTACCTATTTAAAAATTTTTTAATGTTTAATTATTATTAAGATAGAGAGACAGAGGAGAGAGAGAGAGAGAGAGAGAGAACGAACATGAGTGGGGGAGGGACACAGAGAGAGACACACATACAGAGAATCTGATGCAGCTCCAGGCTCTGAGCTGTCAACACGGAGCTTGATCAGGGCTCAAACCCACAAACTGTGAAATCATGAACTGAGCCAAAGTTGGACGCTTAACTGACTGAGCCACCCAGGCACCCCCAAAGTTACCTATTTAATAACAATTTCTTACTTTCTGTGCCCATCAATATAGGAATCCATTTTTACCTTACAGCCTCTTCTTAGTGGAGTTCCTTTGTTTTTAAATACTGACATGTTAACAATTGATTTTAATTTCATTAGCTTGCCCTACTTATTATTTATTTACTGTGTAGTTCTTTCTGATAGTAAGAAGATGTCAGTCTAATTGTTCTTCTGTGACATAACTATAAAATAAAATATACAAAGAACTAACAAGTTTTGATGAAATTAACATAATTAATATTATACAATTCTAAATACACTTAATAAAATAGTAATATTGTTTAAAGTTTAAAAGGAAGCCAAAGACACAAAAATGGGAATATAATGCAATTTACTGGAGTCGAATTTAGCAAAGCTGTAGTTCCCACTACCAAGTTCAAAGTATTTAACACAAAGACAAAACCAGCATATGTTTTCTTGGTAAATGTAAACTTCTTCAATCTTGCTACATGCTTCTAGGATTAGAAACTGGTTACAGATGCCCAGAATTGACTTTATGCCTCTTTTTATATGCCAGAGAAAAAACATAAACTACAGAAATATCATGGCCATCTGTCCAACAAAACAAGGCACACGTACATGTTTGAATTGTGCCTGCTAGCAAAGGACTTCACAACAATCGCCATTTGCACCTCCAGGGGAATCCCTAGTGAAGAGCTGCTGACATATAGCATTCCATTACATTTTCCTGATTATATTAATTTAAAAAATGCACACTTCCTCTGAGGTCTCATCAAATGATCTTTATTCCTGTCTTCCAGTGCTTAACTCATTCTGTCATTACATGGATCCTTTATTTCCTCAACTAATATAATATATATAAATGTTTGATGCATACTACTGCTCTCATTTATTCAGTAATTGAAGGCAAATATAAAGATAATCTGGGTGCTTGGATGGCTCAGTCAGTTAAGCATCAGATACTTGATTTTGGCTTGGGTCATGATCTCACGGTTCATTTGTTTGAGCCCCGCAATGGGCTCTGTGCTCGCAGTGCAGAGACTGCTTGGAATTCTCTCTCTCCCTCTCTCTCTATCCCCCTGCTCTGCTCATGCTCTGTCTCTCTCAAAACAAATAAATAAACTTTAAAAATTTTAAACAAATACACAAAGATAATCTTGGCATTCACATTTACATCCTAATACATGCAGACACAATAGACAAGGGCATTAAGAGGATGTACACCTCCATATGCACCTCCATCCCCCCCGTTTACCTTCCATTCAACAAAAATGTCAGGCAATGGCTTAGAGTTATATGGTGTTGAAGAATATAAAGGGGGAAAGTCTTTTCAGAAACTAGGGGCAATAAGTAACTTGGCAGTGCCAGAAGAATTGTGACACCTCTAATTTACAGCTGTCAACAGGGTAAAAAGTACTGAGATCTCTTGAGACTTCAGAAAACATCATACAGCGTTTGCAGTGAGGTACCAATTCTGCTAGTAGCTTGGTAAGTTCCTTGGGACATGTAGCTGGAGAGCTTCCAAAAAAGGTTTATTTGTACGTGTGCTTTGTTTTGTTTTGTTTTTATTCTGGAAGACAAGTCTACACCTTCTAATAGTGTGAAGGCTTGCATTTATGCCATGGTTCTAAGCACTTTTTTTTTTTTTTTTGTCAAGTCACCATAGTGACCCTAATATATTTTTAGAGCAGTAAGTCTTATAAATTGTTGAGCTTGTTTTTATCTTTATATTGCTTCTCTGAACTCTAGACTCCAGGTAATTTAAGATTAAGAAACGTGCTTTATTAATCTTCATATTCCCAGTACTAAGCATCTAATTCTGAAACTCTGCTGGATCTTTGATTTTCACAATTTGGCTGTGGATTATGATTCCAGTCATAGCACTAAGGGGTTTTGTTCTGTTGTAAGAATTTAAATCACCTTCAGCTTAAAAAGAGAGAAAGCATCAAAATAATATTGCTTCATATTAACTTCACAAAGCACTTACATATATCAATTAATAGCAGATGGAGATGAGAAATATCATTTTCATTTTATATCTATAATGATATCTCTAAATATGTTCAGGTAGAAAAGTACCAAATCAATGTCACTATTGTGAAATTTAAAGCTGAGGCTGAATGTTATACAAGTGAAGGAACAGACTTCACACAGACTATAGTTACCACCCTCAGCACTACTGATTGACATGTTGGACTGGATAATTCTTATTACATTTATATTCAGTGAAATACAAACATATTTAAGGTAAATGGATGGTGATGGCTGAAATGGGTACTGTAGGATACTTAGCAGCATTCAAGTCGTACTCAGGAAACTTCTATAGTAACCCTCAAGCCCATTTTAGCATTGTTCAATACTATATAGGACTCCCAGTTCAATTTAAAATCCAGATAAACAGGGGTACGTAGGTGGCTTGGTTGCTTACGTGTCCAACTCTTGATCTAGGTTCAGATCATGATCTTAAGGTTATAAGATCAAGCCTGCAACCAATGAGGCTGAGCTCTATGTTGGGTTCCTTGGGATCAGCTTGGGATTCTCTCTCTCCCTCTCTCTGCCCCTACCCTGCTCATGTTTTCTCTCTCTATTTCAAAATAAATAAACATTAAAAAACTTTAAAAAAAGATAAAAATTTTTTTGCCAGTCCCTAAGCTATACCTTTAGAAATGTTGAGTGTCAACAGATTTCAGAGGAGTATTAGGTTTTTATAATACATCAAAGCACACAAGAGCTACTACTAATTAAATTATTCTATTAAATATGTTTATTTAATTAATACACTTGGATTTAATTAATATTTATTGATTTAATATGCATGAATTTTAGAATTTGAATAAATTTTTTACAAATCATCTATTTGTAAACCTGCTTTATTTATACATGAGAAAAAATGAGACTCAGAGTGAGTGAAGGGTCATGGAAGGTCCCATTTCTAGGCCTCATGTGTCAGCTATAGAAATAGACATAAATACAGTTTCAGAATTCCCTAAATACCCTTTACATATTGCATGGCCTTTTCATAAGAACAAAGATTTGAGAAACACCACCATTTAACTGTGATACTAAATATGGCTATGAAAGCTAAAATCTACACAGAATCTTTATTACCCAAGATGTCAAGGCACAGATTTTAAGAGCATAGTCTCTGCCACTAATCTGCTTGTTCTATCAATAAACTTCCTTTTCTCTCATCTTTAACACAGAATTAAAGTGAAGGATATTAAATTAAGTAAATCAGTTGGCACAGTGTCTGCAGATTACAGACACTCAATAATCAGTTGCAAGGTCTAGCCATTCTGGGGTACTCTGCACCCCAGGACCTCAGTAATTAACAATGATAGACTGATAGAGTTAGGATTTAGAAAGTTGGGGGTTTTTTTAACTGTAGGAAAATTTTTTTGGAAAACAGAACTCAACCTAAAATCTAATAAGTTTAGAATTTACATAGTAACTAGCAAACTTCTATTTGACATTGAAAATTAATGAATCCACAAACCTATCTGTGTTACTTTTTATTAGTCTACAAATGAAATGAAGCTTAAAGTTTCATTATGATTTCCCAATGCAACTGTTGAGGTAACAGTTTATAAGGCTCCAAGGGATCAATGTATGAATTTCTGCTTTCTCTGAAAGTTTATTCAAAAATTTGTTAAAACTTAATCAAAACTGGCATATGCAATACATTAAAGTAGTGTGTGTGTGTGTGTGTGTGTGTGTGTGTGTGTGTATTTCGTCTTCTTTAAAGAATACTGACAACCATTTACATGGATTTAGGGAGATAGGAGTCATATTCTGCTTTGACGTTAAACCATACAAAAGATTTAGCAAACACTATTAAATGGGTTAGAAAATCAGGTAAGGGGGATTTACTAAACAAATAAACCCATTCTCTTAAAAACTGTTAACTTATTTATTTGCTTGGAAATATTGCCTACTAATAATTTTCCTCACATAGAAGGCCTGAGAAATAAATCACTAACTTAGTTTAATCTCAGAAATAATCATATTAGAAGATTAATAGAAAAAATATTACAAATTGATTTTGCTTTAATTTCACAGTAAAAAGGAAGATTAAAAATAATAAATAAAGGCTCCAGGGTGCTTGAGTTGGTCAAGCATCTGACCCTAGATTGTGACTCAAGTCATGATCCCAGAGTAGTGAGATCAAACCTTACATGGGGCTCCATGCTGGGTGCGGAGACTGCTTAAGATTCTCTCTCTCTCTCAAATAAATAAATAATATATAAAAGCAGTAAAATAAAAACAATAAAAAATCCCACCCAAATTGGTATTCTGGCCCATATAATAAGCAGCAGTTAGTTTACTTTTGATTGCTGTTGCTAGAGTTAAATACTTTGTGATCTATTTCTTTAGTGCAGCTGTACCAGAAGAAGGAAAACAGTCTTGGAGTGACTCATGTGCATTGAAGTCAATTTGTGATTATTTTTGTAAAGGGATTTTCCCAACAGGAAGAAGTGTAAGACTTTAGAACTTACATTTATGGAACACTCTTTAAATACCCTCTACAAATAGAATTCTGTTCACACTGACTAAGGAATATTTGCTTTATATTAAATAAACAAAACAAACAAACAATCAGGGCTCTGTGATTAAATCAACTACTTGTGATTTGATAGTCTACCCAAATAATACAATCTGATGTAAATATGTTTAAGCATATTATGAAAATGACAAACACATGCTGTACAGGTCATATCATTCTTTTTCTCATCATCATTGTTACTACTACTTATATATATTTTGAGTTGGGGAAAAACTGAAATGATATTTACTTAAAAAAAATATGAAGCATGAGATCTGAGTATGGAGATAAAATATAATAGAAAAGGATTTTTTAATTAAAATTTTAAAAATTTACATCCAAGTTAGTTAGCATTTAGTGCAACAGTGATTTCAAGATTGAAAAGGATTTTTGACCAGAAGATGTTAAGAAATTCCTGAGCTATGCTATTAAGAATATGTAAGCGAAGGTGGTTGGTGGCAGATACCAGTGAAGCCCGAATGGTTCCAAGAGGGTAAAAGATTATGAATAAAAGAGGAAAAAATGAGAGGTATGTGTCCAACTCTTGATTTCGGCTCAGGTCATATCTCATGGTTCGTGGGTTCGAGGCCCATGCTCGGCTCTGCACTGATGGCGTGGAATCTGCTTGGGATTTTTGTCACCCTCTCTGCCCTCCCACTCTTGCCATCCCTCTCTCTCTCTCCAAAAATAAATGAACATTTTAAAAAAGACAGAGAGAGGGTTGCCTGGGTGGCTCAGTCAGTTAAGCGTCCGACTTCAGCTCAGGTCATGATCTCATGGTTCATGGGTTCAAGCCCCGCCTCGGGCTCTGTGCTGACAGCTAGCTCAGAGCCTGGAGCCTGTTTCAGATTCTGTGTCTCCCTCTCTCTGACCCTCCCCTGCTCACGCTTTCTCACTCTCTCTCTCTCTCAGAAATAAATAAAACATTAAAATTTTTGTTTAAAAATAAATACAAAAGAGAGTAAAAGATGAGGTCTCCATTTAGTTTATAAATATTATTCTGAGAGATGGAGGAAGAGGTTAATGTCAGAGAGATTGATTCTTGAGTTTATTTCTTGAACAAAGAAAAGTGTGAATGATAACTGAGTCTGAAATCTGCCCGTCTATGGAAAAAGGGGTATTAGAAATTGACAATATTGACGGGGCGCCTGGGTGGCTTAGTCGGTTAAGCGTCCGACTTTCGCTTAGGTCATGATCTCGCGGTTCGTGGGTTCAAGCCCCGCGTCGGGCTCTGTGCTGACTGCCAGCTCAGAGCCTGGAGCCTGTTTCAGAGTCTGTGACTCCCTCTCTCTCTGACCCTCCCCTGCTCACGCTGTCTCTCTCTGTCTCCTAGAAATAAACAAAACATTAAAAAAAAATTACAAAAAAAAAAAGAAATTGACAATGTTGTTGAACTGTGAGGCTCAATAATAAAGTGTAATTTACATACCAATTTATGCTATAATCCATCTTTGAACCAGGTATCTACAGCCTATACTCTATGTGGAGAGTGGTGTGCTATATATATGTATGTGAATAACGTAACGTGTCATGTCCTATCAAATGAATCAGTCCAACATAGTACCAATCCTAAATTGGCTTACAATCAAGGTGAGACTAAAAGCTGAAGATAATTTCTAAAGGTAAATCCACAAATAATTATAAGTAACTATTTGGGGTATAACATCACAGAAGTTGTTTATTAACATTTAATGTTTGGTGGTATGTAACCAGTGTTTTGTCAGATCATTTTGTGGGAAATGCCTGAATAGTATCATTATTACTAAATTTCATGGGGTGGGGGGGACAATTTTTAAAAGATACACATATATATTTTTATATATTATGGATTCTAATCATCTACCCATGAAGCCTTCCTTCAATCCTACATATGATATGAAACATATGATATGAAAGAGCCTTGAGAATTGCTACAGAGGAAACCTCTAAGAGACATTTTTGAAAGACTTACATGCAATCATACATTTGACATAGAAACCTAAGAATTTAAATGCAATTATCTATGCATCCATAATATTTTACATCAAATTGAAGCATTCCATCAAAACTCATGATTAAATAAGTTTTTCACATGTCTTGGATCACAGACTATAGCTTTTGAAATGTTTCAAAAGCTTTTGAGCCTGCAATATTAAGCAGCATTTAGTATTCCACCACACTGTGGGAGGAAAAGGGTTAGAAGTATCAACAGTTTTGTTGTACTTAACACTTGAGAGTCAACTCCTGTGTTCTACAAAAGCATGTACAAGTTATCCTAAAATGTAATTTTCTAACACACAGACACACACACACACACACACACACACTCATGCACACACACACACAGCGTATCCTCTGCTTCTCTTGTAATAATTTTCAATCAGTGGAAAAAATCTTAACATATATTTTTTAAAATTTTGCATTGATTAAACAGAATTATTATTATAATTAAAACTGTATCAGTTTACAGCTTTATATATTGCTTAAAACTTCTACATATTTAGAAGGGAAGCATGACCAGGGGAAAAGCAGCAAGAGCTTTAATCCAGCCAACTAGAGTTGGAAATCCACTGTTGCTACTTACTAACTGTGTGGTCTTCTGAGCCTGTCTTCTGAAATTCAGATTCTCCATTTACAGAACCCACATGGGATTGTTGTAAAGAGGAAAACTAGGAAATTTAAAGTGTGTATATCTAAGATGTGGTACCAATTCAATAATATACACCTATTTTTAATAATATTATTAAACTAAAGGTGTATCATGAATCAGACTTAATTAACTGAAATTTTTACTAAATCACATTTATTACTCTTTTAATTTTATTTGAATCACTTAAGTGTCATTTCACACCTAGCCTTTACTGAAATACACCTTGATGTGTTTTTAAAAATGAAGTTGATTTTAAAAAGGAGGTGCCGATATTTTTTTTAGCTCTTTCTACCAATACGTATTTTAAAACACCCAGCTGTGCTCATAATTTCTTTGGCCAATCAGCAAGGTTTAATTATGTTTCCTATAAAAAAATAAATGGGTTATGCAAGTCTGTATGATTTTATATCTTTCATATTTTCTTTTTACAGGTTTGTTACTAAAAACTGGAGTCAAAATTAAAGTACATTTTTTTGTTCTGAGCATAATTGAATGTCACTATCTTTTATTTCCAAAGTAAACCAAATAAAAAAAATGTATGTTTGTATGTGTGTAAGGGTATATGGATATATATTTATACTCTAAACATCTAAAATCTTTATTTTAGGGGCGCGTGGGTGCTTCAGTTGGTTAAGCGTCGACTTCGGCTCAGGTCATGATCTCTCGGTTAGTGGTTCGAGCCACCTGTGGTGACTGTGCTGACTGCCAGCTCAGAGCCTGGAGCCTGTTTCAGATTCTGTATCTCCCTCTCTCTCTGGCCCTCCCTGCTCATGCTGTCTCTCTCCCATTCTCAGAAAAAAATAAACATTAAAAAAATATTTCATTTTATGTAGTCAACATTGGTCACAAATGCAAGAAGTCAAATTCATACAAATTTCTGGTATATATATGTAAAACATTTGTAGATTTTTAAATATTTTATCACTTGTGGAATATTTCAGTCCTCTTTTTGAATTATTTAGAATGAATCATACCCAATTTTGTACTGGTAGAAAGTGAAAAAAGTCAGGTTTGTACAAATTGCCACTTTCCATGATATAAATACTCTTACTCTGTCAACTTCACCTCAAGTTTCCTGAAACTTTAACAATTGATCCCTGAAAGTCCCTACTAAAGTAATTCCCACTATCAAGGCCCCAGCACAACAGAAACACTTTACTATTGCACAAACTAAATTCTGGTATTCAGGAACAATCATAAAATCATGAAGAGCAATGTCTACAGTAATAAAGTGTTAGAAAAGATTGATAAGGCTAAAAGCATATATTTAGTTAATTTGGAATTGACCTCAATGATGAGACAATAGTATTTAAAGCAGTATTCTAAAGTTCATCTTTAAAATTGACATCAATTTTCTATGATTCATTAATAACCATTATTGCTGTGTTGATCTGATAATCAATTCACTGTAAATCACAGATGTTATGCTGATGTTATTGTGGGAAAAAAAAAGCTAGGAGTATCTTAAATAAGTGCAAAAAGATTTCTTTTTAACCTTATGTAAAACATAGTAAACCATCACAAATCATAGATTATTGGGGTATCCAGCAATAATCAACACATCTAAGTGATTTGTTGTTTAAATGAAATAATAATTGTGCCAAACCTAAAGCATAATATAAAATACATCATGGAAAAGAATCACCCTTCACTTATCCAAATACTGGAAACTAAAAGTATAGACATAGTCTCTTACCAGTGAAAACTCCTAACTTCCCACAACTGCAATAATATTTTTCTTTTAAGATGGAAATTAGAATTATTTTCTCTCAAAAATATTTCTACATTGAAAGTACTTCAGGAACTTATAACTTAAAACAAAGGAAAATGTAAAAAATTGTCTGGAAAAAGACAATAGAGTACCTGAACTTTCGGGACCTTCAGCAAAGAAAGAAAGCATTTCTCTAATGGTCTCTGGACTATCATGCTATTTTAAGTACTATATAACATAATTAAAATATACAAAGCACTTGGTGGCTAGAAAGAAGTTGGCCTACAAATGGTAAACAGAAGGAAAATTACATGGAAACATATATAACATTCTGGGAAGTGTGTATAAGTGTTTTTGAGTCACATGCATTTACATGTGTGCATATGTGTATGTACACATGGCAGTACTGGGGGGGGGTTCTAGTTTTAAGCTTACATTTAATTACAACATCAGGGAATCTTATATAATGGCCACTTACTATGAAATATTGGAAATTAAAAAGAATGTGGTTATAATTAAGCCCCATGTTTTTAGCCCCACAATAAATGTTAATTAATCTACACTAAAACACTTAAGTTTTGTGGCACTAGCTATGGAAATGCAAATGCAAACAGCAGTCTTGGCATAAAACCTCAGTGCTCATTCTTATTCATTTACTCAACAGTTATAATTCCTTATTCTCAGTTTTTGTGCCAGCCTCGTAGATTTCTTAAATGGATAAGTGAGATAATACACTTAAAAGTACTTTAAAAACTTCCCCATAAAAAAAGGATTTTACTGTAGACAGTTTCTAAAGCATTTTGAGATCCATTTTCACAACATAATTGCATCTTTTTTCTCCCCAGACTTCTGATAAAGTGATACTGGCTTTCTATGAACTATCTCAGAAACCTATACATTTACTTCTTTCTACTCTGGAATACACAACTTCTCAACTGAAGAAGAAGCTATCTTTGTAACACAGAAAATGTCTTAAACTTGAGTTTGATAAAGTATATCAAACTCAGTAAAATCCATGCTATTAAAGATCTGTGCTACTAGGAATACTGTATTTAAGTGATTATGTTTTAAATGCTTATTATAGGTCTCTATCACATACTTAGTTGTCTATAAAGCAATGTCTTATTAAAAGTATTCTGTGGAACATGAGGTTTACATAATGGAAGGAGAAAGCTCTATAATTCATAATTGTATATAATCACCAATTTGAGAGGAGCTCTAGTAGTGTCCACTTAAATAAGTCACACTGACCTAAAATTAAAATCCAAAGTATGAAAGAATAATGAGTTAGTGAATCTATGTTAAACTTTCCACTCTAAGATAATAATTGATTTAAATACATGTTTTCTCTTTATTGCTAGCTCATTATCATCAAGGCACTATACAGAATGCTGTTCATATGTCGAAAAGTATTTGCCACACTAAATGAAATTTAGCCACATATTTTATGTTTATATACATGTGGATATGTATGAAGGAACAAATACAACAAATACATTTGTTATATGTTAAATCATTATTAAACCTTATACTTCATCTAATGTTCATAAATAAGACTCAAATATTAGAAAAATTTCTTAATTTATGTATTTCAATAGTGTATGAGAATAAAGTTTTTAATAACATAGCTGAAGACTTTTCTGATTGTGATTATGCTCTAGAAGCATCAAATGAGGATTCTGTTTAGAAAAAGAAATCATCGTGCAATTCCCACAAACCTATAATACTTAAGCATGCATAAAATGAGTGTTGGAAGTACACTGTCAATGCTCATTTTTACTGATAATCCAGGTTTGCCTCATGAAGTCACCATAACATTATTTCAGTGAGGTCTCTGTGCTTTCCACATTAAAATGGTAAGGCATTTCCAGACATATGGCTCAAAGATATGTTTTAGTAAATGCTGTAGCTAAGTTCAACAAGCACCAAGATTCTGCTTGTTATGCAAAAGTCTACTTTGATGGTTTGATTTCTTTGTCTTCTCATATTACACCATTTCCTTCCCTTAGTAATTGTATGCATTAACATAGTAAAATCTCAAGGATCATGATCTAGGTTCTAAAATGTAAAGACAGGAAGCTCAATTTTATGGAACATGAAACTAAAGCTGCTGTGAACAGTTATGATATACTAGTCTCAATTCTACAAAATGGAAACTTTATAATTGTTTATAATAGCCAACAACAACAAATCACAAAAAGTGTATTATGGTACTTTGTATAAAATTGCTGAAACAAAATTTCTCATTTTAAAAGATAATAATTTAATAAAACAATAAAATTTTTAGAAGTTAATGAACTTCATTTTTTCTAGGATTACCATGTATGCATTAGCTCATCTTCTTATAAAGATGTAACTTCTAATTCTAGTTTACTTTTAAACTCCTCCATCTACAAACCCTGTTTTGGAGAGCTCATACAACAAACTCAAATAATGGAAACATAATAATCTGAAAAGAATTTGTATTATTCACTCATTGAAGTGGGAAAATCTGGCCTTCAAAACCCTAAATATTAACATGTTGACCCATCATGCCAGTGATATTCCCACAGCATTCAAATTCATCCTTACGGCATGTGTTTTTGAAATTAAATTAATACATATTGGAAAACAAATATCAAGACTAAGCAAGCTTTGTCTTTTTTTGTATTTAAAAAGACTCTAAGATGTAGTATAGTATTGGCTTCTTTGAATTATTATTATCAGTCATATGGATAATATATGTTTACAGATAAAGTATGGCTACTTTAAAAGATAAGCCATGATAATGGCTTCATTAGCATTATTTCATTGAATAACAAGGCAATTTTGAACCATATACTCATTTTATATAGGAGAACACTTTCTTTTTCTTGAAAAATGTAGCAACACATAAAAGAATAATTTTATGCTGTTGTGGATGAGGAATAAAAACAGGAAAGCAGGGATCACATCATGCAGTAAATAAATGACAGATTTCACTTGGAAGTTTCAAGATGGCTCTCTTTTTGGAAGCTGTATAATCATTGCTGGGATATAGAGGAAAGGATAGCAGGCCAGAGATGGGGATCTGGGTCCTTTATTGTTACCATTAAAGTCTTACATAAAACTGTCTCCACATTCCATAAAAATGCCATGGTGCTTCAGGAAAAATATAGACCTGAGACAATAGTTTATTTTGGCTGGAACTAAAGTTCCAGAACTGAAGAGTTACTGCCAAGAAATAGGAACCAGCTTTGAGAAGATTTAACTGACCTAGGATGCAGCGAAAGTGCTGCAGCATTAATACCCTAGTGCTTCAAGATCTGAATCAAGGGTCCTTTGTTAAGAACCCTGCAACATAATTAATCATCCAGAGGAAGTAAAGAGCTTTGAGGTTGGAGTCTAGTTACCCAGGGAATTCCCTTTTCCTCTGGCACCCACTTGCCAGTACAACTATAAAATAGGAGCAGAAATGTCTCACTCTGTAAATGATTAATACAGCTGATTTACATGAAATTAAGTTGTTCACTAGCTAAGCCACAGTTGACCTGCTTTTCAGAGAGGCCCTCCCACAACTCCCTGAAAAACCAAACCAACTCACCACCTCTGGGCTGCCCCATCTCTGCTCCCCTTACTCTTCCCTCTCAAAATGGGGAATTTTCCAAGAGCTGTGCTTCCATAAAGAATTTCCATAACTAAAAGTTCACAACTTTCAAGGTGTCAATTGCCTTATGAATTCCACTCAACAAATATATAGAGAATATGTATAAACAAATTGGTAAGTAATTTATCACGTAACTTCATTAAGGAGCTTATAAAAAGTGTGTGTGTGTGTGTGTGTTTGGTGAAAATGTCAGAAAAAGATTTTTTTTATTCAAAAATAGCTCAAAACATTAAAACTTCATGCCAGAAGGGAGACACAAACACCTATGGATAATCAAAGAGGGGGAGAAAAATCACATGAAATTGAGGAATCTTGAAAAGTTTCATGAACAGATTACACTTATGGTGGTTTTGAAAGAAAAGGTAGAACTTCTATAATAGGAGATAGCAGCTTTCCATGTGACTGGGAAAATAGGAACAAAACCTAAGGTGAGAGACTGAGTGATGGGTGCTCAGTGAGTGCCTGGGGTACAAAGTACAGATGGGAGATATGGGAAAGATAGGCTGAAGCCATGTGGTACCTTAAATGACAGGCTGAGGGAATTATTATGTTTTTAAGCAGAAAAAAATATGTTCTGGCACAGTGATAAGGAAGAGATAGATCAGGGCAGATCAGAATACTGTTGCAGACAGATGATCTGGAGCTCAGGGCAGAGCCGAGTTCAGGAAAAACCTTGATGTCCCATGGAAAAGTCAAACAGAAGACTTCAAATGTAGACAACACTATAGAGAGATTAAAGGGTGGAATGGATCTGTATGTTTTGCAAAACAATTCATCCTAACCTCTCAAAGTCTGTAACCAGATAAGCCTACAGCTATGGATCAAAGGTTTTGAAAATCTACAAGGAAGAAGGGGTGGAGGGCCCTCACCAGCCTTACTCCTCTAACTGCCCATTGGACATTCTCACATAGTTGTCCCGCCAGTCCCTAGAAGGTAACCAATTTTGAGTTAAATTCTCCCCCAAAACTAAACTAGCTTCTTTTTCCAACCTGTAATCCTTGACAAATTTTGATTCTTTCCACTTTTCTCCACCCCCCACAACCTGTTAGTCACAATGCTCTGTGTAATTTTCCTTTAAGATGGGAAACAACATCTGAATCAGTTTCAGCCTCTTGTGCTAAGATGACAATAATCGCTTAGCCCAATCCACACTTGTTTGCCTGCTTTCTAGGTAAGTCAGAATTTGCTTTTATTTTGCCTTTTACAAGTAAGTTCCTACTGTATCAAGGAATGTATATCATATGTCAAAATGATGCTGGTCTCATCACTGTTATCTCAAGAATACCTCAAACTAATTCCATCTCCTGCAAATGCAATTATTTATAAAATGTACACGGGAGTGCTTGCTGTGTGCCGTAACTGTGCAGGGTACTGAGGGGACACAAAGAGGAGTAAGAAAATATTCTTGCTCATAAGACATTCACAGTGTTGAAGTGGGAGAGGGAGCAGGAGACAAGGAAAGGGAGAGAAAGGAAATGGCGAAAAAAGAGAGAAGGAGGAGGAGGAAGAGAAAAGGGGAAAGAGGAGGAGAAGGAAGAGATAGAGACACAAAAAACATGGATTCCAATTATTCTTTTCTTTGTACTTTTCTGTACTTTGAAATTTTGAAACATAAAATCAAATTGACTAAAAAAAATAAAATAAGACCATATAATGAAGAAGATGCTAATAGAACAGAGGGATTTCCACTGTGGTTTGAGTAGAGAACAGAAGCACTCACTCTGCCTGATTTTAGCTAAGAAGAAATCCCAGAGAAGGCGAATGTAAGCCAGAATTTAGACATGGCAAAGAGTTCTCCTATAAGAACTCTCCTATAAGAAACTGCATTAAGATCAGAGTGAAGAGAGGACTTGATAGAGCACCTGGGATATACTCAGAAAATAATGTACTCAAAGTGCTAGAACATGGGGAAAGAGGGAAGAAGAGGCTAGGGAAAGCCTATGAGAACATTTGATTTCCAATGTTGACTGTTTTCTCTTGATAATAGGAAGCCACTGATGGTTTTAAAACAGGGGGTAAAAGATTGATAATTTAATGTTTAATTTTATTATCTATAAATAAACTATGACATATTCCCTCTCTACTCCTATGAAAATCTTCATGTTATTATCCAGGGTAACGGCAAGGATCATTTAATATATCATCATCAGTAACACTGTACAGTAGGCACTGAACCAAAACCAACCAACTAATTCTAGCATAATCTTGATAGTCAAAGATAATAGGCTACTGTCTCTGGTAAAGTTCCAATGCAGTATCATTTCTAATCACTAAAAAAAAAGGAATTCTTGAAGAACATAATAATTCTACAATGTTCTTAATGTTGGCATAATAATAATAATAATAATAATAATAGCAGCTAATCCCTAAGTAATGCTTATTATGTGCCAGGCTCTATTCTAAGCACCTGCATTTAATGACTCAAGTAATCTTTCATTTCAAGAATGAGGAAACTAAGATAGAGAGATATTCGGTAACACACGCAAGGTCATATGGTCAACAGGGAACAGGGCTAGGCTTTAATCCTTAGGAGTCTTCAAAATCTGTGCTCTTAATCATTGCACAAGACAATCTTGCCCAAGTACTCCATTTTTAATCCATATCAAAAGACACCCAATGGAAAGAAATGCAAAATAAGGAGGAAAGACCATTATGAGTAGCATTTAATGGCTTGTACCTTCCCAATCTAAAAACTTTAAAGCCATTCATGATATCAAAATTCTCAAGGTCTTTAATTACACAGGTAACTATATCATTAATAGACTTACATGATTACTTGGTAATTTTGCTTTCCCAACATTAAACAGCTGGACATTAGCAAGTATATCTTGGGAAGAAGGAATAATATAAAACCCACCCAATGATTAACACATCTTCTCAGCCCTAGATTCTACCAACAAGGGATCTAAACAGCTTGCAAAATACCATCCTAAATACTATGACATTACTATTATATATAATGATAGGAGATTAGGTGTCAAATGCTTTGAACCTATGGGCATCTCAGCAAAAAATTAATTTTCTTTTGACTTTTCTGAAAATTTGATTTCAAGTGCAGTTATTTTTTTCATTATTATTCTGCTTAGAAAAAACTATGTTAGGTGAACTAGCTGTGAATAAAATATTCTATGGATGTCTTTTTAGAATCCTCTTACAAAGTATAAAACTATGTAATTACCCATGTTTCCTGAATACTCACACTTAATTAATTTATAGTATTTTCAACAAAACATATACGACTTAACAAATGGAACATATGTTGTGACATTTATAAACACCAGTCATGTAAACAGATCTTTTATTCTCAGCAAAAAGGAAATGTTCCTATTCTAAAGCAGCAGTAACATTTCCACACGGGAAGAGAAAATATTTACTATGAGCATGAATAGTATCATGGCCTATACAAAAAGTTAAACTTTATTATAGTATAGTATATATAAAGATAATCTAGAGAACTACTAAGACATATTTTGAGTTAAATTAACCTTTTTTGAGATAATTGTTGACTCATTTGCAATCCACAAATAACGCAAGGAGATTCCATGTACCTTTTACTGTTTTGCCAGTAGTAATCTTGCTAAACTAGAGCACAATATCACAATCAGGATATTGGCATTGAAACAGTCATGATACAGAACACTTTCATCACCATAAAGATGCTTCATGCTATTCTTTTATAGCCACACCCAATTCCCTCTGGGTTCCACCACTTCTTTAACTGCTAGCAACTACTACTCTGTTATCGATTTTTATCAGGTTTGTCCTTTCAAGAATGTTATATAAATGGAATGATATAGTGTATAACTTTTGGGATCAGCTCTTGTCACTCACTATAATTCTCTGCAAATTCATGTAAGTTGTTGAGATTCACCAACTCTCCCCTACTCTTTAACTTCACAGGGTCTTTCACAGAGCAGAAGTTGTTGTGCTTGAGTAGAACAGTTATTGTCTTAAAGTATTTTGTTTTGTGAAGCCTACCCCTTTCCTGAACCTTTGCCTAAAGACAGCAAACTTCTGTTGGAGCTTTTTATGTTCATGTTTGTGGGTGTTTTGAGGTTGCTGGCTTCTTCAGCTCCAAGTCTGAGACATATAAGGCAAAGGTAAACCCAGGGAACTCACCACCATAGCATTTTTTGGGTCTCAAAATCATTACCCATTCTGCTTTCCTATCACTACCTTTAAAAATCTTTTTAGGTGTGTTTTATGTATAATGTCCAGTGTTTTCATTTGTATTCAGTGAAAAGAATAAAGAAAAGAACATCTACTCTATCTTTCTAGAAACAGAAACCCCAAATCTACTTTTAATATATAAACCTACTTATATACTATGCAGTGTTATTTTAAAATATGAGTGCAAAAGCCATAACATTGCATTTTTTTTTCACAAGCAATCTCCATGCGTATAGGGATTACTAGTAGGAGAAATGGAAATAATCTTATAGTCTCATGTGTGTATATAGGATGCTAATTTCATATCAATTTCTATTTTTGTCAAAAGATGTCTAATGCCTATACTTAGAATTTTAAACACCTGAGAGTAAAGTACACTAAAAACTTGTTGTTTAAAGTTGCATGCAATTTAGATTCATTATTCTCCTTCTACAATTATTCAGGTACTTATTTATTCCTTTATCAAATATTTGAACAGAAACTTCTTGTCTGACATTATCACACGTTCTTGGAGCTAAATACTCCATATCTGCAGTCAAGTTCAACAGATATAGGTTAATAAATAATTTTAATGCAAAATGGCTCATTCAAAAATAAAAGGATACACAATAATCTACAAGACTAATGTGAGGAAGGCAGGGAATATCTTTCCTTTTTGTTTTATTTCAGTGAATTCCTTTTCTAGGGTGGGTTAAGGATGGCTTCAAGGAGGAAGTGACATCTGGAGTGAGATTTAAAGAATGAATGGAATTTCTGTAGATGCAGAAAGAAAGGTATTCCAGACAAAGAAAAACAAGTACAAAATATTAAAACACAAGAGCATAGAGTGCCCTTCCCTTTGGAAAGCAATACTTTTATGGGGTTGAAGGCCAGCATATGGAGAGTGCTGGAGAATTGGGAGAAAAAAAATTGGCAAGATAGTGTAGGCTAAGACAACATGAAATGTATTAGTTTGAGGATTAATGTATTAATCAGGGCAGGATTACATGGATGCGCCTGAATAGCAGAAACCTGGCCTTATTTTTTAGATCCTCTCCATCTGCACCTGAATTCATGCACTATTGACATTTTGGACCCAGTAATCATTTCTTATAGAGACTGTCCTGTGCACTGGAAGATATTTAGCAGCATCCTCAGCCCCTATCCACTAGTGGCTAACAGCATTCCACCATGAAGATAATCTGTCTTTCAATACTGTCAAATGTCTCCTAGGGAACAAAATCACCCTGGTTTGAGAAAAGTAATGTCACCTTAAAGTTTTAGCAGTGAGCTTGACACATAGTCAGTGGTCAGTGAAAGATATTATACCAGTGGTTACACATGCATTAAAAAAAAAAATGAGAAAGAAGCATTAGCATAAACTGAAGAGGAACTCTTGTCATTATACAGGTGAAAAAGTGTATTTTAAGCTAAGAAATTACAGTAAGGGAAATATTAAAAAGTGATTCCAAATGTAAAATCAATAGTCTTTGGTAACTAAATAGATGAACAGCTCTGCTACTGGTAAATGGCTTTCTTCTTTCCTTATCAAAAGTGTCATGATCTGTAGCTGAGATCTTAGAGCTAAGCTAAATAAGCATGGTTTGAGATAGTAATATTTGAATCATTTCAGTTTTCTCTTAATTGATGAATATATTAACATTCATGAAATTGATTTGGTTAAATGGGCACCTTCATAATATAAGGGGCCTGAGCTTTTAGACACTTTTTGCTTTTTTAAATCCACCACAGATTTCTAATTTAAGTAGAGCACTATGCCAATGAAAGGCGCTCAATATGCACATTATAAATGACTGAATGACTGAAGGAGGAGGGGAGATGAATCAATCATCCTAAAAATATGATCAACCATTTCAAACTGGCATTCTTAAATGGGTTTTCCATTTATGGCTGGGCAAACACACACTGTTCCTGTGTAACACAGAATGCATTTATTATACGGCTGGCAATGATTAGGGCAGTGCTCTGTATAGCCACGAAAGAAAGTCATTCTCTGAAAGACGCTAATGTCACAGAACCTAAGCCTGCGATTTTGGCATTATTAGCACCACTCTATCTGCTTAAGCGAGTTGACAAATTTTCCAGTAACAGGTAATGACTGTCTGAGCTACCAAATACAGTTTCTACTACCATCATGGTTATATTTAATCACATTAGATAGCATTATGAAATGGAAAGAGTCTAGTTAAATAGGGTAAAATAAAAATAAGTTTATAGTTAGACCTTTGCAAAGGTAATTATTTTTATTTTAGGCAAGACCATCATTATGCCATGGAATTAAAAAGGACAAGATCCCTACTCCTTCACATTACTGTTTATTCTCTCTTCTGGGGCTGATTAAGGAATTCTAGAACAGAAAATCAACACCACTACTGTTAATTGTTTTCTGGATTACTTTTGTAGGAAAAATAAAATCAACCAAAGACTATTAGAGACTTCTATATTCAGCAAGTTTGAGGTCTTCAAATAAGGGTACTATCTTTATGTAACACATAATACTTTTTATTTAGGAAAGTGTCCGAGTTTTAGTGCTTTTTAGCTCTCTATTTTCCTAAACTAAAAGCAATTAAGTGTATGTGGAGAAAATCTTGAATCAACTCTATTTATAATCAACAATACAGCGTATATATCAGATAGTGCTTATAGCATTAGGAGAATATTAGCTGTACAATTCTAATGAGATTTTTTTTTTTTTGAGAGTGAGAGAGGGCTCAAGTGAGCAAGAAATAGAGAAAGAGGGAAAGAGAGAGAATCCCACAAGAGGCATAGAAAAAGAGGGGGGAGAGGGAAAGAGAAGAAGAGAGAGGGAGCCAAGTGGGGCTCACCCAAAGTAGGCTTGAGCTCACCCGATGCAAGACTCAGATTCACGAACTGTGAGATCATGACCCAAGCCAAAGTCAAATGCTAAACTTACAGAGGAACCCTGGCACCCTCTAATGAGATTTTAATGGTTGGTAGATTAGAACTTTTGAATGATACTGGATTCAAAATAAAGAAATAAAGATAAAACTGAGAAAATTAAGCATACATTGTAGTTGCCAGGCAATAATATTTTCAAGGTTGAGTAATGCATTAATCCCCTATAGGAGTATGCAGACTTTTAGTTTCCATAGTCTTATGAGCCAAAATTTTATATTTTTGGCTTAAAACAATGAAGCAACCCTCCATTCCTTCAAAAATTTCCACATCCTCTTTCATATCCACATAGAGAAGTGACCCACATATTTTGGGTAATTTATTTGTATTTCATCTTGATGTTTATAAAGAATGAAGCCACTCCAAAGGATTTATGATTGCATGCAGTGCATATAAGCATTTAAAAACAGTTATATTAAATCAATAAATGTCTCCCATAACTAGAAATCAATAACCAAAAAGATTATCAATGCTGTGGGAACAGAAGCCCTAGAATTAAAAGGTCTCTATACCCTTTAATCAAATAACTCATGGATATACATTACTCAGTCCACAAACATACTAACATAGCGGTCATTCCCACATCTGTAAATAATCAAAGCTATAACTGTGGATAGAAAATCAACTTTCCCATTGTAGCTCCCAATGACTAGGGAGTGGTATGACACTCTTTCATAGCCACAAACTGCAGTTTGTTTAAAACTATTGGGAATCATTAAAAAACAATATAATTATAGACCTATTGATGAATAGGTGATGAGTGGAATGATTCAATTTTCAAAAAGACATAATGAAATAAGAACTTTCATACTGTGGCCAAATCTCTTACTATCAAGCGAGAGAAATTTCTACAAAAAATCGTATTATTGAAATATTTTTATTGAAACAATATTGATATACATTATATTACCTTCAGTTGTCCCCCATAATGACTCAACATTTGTATACACTGTGAAATGATCACCACAGTAAGTATCTGTCACTATACACAGCTATAAAACTTTTTTTCTTGTGATGAGAACTTTTGACATTTACCTTCTTAGCAAATTTCACATTAGCAATACAACATTACTGAGTATAGTCACCACACTGTATATTACATCCCCGTATAATGATGATCACTAATCATAAGGGAAATGCAAATCAAAATCACAATGAGATACTATTTCATATCTATTAGGATGGCTCTTATAACAAAGAAAATATAACAAAAGCTGGCAGATTTGCAGAGAAAAGAAAACCCTTGTGCGTGGTTGGTGGAACTGATGCAGTCACTAAGGAAAACCATAGGAAAGTTTCTCAAAAACTTAAAAATAGAACTACCATATGACCTAGCAATTCCACTACAGGGTATTTATTGGAAAAAAAAAAACACCAAATACACTAATTTGGAAAGATATCTGCACCCCCATATTCACTCCATTATTATTTATAATAACTAAGACATGGAAACAACTTAAGTGCTCACAAATGGATAAATGGATAAAGAAGATGTTGTACAAACATATACAATGAAATATTACTCAGCCATAAAAAGGAATAAGATATTTCCATTTGTGACAACATGGGTCAACCTTGAGGGTATTATGCTAAGTGAAATAAATACAATATGATTTCACTTGTATGTGGAATCTAAAAAAACAAAACAAATAAGCAAATGAAAATATAACTCATAGATACAAAGGAGAGGGAAGTGTATGGTGGGCAAAATGGGTGAGAGGGATAGCTTCCAATTATAAAATAAGTAAGTCATGCGGAGGTGATATACAGCATGGGGACTATAGTAAATAATGTATCGCAAATTTTAAAGTTGTTAAGAAAATAATATTTAAAGTTTCTGAATGGCAAAGTCCTAAATTTGTTTTTTTTAAAGATTTTATGTTTTTTTAAGTAATCTCTACACCCAATATGGGGCTCAAACTTACCACCCCAAGACCAAGAGTCTCATGGTCCACTGACTAAGCCAGCAAGGTGCCCCACACTGAATTCATTTTTAAACAATGAAAGAGTGTGAAAACTTTTTGAAGGCAGAGCTATTGTAAATAATTGCATGGTGCAGGCATCCTTAAAGTAAGGACAAATTAGTGTAAGTCATGCAGTGAGAGGTATAGGTATAACAGTAGCATCATTCCAGTCACTGAGCAACCGGCAGACTCAAAACAATTTGCAGTATTGATCTCCCTAGTTACACTCCTGGGTCTTTCAATGTCATGTATTTGGGAAAAAATTAAATAAATAAGTAAACACACACACACACACACACACACACACACACAGGCTGAGAGACTGGTTCTGTTATTGAGGTAAATAAATTCCTTAATCAAAAATAAAAGATGCAGACAAAATTTTTAAAAAATAGCAATGTACCCTCATTTTAAATTTAATTTTGGAATACACTGTCAAATTTCATTTCAATGGCTGTTTATTTCCTTAGTATCTTATTTGATTTTTGGTCTTTCTAGGAGTTTCAGCATTTGCCTTCTCTTTTTGTCCTGCCTGTTATGTGAACTTGTATTTCGCTAGTGAACTGATGGTTAGAATGAATGTGCATTTACTTTAAAGGAATTAATTTATTTTGGTTGACATAAATAAAAATGAAACATAAGTTTGGAATTCTGAGATTAAATAAGTGAGCAAACAATAAAAGCCTTTAACAATGGAGGCTTGATATTTCTTAATCAAATCTCTGCCTTGCTAATAAAGCTAATAAAAGTTCTTATACAAGGATCAATTACCATTTGATTTAAAGTAGAATATGAAATAACCTAAAGATGAAAGAAAGCGAGAGGACTAATTCAGTTGAGAGCCACAGGCCCCCAGATTTCTAGCCTTTCCTCTTCAATTTTCCTATGTTCCCACAGTTCAGGCTTTCTACTTAAGACATTTCCAAGGGCCCTACAAAAGTTCATTTTTGGCTTCATCTCTGCATTTGTGCTGAATGTCAAGGTTTGAGGTTTGTTTGAATTCCTGCTCTGTGGATATCTGCTGGACTTTCTAGCAGGTGTGAAGACCCCATGGCTCCTTCTGTTGCATCTCATTTCCACTTATTAAATACTTTATCTTGGAGGATGAAGCAAAAGTGACTTTCACATTTCCTGGCAGTCTTTTGCTTCAAAGGACTTAATAGTGATTTGATTATTTCAGAGGAAATGGAGACCAGTTAGTGATGACAGATTTATTAGTTAAGTGGACATCACACACACAAAAACCTTTTCTTACAGTTCAGGCCTCCTTCTAACCACACTGTAAATGTTCAAGACAATGTCAGGTATTTGCCAAATCAAAATCATGTGATTCTATATAGTCAAATTTGTGAATTGATATGACCTCCTTCTTCGCATATACTTCCATGATAACTTAGAGAAGAGAAAATACACCAAGAAAACAAATATTATCCTAAATTAAAAGAAAAAAGACACCCTGATGAGTTGGTGACACTGAATATCTTTTGTAAAATCACTGAAGGAATATTGAAACAAAAACTCATGAATTGCAAGCATTCAAGTAAGATGCCTGGGATTCAGAAAGAGCACTTACAACAAAGTAAAACCCTCAAACTCTTATCATGAAGTTATTTCAAGTATAACAATGTTAGAAATTTAATTTTTGTATTAATCACTGATAAAACATTTCTTAATGTTTAAATTTTCAGAGTAAGTTTAAAGAAGAGATATCAACTCCAGAATGGCCCAAATTATTGCTGCTTAATGAATGACCAATTTTACCAGGAAATAAATGTTACACAAGACAGACACTGGGATCTCATCAAAGGAAATTAGATTCCTTTCAGATTTATATTTTTAAAATAAAAATAAATTTTTTAAAATAAGCTAGCTGTGGGGCACTTGAGTGGCTCACTTGGTTAAGAGTTCGACTTTGGTCTATGAATTCAAGCCCCATGTCAGGCTCTGTGCTGACAGCTCAGAGCCTAAAGTCTGCTTAGGATTCTGTGTCTCCCTCTCTCGCTGCACCTCCCCTGCTCATGATCTGTCTCCCTGTCTCTCAAAAATAAATAAACATTAAAAACTAGATACATAAATAATCAGCTAACTAATGTTCAGTATTCATTCAAGTCAAATGGACAGTGGTAACTCCATGATAATATTGCTAGTCTAAAGAAGTAGATTTTCTTGCTATCATTACTCCTATTGTAAAAAGTGACCAGTTGAGCAATCTTCAAAAGGAAAATTTCAGCTATTTGACATCTTAATAAATGGGATGAAATGTTCATATTTTAGAACTAAGAGAAAGATACCAAATTGGAAATTATCAGCACCAGCACTTTATATATTATTTTAGGGATGCCACTCTCTAAGTCTCCATTTTTCTCATTTCAAGATTAAAGGAATGGTTTTGATGAATTCTAGAATCCCTTCCAGTCCTAACATTCTATGAAGGTGCTTAAATATGTCCTGTGGGAAAGTCCTAACAACTCTCAGGATAAAGATGGAGAGAAATGCCAACAGGACTGAAGAAGGGAAAGCTAAGGATTAAAAGTCATTTCACTTGTTTCACAATATTCATCTCAAGTCAGCCCTTGAAATATGGGAGAGCTAATGACATCACAGTTACATCAGTAAATGGACTCCACAATGTCTTCCATGGGCCTAATTTTCCCTTGCCTTATCAAGAGGACACCAATTTCATGCCAAAAATAATGCAGCATATACATTTAACCACCTAGCAAGGTCTCTTACCTTTCACTCTGATTTTATCAAATGACATCTTGGAAATAATAGTTTTGAATTGCAAATTTAGCTATTATGAACAATCACTACTCCACAAACCTTGGTGCATAAGACAAGGAAAGCTTAAATCTTAAAACTGAGGATATGAATGAGAAAGCCCTAGAAATGCATCTTACGCATGAGTCCAAGAACCCAAAAACCTACTCACCAGTTATCTTCTTTATCTTTTTCTACTTCAAAATTAGAAAGTATATATTGAGAGAAATTGAGGCATTTTCTAAAACCTTCCTGGATTTCTCTGGGTATTTTCATCACTTTTGCTACCTTATTATATGTTCTATCATAGTGTTACATTCAGTTGTCTCTATTTTTGTCTTCACTACTATGCTCTGAACCCTTCCAGAAACCTCAGGGTGTTCTATTCATCTTAGTGTGCCCACAACACAGAATCAAGACACTGGCACATAGCAAGCATTTAATGAAGTAAGTATGAGTTTGTGAATTATGATGCTGCTGAAACACCTATAGCATTGGTGTCTGGGGCCAAAGGGAGGATGGGGTACAATTTGACACTAATTACCACTTATCTAAATAGTTCTTCTCTGAGCTACTTGTTTTTGAAGAAGTCAATTTGATCTTCAATATTAATGCTGCTTCCTAATATTAATCTTTAGGTGATTCTAAATGAAGTGTAACTCTATTAGAAAGTCTAGAGGCTTCTGGGTGGCTCAGTCAGTTGAGCGTCTGACTCTTGATTTTAGCTCAGGTCATGATCCTAGGCTCTTAGGATCAAGCCCTGTGTCAGGCTCCATGCTGAGCGTCGAGCCTGCTTGAGATTCTCTCTCTCTCCCTCTACCCCTCTCCATTTGTGCTCTCGCCTCTCTCTCAAATAAAATGAAATGAAATAAGGTATTAATAAAGAAAGTCCCAAATGAGGAGTTTCTTTTAATATTAGGAGAAGCATAGAAAAATGTGAGGAAGTATCGATATGACCTGCAAACAATACAACCACCTCATGAAGAAAATCCTTTAATGATATTTCTGCTGTACCTTGTGATATGCAGCTCTCCTTGCCTAGGTTTAACACCTCTTTAAAATTATGGATCCACTTTATTCCATTCACTTTGAATAAAACATTTAAATGGTCTTAATTGTTTAGTTTGGCTTTTTGTATTATGAGTTTTCAAGGTAAAATCATCCAATTTGGGGCTCAACTATTTCTATTGTGTACTAACATGCATTTAACTGCTTTATTGCATGTAATGAACATACTTTAATTAGTGATACTCTCAAAAATACAGATGCTTTGCAGATGCAGACTATTTCTTTTTACTGGTTTCTATAAAAAAAAAACACTTCTTATCTCTACTTACTATGTTCATGAAAAAGACATTTTAATTGGGAAAACTAAGATTTATTCACCTAAAGTAAAGAAAAATAAATGACCATTCGTAATATAGACTACCATAACCACACATTTATGCACCAATGGCTACCTGTGTCATATGAGCAGATTTTCAATATAGAAGTAAACTTATACATTTCACTCATTGAAAACTACTAACATGTTTTCCCTACTCTTCTTCTACACTGATATTAAAAGAGTAACATAAATTATATTTCATCTGTCCTGATTCTGTTCCAAAACCTCTTAAAAACAATGAGAGTTGCCTGGACACTCGCATATGCTTGGCCTAGAGCTACAAGGTATATATTTGTGTTTTGTGTTCTTAAGATAGCCTGCATATAATCATTAGCATTTTTCTATATTCCCATACTTGAGTGTACACTCTCTAGTCATAAATTCTACATGAATGTATCCAGTGATATCTTTGCTTAACGTGTAGTGCTACTATTTCTTTTTCTCCCACAAATTGCTAGCACTTCAACCACCAATGAAATACCAATTAATCTTTATTAACAATGATTCCACTGATGAATAGTCCTTCTACTTCCCACATATTCAAAACCCTCAGTTGTGGCAACCTAATTGTGTAATGTATGGGCACGGCCAAATACACACAGATGTTTCACAGTACAGATGTGATACTCCCTATACTCCACTCTTCATCGCATTCGCTCTTTTCTCATGCCAAAGTGAATGCTTTATCCTCATTTTTCCTGCAAATGTTAAAAATCTCCTCTAATAGGCAACTCTGTCAGCTACCTGACTTGCGATTCCGGAAATCACACCAGGGACTGTGAAAGACCAAATCTTTTCAGAGGCTATAAAAGTTAATAATTCTTTGTCATTAATTGCCACTGTCTGATTCTATTAAGTTTTCATACTTTCCCCCTGGAAAATCTAGCCTAATTCCTGGCATGTTCCCCACCCTTTCCCAGAAAAATGTTCTCCTCCCTATTCCTCAAGAGGCCTGGAAGAATCTCCCTAGTTGACCTTACATTTTTTAATATGCTTTGTTTGCCCTCTCCACTTCCAATATTCTGGGTTTTTTTTTTTTTACATTTATATCCATTATTATTTTGTGTTTTACTTTATTTTAATTCTGTATTTATAATTCAACCATTTAATATCTCTGACTTTGCTTTTATGTTTCTAACTGCCCCAATCCCAGGCTTATATATTTTGTTTAATTAATAATCATTTTAGGATACATTTTGGCCTCTTTAAAATCAAGAATGTATTTTATTTCAGTAAACATTTGGTTGACCAAGCAAGCACCCATGTATCCAAGTCTTTTAACAAAATAATGCTCTTTACATTTTACTTTCAGATAAGCTTCAACTTTTACAGTTACACACTTAACTGTATTCAGCTTAGTGTTGTATCTAAATTTGCATAATCTCTTTCTCCACTTGAGGAGATTCTCATCCTTGGGGACTCTTTCAGTAGCTGAAGAGCAAGAAAGTTTGTCTTTTTGTCTAGAGGCCCTGTTCAGTGGCACTTTCTAACAAATGGAAATGTTGTGTATTTCACTGGTTAATACATTATCCAACACGCACACATGGCTGGTAAGTATGTGGAATGTGGTTACTGATGTTGAGAACTGATTTTTAAATTGTATTTAATTTTAATTAAAATTTAAATGGCTATATGTGGCTAGTGATTACCATACTACACAGCATAGAAGAGTATTATGATTATTGGCGATACACACAGTTACAGTTACACAAATGTCCATTTTTAGGAATCCTATCATTTTTATTAAGCAAACAGATCTGACATTGCTCTCCATGTGCAGAAAAGGATAAAATTTAGAATACAAAATCTCTGCTTCTCAGAATGTTTCAACACAGAAACAATATTCTAAACCAGTAATTCTCAATCTCAATCTGGAATCACTTGAAGTTTTGAAAAATTCAATATCCAGATGAAATATGATATCTGAGATCATTTCAAAATAATTAAGACAAGGTGAAGGAGGAGTAGGATGGTATAAATTACATAAGATACGCCATGCTTGATAAATATTGAACACAATGGACACATGAGTGTTTGTTATATGATGCTCTCCCTTCTTTAAATGATGTAATTTCATATTATAAAATTCAAAACAATTACAGATTAACTTAATTATAATCAATGAATCATTAGTATTTTTTAAAGCATGCCCCACTCATTCCAATGTAATATCAGTAATGAGTTACTGGTCTGAATAAAGTAATTTTATAATACCATATTAACGGAAAAGACCAGAAGCATGAATAATCTGCAAGTTATTTTTCTTTATGAAGTGAAGGAATTGTTGAAATAGAATCAATATCAGAGTCAGGGATAACATAATTTTTAAAAACTGTCAAAACATATTACAACGCAGATTAATGTTAACTCATTTACAGAAATAAAACCCAACTCACATGCACAGGTAGGTCTTCCGCAAACTTTCCTTTCATTAGTTTATATGATTTGTGAAAGCTCAGACCCACAAGTGAGATGATTTCTTCAGCTTGCTCACCCCTCACTATAAGTGCTCTCTCCTTATGAGCCAGGATATGTATGTGTGCCACTTGTCAGTGTCTTAGATCCACATTTTCTCATCATGTAGCATTGTTTAAATATGGTTAGCCAGTCATACTCAAGGCAGAACCCAAGACATTGTGGACTGAACTAGCATCACTGCATTACTTTCCTCATAAAAGGGACTTTTCCTTTCTTTTTAGTAATTCGGCCTATTTGAAAATAACCCCTTTTTTTTACTTTTTCACATCACCAAGTATTTGTGCCACTATTCAACACAACACTGCAGGTCAATTAATATTCCATATTTTCCCCAACTGTCCCATGATTTCTAGTTTAATTTATTTTTTGGCTTTGTTGGACAGACATTTTAAATACTACAATTACTTGGCTACATGCAATGTGCTCAACAATGCATGGCATAACTTCACAGAATGTTTATAGAATCTCATGTTTCACCCAAAAATAAGGGAATGAGGCATTCCTATACATTAATTAACAGGAAGTTAGGCTTAACAATCACTGAACTGTTGAAAATATAGACACATTAACTTTTGAAATGTAGGAAATTTTTTTGTTGATTTATGATAAAGATTTTAATAAATGCATATTTATTTTTGTTCTGATTTTTTTTCATAAGTGGTAACTATAAACCACATAATCCCAGGTATTTGACCTTAGAAAGCATCCATAAAAATAACTCAGAAACAAACACAGATCATTACTTAGGTTGGATATTAATTAAACTCTCTTGAAAAGGTGTCATAAGCAAGGTTTTAATGACAATAATGAATATATATTGAATAAAGATATTACAGGCTATGGGATCAAAATACAAAATAAATCTGGCAGGCAGCATAGAGATAAATATACACAGACATAAGTACATGTAAAACGAGTAAAATGTAAATTAGATTAATGGATATATTAATACCAGTTTTCTGGTTATGCTATTGTATTATAATTATGCAAAATATAACTATTGGAGGATACTGGGTAAAGGGCATACAGGATCTCTGTATTATTTCTTACGACTGCATGTTAAGTTATAGTTTTCTCAAAATAAAATGTTTTTTTAAACAAGGGTAGGCATAAAGTTTATTGAGGAAATAGTGGTTAAAATAAAGAGAACCCACGGTCAGCAACACTGACCCAGCTGATTAATAAAGGCTTTAATGATTGAGTTAGGGGACTTTAGCTGGAAGCCCATTAATATATAGCCTAAAATTCCTACCAAAGGAAGCTAGATAGTAAGTAAGTAATATCACAAGGAGTTCCTGACTAAATGGGAGATGTAGAAAATCCTGTGGAAAACTTCTTGACTGTGGCTATGTTGACATGTATTTAGGCACCCACATAAGGAATACCAGAACACTGTTTTAAAGTAAAAAAAAAAAAAAAAAGCTAAACATCGTGTTCCAAATACTACATGAAAAGGTTACTTTTGGGGTGCCTGGATGGTTCATTGGGTTAAGCATCAGACTCTTGGTTTCCACTCAGGTCACGATTTCATGGTTCATATGTCCAAGACCTAAGTCAGGTCCTGTGCTGACAGCAAGAGATTCTCTGTCTTCCTCTCTCACTGCCCCTCCCCCACTCTTACCCCCTTTCTCTTAAAAATAAAATAAACATTTAAAAAATAAATAAATAAAATGCTTATTTTTTAAAAAAAGAAAATATCACCTTGCCAGGAAAACTCTACTTTAAATTTCTATCTAGTTATATATATAACATATATAAGATTATAAGACACATTATTATATGTTATATTATATCTAATTACATGTTGTGTACATATGATAGTAAACAAAACTTGGTTGCACACAAGAAATTAGAAATCTAGTAGTACATCATTGATGGACATTAGCCATTCCATGTATCATTTGCATCAAAACCTATAATTAAACATTCATAGCATGTGAAATAATTTCAATTTAATGTAGAATTCCAACAAGAGGAATGAGAGTTAAAATATTACTATATTGAATACAGGATTCCATTAGGGAAGAATGAAGAAAGATAAAGATAGTAAGAAGAGAACTGCATCAGGAGTCTTAGAAAGGAAACTAAATTAAGTGGAAGAGACATCAGTACAAAGAAGAAAAAATTAAAGGAAAATGTGGAATAGAATGGATTTGGGCCAAGCTATGTAGGATGAGGCTACATGGCTGAGCCTTGAATATAAGTCTAGCAGAAAAGGAGAAATTATCATTTGAGATCATTAATGTGAAAGCAGTCTGAATGTAAATTAAAATTACACAAAAGAGGAATTATGTTTTATTATTTTCAAAATGGTGTTGTGTTTAGAGAAAAAAAAAGGAAAAGAACATTTCTTGAGTGAATGAACTGCATTTTTTAAAGTGTTTATTTTTGAGAGAGAGAAGGCACCAGCATGTTCCTGGGTGAGCAGGGGAGCGGCAGAGAGAGAGAGACTGAGATTCAAATGGGCTCTTCTGCTTTTGGTGGGGCTTGATCTCAGGAACCAGGAGATCATGATCTGAGCCTAAGTAGGATGCTTAAATACTGAGCCACCCGGGTGCCCCCAACCATATTTTGATGTTTAAATTTGTGTTCTGAGGGTCTAATAAAAACCAAGGATCTGGAATCATCATTAAAGGTCATTGTTATAGTGTTTCAGAAGCTGTATGGTTCAATGTATTAGAGAGGAGCAGATGGGTCTGGTGTTTACAGATTGTGAAGAAGGTGGGTGTGGGCCAGCAAGGAGAAATAAGGAAGGTAGGGCTGGTTAGCAAAGGCAAAATGGCCAACCACTAACATTTCTAAATATTTTCTATGCAAGAAGACTGCATTCAAATAAAAACTAAGATGAATACTTAGCTAAGAATAGAGATAAAGTTGATGACTTGTGACAAGTGAGAGCTTCTAAGGGTCTACTTAGAGCTATTCATTATTTTGAACACAAAAAGCTAATACTTTATAGGTAAAGCCCAATTTAGCAAAATTCACCTGAGTTAAAAATTTTAAAACAGAAAACATATTCTTCAATTCACAAGTGGTTACCCAAAATATTATTCTGTTTACATAAATATCTATTATTTATAGATATAGTACAACAAAGTCTAGCTGCACATTACTAAATATTGAAACTTAGAAATGCTATGATTTATTATATGAGGTGTTAAAATATATAGGCAAATTGATAACAAGAATTATGTCATTACAAAAATGAAGCTCAGAAAGTATAACAGTGTTTATATTCATAAAACAAGAATGAAAAGTGACTGAGGTAACCATAAAATCAGATTTAGAGAGAGGTAGTTTACACCCAAGTAAAGCACTTTGTCAAATTCCATTTTATTCACTCAAAAGCAGTAGCCAACATTTTAAATGATGCTGAAATTTATTTTTATTGGGAAGACTAAAAACTTAAGGTTTCAAAATATTTTATGAGATTTTCCTTTTAAGGGCACTAGGCTGAAGTCAGGATATGGAAGTTCAGCTTCCACTACTTGGCTGAATGGACAGACATGACTTAATTTCTCTGGGCACATTCTCTCATCTAGGAAATACATTCATTGAACGGGGTAATGCCTTGGGAGTGTTATGGTGTCTTGATAATTCAGATCCTAATGACCTATTTAAACATTAAAGATTACGACTCATTAAGAAAGTTAACCAATCAAGCCTACCTTGAAATCTAAGAATAATGAACTAGATAATGTCATTGGCCCTTTCTTATCACTGGTAAGTATTATGTAACGTTTAATGTTCTCTTCTTCTTCCTGGACCTCTCTCCCAATGCCCGCTCAGCTCTTCCATTATCCAGCAGAGAAGCAATCACTACTAATTTGAATTCTCTAACTTTAAGGGTTATATTGCTATGAATCTAGGATCTTTGAAGTGTTAGCTCTGGCATTTAGAATTTTAATACAGTATTTGATTTTTTTATTTATTTAAAAGTAACTGGCTCAGACCATCAGATATAATAAAATTTCCCGAAAGTACTTTTCTGAATTCCCCACATTGCACTGTGGGTGGAAGAGAGGTGACTAAGCTTACCAGAGTGAAATCAGTCAGTCATCTAGGACTTGCAACTCAGTATATAATCTCAAAAATTTATTAAATATAAGTAAATACACAAATAAGTAAAATATTTTTGCCTTTTTTCTATGAAAATTGAAATTATCAAATAAAACTGTTTGTATGTATTTTATGAGGGATATAATACATTTTTAGCTTTTCGTGGTATCTACATATTTACCTTTCATGAGGGTCTCCAAATGAAACCACCAAAAATAACCAGGAGCTACAATACGTAAATTCTCTCCACCAGAAACTTCATAACATGGCAGAAAGAATATCATGCCTATGCTCCTAGTTAACACTGAAAACAGACACCTGAAATGTCATTGTAATATTGAAATCCCTTTGGTTTAAGTCCTGCTCCCTTTTGACTAAATAAATACCCTTTTGTAATGTTGCTCTTGGGGAAAAAAAAAAAAAAAGCATTTGATGGAAAAGTGGCAGGAAGCACCAGAGAATGGTGAGGCAATGCTCAACCAAAAGAGGCTGTGGAATGGGAATCTTAAGGGTGATTAAGTGAAGGAAATTTGAGCCCTTACACAACTTGGTCTACAACTCGTTCTACAATTCAGGAAAATGGCATGGGACTTACAGTTCTAGTGACAATGGCAGATTATTTTAAATCTTTAGTTATCTTTAGGCAAGTAATATTGCCTATAGAAAATTAGTGGTAAAATACAAATAAACAGACAATATAAGATAGAGCTTATTTTCAGGTGGGGCATACCCATGACATAATTGCACCTACACTGATATAAAAATAACAACACTTACTGACCCAGACATTGCTCTAAGTGCTTCATATTACTTAACTCACTTTAATATTTAGGAAACTACAAAGCAGAGAAGTTAAATCACAGCTAGCAAGAGAATTAGCAAGACATTAGGCTTCTCCCAGATACATGGACATTTCTCCTCGGCAGCCTGCATTCCTTTACAGCTTCTATGGATTTCATTACCAAGACTAGTATGGTCCGTTTCACTGTCTTCTGGTTATAGTTGGCCAATGGAAGGCAACAAAAGGAGAATGGAAGTCATGAAGATAGTTTACTGGATGATATTTGATACTGGCTGCAATCTTCCACCTGAGCTCCCCCCTTTGCCCGAAGCCTCTGTCCTGCTGTTTTCCCTAGATTCTGGATTCTTTTAATAGCTCCCTCTATTTACCACCTCAGGTTTAGAGGAGCTAATGTTTTCCAAATGTGGGCAGACCCTGGATGATTGACCATTTCCTGTTGCTTTCTAACATATTGGTCACCATCACATAGTCATCATCAAACTCTTTTCATCTTCAGTTATCCCTTTGAGTGTGCCATCTATTTCCTTGTCTGATAAGATAACTAAGAAATAAGATAAATCCTTAACGATTTATCAACTACTGGCTAATTAAGCAAAACAATTACACACACATACACAGTGTTTCTGTTACTTTTTATTTTCCCAAATATCTGAGAATCCAAGAATAAGTTTGGTAAAGGTCATCTTCCAGGAACAAAGAATAGTTTAGAAGAAAAGATATCTGTAATTCCCCGAATTTCTAAGGTGGACATGCAAAAGGTGATAATCCTGGAAATGTGCACAGCAGCAGGCCCCCACATTTGGATGCCTAACCTCTGGCTTTCCTGCCATTTTGGTCTATCGCAACAACTTACACCTAGATGCTGTCTACTTTAATGCATCCAGATCCATTGGTATTTCATATTAAAAAATTCCCAAAGTAAAGTATCCTCTAGTTGGAGAGATATTAATTGCTGAAGACAGTAAACATGCTGAGAGCTCATTTTACATTTGAAAAGTATTAAGGAGAGACGTCACTTAATTTCAATCTATCCAGTTATGAGTAAAGCTCTCTTTACATGGTTCTTAAAATGTGGAAGCCATTTGCTAAATTATCAGTGTACGAAAAAGTCAAAGCTACATTTTATCTACTTAGTTCCCACTACGTTTCTGATCACACAATTCTATTTTTGTAAACTTCATGTTTTAGCTATCAAAATAAAATCAATCATTTGTGAAATTTACTTGGTTATTCACTGTTCATTTGGTAAGAGTCACTGCCCATTTTACTTTTTATTTCAACTAATAAGAATATACTTCAGTTTAGTTTGCTAGTTTTTCATGAGGCTAGGAATGACCATCTAAAAGTTTACTGAACAGTCCAGACAATATAAGAAGCCGCCTCTACAGACACTTGATGACACTTCACCACTACATTTGCAAATAACTATCACTTTGCAAAAAACTAAGTTTTTATTTGGGTGTCGTTTCTGGCAAAGCTTTAAGGCTACATTTTCAAAGAGCAAAATTCCAGGCCTTTAAAATCCTACTGGCATCCACCCGCCTAAGCTGGACCCTCCTCTACGTTTCCGCAGAGCCTGAGAGGGAGATGACTTCATCTTAATCATTTTCTTGCCCATAGTCATGTAAGATAACTGAGGGGTTTTCTTTTCTTAGAGCATTATGGGATCCCTTGAAGTGTGTGGAGAATAATGAGCTAAAGGAAGAGAAAAACAAAAGAAAACAAAAACTGCAGGGGAGTTGGCAGATTTGACTTTAATGACTATCATTGATTACCAGCTTCGGCCTGTTGGACTCTCCACACAGCTGTATATGTTTCAAACCTAATATTTTATTTTCTAACTGGAACATTTATATCATATTGAGGTCTCTAATGTGCATGCTCTACTTCAGATGATATTTTATCAAGAAATTAAGTTTAGAATTTTATCAATTTATTAGTATGTGTGTTTATACATATATATCTTCATATAAGGAGATTTTTTAAAGCATGCTTTAAGAATAGCTGCCATGTCCTAGATAATTTAGCACCCTCCCTGTTTTCTTTTCACCACTAACCTTTCTAATAAAACACAGTAGAAACTCGTACCTATAAAAAAATACCTCCTTATATTCATAATTCCAGCCAATGTAATTTACCCAAGTGTCAAGAAACATACCTAAAACATGTTAGAAAGAAAGTTTATGAAATCAAAGAGGACATTTAAATACATTTGAAGCATTTGAATTGAGTTGATTCTGTGAAATTTCAAAGAGCAATGATTTTTTAATTTAAATCTGTAATCAAAACCCTAACGGTTTTACCACTATGACTTATTCCCTTGTAAACTTATGTTATATTCATAGTAAAAGTAGAACTTCAAGGATAAAAGAATTAAGTCACCAAAATATACAAATAGTTTAGAATCATTAAATTTTAGGAAACGCTAACTTTTGAAAGAAGCACAGCAATAATATCATGTAGGATAAGATCAGATTTATTAATTTTTAGATCTCTATAGTATATAGACAGCTGATTATTTCCAAAAGCATTTTTCTCTGTTTCATATAAATTATTTCTGAGAATGTATGTGTATAATACAGATTTTACCTGATGATTCTTGTTCATAAACACATGTAAGAGATAAAAAAGTGCATCATAAATTATTTTCAAACCCTATGAAAACCAATATTCTAACACATGATAACAAATGCAGAGAGTAATGTGTAAACTCAGAAATATTATATTGCTGTGGAAAATATAACATCATAAGTGAAAGTTTTGTGAATAATCAGAAACTTTATTACATATTTAAAATTCCAAATACAGAGAAATGAATAATTAACCCATTCAACCACATATGCATTTATACTCTTACCAAGTAACTTTCTGTTAATTTAGTAGTAAATATGTCAAAAGGTTTCAAATAGAAATACTTACTCTAAAATTTAAAAGCTATGTCTGAAACTTATACAGATGGATCAATGGCTATATTTCTGGTTATTCAGTATCTTAAAATACTATCTAACACAGCTTACTGAAAGGGAAAATAAATTCCCTACATATTTATAATGTAAGTGGAAAACCATTAGAGAAAAAGGCATTTGATTTAAATTAATTCTGCTTCCACATAGGTAATGCAAATTGAAGGCTGAGACCTAAATGACCTTTACCATTGTAAGTTTTGCTCCCTGAAAGCAATAAAATATTCTGCAAAGTTTTCTCCAGTTGGATTTTGAACCTCACCGATGACTAAGATTTAGGAGCAGTGCAGAGTGTTACAGCTAACTTTTCTTTACTGTGTTCCTCCATCCCTACTTGCGGGTTTCAGTTCAATACCTCTATTCCAACAGATGGTCCTAAGACCATCATAAGGAAAAGGGAGAAATTGTTAGTGCTTCACTTTCTTTCCAATCTTTACAGAAAGCTTATTATTGATAACTAAGCTGTATTAATGACTAGAGCACAGAATACAGAGAAATAAACTGTGACCATAAAATGTATTTTATTGGTTAAATACATTAAATAGGAAATATATCATATGTACCTCAATTTCTAATTTGTGGACTTTGGCCTTGGTTAGTATTTCATCCTTTAATTTTTTTTTTATTTTAACCGCTAGAATCAGTCACCAGTACCATAATGCAGGAAATATAATTTAACTGGCTACTCAAGAATTAATCCTTCTTATTTTATGATTTCAATCAAGAGGGGGGAATGCTACTTCTGATAGGCTCACTTCATGTACCAATATATTTTCCCAGACAATGTTTTATTATTAAAAAAAACATTATGGTAAAAATATATATAATTTAAGAGAGATAAATCATCTACAACTATTAACTCAACAAATATTAATTAAGAAATCCCTAAATGTAATTTATTCTCTAATATTTTCCCATTCTTAACATATATCAGTCATAGGTGTTTATAATCGTTATAGAAACACTTAGAAGAGAGACATGCTCTGAAATTTTAGAAATAAACTACTTAAGTGAACACAGTGTAAAAACTAAAGTACATTATTCTATTATATTTAGGTCTTTCTCATTTGAAATCAAAACCTAAAAAGCCCTCACATCTTTGTTTCTGGCTGCCATTTTTAATACAGTTAACAAAGTTGCACAGCATATATATATATATATTTTAATATAGTAAATGAATAAAAATGGCACCATTACCAAGTCAGGTACATGTAATAGATTTATGTGTGGGGAGTTTTTATATTATTCAGCTATTAATTCATACTCAAGTTATTTCTCAAATTTAAAAAAGTTCATTTTTATATCAAATATGGAATTAATCTCCCAAATTTCTCTGGGTCTAAAGGGAAAAATTTGTCCACTTTTGCGATTTCATTTTTTGTGTAAAATTAATTTCTTAGGGTGTTTGGGACTTATAATAAACATTATGTTATTATAAATGCCAATGCTCCGATGTAGGGTCAATGTTTTCAAATCACACAGAGGGAAAACGGTAATATACTTAAAACATTTTTTCAGTTTATTAGTAGAGATCAGCTTACAGGGTGCCAACTTAATGGTTTCCATTGAAAGTTACTATAAATAAAGATTAAAATTTTAAATATTCGGTGCTGGGTTTTTAACACAAATTAAAGTTTTAGCAGTATCATGCCTTGCATTTAATGCTTTTCCTTTTCAAATGAACTATAAAATAAAAATATTTACAAAGATTTCAAATCCATATCTATTTTTATTTGCTTTATTCTTTCCATTCATTGCTAACTTTCGACAATAAAGCACCTTAGTCCTAAAGGGACTGCTGTTCTTGACTTTTGAGTGTAATCATTTGAGACACTCATGGAGGTCAATGGTACTTAGAATTTTTTATGTCAGGTCACCATTTTAAAATGTTCACACCTAAAATTAACCTACCACTCCAAGAAAAATACTTAAATGACATTTTTTTATTCCGTAGATTTGAGACACTTAATTCGTTTAATATTCTTCTATAATTATCAAGATCCAATAAACTATTTTTAATTCTAGAACAAATGCTAAAAAGCCATAGCCCAGTAACATAAAGATAATAATAAAGTAATTATTCTTCCTTTCAGAAAACATGATTGAAATATCTAGAAAAAATTACAATATAATGCCAGAGTCAGAGTGGGTAAGACACTGCTCTATATTTAAGTTCCAGCTAATTCAGGTAATACTGACTTGTCATTCTGCATAGTCAAGCAAATAGATATAATTTGACAACAAATATTTTATTATAATTATTATAACTATAACTATTTATAATTTTATAAGAATCTAATATTATTCAAAACCTTATAAAATCCACACCCCAAACCACTCCCTTCTTTTTAAATATAATTTTTATTTTTTAATAAAATATGTACTTATTCAACTAATTTGAATATGAAATATTTACATATGTATACTGTATATTGCCTGCATAAAATCTAAAGTTAGACTGACTGATCTGTTTTCATTATTTTAACTAAAAGTGGACAGTTTATACCTATTACCACATTGCTTGGAGAACAATCAAATGTAATTGAAGCCAAGTAATTCACACTATTTATAGACATTTTTTCAGAATCACCTGCTTTGTATAGATTGTTTTAAGTGAGGTTGTAAAGTTTTGATTTTTAAGAGTTCCTTTGAAGACATCGCAGATGCTGGCTTTGCTAATAATGCTGGAAAGCATAGCAGGTTCAAAGTTGCAAAAATGTTTAACACATATAAAAAATAACAGTGTGCTTCTCCATTAAACTTGGCTATTTTCAATTGTCAGTAAACTATAATGAAAGCCCAAAGTCCACAAATATTTGTTTCTAGACCCTTAAGCTTCTTGATTTTGCATATGTGTGTGTTTGGGAGGGGGAATGCACAGAAATGTACACTGGACAATGTTACCTGTTATAGTTTTAGCATCATTACCACGGATAAAAATTTGGGTCACTTTTCAATATTTTATGTTGCTTAAAATTCTATTCGAATCCCACAGGGTCATGCAAACATATACATACACGTACAATCTGAGTATTACATGCAACGATACAGAATTTTGGTTCTGACTTTGCCCTAGATTTATATGCCACGATTACTTTCAATTATTAACATACAGTAATTATAAACTTTCTAACAAGGTCTCTACTATGCATGATATGACTTTCATCTCATACAATTTTAAAATTTCAAGAGTTCAGAAATTAATCTCATTTTTTAAAAAATACTGAAATACTGAAACTGTGCTATAAGCAATATGAGATATATGTGTTAATAATATGCCAAAATTATAGTGGTTTTCTGAATTGCTTTAGTTTCCATTGGATCAGGATGCCCTTATAATACTGTGACATGAAGTAACTATAAACATTAATGTGGAAGACCAACTGAAATATCACAGGAGAAACATATCTTGAATCTAAATCTATCTAAAGATCTAACAAATATTAACACAAATAGTGAAATTCCCAAACTAAATTTCATTTTTAATGAGTATACATATATTTAACTGAGAACCATCACAATATCTCCTTTTAGTTAGTCGAAAAGTTCTTTCAAAATATCCCACCATGAATAGAAAACGTTCGTTCTAACTCCGGAGTGATTCTACCCTTGGTGATGACTAATTGTATTTCCCACTCAAGATCTAATCTATTAATACTTTTATGTAGCTGATGCAAAGTTTTGTGCTTGTTTTTCTGGGACCCTAGTTTCAACATATAAATATAAACTTATTTTGTTATATTGTTATTTCCCACCAGATGAAGGTAGCACTATTAGTATAACTGGTTTTCTTAAGAGATTTGTTATTAAAATAATTTAAGGGAGCCAGTTCTTGAATACCACTTTCTCTATTTCCCTCTGACCGATAGAATATTTGCCTATATGAAAATTCAGTTTACAGTAAGAAGCTTAGGTGCATTGATTCAGTTCCGGAGACATAAGGAACAGCCCATCATAGGTTTTTCACTGCAAAAGTTAAATGAACAGTAAGAGATTCTGTGAAATGCAAAAATCGACTGACCAACCTGAATTGGGATCTGCTCCAAAAAAGTTACATTGATATCAAATGCTGAGCCCAAGAAATGAACACTGTATTTTAAAGTTGACTTTTTTAAAAATGAAGATGGAAACCTTCTTGCTATGGTTAACCTCTAAACTGTCTTAAGAGAGTCACTTATACTTAGTAAAAACCATTACAAATGAATGATACTGCTGGTAAGTTTCTTAGATATAAGCTAATTTGTGATGGAGCATTAAAAGTTCACCCCTGACCTTGAAAAGTAAAAGTTGGATTTTAAGTTTGTGATAGAAGAATGTATCTCATTCTAACGCTGAAGAGCAACAGATACCACTGCTGCAAAAGAACACGAAGTATGCGGCTCAAACATCGCCATTTACGATGGCCATTTACGATGGCCTTACCTAAAGCATCATAACAAAACAAACATTCTCCAATCTTTCACATTAAGATCTGAAATTACCTTCTAGGACTTGTTAACCAATCCCTCAAAGGAAGAAAACGACGTAAATATTATATGGAACAAGTGACACTTTCCAGAAGATGGAACGCAGGTTGTGCGATGGCTACAGAAGAAAATTCGTTAACTCTCTTAATTGTAAAGTATCTTTTAACAATTTCATAATGATGCAGATTGTGAAGGGCTTTAAGGAGTTGCCTGAAAAGCTTCAGTTTCCCGGGAATGCTACAGCTTACTTGGCAGTCTATGCCTTCAAACGTCTGCGTTTAGTAAAGTTCCCTTGTGCGGGCTACTCAAGTGATCCCCACGTAGTTCAGCGCCTACTGCGCGCACCCTCGCATACCAGGCTCAAACACTTAGAGAATCAACACTGCCCCGGTTGCTGTTTGTTTCCAAGCACTTGCCTCCCATAATACTCAGCTGGAGAGTATTTTACTTTCCACATTTGCAACTCAGATTTTCTATTTAGATTAGCACCACACGAACACAACTACTATTAAAAAATCGTTTTTCCGCAAGAGTCTGATCATGTATTTATTTACCAATCTCTGACACATTCCTTAAAATCCTCTGAATTCCTAGATTGTCTTCTTCCCCAAGAAAGGGAAATTTTTACCATTTGGAATAGGGTGCTATTTAAAGAACTCTGAAATCAGAATTTAAAAAAAAAACCTAAAACTTTTTTTTTCTCATACGTTCTGCCAAGTTCCACTGCAAGTTCCAAATATTGTGCAATAATTTGGAAATCCAGTTAACGATGGGAAAAATCGAGCCACTCGGAGTCGGGAACTTGCAAGCGAAAAGTCAAGGAGCAGCAGCCGCACGCACGCCCGGCGGACGCTGCATCCCAGGGCGCGCTCCCCTCCCCACCGCTCAGATGGAAGGTCACGCTACGCAATCGATTTCACATACTGTCACTTGTCCTTTTTTCTTAACCCTCTGGTAAACTAGTTGGAACCTTGGAGAGATTAACACTGTTGGCTGCAGTGTTGCCCTTGGAGAAACACGTGCCCCCAAATAACAGGACCAAAGCAGCCCCACCGAATCCGGCGGCGGGGAGCCAGAGAGGGCACGACGTATACCGTATTCCCTGCAGCCTCACAGTAGTGCGAGAATCTTCCCAGCCATCTCCCCGCCCCTTTTCGCCGACAGTGCCCGGTGCGCTCTTACCTGAGCTATCGCTTTTCCTTTTGCCGCCACTTCTCTTCTCCGCCTCCGCGGGTGACAGCGCCTGGCGGCCGTAGTCCCCTGGCGCGCACGCGGCCCCGGTTGGGGTGCTGGAGCCCAGACTGGAAGAATTGGAACACAGGACCGGCGGGCTGCTCCCCAGCTCCGGGGGCCCTCCCGAATCCGGCTGGAGGCAGAGGCTGTGACGAGCCGCACTCGGGGGGGAGGACATCTGCGGGAGGTGCCAGTTGGTTTGCAGAGCTTGGTGCTGCTGCTGCTGCTGGTGGTGGTGGTGGTGATGGTGGTGGTGATGGTGGTGCCCCCTGTGATGCTGGCTGGCAAACATGCCCTCCTCGTTGGGGTATCCCGCGATTATGCAAGACGAGGAAGAAGTGGAGAGCTCGGGGTAGGACATATGGTCAGATCTTCCATGGAGGGCGAGAGAGGACTGTGAAAACGGGTGCAAGCCTTGCGCCGTGGCGTGAGGGCTGCGCAGGCAGCCAAAGAGCGGGTGTTCCATAGCATGCAAGTCTCAGGTTCCAGGCAGACGACTTCACGATGCTTCCAAACGCTACCACCCTCTGTCACTTTTCACTGGAAATCGTGTTTCCCCCCTCCCAAATAAATAACCGCCGTTTCTGCAAAGCTCAGATAATCCCGGTCCCGAGCCCTAGCGGCCAGTCTCCTTCACATATAAACACTCGGACCTGGAGAAGCTTCCCTTCGAGCTACTCAGATGTCAAGAGTAGGAGAGGTTGAAGCCAAAAGAAGGTGGTCCCAGAGAACTGCTTTCAGGGGGAAACGGCTCGGAGAGGTTATAAATAGAGTGTAATGTGAGCTGGGGGCTGGCTTAGGAGCCCGGCGCTGACCACATGCAAACTCCCTCCAAAACTCCCGCTCAGTCTGCGCCATGCGCTCCCAGTTCCACTTCCTATCTCCGGCTGGACGCACTGCGTGCGTCCACGCCCGCCCGTCCTTGCCAGCCGCCGAGGCTGCAAGCGGCGCGCCTGGCGCCTAAACCCGAGCCGGGCCGTACAGCTCTTCTCCCTTCCCGGCGGCCGAGGTGCTCCGCGGCGCACGCCACCCCAAACTCCGCACTCAGTGTCCGGCCCACTCCCTTCCCTTAAGAAAGGTGTCTTGTCAGTGCCACTTGAGCACTGGCACCTGCAGGATAGCTAGCGGTAACGGCTAGCTCTTGAAGAGCACGAAAGGGAAGTAGGAAGGAGCAAAAACATCAGAGCTATTTTGGCGCGCGCTCAGAAGGTTTTCAAACTCTACATCAACGCGTGTCCTGGGCGCAGCGGCGCGCCTTGCTTTTCGCAGTTGACTCTGGGTGGGTTGTTAATGGGCTCGCTTCTGGCGCCCGAGGTTTCTGGGAAGTGCCTCACGGCAGAAAAGGGCTATTCCCAGCGCTGAAAAGAGAGAAACCTGGTGGCGTAGGTGAAAACCGAGGGGCGGCGAGAGTTGCAGATATCCAGAAACGCGGGCATCCTCACCTGCGGTGCCAGAGGGGGTCTTTCTTCCTTGGCTTTCTGAGTATGCCCTCCTTGCTTTGCACAAGGTCCTTTCCCCAGCTTTCCTGGTCCCTGTCAATTTCCTAGCCATTTGGCTCCCCCAAAACTTTTCGGTCAGGAAAACCCGAAGTGATATCGTCCTGGTCACATGTGATGTGTATATTGCACGCACATTTCCAGTCTTTCCTCTTAGAAGCCAGCCCGTGTCTCCTCACGTCCCTCCAGAAATTCGCCCTCTCTTCCGCTCAAAAATAAATCAGCTAATGGCACAGCTTCGAGCCCCTGCAAGCTGCCATGGTTCCATTTGTTAGTAAATTTTACACTTTGATGTTCCCAAAAGCTCACTAAACCTGGGTGCGGCTTCAGGTCTCCCTGGTTACAATCTTGCATCACACAAATCGAGATAGAAAACTTGCCGCTAGTTAATTAGTATGAGCTACGGCTGGGCTTTGGTACTGCCACTTGCTTCAGGGGTGACACTGTCTGCTGAGGGCAGAGTCGTTTACACAAGGCAAGCAAGCCGCACGTAATGAGCTACAGAAACAGTCTAGTCTTGCCTGGGACGTATGGCATCAGAAGATCCGCGCTCACCTATACTGCCCGGGACCCCCAGCATGCCACCAGCAGTGTAACCCCGTTATTTGCATTGTCTCAGGTGTCCAGAGGATGGCTACTAGGTCTTTGAAGTTGTTAATGGGATTAATGAGGACAGCAAACCGGGCCAGCCATCTGGTTTGAATCAGGAAAAAGTATTGATGAATCTTTGAGAAGTGTCCCCAAAGCAGAACCCTTCCCTCCACCAGGCCCTCAGGTTTCAGCCTACCTCTCTTGTCTTTCAAGCCCTGCTGCAGAATAGTGTGGCCTCTCAATAAACCTTTACATCCGTGTGAAAGTTCGAATTGTTTTCCATTGCTTAGAGGTGGGATGGGGTGGGGGTGATCAGGAATTCTGAGATTTGTAAGCGCTGCTTTCTTTAACGGAAATTGAGCCCTATTTTGAGGGAAATTAGTTTTGCAGACTTCGTTAGAAAAAAAAAAAAAAAGCTAAAACTTTTGTTCACCAGCTGCTCAGCTTTTCAGTCTGGGTCTGAGCTGGAACCTGCTGCGAGCGTTTGACGGTAAGACTTTCTTTGCCGATATGTTTTGGGAATCTAATATTGTTTTAGACTTCGAAATGGGGTGTTCTTCAGGTTGCACGTTTCTAAGGGTTTTAAGCACTCCCAGGATGGCGTCCAGGGCTTAGATCTTAAGAATGTTTCTTCCTGCCACTCCCCACGCCCTTGGCTCTTTAAGGATAAAAAAAAAAGGAGGGGGTATATTCTTCTAATATGGTCGGAATATTTTTTGAATTTTCATTGTGTTTATGGTTTCAATATGTGCTCTGATATTAAAAGTTGAAGTACAAAGAACAACACTAAACTTCCCAAACTTGAGTAGCTCCTCTGTAGGGATTATGGGTGAATGCATTAAAGGCTTTATCCTAGGAGAAATTTAGGCAACCATCTCCATAAACAGTAACCAGAAATATTTACATAATATAATAGTGTCTACTAAAAGCATTATGGAAAATGTCAGACAACGCTAACTAAAGATACACTGGATCTACACAGATCAACAAAAATACATCCATAAAGGTCCCCTTTTGGTTTGCATTACAGGGGTTTGGAGGGAGCAAAGCAACTGAGAAATGAATGGGCTTGAATTTAACCAGTGTGGTTCAGGTAACTAGTAAGTAGCAAACACAAACTCTTCATCTCCAGGAGCTGCCAGTTCTCCTTAAAACTGCCCAGTGATTGTGCTGGCTTTGTCTCACTGTGTCAGATGTTAACAACATGTCCAGAAATTTCTCTACAACCTGCCTCAGTCAGTCAGCCTCTGGAACTATGGGGCTAGAAGGTTGGGAAAGAACAGTTAGAAAAGATTAGAAAAAGAAATCTCCTTGAAAGTGCACAATTAGAACAAAGCTAACAGGAAAGGTCTTTTTAATTGAAGACCCAAAACACACAATATTAGTAAAAATGATGAAGTCTAGATTTCTAATAGAAAACATAATATAAACGTGGTTCAAAGAAGAAGGTCTTGATGCAGTCCAACATTAAATACCACTTTTTGAATGTTCTCTGAATTTCCAAATATATATTAATTATTCCATAAAGCTTTTTTCCCCCAAAATTTTCACTTACTGGAATGTTTGGAATAAGAAAAAAATATTGATTTTTATTTTCTAAGCCATAGAAAAAACTTGTAATGTCTTAACAACAGGAAAAATTCCTACCATTTCCTATAACAGCTACTTCAGTGTCCACATCTATATCCCAAAATTGAAAGATGCCTTTTTATATATTATGAAGAACGGTAAAAAACTTAAAAATATAGAATTTTTATAGCCTTCACTTTAAACTATAAATAGTCAAGTGTTTATCCTATATTTATAGTATATTTGAATTTCCCTGAAAAATATTCTATTAATACCAATATTTCATGCAAAGCTTTAATATCAAGCAGTGCACTGTAGCAAGAACTTGAATACAGGAATAATGTAAGCTGCCAGTCTTTTCCAGAAAATGTAATCAAAACTATTTAAGCATGTGCTAGGCTCTTTAAATTTGACAAATATGTACATCTATTATTCATTTTGCTTAATAAAACAATATTCTATAGTAAAGGCAAAGATTTTTTTTAATTAAGATTATTTTATTTCAAAGAGACTAGAACTTAAGCAATCTGAAAAGGTTGTTTAAATTTAAGAATCATGATGCTTCTTTTAAGAGTTGCCATTCTTCTATATATTTGTGTCATAAGATATGATGGGAAAAATATTTAAAATTAAGCATAATCTTTAGCTAAAGATATTATAAACTCTGTCTTACATTTTATCTGCCAGACAATTTACTTCAGTAGCATAGAGCCATGATGTATGAATTTAAGTATGGAAAATTAAATCAGATTGGAATTTGTCTCTGAACTTGTACATAAAAATATTTTTTCTGCTATATTTCTCCAAGAAAGAACAGTCCTGTCCTTCAGTTGGTTCTTCTGAAATAAAAAATTTTGAGAATATATTATAATATGCTAAATGCTCAATGGTAATTTATGCGATTTATAATGCACTCCATGTTTAAAAACTAAGGAACTGCCCTTCTCCAGGAAATATGCATTGTAGCATATCAGGAACAATTTTGCTATGGCTAATGCATGTTATTAGATGATTCTATATACCTTTACTGATTTTTAAAGTAAGTTGCTATTTTTTACATAACACTAGTTGGGGCTTTCACAATAAAATTTGTTGTTTCTATATTACTAAATGAATACTTAAATATAACCTCAAAAAAGTGTAAAATAATACCCAATATACTTTGTTTTCCTAATTTCTGTGTTCTTCCCACATTTAGTTTTATTTCTTTCACAAATTGGTGGTTTTCTTCATTTCAAATATCATGTAGTAAATATGTTCAGAAAACTAGCATGAAATATAGATCATGACTGATAATTTTAAATTTATAAGATTTCATTACAAATTAAAAATACTTGCAATTTTTCATTATTCCAATTTCTTTCCACATATATTTTATGAAATTCTAATTATCCTTTGGTGTGTATGTGAGAAGTGTTAAAATGAAGAGACACTACCTCTCAAATTTCAAAAACTTCTAAATGAACTTACTTTTGTCCACCTGTTTTAAATCCAGAATTATTCAGCAGTTTTCTTATAATGCACATGGGAAATAATTACATTCAGTTCCTACAGTGTCATTTGCATTTGCCTTGTATGTTATTTTTGTTGATAAATGTATGCATCTCAAATTGCCTCCCTCATATACCTAAGTATAGGCACACTAATGCAAGACAGTTCCATAATGAAATGCTATATATTACATTATATATTCTATACCACCAAACTCATAAGCATTAAATTTCTATCCACAATTTAAGGGAAATAAACCATTTATTTTTCCCATGTCATAAAAAGCAATGCTATACTTTTAAGTGGAATGAATTTAGAACAAGTTCATAAATCTCGGAGAAAAAAAATCATTCGAAACTAAACGGAGGAATTATAGGTAAAGCTTTAGTCTTCTGTTTTAAATTTTCCAACCTGAAGAGTTTAACATGACTAATGTAATTTTGGCACAATGGTAGGTTATTCTTATGTGTTTTTGTTTTTCATGCTTCATCAATTTGTAGCATGTTTTATTCTTAACGTGGTTCTTTCATTTTGAGCTTGGGTTTATGATTTGAATCACTAAAACTCTCTGTGTTTTAGCTATGTTGGTATGGCTCTCCCAAAATATGTAATTGCACACTAGTTTTATATGAATCCAACTCAGCAAAGAAACACCAGCTGCCTTTGATATCAACACTTTTGTTTGTAGGAATAAAAAAATGTGTATTTGTGTATACTAAACAAAATAGAAAGGTAAAACAAAACACATGAGGTCTTATACAATATTTTTAAGAGTTTAGTATTAGTACCTTGATAAGCTCAGATGTGTAAAAGATTTTGAGAATACAGAGTATTTTTACAGAAGATAATGGCCATATGAAAATGGATCAAAACAAGAATGAAAATGATTAAATGACAACTACCTGCTTCTGTCTCATTTGATGTAAGGAATTAGAAAGACTACAGGAGCACAAAATAGGCCCAGGGAAAACCAGAAGAAGGTGTTTAGCAGGTGAAAAGACAGAGAAATAAGAAAAGCCTAAATATATGAAAAATAATTCTATATTTGATAATACAAATGTTTAATTCATAAGCCACATGCATTTACAATGGTGGTAAAAAAAAATCCTAGTTTTGTGTATTAGTTTAATTGGAATAAAACAAAATAAGTAATCAAAAACGCTTATGTTTAAACATATGCATGGCATATATTTTTGATAAAAGAGATACTAACAAAATACTGTTCTGAGAAACAGTTTCAAGTAATCATGTCCATATAATGTGAAAGTTAGGTACAGATGGGGTCAATGCCTGGACATGTGCGAGCTACTGAGTACCTGAAATTCTGAGTAATTGGTGTCTTCTTGACTTACAAATCTGTAACCTGAAACTCATTGTAGTCAATTGTTTTTCTAAATTTTATTTATTTTTAGAGAATGATTTCTGCTATGTTGGGGCAAGAGTGTATGGGAAGAGAATTAGCTGATTTTCAAATGCTTTCAGTAGCTGAGAACAAAGAAAAGAAAAGAAACCTATTGGGCCTACTGCATCTTACAGCACTTCAAAGTACAAGGGATTCCAACAGAATCAAACACTAACCAGAACCCTGAAGGAATATCAGCTCCGAGCCCAAGGGCCCAGCATAAGGCAATTACTCATACCATCAGCTAACAGTCCTTTCCACCAACTACAGAGACCTGTGATCAAAGTGAAGCTTCCTCTATATTAGGTATAAATACTAGATACTATTAGGATAAATACTAGAACATATAAATACTAGATGAAACTTCTTCAACACAGGGTGACCACAGAAGGTTCTCTCCCCCTCCTTGGCTTATTCATTTTGCATGACCCTTGTCTAATAACCTGAGTGACAGGAACCACCTTGTTCCAACTCCATGATTCTAATGACTAATTCTTGAGGCATAAATAATGAACAGGGAAAGAGAGGTGTGACGAAAAAGGTCAAAACAATGTTGGAATACTTTATGATAAAATACAGTAAAACTTATTACTGATCTTGAAAGTAGACTACACAGTAGTGGGAAACCTGATAGTTCCTTCCTCTAATCTAGAGCATCTGTAGTGATCTGCAACAACACTTCTGTAAATAATAACTTATGAACGATGATTATGTGTGCTAGTGACAGTGAGGTTAATGGTCCTATGAAGACATAATCAAAGTCAATTTAAATAAATTTCACCCATAATCAAATACAGTAAAACCTTTACTTACCACAAACAACTTTAATATTTCACTGATATGTTAGATATAGAGAAATAAAAATGGCACAATTATGACTTTCCAGGATAATTCTTACATTTTGTTTCATAATAGCTCTCATTTGTGGACCAGTATTACCTGTCGATAGCTTATGAAATGCCTAGATTACTCCAAGTTTTGTTCTTAGTCAAATCATACATTCAATCTTGTTCAGTTAAAAATATGATTTGATCAGGGTAATAACCTGAATCCCTTTGGATTTTTAAGATCAGATTTTCCAAAGTATGTGGCATATCCTCAGCTGACAGACTTTGCCAAGGCAGATGCCCAGGTGGCAACACTTAGAATTGTTTTTTTAGGTCCAAAAATAAACATATAATTAGAAAACTCTGTAAAACTCTCCACTGTTGTATGTGTGGTGACAAAGTTGATAGCATCTTTAAAAAAGACATAGAGAAGCACACAGAAGCTAGTAAATGTTCCACTCTGTAAATCTGAGGTTGTTGAATTAGCTGTTGCTGTTCCTCTTTCTGTAATAATATTAAAGACTTGACAATTCATGTCTAGTTCTTCATGTAGACTCATTTAAAAAAAAAAATAGCAGCTGCCTTATCATCTGGTATTTGTGACCAAATGTAACAAAAACAAAAAGGTGGGTATGGTTCCTTGCATTGTACTGGCAATTCCAGATGTTCAAAACTTGCTAAATCCTGCCTCAGATTAACAAGGCCCATGTCAATCTCTCTCTAAACAGTATCATTGCAAACTCAGTGGCTCAAGTCTGAAGTAAGATGCCACCCTCAACAAGTCCCTCCCTTCTTACTCCTTCCAATTATGCAATCAATCCTCAAGTAGAATAGTCCCAATTCTACTTTAATATTCATTAACTCCAATGAGTTGATTACCAATGCCATTACTTTATTTTTTTAATGTTTATTTATTTTTGAGAGGGAGAGAGAGACAGAGTGAGCACATGCAAGCAAGTAGAGGAGGGGTGAAGAGAGAATCCCAAGCCAACTTCACATTGCTGGTGCAGAGCCCGATGCAGAGCTCAAACTCATGAACCTTGAGATCATGACCTGAGCCAAAACCAAGAGTCGGACGCTTAACTGACTGAGCCACCCAGGCGCCCCTTAGTTAATCACCGATGTCATTACTTTAATTGGGGCCCCATCCTTCTTGCTTCACTTAGAGGACTCCCAATGGTACTCTACTTGCCTAGAGCATTGCTCCATTTCCAGAGGCAAGAGGGAGAACTGATTTGACCCTTAGCTCTATCACTTTGTAACTCTGTGAGTGGATTCATTTGCTAATGTAAAAGAATACTATAATGAATTAAATATGACAACGTTGTGACTGAACCTAAAAAGATGCTGAATCTAAGGTGTAATAATTCTAAGGTACATCTAGAGGTGCACTGTTGGAAACAGCATCATGTGCCTGTTGAGCATTTGAAATGCAACTTATCCAAATTAAAATGTGCTTTAAGATTAAAAGCCTTCATGAGAAATTCCCATGATTTCAAAGACTTCATGTGAAATGAATAGACTGTTATATGGATTGCAAGTTAAAATGGTAATTGTTGGATACACTGGACTGAATAAAGTATGTTACTGAAGTTAATTTTCTTTCTACTTTTTAAAGTAGCTACTTGAACATTTAAAATCATAGGTGGCTTGCACTGTATTTCTCTTGGATAGCATTGACCCAAGAGTCTAGAGGATGCCATTTAATTTTCTCTCTCTCATGCCCCACCACCTTTGCAAAGGTACCAAATTTTATATATATATATATGTGTGTGTGTGTCTAAATTATGTAGGACCTGAAATATCTCTGTAAGTTGATCCTCTTGACCCCATGATTAGGAGCTTCACAATGTGGTACCACACAAGGAAACATCCAGAACAAAATCTCAAGGAAACAGAGGAAATTCCTGGAGCACCAAAACATCCTATTTGAAGACATTCACTTACTCCTTTGTACATCAGGAGCATAGTTATTAACTAACTATTGATATGCTTGGAAGAGTTCTTTTAGCAATAGTCTTTGCAAAGAAAGAAGAACAATGTATATGATCTATGATGAACCAGACGATACTGTCACAGTGGGTTAACCTCTATATTCTAAGTGTTAGCAAAAGTTTAATTGTTATTCCTACAAATTCTGATACAAGATGGTTGGCTCTCCACTCATCAAGTGAGCTTATGAATTTGTCATCTCAACATGTTTCTCCAAAATATCACAGCAGGGGTAAAGAGAGGTAGAGGGTTACATGCCTGGTCTTACATACTTTAATCCAGAAGTGATACATATCAATAACTTATAGGCCAGAATAAAGCTTAATAGACCTGTAAGGTGTCTGGAAAATATTATAAAGCACATGACAATTTGGTGAGCAGTAAATGGTTCTGCAACATCAGGCTTTAGCAAACTTCAAATTTGTTCCTAATAGACTTACTTCACAGAACTAAACGATATAATATGGAGACTTCGTAGCATTTTATGTGGGTGTTTTCCAGGAAAGCGCCTGGCATAAACACTCAATAATTATATTCAACAGAGCACTCGGATCTGCAAGTTTCACTTTATCATTAGACTTTGGTGCCCAGGGAACTGCTATCATTAAAGTGTATCTACAATATAAGTGCAAAGAAAATTTGACTGATAAGATATTCAGCCCAGCTTCAGGGTTTTGTTTTGTTTTGTTTGTATTTTTTGCTTTGATTTTTCTTCTAGAGCATAGATACATTCCTAATTTTCATTGGAATTAGAACATTTGTGTCCAAATGTAATTGAAATACATAATTCCCTCAACTCCAAACAAGACATAATAAAAATGAAACAAAATGTCCCTGAAACTTAAGATTTAATTAACATCCTAGAGCCTAAGATTTAATATCTATGTACATAACTTACATTTGATTCAAATACTTGGTGTATATAAATTATGCTAAACGCTAATTGTTATATAGGTAATGTCCAGACACTGCTATCTCATCTATCCCTTAATAATCTGAGATAGCTATATTAGATATATATGAGCCCTATCTCTTATTATGCTGATTAAAATGTATATTATTTGGTACTGAATCTCTTCCTAGTTCCAGAAAGGTTTTCTCTGATGTATAGTCAAATCTGATATAACCAGATAATTTCCCATAAAGTATAGAAACTTTCTGGAGCAGTAAATCTTATAATTATCAGATGAATTATCTTTTTAAAAAAAGGAAATTCATTACAGAAGTGCAACTATTTAAAGCAAACAGTGAGAAGTACCACAGTTATGACAAATACAGGTAAAGGCAACCTGGTACACTGTCTGCTGAGTGTTCCCCCTTCTCCTTACCTATCACAGGTTTGTGTGTGGCACCTACAAAGAAACAAAAGGTTCTTGAAACACAACCTGAAATCCACTAATCATTAAAAGATGCAGTCGGTCCAATAAAATGGCCCCTGAAATGTCAAACTTGTGTTTTCTTGGCCCATTAATTTACTTTGATAGGCATACTCCTGGGCATACATTTAAGCCACATTATTTTCATTTATTTTGGCCTTCACGTATCTAGTTGTCAAATCCTTCAGGTTTTCTAATTTTAAAAAATATATAAAGTTATACCGCCAAAAACTATGAAAGTAGACATATTTTTAGTAGATAATATTTTAATATAATAATCCTGTATTTATCAAGAATCCAAATCAGAAAAAAATAGCTATCTGAGAAACATCTCCATAAAGTCCGAAAGGCACAATGTTAGTTAATAGAATCAAAAAAAGATCTTGTCATGAGCACCGGGTGTTAGATGTGAGTGATAAATCACTAAATTTTACCCCTGAAACTAATATTACACTATGTGTTAAATAACTGTAATTTAAATAAAAACTTGAAACCAAGAAATGAATAAATAAAATAAAAAGGATCTAATCCCTGTAGAATTCAGTGCTGGAAAAACAGATTACCAGATAGGAAAAGGAGAAATAGGACACACACTGTTAGTTTTTATTATGTATGTTTATTTGTAATGAAAATACGAGCTACAGAAGACAGCATTGTCCAACTACCAAAATGATAAAGTTTAAAAAACAAATTGGTTATGGTGACAAGAATTTAGGAAAATAATACATTTCATACACTACTGGTAAAAGAATAATTAAAACAGGCAGCTAAGACAAAACACACAATAAATAAAAGGCTAAGTTTTGATTCCCCAATTCCAGATGAATTAGTATGAAGTTAATTCAAAATTAATATATATAACCAGATATATCAAAAATTTTGTGTATAACCAAGTCTCTGAGGTAATATTTATTGTATTGAAAACACATATGCTTTATGACAAATCATTATGATAAATACAAGTAACTATTAGAAATTATGTTCTAAAATAATAACAATATAGAATATGAGTTATGATATAATGTCAAGAAAAAAGCAGGTTACAAACATATGTAAAACACGATCCAAATACAACTGCAGCATACATCATTTGTTACACGTATTTCATATATTTATATATTGTAGATATTCACTTATTTGACATCAAAAAATATACTCAGAATGATAACAATTTAATATTATCTCTGGCTAGTTTTAAAGCTACCTTAGAATTTTGTGTAATGAATGAATATCAATTTTATAATCAAGAAAAGGACATTTTTATTTCTATATAATTATCCTATAAAGGAGAAAAAGCTTTTGTGGTTTGAATAAACTTTATATACGTTAAATATTTCCATTACGAATAGACATAATCATCACATAATTATTGATTAGTTTGTGTCAAATGCATTAATTATCTTTACTTTATCTTGGCTTTAGAAACTACTGCTCTTCTCTAAGTAATATCTGTTCCTCCAAAACTATGACTGTGCTATCTGCAATTTGCAACTAATCTGAAACAATTCAAATGTGAAAGATCCAATTGTCTGCCTGTGCTGGGTGGTAACGCATATGGAGTGCATTACACCTAAGACGGAGACTCAGCAGTATCTGCAGTATAAACCAAGGTGTTGTCTTGGACAAATAAAGCCCTTAATGGCTTGAGTTAGAGTAAATTTGAAACCAATTTTTCTCCCATGTGTGAAAACAGAGATTGGGTGAGGGATTTTATTTTTTCGGTTTTTGCAATGGCAAGGTTTAATCTAAAGGGAGGTTCAGAACAGTAGAAGGTGTTCTCATATTAAGGTATGACGAGAAAAAGTTCAGAGTATCACATGACGCTTTCTATTGTCTAAGAAGCAGGAGTTGCCACAGTGTTAAAGCAGAGTTTACAGAGTTTCAGTGTCTTGAGATTTTCACACAAACTAGAGTTCAAACTGTTACCTTTTCTCCCAGTTGATATCATTTTGGGAAATAGGCTAACAATGCAAAAATAGCACATTCAAATTTCTAACACATAACCAAAATTGTCTTTCCTTACTTCATTACTGAGCATGTTGAACAAGAAAACACAATTTAACATTCACTGGCAATAAAAAAACATCCTCTCTCTCCCTCACCCTCTTCTTTATTTTCCTCTCTATCTAGCACATGACTTAGATACTATTATTGGGATCTTTAATAGCAAAATACTCTTGGCATCATCAGAGTTTAAACCATGGTGGAAGATCACTAAAATGTAAAACTAAAAACAAATCATAGAGCTGGAAAAGGCTTTAGAACTCATCAAGTTCAATCCTCTTTATTTAAAAAAGGTACAGAGGCTATTGACAATTCATGAATGACCCATAAAGTTTTAAATTATATTGGTAATTTGTTAATGGGCTGTTACAAAATTTAAATCTCAGATAGCCACCAAATCTGATATTATATTTCAAAGCAACATTGATGTTTGCTATTATTTCATTAGTATCTATCTCAAACTCTCATTAAGGATCTAAACAGTCTCTCTTAATTTTAGTTACATATATTGCTTGCTTCAGGGAGGAGAAACTATGAATATAAATGATATTCACAAATATAGGAATTCACAAAATCTAGATGAATGTCTCTTGAAAATGTTGGCAGAGTTCTTTATTTTCCAAAATTCCTTACTGAAGTATAACATATATTTTAATTTTTTTAATGTTTTATTTATTTCTGAGAGAGAGAGAGAGAGAGACAACGAGAGCAGAGGAGGATTAGAGAGAGAAGGAGATACAGAATCTGAAACAGGCTCCAGGCTCTGAGTTAGCTGTCAGCACAGAGCCTGACGGGGCTCTAACCCACGAACCGTGAGATCATGACCTAAGCCAAAGTCGGATGCTTAACTGACTGAGCCACCCAGGGTACCCTAAGAATTTCTTTAAAATAGCGGAACCAATATAGTCCTCCAGTCTCTGAATGCACAGATGGAAAACAAAAAACTTACCAACTGAATTGTTCATTATGCATCATGTCTCATTCCTCCAAATCCCACCAGATCTATATCCAGCCAGGCCACAAGTGGCGGTCAAAGCAACGTTAACTCGTCTGGTGCTTGCTTTTGCTGAGGACTTTAACAAAGCTGTGATCCCCCTAAAACTGTGATGTCACTTAGTTTTGACACCACAGTCAACCTCATATACCAAGGGCATATGTATACAACATGGGCCATCAGATGAGTTTATATAACGAATTGTATCTGGGAACAAGAAAAGCCAAATTATTGAAGCATTTGCAACACATCAATTATCATTGATACAAATGCCCCATATTGACTGTCTTCTACCCCACTGCCTTTACTACATACCCATTTTATTTTTAAAATGTTCATTTTTAATATGCATGTTTTCCAGTTGAAGAAACATTGTGAAGCAAAATTCATTTTATATTTAATTCAGTTACAAAGTTAATTCTGCTGTTAATAATTTGACACAGAATTTCTAAGTGGTCTCAGTTAATACATGTTAAATCTTGAAAGAACTAGTCTGAAAATTGAGAAAAATGGACTGTCCTAATTCACATCAGATGTTAATATTTTATTTTCCCCTTAAATTTTTAAAAGATTGTTCTTTAACTTTGTATAACCGAGGCTAACTAAAATTAACTGTCCATAAAAATCTCCATGAAAATATATATTAGTGAGGCACTATTATGATTACACTTGAGGAAGGTTAATATCAAATATTTTCCATTGGCTCTAAGTTATAATATTATCTCAAAGTCCTATCATCTACTAGAACATCAACATTCTTTTTTTTAATGCTTATTATTTTTGAGAGAGAGTGACAAACAGAGCACAAGCAGGGGAGGGGCAGAGAGAGAGGCAGACACACAATTCAAAGCAGGCTCCAGGTTCCAAGCTATCAGTACAGAGACTGATGCAGGGCTCGAACTCATGAACTGAGAGATCATGACCTGAGCTGAAGTCAGACACTTAACCTACTGCGCCACCCAGGTGCCCCTAGAACATCAACACTCTTATACTTTAAAAGAACATTTTTATTCATGCCAAAATAAGTCATATATAAGCAAGCATTTTCCTATACACATAATTAACCTGTATACTAGGAAGAGTTTGTTACATAATATCTAGTGAATATTTATTGTAAAAAAAATGACAAAATTGAAAGGTTAATGGGAAAAACTGTGCTTAAAAGAAGAATTTCAAGACTTCAGAGATACAAAATGTGTGTTAGATAGAGAAAAACATCATTTTATTTATGTGATAAATGTCAGAATGTATCTTTTTATCTTGACTTATTTTGTTCCCATTCAAAAAACATTACTATATTTGACAAACTGCAGCTGTGGCAACAGTTTTGTCTTTAATGTACCTGACACAATGATGGGAATATTTGGTTCTAAAATTGGCCATATATTTCAATTTTAAGAAGTTAAATAAGGAGTACCTAAGTCATTTAAGTGTCCCACTTCAGCTCAAGTCATCATCTTGCTCTCGTGGTTTGTGGGTTTGAGCCCCAAGTCGGGCTCTGTGCTGACAGCTCAGACCTTGGAGCCTGTTTCAGATTGTATGTCTACCTCTCTCTCTGCCCCTCCCCAACTCACACTCTGTCTCTCTGTCTCTCTCTCTCAAAAATAAATAAATGTTAAAAAAATTAAAATAGGTCAGATATGGCTTAGGTCCAAAAGGTGACTGCAAAACATTTACACAATATATTTGCCATCAGATCAGCATTTCTAAAGATGTCAATAATATGAATATATACCACTCATTTATTTTTAAAAATTAACATTATTTTGATAATAAGTCTTCATGGAAAACTTGAACAAGTGTGCCTTATAACTACTTGGGTTGTAGAATAAGACAACCCAGGACTGAATTTCTGCTCCACTATTTAATATCAAATGACCTTAGAAAGATAACTTCATTAAGCCTGTTTATTTTCTATAAATAGAAGAATTGTAGTTAGGATTAAATTAGATTAAGCATGTAAAAGACTTAATTAGTATTTCTTATAATATATCAAAAGCATTTCTTATTAAGAATAATTTTTGTTTCAGGCATGTTAAACATGAAAAATTTATAAAATTCAAATTAGACTGAATTTGCATTTTTAAGAGCATATGTTTATTACAAATGTCTACAATTGTTGTTTTCTTAACATCAAGGACTTTTAAAAATTACATAATCTCCAAAATAATAAATACTATGTGCCATAAAACCAAATTATATTTTTAATCAAAATATGGCAATACTGAGCAGAAATCATTAACTAAAATAAATTGAAAACCATTTTCTACATTTTTTTCAATGTTTATTTATTTTTGAGAGAGACACACACACACAGAAACTGAAGCAGGCTCCAGGCTCTAGCCGTCAGCACAGAACCTGACGTGGGGCTTGAACCCATAAACTGTGAGATCATGACCTGAGCGAAGTCAGGTGCTTAACTGACTGAGCCACCCAGGTGCTCCTTCCATTTTCTACATTTATAAGACAAGTATTACTGATTCATCTGAGAGATAATGTACATATAAGGCACATATATTCTATTATTATGTTCCACGCAAATGAAAATTATCAATTATAATTTGCTCCTATAGTAAAAAAAAAACCTACAAATTAAAAATGTCAAAGTGTTGCATCTCTATACTGTATACCTGGAACTAATATTATACTGTATGTTAGCTAATAGAACTTTAAAAAAGAAAAAGGGGCTCCTGGGTGACTCAGTTAGTTGAGTGTCCAACTTCGGCTCAGGTCATGATCTCGTGGTTCATGAGTTCAAGCTTCACATCAGGCTCTCTGCTGACAGAGAGACACCCTCTTCCGATCCTCTGTCCTCATTTCTTTCTGTCCCTCTCCCACTGATGCTCTTTTTGTATTAAAAATAAACATTTAAAAAAATATCTTGAAGTAAAAATATACTCTATACATTTTTAAATTGCGATCAATACTTGCTTCCATAGGCACTAAAGGACACACATATTCTTATATTTGCCAGCATTTGGTTGTTATTGACTCTTGTTTGAAATGACAACTAGCTAGTTTTTTTTTTACTAATTGTTATAGATATATTCTGTGCTTCACCTTTTTTCAATGGACCTCATTCTTCTATTTTTCAATAAATATATATAAATAATTTTTCACTCTATACTAAAACATTTCAGTTTTAATTACTGAATACCTATCTAGCTTTGCCAGAAAATTGTTAACAATAAATTCAAATGAGAAGTAATAAAATTCCAAATAGCTCCAAAGATGCCATCAGTCATAAAGGTAATATTTAAAAAGTATAGGGAGATTTCTGTCATTTGAAATTGTGTTATATTTTTAATAGGACAAGATTTACATTCATGAAGCAGTTAGGTAATAATATGAAGATACATATAAAAACATATATTTTTGTGTAATTTATGAATGTAGAAAAAAGGCTTTGTGTATTAGATTATGCAAAGTATTCCTTTTAGGAAGATAAAGCAGCATAAATTTGAAGGGAGTTTGGAATTTCATTTACAGGGAATGTTTGTACATTGTTTGGGGCAGCAAGTGAGATAGTCAGGAATTTTCAACTGATTTTATTTTATTATCAAAGGGAATGTTATTGATGGCCATGGTGTCCATCCTTTGGGGACCAAGAGAATATCTTAGTTGACAGAATCAGAAACAAAAAAAAGATCCTATATAGAGAGGAAGGTAGGGAGTTTTGCGTTAAATACATGGAACTTGAGCTTAGGGCTGATTATTGAAAAGATTCCTTTATTAGACATATTAGAGCTTGCATCAGAAATAAGGACAAAAGTAATGCCTGGCTGCCAAGTGATCAATGAAACTATGATTATGGATGTGCTAAGATACTATAAAAGGTAACAATATAAAAATAATAGCTCAGCCTTATGGTAGCCTCATGTTTAGAAAAGGATTAAAAACCATAAAGAAGGCTTGGAAAGCTTATCAGAAGAATTATTAGAGAGCAAGTGGCAAATAAGCACATTATCCTGAAAGCCAAGAGAAGAAAACAATTCTACAAATGAGTGATGAATAGTTTCAGGATACAACAGAGCTACTGTGCAAGATAATATTTGAAAAAAAAGACTCAGAGAAAGATATGGCTAACAGCATAAATAATGCTTCATCAGAGTAGCAGGGATCCAGAACACAAAAGGGAAGAAGGAAATGAATGCACTACTTTCCAAATATCTGTATATAAGCCAGGAAAAAAAAGTGCAGTTATCTAAAGGAGAAGCAAAGATAGCAGAAGTGTTTTTGTTTGCTTGCTTTTTCCTAAGAAAGAAGCAACTTTTTAAATTAATTTATTTACTTTTTTAATTTATATCCAAGTTAGTTAGCATATAGTGCAACAATGACTTCAGGAGTAGATTCCTTAATGCCCCTTACTCATTTAGCTCATCACCCCCCCACACAACTCTTCCCCCCCCCAACCCTTCCCACAACTCTGTTTGTTCTTTATATTTAAGAATCTCTTATGTTGTTTTCGATATTATTTTTCCCTTCCTTTATGTTCATCTGTTTTGTATCTTAAATTCCTCATGTAAATGAAGTCATATGATATTTATCTTTCTCTGACTGATTCTGCTTACCATAATACCCTAAAGTATCCATTCATCCGTTGATGGACATTTGGGCTCTTTTCATACTTTGGCTATTGTCAATTGTCAATAACATTGCTATAAACATTGGGGTGCATGTGTCCCTTTGAAACACCACACCTGTATCCCTTGGATAAATACCTAGTAGTGCAATTCCTGGATCGTGTATAATTCTATTTTTAATTTTTTGAGGAACCTCCAACTGTTTTCCAGAGTGGCTGCACCAGTTTGCATTCCCACCAGCAGTGCAAAAGAGATCCTCTTTCTCCACATCCTCACCAACATCTATTGTTCCTGAGGTGTTAATGTTAGTCATTCTGAGAGGTGAGAGGTGGTATCTCATTGTGGTTTTCATTTGTATTTCACTGATGATGAGTGATGTTGAGCATTTTTTCATGTGTCGGTTGTCCATCTGGATATCTTCTTTGGAAAAGTCTCCATTCATGACTTTTGCCCATTTATTCACTGGATTATTTGTTTTTTGGGCACTAAGATTGTTAAGTACTTTTAGATTTTGGATACTAACCCTTTATCTGATATGTCATTTGCAATATTTTCTCCCATTCCATTGGTTGCCTTTTAGTTTAGCTGATAGATTCCTTTGCTATGCAGCTTTTTATTTTGATGAGGTCCCAATAGTTCAATTTGGAAAGAAACAAGTTTTAGGAAGTTAAAGAGAAAAATGATTATGTTGCCATCACCTTGCACATGCCAATATTTACTGAGTGAATAATTGAGAACTAATTGGAAAAGGCAAAACTTACAGAAACAAGAGCATTTTTAGAAGTTAGAGAAGGTGACAATAGCTGGTGAGTTTACTTTAAATGAAGAAAGAGAGAAGCGTGCCACTTATAAACACATTTTACAAGTCACCATATCTTTTCTATACAATGGGATGGGATTGTGCAGTTTTAATAAAATTTATTAATAATAATAAGGAATATTACTTGAAGGTCTCAGTTTCTCTTTTTCAGGTATATTTCTCTCTACCTTACTATTTTAGGATGCTTGTGTTTGATATACAATACTCCCCTAAGTATCTATAATAAATTCTATAATAAATACTATAATAAGTAATAAATAATACAATTACTAAATTTTATAATATGTAATAGTGTAATAAAAATATGGACATCAAGATTCTGACCCATAAGAACTTGGTAAAGGAAATCAACTGAATAACTCTCATTAATACCTCAGGAAGGTATTAAGCATGCAACTTTTAGAAACCTACCAGAATAAAGTGTTTTGCACTTTAGGTGATACATTTTTAAAAGATTCTGTATTTCATACAAATACAAAACATGCTTTATCAACCTTAAATCATACTTCATATTTCTATGAATAAATTGATTGGGAATTGACCAGTTCCATCAAGCAACTTTCCTGTTTGCTTAAATATAAGATAGCACACTTTCCCAATATTATCTCACAGGAAATAGGAAGTCACATTTTAAATCCTTGAATCCCTGCATAGTCTCGTGTGGGTCACTCTCTCAATTATTTCGAACTACAAATCACTATGTGGAAAAACATATTAATCTGAAAGAACTTCAATATACAACGGATGTTAACGCTTATGCAATTAACTCCATAAATGAGTGTTTAAAAAAAAAAGGAAAAAAGACGAAAATAAGTAAACAGATTTTAATTTTTTTTCCTAGGAAATGATCTCAGAATTATAAATGTTAGATGTCTAGTTAATTTAGAGTACCATAAAGAAATCTTTTAAAGACTATTTTAAAATACTGAATAATTAAATAGTGAGATCAAGCATGTACACCTTTAGGAAAAATAAAATAATTTGTCTTTCTGTCTTGTACTATGCAAACACTTATATAAGAAGTAAGAAAAGTGTGTGTATTAACACACAGTTTTAAAATACTCAGCATCTCAAGTAGTGTTGAAGGCAGGGAGGATTATGTACTCTTGAAACTGTCTTGGAAAACTCAAAACGTGACGCCATATTTACTAATGCATGGGTGGTAAAGTGTATATTAGGAGTGTAAATGTATCACTGTAAATTCATTCTTAGGCTGCCACAACAAATTACCAAAAACGGAGTAGTTTAAAACAACACGAATTTCTTTTCTTCCAGTTCTGGAGACTACAAGTCCAAAATCAAGGTGTGGCAGGGCTGTGCTCCTCCCTCAAGTATTAGGGAAGGATCCTGTTTTCCTTCTTCCTACCCTCCGGTGCTTGCCAAAAATGCTTGGCATTCTTTGGCTGCACGTGCATTATTCTGGCCTATATCATTACCTGACCTTGTGCACTGTGTCTTTTTTTTTTTTCTTATAAGGACACCAGTTATACTGGATTTAGAACAACTCTAATATGACCTCCTTTTAACCAATAACATCTGTAAAAACCCAATTTCCAAATAATGTCACATTCTGAGATTCTGGGTAGACATGAATTCTGTAGGGACAATATCCAATCTAATATATAGTGAACAAAAAGTATCCCATGAAAGGAGAAAATAGCAAGATTTCTAAACCATACATTATTGTATATAGTATATTATTTAATGTTTTTGAAAAGTAGTACATTAAATAATACAGACATATGACTAAGTGTTTGCTTTCATCCCACAAAGCTTATATATATCCAAAATGGACAAAATCTTTATTGTGCATATTTCCATAGGGGAAGTGATCTTATATTCAGGCATAGACTTTAGACTGGTGAATCAAATGGTTTCTTACTGATTATTTGCCCCCTCAAAATTGATGTACTAAACACTTCCCCCTCCTTGTTTTACATCACTGAAACAAGGTTGTTCTTAATTTTTAAGGAAGGAATTATATCTGGCATGCTTTTCAATGGAGAAATAAAAGAAATATTCCTTTTTTCAAAAGGAGAGTTCAAGTCTAATTTCATATACTTTAATCTCCATAAACGGAATTTCAGCAAGGTTTTTCTGTCTACCTCATTTAAAGACAAGAGTGCATCTTTCATCCCAGATGGATACAGCTTGGAGATACAGTCATGTATCCATTTCTTTTCACTCTCTCCTCTGTCTCTTCTTTCTTTTCCTTTTTCTTTTTTTTCTCTCTCAATATTTAAAGGCCAAGTCCAATACACACTTTTGCCAGGAAACCAAAATCGTATGTTATTTACTGAGTCTTCTACATATATCATCTATTGTTTTTCAAGAAAAACAAAACTTATAACACAGAGTATAGTTATTTCTCAATCATCATCCCAATGAGATATTAATAGTTTGTCCATGGTTGCATAGCTCTTGGAGGTGAGGGCCACATATTAATGACCAATAGTTTCAAATTGCAATCCATGCCTTACAGAAAGCCTTCATTGATTTTCACTTTTTCTATGCATTTACAGCCTTTATGATTGATATTATGGAATTGGAAAGGATTTCACTCTAGTTGTTTCAGTTAAACATGTCTCATCTCCCTAGATTCCTATGGGAAGCCGCAGAGTAATACGTTAGGAGGTAAAGGAATTAAGAGTCTAGATTTGTAGCATGGTCTTAGTACATTCTAGCTCAATAACCTTGGGCCAACTATCCCATCTCTTTGTCCTTTACATCCTTGTCTCCACACTGAAAATAATAATACCTTAAGTATTATTGGAGTGAGGATATTTTTAATTTTTTTAATGTTTATTTATTTTTTTAAAATATTATTTATTTATTTATTTCTAGGAGAGAGAGAGAGAGAGACAGCATGAGCAGGGGAGGGTCAGAGAGAGAAGGAGACACAGACTCCAAAACAGGCTCCAGGCTCCGAGCTGGCAGCCAGCACAGAGTCCAACGCGGGGCTCGAACCCACGAACCGCGAGACCATGACCTAAGCGAAAGTTGGATGCTCAACCAACTAAGCCACCCAGGCGCCCCTGTTTATTTATTTTTTAGAGAGAGACAGAGTACAAGTGGGAGAGGGGCAGAGAGAGGGAGACACAGAATTTGAAGCAGGCTCAAGGCTCTGGACGCTTAACCCACTGAGCCACCCAGGTACCCCTGGAGTGAGGATTTAATAAATCATTACAAATCAAGAAAATGGCACAGTATTTTGTCTGTACCTCCTGTAGTCCCTTAAGCATTAAGCAAACAATAGCATCATTTGCATACTTTCTCCAATTCTTTTAAATACCTGGTTTGATTTAAAATCTGACTTAGTGTTGAGTCACGGTATAATTTAATTTGAAAATTAATTGAAAAATGTATGTTCCAAATGTTACTTTAGTGAATGTGAGGACTCCCTGATTTCTAGCTTTTGAAGATATGAAAATACATACAATTTAATATATTAAAAAAATAATAATTTAGCTTTTAGGCACAGTCTTTCAGCTTTAGCTCTGCTACTTAAATTGTGTTAGCTTCAAAGTTGTAGTTATGTGATAGACAGAAGATCCTGGACTGGATTTCAAAAAATGCCATTCTATAGTACCACAGATTTCTGAATAGAAAATCTTGATAAAAATACTAATGTTTCTGTATTATTAATGCTAAATAATATAATATTTAATCATGTATAATATGTGTAATATAAAAATATAGAATTATAGCTATGGAAACTACCATATGAGAAGAAGTATATACCATTGAAGTATATTATTCATATTCATTAACTGAAGGTAATAAAAGTTCCTATGAAAGGAGAATTCCTATTTAAACAAACAAATGCATGAAAATGAAAGCTGGAGGACAGAGATTACTGAAAAATATAAACAATAAAATTCTAACTATACTACATGATATAACAACACTATCAGAGTTCATATACTTTAAGTAAAATAGATACAAGGCATTTCTTTTTAATTTACTTACTATACCTACTCAATAGGAAAATTTCAGGGTCTACTTTCCCTGGAATTCCAATGAAATCTGTGTAAAATGCAGTTTCTTTGTTAAATGAAATCTTCTGAATTACAATAAATAATTGTTAACCCTCATTTTCTATAACAGAATAAGGAGAAAATTTTGAGTAAATTTATTCTTACAGCATTTGCTTTGTCTAACTTAATTTCACAAAAACCAGGGTGGATCAGTGTTTCATATGCAGTTCAATCCATTCTTACTTAGACAGAATCAAATATTTCTAGGAAGTAGTTTATTCTATAATTGTCCATTTTTCTTAGGCATAACACTCTCTAGCAGTTGTCAAATCTTACCAATTCTATCTCCTAAATATGTTTGAACTCTTTCCCTTTCCCTTCAAAATGATCTATATTGCAGTTTGTAAAATAACTTCTAAGTTCTTTTGTTTCTAGTGAGACCCTCATCAGATCCAGCCTATGAGGGTACCAGGGTGGCTCAGTCTGTTAAGTGTCTGACTTCGGCTTGGGTTATGATCTCATGGTTTTTGAGTTCAAGCCCTGCATAAGACTCTCCGCTGTCAGCACAGAGCCCTCTTGAGATCCTCTGTCCCCTTTTATCTCTGGCCCTCCCTGCTCATGCTTGCATGCTCTCTCTCCCTATCAAAAAAACAACAAAACAAAACAAAACACAACAAAAACAGTTAAACAAAAAGAAATCCAACCTACATGCTGTTGTCAGCAGAATAAAACCCAAATCTGGCACACATACAATGCCTGACATATACAGGATATTAACATGTTAAGGCAGAACAATGTTGTCTTCCTCCCCTTTAAAATTCCATTCCTGGAGCCCCTGGGTGGCTCAGTCAATTAAGTGGCCAATTCTCGATTTCGGTTAGGTCATGATCTCACAGTTCATGAGATATAAGATCAAGTCCTGCACTGGGGTTTGCAATGATACTACGGAGCCTGCTTGGGATTCTCTCTCTCCTCTCTCTGCCCATCGCTCACTTGTGGGTGTGTGGTCATGCTCTCTCTCTCTCAAAATAAATAAATAAACTTTTAAAAAATAAATTTAAAAATATTTCTTTCCTAAATTAGCATCTCTTTTTTATTTTGAAAATGAAAATCTTTTGCCTTTATAAATTAACTGGATGAAGTTAGCACAAGAAACCCAGACTCAAAGTGGCTTAACAAGATGAACGTTTTTATTTATTTATTTATTTATTTATTTAATTTTTCCCCATTTAAAGCTAGTAATATCATTATTTATTTTAATTTTTTACTTTTTTAATTTAAATTCAAGTTAGTTAACATAAAATATAATCTTGGCTTCAGGAGTAGAACCCTTATCTCTTACATACGGCATCCAGTGAAGAAGAACATTTTATTTTTTTAAATGTTTATTTATTTATTTTGAGAGAGAGAGAGCATGAGCATTAGCTGGGGAGGGACAGAGAGAGAGGAAGGGAGAGAATCTCAAGCAGGCTCTGGCTGTCAAGTGCAGAGCCCAACATGGGGCTCAATCTCATGAACGACGAGATCATGACCTGAGCTAAAACCAAGAGTTGAATGCTTAGCTGACTAAGTCACCCATGTGCCCTGAAAAGAATATTTTAAATTTCACATACCAGTTTAGAGATCTGGTGGGCTCTGGCGAGAGTTTCAGCTCTGCTTTTCAGGTTTTAACTGCCTTGTATCAGCTAATTATTCTCAATCTGGCTCCTTTCATGGTTGTTAGAAGCTTCCAACAGGAACTGTGGAACATAATTCCCACCACGCATCTAGTTGAAGAAAAACTGTTTTTGTTTTCCATGGAGGTGGTGTTTAGTTTCTCACTGATTTCAACCTGTTTATATCCACATACTCCTGGGACAATTATTAGAGAAGGAACGAAATACTATTACAGGCTTATTGATATCTGGGGAAAAATCATCTGGAATATAAAGAATATTGAAGAGTCAATCACATATTCCCTTCATGTAACATCTAACTTTTGCATTTGATAGCCCCAAATTTGCCTACACATACTCTAAATGCTAACCATGACAATCTCTTATTTCTTAAATATGTCATGCTCTTTTTCCCCATTAGCCATTTTCTCCCTTTGCAAGAATGCCCTTCACCATTTGACTCATCTTAAGCATTCTTTAAAGGTTAATCTAAGTATCAACTTTTCTGAATAAATGTTTCTGATTCCATCAGATTGAATTAGGAACCCTTTTCTTATGATCTTGCTTAATTCAAGCACAAGTATTTCTCAACTTCCTGAACATTAGATTTCTTGCTACAGCACTTCAAAATACTAAGGGCCTGAAACCACTCCCAAATATTCTGATTCAGTTGGTCTGGATTGGAGTCTGGACAAGGGAATTGTTCTTTCTTTAACTTCTCAGGTGATTCCAATGTAAAGACAGGGCTGAGAATCCATTAGGATATTACCTGCCACAACTATTACTATATATTTATCATTCTTTCCTACTACTAAGTTGTGAGTTTTTGAAGATGGGACTACATTTTCCACTTCTGAATGCTAAGCACCTGAAAAGCATGTCTGATACAAAGTCAGTACTCAAAATTAGTTAATGAAAAAGGCTGCACTTCAAAGGATGGTTATTTCAATTCAAAAGCTATTAATTGCCTACTGTATGCCTCTATAGGATGTGTTGTTATACAAAGGTAAATAATACAGTGTCAGCCTTTAGAGAAAGTTTTTTCAATGCAGTGCTCAAAAATGAACATACTGATAGTAGCATCAGAGTATTATATCTTAAATTACTCTTCCAGAACTTCCAACATCTTCAATTCAATAAAGTCATTTTTTTCCTTAAATAATACTCCTTTACCGTAAGTAAAATAGGACCTTGTGAGTATATATTTATAAATACATACAAAGTCTAGCTATAAATAGTTCCCCCCTTTTTGTCTTTACACAAAGATTTTAAATATAAAAGAGTTTCTATTTTATCTGAGCTTCAAAATAAAAATGCTAAAAGAATCCAGCAAGTTTTACTTTGGTCCAATATCCAAGGAAAGGCAGGTGTTCACCAAATAGAATGAGAAAATTAAAAGCAGTCTAACTGTAGAAAGTCCCTTTGAGCCACAAGTTTAAATTTTTAATGGTTTTACAATCTTCTCAAGCTGTCAGTGGAAAAGAGTGGCTTGACACTGAACACATACCAAGTCAGTAGCATAACTATTTTATAATGTCTGATTGGTCACTGAAAAAAATACTTTAAAATTCAATCCATGTGATGGAAATGCCACTTAGAAAAAGACCATTCATACTGCAGTGCTGCAGGAAAACTGTGGTTAGAACAGTTCCCATTTCATTCAGCAACAGAATTCTTCAAGAATTACAAGTGGAATCGCTCCTAGAATACTGTTATGTTGAGTATTATATATATAAATTTTATCATCATAAAATTCACCATTAATAAGAAAATATGTTATTATGTTTTCATTCTATAGGTTAAAAAAACTTTGTATGTTAAATGAAGATTCTCAGATTAATTTATGGGAACCTGTTGGGAATATCCATTCATAATTCCTCCAGAACATTCACACATTAATTTAACCAAAACATACTGAACACTTGCTGTTCTTGTTTCCCAGAGTGGAAGGGGTCTGCCTAGTCATCTGTTTAACTTTCACTTATATTATTAGTCATAGATTTTGAAGTCTTTTTAGGAAGTCTATGAGTGGATATTAATGATTATGGGATGCAGAATTGCAGATTACCTGAAATAGAAGGGTTTATATGCTGAAGAGCTCTCTCTACCATGCAAAAAGAAAAAAAGGAAAAGAATAAAAATAATAGATTTCAACCACATTTAGAAATCAGAAATAGCTCCCATATTTCAGTATTCGATAGTTTTGAGGCCTGTAAACCTTTAACTTTTAAATCTGTGCTAATTTCAGCTAAATGTCAATACCTAATTTTGAAAATTCCAAACCCATTGATTTTTTTTTTAAGTTTATTTATTTTGAGAGAGACAGAGACAGCACAAGTGAGGGACAGGCAAACAGAGAGAGAGAGAGAATCCCAAGCTGGCTTTGCACTGCCAGTGCTCAGCCCACCACAGGGTTTAAACTTATGAATCATGAGATCATGACCAGAGCCAAATCAACAGTGAGATACCTAACCTACTAAGCCATCCAGGTGCACTCACCCTCCATCGATATTCTTTTATGCCTATTTTCCTGTCTACCTTGGGCCTTTTTCCTTGTTGATTAGCAGTTTCCAAAATGAAAAGGGCAGGGACAGGGAAAGAAAGCACTGCAAATCAAACAGAATTGGCCCCATCTTGGTTATTGGCATTAAAAAATGATTTAATGGTTTTGTTTGGTTTCTTAAATAAAACACAGTACTAAGGTTTTGTTTTGTTCTTTTTTAAATTATTATTAAGGTTATTTATTTATTTTGAGAGAGCAGAGACAGTGTGAGCAGGGGAGGGGAAGAGAGAGAGGGGGAGAGAGAGAAGAAATCCCAAGTCAACTCCCCACTGTGAACACAAAGCCAGACTCAAGGCTTGAACTCTTGAACTCATGAAACCAAAACTGTGATACTATGACCTGAACTAAAACCGAGTGAGCCACCCAAGCTCCCTTGTTTTGTAAATAGGCTTTATTCTTTAGATTCATATAAAAGCTGAGCAGCAAGTATGGAGTTCCCATTTAATCCTTCCTCCATACACACAGCCTCCCCCACTATCAACACCCCTGACCAGAGTGATACAATGAAGAAGCTACATTGACACACCATCACCCAAATTCCACAGCTTATCTTAGTGCTCTGTCTGGGTTTGTATATTCTGTAGGTTTTGACAAATGTACAATGACATGTATCTGCCATTATGATATCATACAGAACAGTTTCCTGCCTTAAAAATCATCTGTGCTTTGCCGTTCATTCCTCCTTCTCCACAAGCCCTGGCAACCACTGATGGTTTTACAGTCTCCATAGTTAGGCCTTTTCTAGAATGTCATACAGGTGGAATTATATAGTACATAACCCTTCCAGATTGAGTTTCTTTGACCTAATAATATGTATTTACAGTTCCTCCAGATCTTTTCATGGCTTGATAGCTCATTTATTTTTTGCACTGAATGAAATAATATTCTATTGTCTGGATGTACCACGGTTTAACCATTCATTTACTGAGGGACATCTTGGTTGCTTCCAAGTTTTAACAATTATGAATAAAAATGCTATAATCATCTGTATGCAGGTTTCTGTGTGGACATAAATTTTCAACTTATTCCACTAAATATCAAGGAGGGTGATTGCTGGATCATAAAGTAAGGCTATGTTTAGTTTTGCAAGAAGCTGCCAAACTCCCTTCCAAAGTGGCTGTACCATTTTGTGATCAATGAGAGTGACTGTGGCTTCACATTCTTGCCAGCATTTGATGTTGGCAGTGTTTTATACTGTGGCCACTCAAATAAGCTTGTAGTATCTTGCTGTTGTTTTTCCAATTCCTTAATGATTTATGATGTGGAGTGTCTTTTTATATGTCTATTTGCCATCTTTTTATCTTCTTTGGTGACATGTCTGTTTAGGTCTTTGGCTCATCTTTTAACTAATTTATTTTCTTATTGTTGAGTTTTAAAAATTCTTTGTATACTTTGGACAACAGTCCTTTACCAGATATGCCTTTTACACATATCTTCTCCCAGTCCGTGGCTTGTCTTCTCATTCTCTTAACATTGTTGTTCCCAGAGCAGGAGGTTCTGTTTTATTTCAGCGAGGTCCAGCTTATCAAAACTCCCTTTCCTGGGCTATGTCTTTAGTGTTATATCTAAAAAGCCATCACTATATCCAAGGTCATCTTCCCTTACATTATCTTTCAGGAGTTCTATAATTTTCAATTTTATATTTAGGTATGTGATTAATTTTGAGTTAATTTTTATGAAGGATGTAAGGTCTGTGTCTAGATTAATATCGTGTATGTGGATGTTCACTTATATTGAGGTTTTAGAGTGTGTATGTGTGTGTGTGTTTCTTGTGACCTGTGTCTTTTGTCATAAAAACTGTGAACATCGTGGGATGGCTGGGTGGCTCAGTCAGTTAAGAAACTGACTCTTAAATTGGCTCAGGTCATGATCTCACAGTTTGTGAGTTCAAGCCTACATGAGGCTTTGCATTGACAGTGTGGAGCTTGCTTGAGATTCTCCCTCTTTGCTCCTCCCCTCCAAAAAATAAATAAACTTAAGAAAAACTGTGATAGTTTCTTTGCATTTTTATTTTTTTAAGTTTATTTATTTTGAGACAGATATAGACAGCAAGTGGGGAGGGGCAAAGAGAGGGGGAAAGAGAATACCAAGCAGGCTCCCCATGCTGTTAGCATGGAGCTGGTCACAAACCATGAGATAGCCACCAAAGCCAAAATCAAAAGTTGGACACTTAAATGACTAAACCACCCCGCCGCCCAACATTTATTTTTGAAATGCACTGCAAAGTTAACAAAAGTAACAGCTATTAAGACCAAACAATAAAAAATCATAACTGCAATGTTTATGAATAGAATACCCTTTTAGGATGCCAGAGGCAATTGGTTAAGTGTCTGATTGACTCTTGATTTTGGCTCAGGTCATGATCTCATGGTTTTGTGAGATCAAGCCCCACATGGGACTCTGCGGTGGCAGTGTGGAGTCTACTTGGGATTCTATCTCCCCTTCTCTCTCTCTGCCCTCCCCTGTTCACTAGCACACATACATGCACACATGCATGCACACATGTGCCCTTCCTCTCAAAATAAACTCTAAAAAATGCTTTATAAAGGTATCAGAAAAATATACAACAGAACATGTTTATAGGAACCAAAAGAAACATCTCCCTATTACATTTTAATTTATATATTACTAGAAAAATAGTGAACAGTGATTTCACTATTAACTTGGATAGTATTAGTAATTATTAATCAGACAAATTCACACCTATACCTAAACCAACAAAATGATGTCTATAAATAGGATAGCATAGTTCCTGCAATAAAACCCAAGCCACTGCTTTACAGAAATGCTGAGAGAAGAAAAATGAGGAAATGAAATATCTATCACATTTATTCAGCCTCTAATGTAACAATTTATATATCTTAGAAGGCAACTATCATTTAAATGTGAAAAATGCACATTTAGCATAAAAAGATATGTGGTGTGAAGGGTTATGAGTCATCGTCTGATACTGTGATACATTAAGTGTCTTTCCTCAATAAGCAAGTAATATCCTTTTCATCATGCTTTCTTAGGACAAAAAGTCAAAAGCTGTGATGAGAGTGTATATGTGCACTCGCATGCTTCCATGTGCAAACACATGCTCTTTTTCCATGTATGTGATGAGGTAAACAGAATTTTTCTTCCTGGACTTTGAGAACCGTATATTTATACACTTTCCAAAATCAATCACAAGATAGTGTTTAAAATGATGAAATACATGGGGTGCCTGGGTGGTTCGAGTCAGTTAAGCATCCAAATTCTGATCAGGTCATGATCTCGCAGTTTGTGAGTTTGAGCCCCGTGTCGGGTTCTGTGCTGACAGCTAGCTCAGAGCCTGAAGCCTGATTCAGATTCTTTGTCTCCCTCTCTTTCTGCCCCTCTCTCACTCATGCTCGCTCGCTCATTCTCTCTCTCTCGAAAATAAGCAACATTAAAAATAAAATTTTTTAAACAAAAAATATATACACAGAAATGAGAGGAACAAAAATCACTGACCAAAAAAGACATGATATAGAAGAGAGTTAAGTATATGTGTGGAAAAGTTACATTGATTAAAGTTTTTGTGAATATAGCTCTACACACACGGTATTTCAATAACTTGTCCATATCTTCTCTTTTCTATACTAGGTATATTATTAAAATAAGCAGATTTCCCTTTTCTCTTTCCTTTCATCCCCTGATCCATTTTCCAGTCCCCCAATGATTCCACATCAGCATGCTATGTTTTTGACTAGACACATAGTACACAGATTTATTCCTACAGAAACAATCTCTGGTAAAATCATAGAGTGTCTGCTTGAATAATACCCAAAAGTAAACTGCGTGCTTTCCATTGGCCAGAAATAACTCAAAGAAAATGAATCCACAAAGCAGTCAATGGAATATTATAATCCTCTTGGGGAGCCATTGTACTATGAGAGAAATCTGGTAGAAAATCAGCCTTCATTTTACACACACACACACACACACACTATACTGTGTTTCATATAAACTCTGGTAAGACTAAGTCACACTACTGATCCATGCAAAATTTTCACTTGAAGTCACATAATGCGATCTTAATACTCTTTTCATCTACACTGTAACATTTGACATCCATTTATTACAGTTGTAACAATAACAATGAACTGGATTGCAGTAATCTAAAAGGAGAATGGACTCTTACATACAAATGGACATGCACTGGAAAGTTGTAATATGGATAATATAGAATAATATGGAAAGCTGGTAATAAGGGATGTGCGTCCTTCAAAATCCACCCCAGAATTTATTTCCCAGGGAAGAAAAATCTCACACTTTCAGTGAATACAGGGATTCTGTATTTCTAGGGTTAACTATAAACATTAATTACACAAATATCTTTTACTAAAGTCACTTTGGAATTTGATGGCAGGGCTAGCGCTAAAGGTATGAAAAAATAAAGATGAAAATAAAATTTTAGAAATAAAAATTTTTCACATGAGAAAAATCGTTAACTTTTTAAGTAAAAATGTTTGACTATTAACATAACATGGTTCTGCCAATGTACAGATTCATGGTTTTATGCTGACATGTTGTGTTCTAATTTTTGTGTCACTTTTAGGAGTTCACACACTTTTGAAACTTTCTATGAACAGACTTGGATCTAATGTCGCTGAAAACAAAGAAAGATGACTTTTATGAAGGAAATTAGTGCACAGTTAAAAGTGGAGACACATTCTCTATTTGTATCAATCCAACTTAAAGGTAAATGTCATCAAGAAATAACAGTATTCTAGCACAGGGATTTGGAAAATCTTTTCCCCTTCCAAAATAATATTCCAGGGAATTTCCAGACCTTTCTTCCCTATTATACTTGATAGCTTTCTATCTTATCACCTCAAATTCTGATGTTTCCTAGAATATCTACACATTTATACACAAACACACTAACTACTATATCTACATTATGTTCTCTTTTGTCATAGTCACATTTTTCACTTCATCTAGTTTATGGATGGTAGATTTTTCTTCCTCCTAATTCTGGGCAAGGGCAGGATTTACCATGTCAGTAATGAGAGTGAAAAATGGCAGAATGAAGGTGAAGAGAGCATGCCCATTCCTGGCCTCCTGCATGTCGCTATATTCTTAATGGGTAAGACATGAAAAACTGAAGATCAGAAGATAAAACTGGAAGTCCCTCTACACAGCCCTTTCTCTCCATTTGTTAATAAGTCTGCAGATTTTTTTTTAAAACATCGTGGTCTTCTATGTTCTCCTTCAAAGACAGGAGGGCAAAAAGATGCAGTTGACTTCAACCTGTTCATGGAAGGAGCCAGAATTAGAGAGTTTGGTGGGAATAGCCAAAGCCAGGAAAAAGGGTAATCATGCAGCCAAATTCATGCCTCAAAGGAACACAAAAAGGATGAAACAAAGATTCCTGGACAAAGAAGTGTGCTCCTAGTAGAACTTTTTGCCCCGTCCACATTTCCACTTCTTCCCCAGCTCTTCCAGACCACTCCTCCCAGATATAGGGCCACCAGCAATAGCTTAGAGCTCATGATATGCCAAATACTGCAACAAGGCAATGTGTTCATATTCTGGTGTCAGATCTGCCGTGTGACTGTGGGCACTGAGCAAATAATTTTGACTGAATATTCCTTTCGTTTGCCTGCTTGTTTGTTTATTTATTTTGCAGTGTTCTTTATGCACAATACCTAGCCTAACAGAACACTGTGGGTCGGGATGCAAATACAACCATCACTGATAACATGGTTTTCTTCATTTGCCCAATAAATATTCATTAAAGTACTGTAAGGATGTATTCCACTTTGCAAGCAAAAGAGACTACAAGTTTTCTTAAAGGACCACAGGTTTCTTAAATTGGTGATTATCTGAATATGGGTGGGATTAAAATGTGTATTTCAAATTTATTAACTTTTCAACTTAGATAAAGGCGTAATGTTCTCTTCCACAAAATGACAAAGAATGAATTTCAATTATTTTAATCACCATAATTGATTTACTATGACTTCTCCAATTAGATGTGTTGGTGTGAGGTTTTCTTACTTCTAAAGCATATATAATTTATATCCTAATTATTATTATTTTTTTAAGTAAGCTTCATGCCCAGCATAGAGCCCACTGCAGGGCTTGAACTCACAACCTGGAGATCAAGATCTCATCTAAGATCAAGAGTCAGACACTTTACAAACTGAGCCACTCAGGCACTTCTATACCCTATTGTTAAGACAAAAGATTCCCTCTTTTTCTCTATCTATCTAGACAGATATGTATATACCCAGGCTGAAATCTCTCTATAGATTTATACTTATACATAGAATAGGTAGAAATAGAGATATCTATATCTTATAACTAATACATATCTTATATCTAATATACGTTTTATATCTTATACCTAAAGACACCCATATTTCTAAAGATAGAGAACCTTCCATTTTCCTTAAGAATTAGGATATACACACTTACACATACTTAGCAATAAAGGTATAGGGGTGTGTGTGTGTGTGTACGCGCGCACGTGTCTACATATCTATCACCTCAAAATGGAATACAAACTAGGACAGTACTAAAGATTTCTGCCATAAAAATAATAAATAGGAAATGACGTAATCTGAGAGGTACTCTTTTCCTATACAATTTTCATAAGATTTTAAATTCATAAAATATCTTCTTAATTTGAAGAAAGTAATCCTGTTTTTGGAAAAGACACTATACCAAAAAATTTACTTCTGAGTCCAGCTTCAGATATAGAGAAATATTAAGAGACATTTTAGTGCTAATCACACAAACTTAACTTTCACATCTATAGTAAGTACCACATGATATTTAAAAACCTCTATACCACCGAAGAAATAGAACATTATAATATTTAATGTTATTTAGTATTAAGATTTCATTCTTGTCAATGCATATTTTAATTGAAAACAGTTTTAAGAAGAAAAGAATGAATTAAGGAAAAGAAGCAATAAGCTGAGTTGCTGACTTCTTGTCAATTTCTAATCAATTGTTTTGACCTTACATTTAGATATGTGAATACACAAGATTTTAATATAAAAGAGTTTAGTTTTAAAATGTTTTGCATTTCTCCTAACACCTTCAAAATGTAACATTTATATCTGTGATACTGTACTTGATACATTGAACCTCAGAAAAATATTTTCTTGAACTCATTAGGTGAGCATAAAAGGCTTTTATTTTGACTTCTATCCCCAAAATTATCCTCAATATTGGAGGTATTTAACAGTATGATACGAGCCTATGGTTTAAAAAGTAAAAACCTGGCTATCATATAATCTTAACTATTTTCATATAGTAATAAAAAGGCTCTTTTCCTTAAAATGATACTTACTTTGAGAACCAGTTTCTAAACAATTGCATTTTCCCATATAATTTCATTTATTCAGAAAATTATTTACAGTTTTCTTTTCCATAAGTAGAATATTTATTGTTTTAAATAGCATTTCTAGAAAAACAAATTAGCTTAAAAATATCCAATCCTGGACTCTGTAAAATGCTTATTATTGGACAAGAAAAGCTCATTCAGGTTTTTGACTTGGAAGCTAACATAGCCAGGACATTCTCAATGTTCATAATTTACAAATGCTATTACTATGATGACAAAACTTCAAATAGTCTTGGAATAATTTAGACCTCTGGTGTTCTAAAACTCTATAAATATTCTAAATACATATGTAAAACATATATTTATATACTCAATTAATATATACAGATAATTTTTCCCAAATAAAGAGGATTATAATTTTAAAAAAGTAAAAACCTAATGAATGACTAAAAGCCACTGACTTGATTTAAAATCCACTCAAAGGGTGCCTTGGCAGCTCAGGTGCTTAAGCATCTGACTCTTGATTTTGGCTCAGATCATGATCTCAGTATTGTGAGATCCAGCCCAGCGTCTGGCTCTGCACTGGGTATGGAGCCTCCTTAGAATTCTCTCTCTCAATCAATAAAATAAAGTAAAGTAAAATAAAATAAAAGAGATTTCCTTTAAAAAATAAAAATAAAATCCAGTCAAAAAGATCATGGTTCTGTCTTATCAAAGCAGCACAAGCTGTGTGACTACTGTGTCACATCTCATTCTTTCCCACACTTATATCCTGGTGTCAGGAGAACATATATTTGGATTCTCAAATTCTTGCCTCCCTGAGGGAATTTTAATTTCCATACAATTCTCAGGAGTGAATATGAACCATCATTTTATACTGCATAACATTTATTTCAATATAGCAGATGCTAAAGATAACATATTTAACTGAATCACACTTTCACATGACACAATGCATTATGAGTCTTTGGGTTATAGCTGGAAATAAAAGTAATCTACAGAGGCAGAGAAAATATTCCAACAACATACTTAATTAAGATGACAAAACTATTTTTTTTTACACTGCCTCTTTTTCTATTTTCATATTTTTGGAAAGATATAAATACTTCGAGATCTCCCAGAACTGAATTTAAAAATTTTTAAAGATATAAAATTATATTTTTAATTAAAAATGTTAAAAATGGTACAACAAAATGTTATAGATTTGAATGCCTCAAATTTAGAATGTTTTGTGGGTGCTCATTTTATACACAGCCTGTATTAAATACCATATGATCTTTATAGAAAAGACAGAAGCTAGAGATATTCAAGAATATTCTTTATTTGCTTTTAATATGGAATGTCAATCTGAAAATTATAAATTTTATATAACATGTGGAATTTTTCAGCTGTAATTATTAAATCATGGGCATTCTTAGGTGACAGATGAGCCCCACTAACTGTGCAATCCTTTGAACAAAGACATTTTGCTAATTATTGTACATGCATTGTTTTAAAATTTATGTTTTAAAAAGAATACAAACCAATACGTTATACCTTGTCAAGATAATTACATCTTAATTTATAATAACATTATATTTAGGAAAAACTTCTAAGTAGTGTTTTATAATGTTGTTGTTGTTATGAAATGATCTATAATATGTAAATGTGGAAAATCCCTATTTTTCCAGTGGCCAGATGTTTTGAACTTGTGTTGACTGAACCATAAAATGGCTGACTCTACCACTAAGGAAATTAAACCTGAAAGATATATTTCCTTGTTTTTTTCCTCTTTTTTTCCCCTCTAAATTACTTGCTTTGCTACAAACTTCAGAATCCTTTTTCTTATACTTTAAAATTATTTACTAACCTCTCAAGTATGTGAACAAGATAGTCGAATCAGTTATGTGGCTGAAAAGTGATAAAAAAGAATGTTGTGCCATATAATTTATTATTATTATCATTATCATTATTATTATTATTAGCCCTACATGATTTTAAAAGTTTAGATGTTCTGGAAGGGAAAAGTTGCACTGGGAACAAAATATGCTTAGACCTACAGACAAGAAAGGCCATGTTTCCTAAAAAAAAACCTCTACCTTCCACTCTTGTATGATCCACCACTGAAACCCAGATAGATGTAGGGGAAAACACAAAAACAAAAAACAACTGAAAAAAGAAAAATTGGAAAATGTGCTTAAGTGTTGGAGAAGTTGGAGTCTATCAGGAACTGACCAGATTTAGATATCTTAAACACCTGGAGTAAGAGCCCAACAAAAGTACTTGATAAAATATAATGATATTTCTGGGAATTACCTGGAAAAATCAATAGTTGGTATGTTTAATGCCTAAGAACATTCCTCCAACGCACTCAGCTAATATGAAATTGACTTGAAATTCTGAGAAAAGACTACAGTGATGGATTCATCTGTGACCCTGAATCACACCCTGTCAGCGCCATCTATCAGTTGCAATTTAAACTACAATGGAAAAAGAGACTAAAGTCCTCTGACTGCAAACCAAAATAATTTCTTAAACCATTTAATATGTAGTTGTGTCTAATATGAAACATTTTATTTTGAGCTGATCATTTTATATTTTTTTCTATGGCCTCATAATAAATGATATAGGTATTGTCCAGTTAGTCAGAAGTATGTAGTCACATAATCCATGAATATATAGAGACCTACAGGTCACACAAAAATAGCTTCCTAGACTAATTACTATTTTCAAATTCAATTATTTTCATCACAAATAACATTTTCTCTAGGACAACTAAAGTTGGATCACATCTTTCTAACTGTATTGGTATGTCATGCAGTGAATTTTCTATGTATCTTTGGTTTTCTCCAGGATCCAAAAAAATCCTATCTTCTATACTAGTACAGATGAGAGTCTGACATTTAAAGGCCTAAAAGGATAGCCTTTATTTTTCTGTTGTGGTACTGGAAAATAAGTGAAATGAAACTTATTACTAAACCATTAAAGCATTATCACAAGATGTTTTCATACAGTCACTTGGTTTTGAGTCTGTGGAATGGGAAGCACACTATGGTAAATTGTGCCTTGGAGCCCTTGCTTTAGTTAAAAGACATTAAAGTCTGTCATGGGCATGTGGTATACATAAACTTTTCTTTCCAAAACTAACAGTCAATTGGCTCCTTTCTCATTTCCTTCTCTCCTTGTCTTCTTCTTCCTCATACTCCTCCTCTCCTCTCCTGACAGAAGCAGAGAAATTATTTGAGCATTTTGAAATAAATGTCCTTTTGGGGTCCAACATGTCTTTCCACCACACAATTAGAAAAGCAGAAGAGGCTATACAAACTAGAGAACCACTCCAAACTGTGAGGTCGAAGGGTAAGCAAGTTTCCATGATGAAACACAAATGGTTCCCCATGGGTAATCAAATTGGCTTTGGCACTTGAATGCACTTTAAAGATTGAAAAAGATAATTTGCTTATAAGCATAAGCAATAAAAGTTGTACACATGAGTTAGTTGCCTCAAGGTATTTCTTCTTTCATATATAATCTCTATTATGTACTACAAATGAAATGAATGAAAAGAATATTTGTTGGATCATAAAGCTCTATTTGGTTGACTTCTTCTTTAAAAACTCTACAAAGAAGTTTAAAGGCCTGCAAATAATGTTCCAATTGTTTTGCTTTTAGCAAAAAAAGAGTATTCAGTTTGCACTGGTCCAGACCTCAGCCCTATAAAGGTCTTTTCCTTTTTGGAAAGGAAGCTTTTTATACCTTTGGTTGACTTTACAAAAAACAATCTGGGATGCAAATGTAGCCAATTTAAACTAGTTGTATGGGTGAAAATCTCTCTGTCTTCATCTCACTCAAAATATTACCTAAATGTAATCTGAACCATTTAGAGTAGCTCTACTTAAACCGTGTTATGTTTTCAGTAGTAAAGACTGATAACTTGATAGTTCCCAAGGGTTTGATTCTTACAGTTTAAGTACAGACTTGACATTACATGCTATTTTCTGAAAATCCCCAGGGCAATGTTAGAGATAAGTAAAGATATACAGAGCAGTTTAAAAACTTGTGGGTATCTTCAAACCCAGTACTATTAGTCAACTTCCTTATAGATTTATTCATTATCACATAAATATCATCTTTTAATTGATAATTAAAAGAAAATAATGAAAATTTGGCTTCCAAGTTCTAAATTTGTATATATTAATTGTACTCTGATTATGCCACTAAAAGCATTTCATAGGTATTATTTTTTTAGAGGTTCTGAGATTATTCTTCCATTCTCTAACATAAAATCAGATTTTCATTACCAGAAAGGTTCTCAGCTCAGGCCATCATAATTTATTCTCTGGAGTATGGTTGGTTCCCTTTCTTATCTATGTTCTTAACCTCAGTCTCACCATTCTTTAATTTATCTTTCTAAGTTATTGGATTGATCCTTCTAAGATGTATACTACACCATCGCTGCATAAAAATACAAGCTGGTCCTCAAAAATGGTCTCTCATGATGATATTTCATATCTTTACTTCTCTATCTCAAACCCAAAACTCAGCTACACTGAATCAATGACAGGTATATTATATTATATTATATTATATTATATTATATTATATTATATTTCATTTTATTTTAAGAAAGAGCAGGGGCGCCTGGGTGGCTTAGTCAGTTGAGCGTCCGACTTTCGCTTAGGTCATGACCTCGCAGTTCGTGGGTTCAAGCCCTGCGTCGGGCTCTGTGCTGACTGCCAGCTCAGAGCCTGGAGGCTGTTTCGGAGTCTGTGTCTCCCTCTCTCTTTGACCCTCCCCTGCTCACGCTGTCTCTCTCTCTCTCTCTCTCCTAGAAATAAATAAAACATTAAAAAAAAAAGAAAGAAAGAGCGAGCGTGAGTGGGAGAGTGTCAGGTGAGGGACAGAGATAAGGGGGGAGGGAGGGAGAGGGAGAGAGAGAGAGAGACAATGAATCTCAAGCAGGCTCCATGTTCAGCATGGAGTCCAACATGGGTCTCAATCCCACCAAACTGGGATCATGAGATGAGCCAAGATCAAGAGTCAGACATTCAACTGACTGAGCCACCCAGGCACCCCAACAGTTATTTTAAAGATCGTGAGCTTGCAAATACACACACTCTCTCTCCCACATGGTCCTATCCACAATCTCATATGTTTAGAGCATCCACACTCATTTCCTAGTACCTATTAAAACGAAATTATGAGAAATATTTCTTGACCTCTTGAACCTCTCTATCAGAATGCATGCCTGATTCATTTAGTAACCCTACTATTGGATAATGTCCAACTAGAGACTGTTAATCAATGTAAGTTCACTGAATAAATGAATGGATGATAGAATAAACAACTCAACTCAGTAACCTTAGAAACAAGGAAACTGAGAGGTAGTTTAAGAAACTTGTCTAAGTCCAATCTTTGGGAAAAAAGAAAATAGCACTATAACTCAAATGTCAATTTCATTATTATATTGATATTATTATTATATCTTGATAGCCATTCCAAAATATTCTTAGTGTCAATAGCGTTAGTTTATGACTAAATCTTAAATACATACAATGTCCTGGTAAGAATAATATGCTATTTTTTTTTTAAACCAAGTGTGTAATCTAGAACAGTGCAATTTGAACATAGCAGCCTCTGCCCCACACCTGAGGGAGACAGCACAGCTTTGGGAGCTATGAGTGAGTGACAGCCCAACCTATGAAGTAAGTAACCAGGCTGCCCATTTAGTCCTCTTTTCCATGGTTTCTTAAATACTTGGGTTTTCCTGACTTTCTTTTTTTTTTTTTTTTAAGTTAGAGAAGTACAGCCAGCTGGCTAGAATCTGCTTCCCATGTGTTCTTAAAAACTTTTATTTCCCTAAGGGCTAGCCTGTGCTTCTCAAACCTGGCTACACATGAGAATCACCAGGGTAACTTAAAACAACAACAACAACAAAAACAACAACAACAACAATGTGTGAATCCATAACCAAAGATTCTGATTAAACTGGTCAGGGGTGGATCTTGGGCAACAGTAGGTTATAAAACCTCCCATCTGATTCTGATGTGTGGCTAGACCTGACCATCTCTACTTTTCAATTTTCCAGGTAAAATACCACAATGGCATGACCTTTTATTCAGTCTGCACATCATATCTGCACACTACTTCCAGGGCAGGGGACGCTGCATGCTCAGTATATATATGGACTCATCAAATGTGGAAAGAATGATACATTTGAAAAGATTATTCCTTCTGTTTTAGTTTGGGAATGTGGCTAGTCCCTAATGCCTATGAGGACCAACTGGAAGAGAAGAAATCATTGATTCTTTACCATCAGTATGTGACTCTGTCTTGAAAAGAATATACTGGAATCCGACTCAGACTTGATTTTGGGAAGCAGCATCTCCCCAACCGTCCTCCTCTCTTGAGGCTTAAGCATGTGGTCAAAGGATATGGGTACAGAACAGGGAACCAAGTCCCCTAATTTATCTTTAATTCCTGATATTTTCTTAATGAACTTCCCTTCCCCTAAATTAACTCTCCTTTGTATGGTATGGAATACGTGATCGGAAATAGGTCCTACATCCATGTTAAATGTTAAATAGATACTGTTAGGATTAATAAAATAAAAGAACAGCGATAGAAGAGATAATAGCACTCCACTTAACGACAGACGGGACAATAACACTTTAGTGCCTTATGTCTGCCTAATGAGTGATGCTTCTCTCTTGAGACATTAATTTCGGTGTTAGCGGAAGTTAAGGGAAAGGAGATTGCTGCTAATGTGCCAGTGATATTCTGGGGTTGTGAACACTGAAACTTGAAGTTTAAATATTCTGAGAGCTCGTGGCCAATCTCAGCGTATTTGGCTTAATGAGCATACACTAGAATGAGCGACTAAGAGAGAACAGAGAGAATCGCCAAGGGAATCCCAGTCGCCGCAGCCCGAAGGCGCACGCAACCGCGGCGCGCCGGCCTCTCCCCTGCGACCGCATGCCGACGGCTGATCCCGGCCGCCGACTCCCTCAGCTGCACGAATCTGCACAGCCCAGAGACCTACCTGACGCACAGAAAGTTCTCAAGCCCCGCCGCGCCGCACCATCCGCGCCCCCTCGCCCACATCTTGGCTGCTGAGTGCTCCGACAGCCCCTTCCCCAGCCATTGGCGTGGTCCCCAGAGACCTCAAGGAACGCTTCCTCCTGCCGCACTGCCTGCTGGGGGAAGCCCTGCCGGAAGTCGGCCTGCGCGGCCCACGCTCACCGGCAGGGCCTCTTGGCCCCTGGGACAGCCTTCCACCAAGTGCTGAAGGAGGGGGCCCTGGGCCAAGCAGATGGCAGCCCGGTCCTGCCAACCCCAGTCCCCCACCACCACCTCAGCCCACAGCAGCTCCCCAGAGCCCAAGGCATTACCATCCTCCCCGATGCCTTCCTTCATCCAGACCCTCACCAAGGCAACCACAGATACTTCCTATGCGTAACATCAAGTTCATCAAGTTCACGGGTACTGCTGTCTGTTCACCTTCATCGTCCTCAAGAAGTATTGCTGTTTCTCGAAGGCCAGCGGGCATATGAACTTAGTCAGCCGACACAGTATGGACTGGGGACCACTTTCTACGTACCCACGACCCGCAACTTCTCCATCCAGGAACTAAAGCCAGCTTTCCCACCTGTCCAGTGCCACCCCGCCTGGACCCTTGGCACTTCATAAAGTTCAGTTTGATGAGCACAGTTCAGTTTGAAGGTGCATATAAATTCCATTTCCTCTATTTATCCAAAACATTCATTTTATTTACTTATTTTGTATTTTTTATTTTTGGAGAGAGAGTGTGTGAGTCAGGGAGAGGGAGAGAGATATGGAATCTTAAGCAGGCTCCATGCTCACCCCAGAGCCCAGGGATCATAACCTGAGCTGAAATGGGTTCATTAAAAGAGCACTTTCCTTAAGTAATATGAATAATAAAGAGTTCCAGAATGTAGATATCTGTGCACTTTGATTTTCTTTCAGTAAAAAAAAAAAAAAAAAAAAAAAAAAAAAAAAAGCTGTACCCTTGGAGGGACAAGTCTCCAAAGAAGGCTTTTCACCAAAAAGATAAAAATGTGGAAAGAACCACAGACTTGTGTGATGCAGGAAAAGCAAGAAGAACTTAAAGATGAGAAAAGCATTTTAAACATTACTGAAACTTCATATCAGTAAGTTATTTCTTTTTCTATAGCATAGATCAGAATATTCTTTACATTAACATACATATTTTGTGTACTCCTGAAAGGCTTCATGCACACACTGGTAAAAAACAAAAGAAAGAAAAAAGTGCTATCATTGAGGAATTATGATAATGATTGTTAACATTTATGTGCCAAAGCAATAACAACAAATGTTATAAGGAAGATAACAGTGAATTGTAAAAATTTCATGAAATATTATGCCTTTCATATGACCAAGTAAACCTAGGCTTAAATGATTAAATCACATGTCTAAAGTCCTTTAGCTGAAATGTGGTACATGCAAAATGCAAAACCAAGTGAGTCTTGTTTTAGAGTCTATGATCTCAACCACTCTGTTTTGTTATACTTAGAGGAAAACTTTTCCCAATTTCTGGAGTTAAAGTGGAAAATTATCCAGACTAGTGGCATTGCAAACCAGCTGAGAAGGGAGAGTCAGGGAGTGTGGCTTTCTGAGAGACAGCATTTCATCACAGCTGGTGTTCTTGGGAACCCTAGTAGAGACTCTGTAAAAAAGATTTAACATGAAAAAGATTTTGTGGATACTTCAGTGGAGGGTTGATTGGAAAAAGAAAGATAAGTCAGAAGACTATTTTAGTAATTAGAATGAAATAAAGACATTTGGACTTCGTTTATCATTGTCAAGATTCGTGGAGGTTGGTAAAGGAGAAGTTACAGACAATCTAAATCTTCAGATTAGTGAACTAAAAAATTATGGTGCCATTGGGAGCAATAGGAAAATGGGGAAGTGTCCATTATTTTATGACAGAAAGAAAAATAGTTCATATTTTACTGGTGATGAAATTAAATTATAAGCAAAAATGTAAGATAGATCTTTTCTTATTCAAGTGCATTGTCTGCTTGTTCTAGACAGATCTAAGTATATACCTCAGAATGTCAACATCAAATTGATATTTTGTGGCCTTTGTCTTGTTCTTTGGGATTGTCTTCTCTTTTCTTATGCTTATTTCAATAGCTGGATAGTACAATATGTTATGCTCTGATATTCTGTCTTGTTTCCCACATGTATCCAAGGTCATGGAGACCTGTAACTTAACCTATTTTTTAGAGTTTCTAACTAGCAGTAGCTTTTTGGTGCTTTATATATACTTGGATATTTGCTTATTGACAAATATGCCTAATTCTCACGGTGCCATATTTTGCCTGTCACATAATATATCACCTTGTAACTTTCCCTAGCTAAACTTGATTCCAAAGAAATATCATCATAGATATCTAACTAGTTTCCAGAGACTAGCAATATCCAGTAGGGCTAATTCTACTGGGCCATAGTCCAAATATATATTTTCTTTGGTTCCCCCACATATGCAGAATTCCTTAATTTTATTTAATATAGTAGATGAAATGTGTTACTATAAATCTATGCACCAATAGCCAGTATATCATCATGTTTCCTTTCTCTTATTTTTTTTTAATATTTATTTAAAAACATTGAGAGAGAAAAGTCAGAATGTAAGAAGGGGAAGGGCAGAGAGAGGGGAACACAAAATCTAAAGCAGGCTTCAGGTTCTGAGCTGTGAGCACAGAGCCCAAACCCTGATGCCCAATAAGGGGCCTGAACTCACAAACCACAATATCATGACCTGAGATGAAGTTGGATGCTTAACCAAGTGAGCCACCCAGGGACCCCTTCTTTCTCTTAATTACTTTTTTTTTTTTTCAAATAGTTTATTAAGTTGGTTTCCATATAACACCCAGTGCTCAACAGTGCCCTCCTCCATGCCCATCTCCCCTCTCCCCCCCACACCCATCAGTCCTCAGTTTGTTCTCAGTATTCAAGAGCCTTTCATGGTTTGCATCTCTCCCTCTCCCCCACTATTTCCCCCCTTCTTCTCCCCCTTGGTCCTCCATTAAGTTCCTCCTAATCCTCATCAAGATTAAAAGCTTCTGCACAGCAAAGGTAACAATCCATAAAACTAATAGGCAACCAACGGAATGGGAAAAGATAGTTGCAAATGACATATCAGATAAAGGGTTAATATCCAAAATCTATAAGGAACTCACCAAACTCCACACCCGAAAAACAAACAACCCAGCGAAGAAATGGGCAGAAGATATGAACAGACACTCCTCCAAAGAGGACATCCAGATGGCCAACAGACACATGAAACGATGCTCAGCATCCCTCCCCATCAGGGAAATACAAATCAAAAACCACACTGAGATACCACCTCACGCCTGTCAGAGTGGCTAAAATGAGCAAATCAGAAGACTCTAGATGCTGGAGAGGATGTGGAGAAACGGGCACCCTAGTACACTGTTGGTGGGAATGTAAACTGGTGCAACCCCTCTGGAAAACAGTGTGGGGGTTCCTCAAAAAGTTAACGATAGGGGTGCCTGGGTGGCTTAGTCAGTTAAGCATCCGACTATCGCTTAGGTCATGATCTCACGGTTCATGGGTTCGAGCCCCGCGTCGGGCTCTGTGCTGACTGCCAGCTCAGAGCCTGGAGCCTGTTTCATTCTGTGACTCCCTCTCTCTCTGACCCTCCCCTGCTCACGCTGTCTCTCTCTCTCTCTCCTAGAAATAAATAAAAACAATTTTAAAAAAGTTAATGATAGAACTCCCCTATGACCCAGCAATAGCACTGCTAGGAATTTACCCAAGGGATACAGGAGTGCTGATGCCTGGGAGCACATGTACCCCAATGTTCACAGCAGCACTCTCAACAACAGCCAAATCATGGAAAGAGCCTAAGTGTCCATCAACGGACGAATGGATCAAGAAGATGTGGTTTATCTATACAAAGGAATACTACATGGCAAGAGAAAAAATGAAATCTGGCCATGTGTAGCAACATGGATGGATCTTTCTCTTAATTTCTAAACATGGATTCAAAAAAAAAAAGGGGAAATCACCAATAACCTCAACATTTTTCTTCCTAATTTACTCATGAAAGTCATTCTTATGTTTGACTTGGTCAGATTCATCCCCCGTAAGTAATCACTAATGATTTTCCTGAATATGCTTTTCTGACTTCCATGTGCATATATGCACTTTGATACATTTGGTACATTTAGCTTATATTTATAATATAATATATTTATTATATTCATTGTATTCACTGATTAGTTTCTTTGTTTACAAATTGGAATCATGCTGCAGACACTGGTTTGGGTTTTTTATCCACTTAATAAATTATAATGTGTAGCTTTAAAGGTCGATTTAATAGGACTATTTAGTAGGACTATTTAGTAGTTTTACTAAACTTTGAATGGAGGTACTATGATTTTTTTTTTCTCATTTTATTGTTTACTGACACTGAAGCTGCAAGTAATGTTTGCAACAAGTATTGCTCTGCATGAGGGTTTAGGGGTGTATTTTTTTGTATATGTGTTCTTTCAGGCTAGTATAACTGAAGAATAGATTCTTAGAAGTTGAATTACTGGAGCAAGGAATAGTCAAATTTTAAAATTATATACGTATTCCCAGATTACTCTTCAAAACCTGTATCTGCTCAAATATTTATGTATGCTCTCTTTACCTCACCCTTCCCACCATGGAATGTTAAATTTTTTTAATATAAATAAGTAGCTATGTTTAAAAAGTTTATCTGAGGGTACCTGGGTGACTCAGTCTTTTAAGTGTCTGACTCTTGATTTCGGCCCAGGTCATGAATTCATAGTCCTGAGATTGAGCCCCTTATCTGGCTCCTCCCTGGGTGTTAAGCCTACTTATAATTCAATCTCTCTCCATCTCCCTTTGCCCCTCGCCTGCTTACAAACCATGCTTGTGGTCTCTCTATCTAAAAAAAAAACAATTTTATATTAAATTAATGAAGGTGGGGGTCTTTTTGTGTTTGCTGACTATTTACATTTCTTCTTACTCAATTTGCAACTAAATTTCCTTTATTCATTTTAAATAAAAGAATTTTACTGAACTATTTTCAAAATTATTTACTAACTTTTATTTCACAGATTTTACTCAATATTTCATGCAATTGTTATTCTTTATTAATATGTTATTGACATCTTTGCTTTAGTGTGATTTATTAAGATTAATTAATTTTATTCTTCTGCTTGAATATATTTAAAGTTTATGATTTAAACAGTTCTTTAAATGGAATTATGAAAAATGCATTAAAGCAGCCACAATTGAATTTCTTTTTTGGATTGCAATTAAGCAAAGACTCCAAAAATGGAGACATAGCTTCATTTATCCAAATGCACATACAATTACAACAAACTCACAACACACACATGCTAGACTTTAAAAACGTGTAAAATATGTCAGCCTTGTAGTGTCTGCTCTTAGTCACTGCAGTATGTTAAAGGAAATTTTAAAAGGACTTAGCAGACATAATTGAAGTACTTGCAAAGAATTTAAAACTTGAGATTATGCTTGCCAGAAGTACTGTTTTATACAGTTGTTCATGTGCTGTATTTTTAAGGCATGGCTTAAAAATGTTTTTAACATAGGTATGGGAGGCATATATAAACAAGTATACCTATTATGTTGTCTCACTGCTAAATAGTTTCAAAACTTCATACTGATTATAAATATAATCATTATAATTGGAGTTTAGGACTAGATTTATGGACAATAATTAGATTGCAGTGAATATATTTTTAAAAATGGGAACTGAGGAGTTAAAAAATAAATAGGAAATAAGAAATTGTAACTGGAGAGAGATACTCAAGGAACAAATCCCAAATCACAAAGGGAATTAAGATAAATGTATTTATACAAAGGAAAATTTCTTTCACTTATTTTCCCACCTTTCTTTCAGCCCAATCTCTGTTAATTCCTCTAGGGAAATAAAATCGATGAAGAGTTTGTTATACCCAGATCGCAGTATCCTCAACGACCAGAGACCACCGGGGAGACCGAGTCATGCATGCAAAGGCAAAGGGCTTTATTACGGGCTCGAGCTCGGGTTCACAGACTTTACCAGCACAGTGGATCCGTGCTGTGAACCCCGAGCAAAGGCAGAGTAGGGTTTTTATGGGGTTTGTGATGGGGGAGTTACAGAAGTTGTGGCAGGGGAACAGTGATCCAGTCATAACTATAGAACATCATTGACAGCAGGTTTGACCATACACATTGTCTAGAGTAGTCGTTACTTTTGGCAGAATCCAATTACAACGTTTAGAGTAACTTTAAATTCAACCAATCACAGAGCGAGCCTAGGGTCTTGTTCCTCGACTAACGGGTTAACTTTAACATTAGGTAGCAGGGTCCTATCTATAGTTTCTATCTATAGGCCTCTCCCTTAGCAATGTGGAGGGTGGTCGCTGGCCTTTCCTGATTGGGTGTTGCAAGGGTGGTTTCTCTTGCCTTGGGTAATGTGTAACTGCCTGATAGTTTTGGAGAAGCTGAAACTTAGGCCTTCTAGTTTAGAGGGAAAACTTAAAGCCTGTCATGGAGTCAGTTTGGTTTAGACTTGTGTCCTTACAAGTTGAATAAGTCTATCCCCATATATTAATAGAAATCTATATCATTCTTTTATCATTTTTTCTCCTATGAGTAAATTAGATCAGCTAGATATTTCCTTTACCACTCCAGAGTTTCTTGGGTAATGAAAAAGACATCTCTAAGAGAGTTTCAGAAGAGATAGTTCTTGCTGTTAGAGAATTATAACCAACACAAATGTCCATTGTCTTCTAAGCAAATAGTTGTTTTGCTATCAGGTTAAACATTATGTATATTAGAATCAATCAATATGTTAAATTGATGGATGAATATCCAATACATATGGCATGATTATAGTATGCTAAATACAATGAGCCACACGAGAAAGTTTCTTTCATGAAACCCAAATATATTTTAACAAAAACACATTTCAATTCATTTTATAACAATATATAAACAATATGGTTGTATAAATAATAGGCTTTGGGTTCTCAAATATATAGATTCTTGTCCATCATTTCCACTTACTAACTATATGACCTTCAGTGATTTATTTGACCTCTTAATTATGTTGTCAGGATTTATTCCTTCTGTCTTTCCAGAAAGTATAATGGGAAGAACAATGAACTAGAAGTAGCCCTGAGGCTTGGTTTCCACTCCTTGCTTCTTATACCTACTCACTTCAGTGAGGCTTCAGTTTCCCTAGCTATGAAAAAAAGAGATTTGATCAGGAAATTTCTTAAGCTTCTTCCATATTTTAGGACACAAAGAATCTTTGTCTTCATACTCAGTTTCACATTCACAAGGTAAAATTAGCTTTCTTAGTGTTCCCTCATTCCTTTATTTTTAAGTTCTCTTGCAAGGCTATATTTTGGAATGAAAGAGCAAACTATGTTGAAAGTTGAAAGTTTGAAAATCACTTATTTACCGGAAAAAAAAAAAAAAACCTTTTGCCATTGGATTTCAAACACGATAGGAGTTGTTTTAAGAAGCACAGTCTACACTACAACTTATTTCCCAAGGGCTCTGTAAGAAAGACCTCTCCTAAAACTTACATTTTTGGGAAAGGTGGAGCTGAACTCTCATCTGTAGAAAACATCTGTCAGAATATATGACTCACTGCCAGAAGCCCTCTTTTGGAATCTTTTCTTAATAACAACAATGTATAACAAAAAGATGCTTTGTATTTCAGTAATGCCTTTATTTAGACCACCTTTCCAATCCATTTATAAACATGTCTAAGAAACACAGGCTATGTCTAGACTACCAAACAAAAAAGGCACCAAGATTGAACAGGAAAAGTGTTATAGTATTGCTTAAGTGCTGTAGTCAGTGGTCTGAATGTTCACATTAGTTTATTCCATTGATAACTTCTATAAAGATTATAGGGAAAAAAATTAAATTTTATGGGAACAGATTTCCTTTAAATTTTTCTCAGTAAGTTTAGACATAGGTAAAACATCTTTACTAACTGTGATGGGTGCCGGTAGCTCAAAGAAATGTCGGCTATGCAGGACTTACCTACATAAAAAGGTAAAAATCAAAACAAGAGTGTTAAAATCTTTTACCCATTTTAAATTATGTTATCTTCTAATTATTGAATTAGATTAATTTTATATATATACCAGACAGAAGTTCTTTCTCAGATATAGGTCAAGCAACTATTTTCCCCAGGCCTTTGCTTGACTTTTGTTTTTATAACAGTGTCTTTTGAAAATTAAATGTCTTGGAGTGCCTGGGTGGCTCAGTAGGTTGGGTGTCAAACTTCGGCTCAGGTCATGATCTCACCACTTGTGGGTTCAAGCCCTGCATCGGGCTCTGTGCTGACAGCTCAGAGCCTGGAGCCTGCTTCAGATTCTGTCTTCTTTTCTCTCTGCCCCTCTCCCACTCCCACTCTATCTCTCTCTCTCAAAAATGAATAAATGTTAAACAAAAATTTTTTTAATAAGGAAAATTAAATGTCTTATCATTTCATATAAATTTCAGAAACAAATTGGTAATTTCTAAAATAAGGTTTACTGAGACTTTGATTCGGATTGCATTGAGTCTAAATAAGAATTTTCAGAGAATTGATGTTTTAACAATACGGAGTCATTCAAATTATGAATATAAGAAACTTCTCCATTTTTCAGATCTTTATTTTATCCCAGGTAAGTTTTATAATTTTCATTGTAGAGAACTCACACTTCTTTTGTCAAATTTCTACCTAAATATTTCATATATTTGATATCATCATAAGTGGCATTATTTTCATAATATCAATTTCCAGCTGTTCACTACTCATACAATAGATATAATTAATTTTGTAAATTGATCTTCTATCCTTGTAATTTCATTAAATTCATTTACTAGTTCTGATAGCTTTCTTTATAAACTTTGTAGTTTTGTTTTTTTGTTATTTTTTGTTTGTTTGTTTTTTTACCTCTTATTCTTTCTCTACCTGAATGACCAGGCTAGAATCTCCAGTATAATGTTGAAGAGAAATAATGAAAATGTATCACCTTGCTTTGCTGCTAATCTTAGAGGTAAAGCATTCAGTCTTTCACCATTAGTATAAACTATTAGTATTTCTTATATGCCCTTTGTCAGGTTGCAAAGATTTTTTCCCACTGTGGATATTTGAAAGCATTCAGTCAGACGCCACAGAGAACACAAATGTGAGACTATTACTTAGAGGCAAAGAATAAGGTACAAAAGCAAAAAGAGATTGGAAGCAAGCAACAGGTGTCTGAAAGATATTCCACAACAGATTTCCCAGGGCTACTATTCATATGTCTGTATCACACATGTATCATCCTGTCTTCATCTTGATCAAGCTTGATCTGTGCAAGGAATTTTGGCTTCAGGACAGTTCCGTGAGAAGCTTCTATTGGCCATTTAATTGGTCACGCAGGCTTGTCAAATGGTTAGGCCAGCTGCAAACATCAATAAAGAAACTGATCATTAGGGTCATCAGAAGGGTTTCATACCTTAAAACAATATGCAATAAACTCAAATGCCATTATGGGCCTAAAAGTCACAAACCAGACATCCAGGCATTCCTAGAAACAAAGAGCTTTTCTACTCTAATAGTAAAACAACTCATTATCTCCTTAGAGTCTGAAATGCACTTCTATGCTTACTTTGATAAAAGTGTTTATCAAAAATGGATGGTATATTTTGCTAAACATTTTTTTCTGCATCAGTTCAGACAATTACATGGTTTTACCTTTGTGATCTGTGAATAAAGAGAATTACATTGGTCAATTTTTAAATCTTAGAATAAACAGGTATCCCTGAGATAAACCCTATTTGGTTTACTCTTAAATTTGATTTCTAAAATTATGTTAGGAACTTGTACATCTGTGTTCATAAGGGATATCCATCTTCAGTTTTCTTTTTTTGTAATGTTTTTATCTGGCTTTTGCATCAGGATCTTAATGAGCTTATAGAGTTGGAAGGTGTTCCTTTCTCCTCAACTTTTGGGAAGACTTCTGGTAGAACTGGTATTATTTTCTCTTTAAATATTTTCTAGAATTTTCCAGTGAGGTATCTCATCTTAGATTTTTCTTTATGGGAAGGCTTTAACTAATAATTCCACTTCTTTACTAGATCTACGGCTGTCCAAGATGTCCTATTTTTTAAGTAAACTTTGTTGGTTTGTGTCTTTCAGGAACATTTTCTAGTTCATCTAAATTGCCAAATTATTGACCTAAAACTCAATACGTTACATTATTGTTCTTTGAATGGGAATACAGTTTGTAGTGCTATCACTGTTCTCATTCCTAATTTGGTCATTTGTGTCTTCTTTACTCCTATTTTCTTTATTAGTCTGGCTAGAGGTTGATGAATTTCATTGGTACCCCAGAGAAGCAGTTTTCACTTTTAATTTTTCTATTTCCATTTATTTTTACTTTCCACACTAATGACGTCAGTTCTTCTATTTCCTTTCAGTTTAATTTTCTCAGATTTTGCATTTCTTCACATAGAAGATTACTCAATAATTTTCTTCTTTTTTATAGTTTTTTAGTGCTATAATTTTGTAAGTACAGTTTTAACTACATCTCAAAATTTTTGATATGTTGGTTTATTTTTATTCATTTCAGAATATTTGTTAACTTATTTTTCCTGTGTTCATTGATCCATGGATTATTCAAAAATTTGTCCTAAGTTTCCAAACATTTAGGGATTTTCCCAGTATTTCATTGTTTTTGGTTACTCATTTAATTCCATTTTGGTCAGAGAATATCCTTTGTTTCATTTGAGACCTTTTAACTTGAGACTTCTTTTCTGGCTCAGAATATAGCCTTTCTTGGTAATGCCGTGTGCGTAGTAGAAATTAACAAGTGTTCTGTTAAATGGAATATTCTGTAATTATCAATTAGTTCATGTTGACTAGTAATCTTGTTCATGTTTTTAGTTACCTTGAGGACAACAGATTTATTTTATCACTCATTGAGAAAAGGATGCAATCTGGCCCTTTGGATGTGGATTTCTCTGTATTTTTTCTTATAGTACCATCAGATTGTTTTTCATGTATTTTGAAACTCTGTTGTTTGAGGCACATACATGGAGGACTGTTATATACTAGGGCTGGATGAAATGATCCCCTTTATCATTATGAAATGACTCTCTTTACCCCTTGTAATATTCTTAGTTTTGAAATCTATTATGTCTGAAAGTACTACAGCTATTTCAGCATTGTTTTCACTAATGTTACTATGGTATCTTTTCCCATCCCATTAATTTTTTACCATTGCCATATTTATATTTAAAGTGGGTTTCTTTTAGGCAATGATAGTTGGATCTTATTATTTTATCCAATCTAACAATCTCTTTTAATTGGAGTGTTTAGACCATTTATATTACATGTGATTATTGATATTATTGATTAAATGATCTCCTTGTTATTTGTTTTCTATCTGTTCATTTTTTTCTTTTTTTCTTTTGTTTTGCTTCTTTTGGGTTGATTTTTTTATGATTCCATTTTATAACCTTTTGGGGTTATTAGCTGTAATTCTAAATGGTGGAAACTAAGCATATGAAAAGATGCACATCTTGAGTCAGTAAGGAAATTCAAATTAACATTACAATGAGACACCATCATATACCTACAGAATGGATAAAGTTAGAAAGTAAGATAACAAACATTGGTAAGAAAGTGAAATAACTAGAAGTCTCATGCACTGCAGGAGAAAATATAAAAGATGTATAGCCACTTTATAAAACTGTATAGAAGCTTTCTTAGAAAGTTAAATCCATACTTATGTTATAATCTAGCTATGTAACAATTAGATATTTAGGCAAGAGAAAAAAGCATATGTTCACATAAAGATTGCACACAAATATTCACAGCATCTTTAGTCAAGGTAGTAAATTGAAAACAACTCAAATGCCCATTAAAAGGTGAGTGAATAAATTGTAGAATATGTATGCGATGGAATTAAAACCTGCAACATGGACGAATACCAAAATAATTATTTGGAGTATAAGATGTCAGATAAAAAGGGGCTCATAGTGAATGATTCCTGTGATGGTTAATTTTATGTGTCAACTCGATTAGGCCATGGGATGCCCAGGTAGCTAATTAAATATTATTTATGGGTCTGTTTGTGACGGTGTTTGTAGAAGAAATTCTCATTTAAACTAGTGGACTGAGGAAAGCAGAAGTTCTTGCACAATGTAGATATCATCCAATCCACTGAAGACTTGAATGGAACAAAAAATATGCATCTTTAAGGTAGAACATTGATCTCCTTCCCTAAGTGCTCCTGTTACTCAGGTCTTTAGAACTGGACTGGAATCTACACCACTAGGTCTCCAGCTTGCTTGCTCGCTCTCTCTCTCTCCATTTCTATAAAATTCTAAAAAATGTATAGTAATCTACAGTGATAGAAGTAGATCAGTGTTTGCCTGGGGATGGGGTATGGTGCAAGGAAGTGAGAAGAAAGAATTACAAAGGCTAATGGAAAAATATTTAGGATTAACTAATAAGTTCATTATCTTACCTATGATAATGGGCCCTCAGATATATAGATGTACTTAGCTTAATAGGTATTAAACACTAAATTACGTAGGTCAACTGTATCTCAATAAAGCAGTAAAACAAAATCAACGTAAGATATTTGACACTAAATTCAAGTAGAAAGTGGAGGAAAAATCTGTTATAAAAGTTCTAAAATTTGATGATCACTGAGTACTGGGGCAGTTATAAGAAATATGAAACTTAAACTGTCTCTTGATATGGTGCCTGGGTGGCACAATTAGTTAAGCAAGCACCTGAGTCTTGATCTTGGCTCAGGTTATGATCTCATGGTTTGTGAACTTGAGCCCTGCATCAGGCTCTGTGCTGATGGTGCAGAGCCCACTTGGGATTCTGTCTTTCCTTCTCCCTGCCTCTCCCCTGCTTGTGTTCTTTCTCTCAAAATAAATAAATAATCTTTAAAACACTTTAAAAAAAATTGTGTCTTGATGTTAATGGATATGTTCATGAAGGGAGTTTATGATTAAAATGGCCCCTGATTTTGGATGGTGCTAAACACCAGCAGCTTCCTCTAACTTTTCACTAAAACGATGTCTCCATATGGTACAGGCAGAAAACAATTGTCTTCTATTTCCCCTTTACCTGTCCAAAAACTCTTCCATGGGACTAGTTATGTCCTGTTCTTTAGTGATATCTAAGGGATCTTTCATGGCTTTATCTGGTCTTATTTAGTAGTTACAATGTCCAGACTCATCTCATTGTCAAAACCCAATTTCATTTAGAGTCAGTCTGTTCAGGTATGGAGTCTGCAGTAAAAAAGGGAATGTGCCTTCACCTTCTCTTTTCCTCTCTCTTACCTACCCTTAGCTTGCTAACTCACATTTCTATCCTATTCAGGGTGAGAAAAGTTGGAAGAAAAGAGAGGTAGGGGAAGGAATGGTTTTACTTATCTAGCACAATTGTGATTTTGCTTTAGCAAATATTTAAATTTGACTCTTCTCTCATGGGAGGTTCTATTGTACTTCCAGTTACTTGAGTGGTAATATCTTTTCATTTGTCCTTTGCACCCCAACTCACAATTCCTCCCTCATCCTTGGACTTCTGAATGTGTACCCATTTGGTTGGAGTAATATCATTTCTGCAAATGGTCCTCTTTAAATTGATTACTGGGGCACCTGGGTGGCTTAGTCGGTTGAGCGTCCGACTTTCGCTTAGGTCATGATCTCGCGGTTCATGGGTTCGAGCCCCGCATCGGGCTCTGTGCTGACTGCCAGCTCAGAGCCTGGAGACTATTTCTGAGTCTGTGTCTCCCTCTCTCTCTGACCCTCCCCTCTTCACGCTGTCTCTCTCTCCTAGAAATAAATAAAATTAAAAAAAAAATAAATAAATAATAAATAAATTGATTCCTAGCCAGTTTTTTTTCACGTTTGGCACAGCGTAGATTGCAGAAAACATTCACTTATCATTGTAGGACATGTGTGATAGCTACTTCATCTCTCTGTGTCTCAGGGGTTCCTCAGATGCTTGCATGCTATTTTGTCACTCCAGAGCATATATATCAAGGTCTCCAAATGATTTGATTAAAACTCTGTGAGTGACTTCAGTTAAGAATAAAGTACCATCCTTGCTTTTCTCACCCTTTGAGTAGGGGGAAACTACAGGGGTGGGGTGGGGTGGGAAGGTGAGGAAGAGTGGAATGCCATAGCAGTTCAACAGCTTTATCCAAAATGAAAAAAAAAAAATCTCTTAGTTTTTTCAACCTCAAAACGTGTATATGCTGATGAATATTTAACTAGAGCTTGAAAAAAATTTTCATTTTTCTTTCCTTACTGTTTTCTTTGCTAGTCCAAAGTAGGCAGTGTATTACCTCAGTGTGGAATGTGGAAGCACTTGCTTGCTATTGTTTTCTTCTTGGAATCTGAAGTCTCAGCCAGAACTAAAACAGAAAGGTTTTCATTTTTAACATCCGGTTAGAAGAATGTATGTTGCCAAGGATAGGATGTAATTGAATTTGACTATCAAAATCTGTGGTTCTCAGAATAGAAGACTGCAAGAAACATCATTTAGTAGGATCTTGAAAGTACATTTGATTAGAGTTAGAATATATATATATATGTATATATATATATATATATATATATGCACATGAAAAAAGGAAATAAATGAAGGTAAAATATATATGAAGGTAAAATAAAACATTTTATTTGTATCATCTCTAGTTGATCTAATAGACACGAGTTTACTTAAAATAATAATAGCAACAGTATATTTGTTGATTATAGCTTATGGATAAGTGAAATAAGTAACAGTGACATTACTAGGGATAACAGCGATGAACTGGGGGGTGCTATTATAAGAAATCTGCACTATCAGTGTAGCATCACAGCATTATGTGTGTATATATATATGTGTATATAGTTTATTTGCATTTATTTCAGACTCTGTCAGTATGGTATTAGGGTTTGATTTGTATAACAAAACAAGATTATGTGGAACTCTAAAAATGTCAAAATGTTGGAAAAAAATCTTATTAATATAATAATTTTCCATGGAAGTTACCAAAATAAAAATTATATTTTGAAAAATAGTTTGTTTTTTATAATTTCACAGATTTATACAAACTGACATTTAAAAAATGACTTTCTTCTTGCAACTAATAATGCATGATTGATTGTATTGGGCATGGGATAATATGAGCAAATGCCAAATCATTTTATTATGTCTTGAAGTTACCATTTAGAGTTTGAGGTTGAAAAATTCATAACAAATTAAAATGATAAAGTCTTTAAAACTATTTCATACAGCAGGTGGAAATAAGTATAAACTTGCTAGGAGGTGTGTCAAAGACAAAAATCCAGACAAGTAAGGAAAATGATTCTATTCAGGCATTCCAGTAAGGAGAGCACCCAAGATCTCAATATCAGAGTTTCTTAGCTGGGTGGTTTGCTTTGAACATATATAAGCAGGGATAAACAGTTTCTAGGTAAGATAATTATATAATAAAGATTGTTCTTATAACCAAGGAGAGGTCTCAGTCAGTCAGCTGAATAAGATATATTTATCTTTTTGTCTAGCTAGTATGAGGAAATAAACATTTCTGCTAATCGTTTGAGACAAAAAATGGGAATTTCAAAGGTCTGTATCTGACCTTGAAATAAGGAAGGGGTTATCTGTGAATCTTCAGGGAGTCACAAAAAAAAAGAATAAACTGTGAATTTCATCCAAATCATGTGGGGAAGCATGGTTCTTTGCTGTGAGCCATTTCCTTGGACACAAAAGTTTAGAAGATTCTAGAAAATAAAGTAGTGCTGGAGATTTTGTAACCACCACTTTTTTCTGGGAGCAGAAAGATCAGGTTAGGGTCAGCAATGTCACAGTTACTTCTGGGAAGGGACCAAAAGGTTAAATTAGCAAATATTTCTTCCTGTAACTTTTTTAAATGATGGCATTGGTGTTTTACAAATAAACAAATAGTCTCAACTTCCTGCCTAACACATAACGAGGTTGAAATTCATCAATCCCATTCTCACAACAAGAAAAAAGCTGAACTAACTGAAGATTAAAAACTCTATATTTAGGCCACAGGGAAGAGGGTAGGTAAAGGGGAGTGGGAGGTACAGACTTCCAGTTATGAAATGAGTAAGTCACAAGGATACAAAGCACAACATAGGAAGTACAGTCGGTAGTACTGTAACAGTGTTGTATAGTGACAGATGGTAGCTGTGCTTGCTGTGCGCACAGCATAATGCACAGACTTGTTGAATTAGTATGTTGCACACCTGGAACTTATGTAACATTGTGTGTCAACTAACTTCAGTAAAAACAACCACCACAACTCTACTTAGAGTCACCAGAGAATTGAAGTCACAGGGCAAACCACTGCCCTGAAAACTAGAGACAAGGGAATATACAGTTCACAGTTTCCCAAGAGCAGAAACAGCCACAGGCAACAGCAACAGGTTGTAATATTTATGTGCACAACATTTTGCCTAGAGTCAACAATGATATATTATACACTTAATTTCTTAAGAAGAAATCTCATTTTCAATGCTCTTTCTACAGTAAGATATTTAAAAAAAAATAAACACAAGTATAAGTGACTAATTGCTAGTGACTGCTCTTGGACTACCTTGAGAGATTACAAACTCCTGGGCTAAGCCTGAAAAGGGCTGCTGTACATTCTGAGTTTTACCCCCAGGAGTCAAATTCCTCAAGATGAAAATCAGAGAAAAATTCTGTCATGTTTCTGGCAGGGAGGCATGGGATGGGGATTAACGAATTGGAGATCTGCTTAGAGTTCTGTCCTTTATAACAAAGGTCTGGCCTCAAATAAAACTATTTTACCAGAAATAATGTCATTCACAACTGAGGAAGAAATAAAGACTTTCTTAGACAAACAAAAATTGAGGACATTTGTTGACAGTAGACCTGCTTTGCAAAAAACGTTAAGCGTTTTTCAGAGAGATGAGAAATGATATAGGTCAGAAACTCAGATCTATAAGAAGAAAGGAAGAGCATGAGAAAAGGAAATAAATGTAGGTAAAAGAAAACATTTCATTTGTATTATCTCTAATTGATCTAAGAGACACCAGTTTACTTAAAATAATAATAGCAACAGTATATTTGTTAATTATAGCTTATGGATAAGTGAAATAAGTAACAGTGATATTACTAGGGATGACAGGGATGAACTGGGGATGCTATTATAAGAAATCTGCACTATCAGTGTAGCATTACAGCACTGCGTGAACATGAACTTCAGTTACTTATAAATATGTGCTAAAACTCTAGGCATTCTCTAAAATTTTTTTAAAGGAATATAAGTGTTTTGCTAACAGAAGTGAGAAATGGAGTCATATTAAATGCTGAACTAAACCAGAAAAGGGGGGAGGATTGTAAAGGACAAAACAAAGCCAGAACAAGACCAATGAAAGAAAACAGTAACAAATATCATATAATTTGAGATTTAAGTATGTTAAAAAATAAGGGAATATTGAAAAATATACCAGGCTAGCAGTAATCAAAATAAAGTGAGAGCAATGATAGTCATTTCAGATAAAGCATACTCAGAGCAAGAAAAATCATCAGGGATAAAGAGGACATCACCTAAACATAAAGTTCTCCAAGAAACATACAATCTCCAAGAAGAGGTAACAATCTTTAATGTTTACATGCCTAACAAGAGGATGTCAAAATATTCAAAACAAAAACTGACTGAACATCAAGGAGAAATAGACATATCCACTACTATTGTTAAAACCGTCAACATCTCTCAATTGATAATCAATAGCTCCGGTGGGCAGAAAATCAGTAGGCACATAGTTGAACTGAACAGCACCATCAATCAACTGAATCTATTGACATTTATAAAATATTTCATCCAACATCAGAATGCACATTCTTCTCAAGCTCATATGGAACACTGACCCATGTAGACCATATTCTGGACCAAGTAACACACCTTAACAAATTTAAAAGAAGAGAAATCATATAAAGTAAGTTCACAATTCCCAATGGAATTAAACTAAAAATAAATATAAATAACAGAATGATAACTGGAAATTCCCCAAATATTTGGAGATTAGATAACATACTTCTAAATAAGACATTATTCAAATAAATCTCAAGAGAAATTAAAATATACTTTGAACTAAACAAAAACAAAAATATAACATATCAGAAGTTATAGGATACAGTGATAACAATGGCCAGAAAGAAATTTATGACATTGAATGTATGTATTAGAAGAGAAGAATTCAAAAACCTAAGCTTCCAAGTTAGGGAACTCAAGGAGGAAGAACAAATTAAATCCAAAGTAAGCAGAAAATAAGAAGTGATAAAAATAAGAACAGAAACAAATTAAATTAAAAGCAGGAAATAATTAGATAAAACCAATGAAATAAAAAACTAGTTCTTTTAAAAGATCAATAAAATATATAAACCTCTAGTCAGGCAAACCAAGAAAAAAAGACAAAAGATACAAATTACTAGTTTATGAAATGAAAGAGGGGCCATTAATACTGATTCTATGGATATTAAAGGAGTAACAAAGGAATACCATAATTAACTCTATATCCACAAATTTTATAACTTCAGTGAAGGGGAACAATTTCTTGAAAGGTCCTGCTGTTGTTGGGGCCAAATTTTAAAAACCATTCATTGTTGTTTTCAACAAACTTAGACCACCATGATTTTTAAATGTTTCTGTCATTTTTATAATGTTTTTCTAACATTGAATTGACATTTGCCACTTCTCTTACATCTTAAGACAATAACAAAAGCAAACACCTATAACTAGATATCTGCTTATGCATCCTTTTTTTCTCTCTCAGTTATTTGTTGGTGAATCTTCACTCTGGCATAGGAATCTGCCCCATCATGCATAAGGAAATCCATCTGGATGCCAAAACTCAGCACAAGGCTTATCGACAACTCCATAACATGGAAGAGAGAATTTTCTTTTTAGATTTAGGAAAATAAACATCTTAAAATTATTTATTATAACAATCTATAGAAAACAGAGGACATATATGGGAAGATCTATTTAATGTTCTTTCAAAAGATAAAGAAAAACTACCTGAATCCTTTCTAAAAAACTGACTTGATTATGTTACTGGATAGGAATCACAATTGAAAACTCAAACTATGTTCTGTTGGACTCTCCTAGATAATCAATAGGGCAAAATGCAATTCATCATAAAGTCTCTGTTAAGAATTGTCACTGGAAACAAGCCTTCTGGAAGGAATGGTCACATGATTGAATCTACATGTATGGGCAGGGTATACCATACTTTTACAGTGTAATTTGGCTCATGAACCAAAGGAAACAATTTCCTTAACTTAGTTGTTGTTTCTAATTCTTTCACTAAAGTTTGCTACCAAATTCTAAAGTCCAGTGACATATTATTATAACTGGGTAAGTAATAACTTCACTTATGTCTCCTATAACAAAGTTAGCTTATATATAATACATATCATTCTAATAGTGATATTATGTAGTATGATGTTAATCATGTATAATTTACTTACTCATACGTATGATGGTAAATATAATGGAACATTTATTCCATAGTTACCATTAAATAAGCTCAATAATAAAATTCTTAAAATAGTAACATATAATTTTCTACAATTAAACATGTTTTACAGTAGGCATAAGCAGATATTTCCAAAGTATTTCCCTTTGACACTGTAAGGTGCATATGATTTTCCTAACTACTTTTATTCATTATATTGACTTCAAAAATCAGTGACATATGTTTAACATTACCTGTTAAGGAAATTCCAAGTTTATATTCGCTAGTTAAAGTAAGCAAATGCTTAGAAACATAGAAAGTTCTTATAAACTGTCACTGCCTGTCACCTGTCAATGTTAACATTTTAAAACTAGTAGGGATGTATTCACTGGTTGGAGTGATCACATAAAAACTATGCCCAGACAAAGTTTGGGGAAATGAACATAAAAGTTTCTTGCAGATGAAAGAAGATAAAAGAGAATATTTGAAGAGATCTCAGCTGGGCTTCTTCCCACTTTGCATGCTGCCTGGAATAGATGGTCAGGAGTCTTCTTGAGATCTGAGGAGGGAGAAGGAGTGTCCTACCTGGGGTAGTCATCTTAGGATAATCTAGAAAAGTCTGTGTATCTGAACTAGCCAATATGTGTGACATGATCAATGTGCAAGCTGCCACCATGCATAGACTTCTCAGGATGTAAGAGCAATCAATGTATCTAGACTCTAGGGTATCATATCCATCTAACTGGGCTGCCAGTTTATCTCGAAAGACAGAGATGTCCTTTTCCTAGCATCTCTTTGAAGGCTGGGAGTGGTCCTGCCTCTATAGCTAGGATGTTGCCATAGGCAAATTGCCACTGAAGTGGGATGTTTTAACATCTCATCTTGGAATTCAAACTTCTGTTGCTCCAGCAATATCCTAGCTGGGTATGTCTGAACTGTCTATCATTATCCCTAATAGGCAAGTAGGAAGAAAGTGATCTCTGGAAAATAGCTTAAGTCCAGATAATCTGGACAGTAGGAATATCTTCTTCCCCAAACTCTCTTCCCAGTAAAAACCATCTTAAACCTATGGGTATGTAAGTTGCCCAATAGTTGCCCTCCGTCACCTTCAGAATCTGAGTAGACTAAAGTCTCAGTTTTACCAATAACTGGTTGAACAACCCTTTTAATCCCTTTGGGCCCTAGTTAACTCCTCTAATCAAGTAAGCAATAGAATTTGACAATAAAGATTCTGGAGCTAAAACCCAGATCCAGTATTTTCTGTCTGAGTGACTGTAGACAAGTTATTTAACACTTCTGTGCCTCAGTTTTTTAACCTGTAAAATGGAGATCATGGTACTTCCTACCTCAGAGAGTAGATATAAAAATTAAATGAGTTAATATATATATGTGTCCTTAGAACAGGACCTGGTATGTAACAGGCATAATATAAGTCTTTGATACTATCTTTATTACTATCATCATCATGGCATTTTATCAGTAACAGAAAGTTAGAAAGGTTTGCATGTGATAACTGAATGTTTCTCCATTCAATAGCCAGTGAAATCATGTAAAAATTACACCTACATGCAACTTTAGAAACATAATTAGAGAATTAAGTAATGTTAATTACTTAATTAATTAAGTAATATTAATAGATAGCAGTATTTCAGTGGCATTTAAACATTTCACTGGGCTGATTTTCTGTGCTAACTTTTCTGTGTTTTAAAAAAAGAATGTGTAGGGACACCTGGATGGCTCAGTCAGTTAAGCATCCGAGTTTGGTTCAGGTCATGATCTCATGGTTCATGGGTTCGAGCCCTGCATTGGGCTCTGTGCTGACAGCTAGCTCAGAGCCTAGAGCCTGTTTCAGATTCTGTGTCTCCCTTTCTCTCTGACCCTCCCCTGCTCACGCTGTCTCTCTCTCTCAGAAATAAATAAAACATGAAATAAATGTATAGATTAATGTATCATTTTTAACAAAAATGTAAACTGCAAAAATACTTATATCTGATAAACAGCAATGACAAGCCTGTGGAGAAGAGAACTATTATTTAACACATGGTGGCTAGAAAATTGGCTAGAAAATACTTCTATAAAAATAAATTCCTAATGAAGAGAAATTTCAATTTTGAGAAGTTAAATGATAAAAAAGAGAGAAAATATGTGGGAGAATTAAGGAATCTCTAACTAAGGATAGATTTTGTAAGGTTAAAATGCCTCACAACAATATTTAAGAGATGAGACAGGACTTCTGGTACAGTAGAGTGAAAACCCTGGTATATCTCCACAAAAGCAACATGGTATCAGCAAATCAATTTTTTCAGAACTCTAGAAATTGGGGCGCTTGGGTGGCTCAGTCAGTTAAGTATCCAACTGTTGATTTTGGCACAAGTCATGATCTAATAGTTAGTGAGATTAAGCCCCATACTGGGCTCTGTGATGACAGCATGGAACCTGCTGGGGATTCTCTCTCTCACTCTCTCGCTCTCTCTGCCCGCTCCCCCCAAAAGAACTCTAGAAATTAACCAAGGCTTACAACAATCTAAAGAGTGATTATTCAAGAAAAAAACTACTGACCTTTAGTAAAAGCAGAAGGGTATTTGATGCTGAACTTGGCCTACTCCCATTTCCCTGTCCACAAAAGTGCAATTTAAAACCACAGTAAGATACCATTTCACATCTACAAGGATGTCTAAAAGACAGATAATAACAAATGCTGATGGAAACATGGGGAAACACATTGGTCAGGATAAAACTGCTGCAACCACTTTGGACAATGATTGGCAATTTCTCAAGAAGTTCAACATTACCCTACCATATGACTGAGAAATCTCACTCCTAAATTATCTGCACAAGAGAACCGAGAGGATATGTTCACAGTTTTCTAATTCATCATATCTGAAAACTGAAAAACTGTCCATCAACTGCAAAGACAAAATAGACGAAAGACAAAATGTGTCATATTCATACAATGAAATACCATTCATCAGTAAAAACTGCTGACATAGGTTATGTCATGGATGAACTTCATAACATTATACTAAGTAAAAGAAGCCAGGAATAAGACACCACGTATTTTATGGTTCTATTTTTTTATGAAATTTCCACAAAAAGGCAAATATTTACAGAAAGCAGATTAACGGTTGCCTGAAGCTGGAAAAAAGAACAGGGATTGACTATAAATGGGCAAAAGTGATCTTATCAGAGTAATAAAAATGTTCTAAAACTAATTTATGGTGATGGTTACACCACTCAATAACATTAGTCATCATTAAATTGTAATACACTTTAAATGAGTATATTTTATATGTTAAAGTACATACCCAATAAAAATTTTTACAAGCATATTTAAAAATAATCCCCACTTCCAGCAATCAGGGAACACTTTGCTGGGCACATTCTGGGATCACTGGCTTGGAAGTCTGAGGTCAGAGAGGCAGAGTTTCATTTGCTAATAATTTGCTATATCCAGTAGTGAGAGCAAGGATAGACAAGGGAATTTATAAAGCTGTATCTTGTGGAGCCTTTGAATAAAAAACCTATTGAAACAAAAATGACATTTATTTAAAAAGGATATTATCGGTATGAAGTCTAATTGTTGGATGATAGTCAAATATGTGTAAGAAGATTTGAAGCCAGTAGGGGACCAAGATGGCAGAAGAGCATGGAAGTTTTTCTGCATCTCTCGTCCCTGACATATAGCCGAATCAACACTAAGAAATCTTGCACACCTGGAAAACTAATTTGAGGATTAACACAAAAGTCTGCATGTACGTTGCACAGAGAGGTGAACTGGGGGAGAGAGAGGAGTGTAGGGAGCTGTTTTTACTAGCAGAGAGAGGATGGAGATTGGGGAAGAGTACAGGAAAAGCAACTCCCCCCCCCCCCCCAACTGAAAGCAGCTGGAGAGAAAAAGTCAGAGTGATAACAACCACAAGGAACTGAACCAAAGAGGGAGAAAGGAGAAAGGAGGGGGTTTAAATTCCATTAAGACTCTATAAAGAGGAAAGCACAGAGTCTGAAACTCTTCAGCTCAATACCTGGCAGTGTTCTTGTGGGTAGGGCAAATCCCTGGGAGCAGAAAGTGAGGTCAGAGGGGTCCAAGGACCACAAGGAGAGAAGAGGTTCCCCTGGTGGGAGGACATTTGGTAGAGGTGGTGGGGTCACTTCACAAAGGTCCCAGTGGGCCCCGGTACATTCACTGGTATAGGAACAAAAACATTAAGGGTGAAGATTAAGATGTGTGTTGTGATTTGCCCTAGTTTCTGAAATACTGCTGCTACACGATCATGCCAACATTTTCTGGGGCAGGCTGCCACCCATCCAGTCTCTGGGGATCAACAGTGGCATGGTCTCATGAATGTTACTGGGGGTGGGCCAGCACCTGGCCATTGCTCAGCAAGGCCCTCCCCCAGAGGTACAGAATGAGTCAAAGCTGAAGTCCCTCAGAAGTGAAAGGATGGGTAACATAGCCCCATCTGAGATAAATCTCACAGGAGGGAGGTGCCACTGGGAGCCTCACGACTAGGTCATGAACAATGCAGAAGTAGAGATTGACAAAGGAGGAGTACTTGATTGATGGTCGGCAGTAAGAACAGAGTTCTGATAGTAGAGACTGGGTGACGCCATTTTCACCCGTCCCATGCATACACACGCATACTACACGGCACCACAACAATTCACCCCAGTAAGCTAAACATCGCCATCTAGTGAAGAACACAGACATTTCACTATGCCCTGCCCAACTGGGCCAACCATGCTTTTGAGGAACACCACAAGACTCTTTGCCTGCTTAGTTCATGGACTATAAAGTATTTCATAGTTTGACTTCTAGGAGAAACTAGATGTAATTTCAGTCATTTTTCACTCTGTTGCTGGTTCATATATTCAGTTTATTTCTTTTCTTATTCTTGAATACAGAATGAGAAACAAAATTTATTTTCCATTTTTATAAAAAAGATTTTTCATTTTTTGACTATTTTTTTATTTTTGGGAATTTTTTGAACTCGATTCTGCTTCAACCATTTTATTTTATTCTGTTTTATTGCATTCATTTTTTCAATTTCTCAAAGGTCTCCCGTTTTTATCTATTTCTTTTTCCTTTTTTAATTTTCTTATCTTTCCTTTTTTTCTCTAACCTATCAAGTTTTTTCAACAACCAGACCAAAACACACATAGAATCTAGCATCTTTTATTTTACTTTTTGTGTTCTTTTAAATTATTTAATTATTATTATTTTTCTCTATTAATTTCTTTTCTTCCTTCAAAGTGATGAAACAAAGGAATTCACCACAAAAGAAAGAACAGGAAGAAATGACAGCTAGGGACTTAATCAATACAGACACAAGCAAGATGTCTGAACCAGAAATTAGACTCACAGCAATAAGAATATTACCTGGGGTGAAAATAGACTAGAATCCCTTTCTGTGGACATAAAAGAACTAACCTAGTAAGGATAAATTAAAAATTCTATAATTGAGCTGCAATCTTGAATGGATGACACAGCATCAAGGAAGGATAAAGCTGAGCAGTGAATCAGCGACATAGAGGACAAACTTATGGAGAATAATGAAGCAGAAAAAGGGAAGACTAAGGCAAAGAGCATGACATAAAATGTGGAGAACTCAATGACTCATTAAAAAAGAATAACATCAGAATCATAGGGGTTCTAGAAGATGAAGAGAGAGAGAAGGGGGTTGAAGATTTATTTGAGCAAATCATGCCAGAAAGCTTTCCTAACCTGGAGAAAGATACAGACATCAAAATTCAGGAAGCACAGAGGACTTCCATTAGATTCAACAAAAACCGACCATCAACAAGCATATGATAGTCAAAATTCACAAAATACTCAAGAAAGGAAAGATTCATGAAACCAGCAAGGGAAAAAAGTACTTAACCTACAAGGGAAGTCATATCAGTATTGCAGCAGATATAGCCACAGAAACTTGGCAGGCCAGAGAGGAGTGGCAGGATATATTCAATGTGCTGAATCAGAAAAAAATATGTAGTCAAGAATTCTTTATCCAGAAAGGCTGTCATTCAAAATAGAAGGAGAAATAAAGTTTCCCAAACAAAAATTAAAGGAGTTAGTGACCACTAAGCCAGCTCTGCAAGAAATTTTAAGGGGAACTAGCTGAGGGGAGAAAAGACCAAAAAACAAAACAAAACAAAACAAAACAAATAAAAAACAAAAGCAGCAAAGACTAGAAAGGACCAGAGAATGCCACCAGAAACTCTAACTCTACAGGCAACATAATGTCAATAAATTCATATCTTTCAGTACTAAACATCAATGGACTAAATGCTCCAATCAACAGGTAAAAGAATGGATAAGAAAACAAGATCCATCTATATACTGTTTATAAGACACCCATTTTAGACTTAAGATACCTTCAGATTGAAAGTAAGGGGATGGAGAGCCATCTATAATGCTAATGGTTGCCAAAAGTAAGCTGGAATAGTTATACTTATATCAGACAATCTAGATTTTAACATGAAGATTGTAACAAGAGATGAAGAAGGGCATTATATCATAAATTAGAAGTCTATCCACCAAGAAGATCTAACAATTATAAATAATTATGCTCCAAATATAGAAGCATACAAATATATAAATCAATTAATCACAAACATAAAGAAACTGATTAATAATAATACCATAATCATAGAGGGTTTCAACACCACACTTACATTAGTGAACAGATCATCTAAACAGAAAATCAACAAGGAAACAACAGGTTTGAATGACACACTGGACTGGATGTACTTAACATATATTCATAAAATTTTATCCGAAAACAGCAGAATACACATTCTTCTCAAGTGCACATGGAACTTTCTCCAGAATAAATTATATACTGAGACATAATCAGCCCTCAACAAGTATAAAAAGATCAAGATCATACATATTTTCAGACCACAAAGCTATGGAACTCAAAATAAACACAAGAAAAGAATTAGGAAAGATAACACATGCTTGAAGATGAGGGGCTCCTGGGTGGCTCAGTTGGCTGAGCGTCTGACTGTGGCTAGGGTCATGATCTCTTAGTTTGTGAGTTCGAGCCCTGCATCAGGCTCTGTGATGACAGCTCGAAGCCTGGAACCTGCTTAAAGTTCTGTATGTCTTTCCCTCTCTCTGCTACTCCCCCACTCTTGTTCTGTGTCTCTCTCTTCTGTTTTAATGTTTATAAACATTCAAAAATAAAATACATAAATAAATAAATAAATAAATAAATAAATAAAATACTTGGAGATGAAAGAATATCCTACTAAAGAATGAATGGGCTAACCAAGAAGCTAAAGAGGAAATTAAAAAGTACATGGAAGCTAATAAACATAACAACACCATAGCCCAAAAACACTGGGATGCAGCAAATATGGTTATAAGAGTAAGTACATATCAATCCAGGCATTCCTAAACATGGAAGAAAGGTCTCAGATATACAACTTATCCTTACACCTCTAAGATTTGGAAGAAGAACAGGAAATAAAATCCAAAACAAGCAGAAGACAGAAAATAATAACGATTAAAGCAGGAATCAGTGCTACTGAAACAAACAAAAAAGAAAAAAACACAAGAAACAAAACAACAACAACAACAACAACAACCACAAAAAAAACAGTAGAACAGATCAATGAAACCAGTAGTTGGTCCTTTGAAAGAATTAACAAAATTGATAAACCCTTAGCCAGTTTGATCAAAAAGAAAAAGAAAAAGACCAAAGTAAATAAAGTCAAGAATGGAAGAGAAGAGGTCATAACCTACACTGCAGAAATATAAACAATAATGAGACAATATTATGAGCAATTATATGCCAATAAGATGGGCAATCTGGAAGAAATGGACAAACTCCTAGAAGCTTACAAACTACCACAACTGAAACAAGAAGAAATAGAAAATTTGAACAGACCCAAAACTAGTAAAGAAATCTAATAAGTAATCAAAAATCTCCCAAAAAACAAGAGTCCAGGGCTAGATGGCTTTCCAAGGGAATTCTACCAAACATTTAAAGAAGACTTAGCACCTATTCTTTTGAAGCTGTTACAAAAAAACAAAACAAAACAAAACAAAAACAAAAAACCAGAAATGGAAGGAAAACTTCCAAACTCATTTTAGGAAGCCAGCATTACCTTGATTCCAAAACCAAAGACCCAACTAAAAAAGAGAACTACAGACCAATTTCCCTGAAGAACGTCTAAACAGACAGATCGTCTAAACAAAAAATCAACAAGGAAACAACACTTTGAATGACACACTGGACTGGATCCACTTAACATATATTCATAAAATTTTATCCCAAAGCAAAAATCTTCAACAAGATACTAGCCAACCAGATCCAACAATACATTAAAAGAATTATTCACCACAATTAAGTGGGATTTATACCTGGGATGTAGTGGTGGTTCAATATCCACAAAACAATGTGATACATCACATCATTAAAAGAAAGGACAAGAACCACATGATCCTCTCAAAAGATTCAGAGGAAGCATTTGACAAAACACAGCATCTTTTCTTGATAAAAACCCTCAAGAAAGTAAGGATAGAAGGATCATATTTTAATGCCATATATGAAAGACCCGCCTCTAGTATCATCCTCATTGGGGAAAAACTGAGCGTTTTTCCCTCTAAGATCAAGAACATGACAGGGATGTCCACTCCCTCCACTGTTATTCAACATAGTGTTGGAAGTCTTAGTCTCAGCTTTCAGACAAAGCAAAGGAGTAAAAGGCATCCTTATTGGCAAGACAGAAGTCAAATTTTCACTCTTCACAAATAACATGATACTCTACATGGAAAACCCAAAAGATCCCACCAAAAAAATTGCTAGAACTGACCCTTGAATTCAGCAAAGTTGTAGGATAAAATCAATGCACAGAAATCAGTCGCATTCCTATACACCAATAATGAAACAACGGAAAGAGAAATCAGTGGGGCAGTTGGGTGGCTCAGTTAGTTGAGCGTCTGACTTCAGCTCAGGTCATGATCTCACGGTATGTGAATTCAAGGCCTGTGTTGGGCTCTGTCCTGACAGCTCAGAGCCTGCAGACTGCTGTGGATTCTGTGTCTTCCTCTCTCTCTGCCCCTACCCCACTCACACTCTTTCTCCCTTTCTCAAAAATAAACATTATAAAATAATTAGGGGCATTGGGTGGCTCAGTCAGTTGGGTGTACAACTTCGGCTCAGGTCCTGATCTCACGGTTTGTGAATTCAAGGCCTGTGTTGGGCTCTGTCCTGACAGCTGAGAGCCTGAAGTCTGCTTTGTATTCTGCGTCTGCCCCTCCCATTCTCATGCTCTATCTCTGAATAATAAATAAATGTTTAAAAAAAATTAAAAATTAGAAAGAGAAATCAAGGAATTGATCCCAATTACAATTGCATCAAAATCCATAAAATATCTAGGATTCAACCTAACCAAAGAGGTTAAAAAATCTATGCACTGAAAACTGTTGAAAGCTTATGAAAGAAATGGAAGAAGACACACACAAAAATATGGAAAACTATTCCATGCTCCTGGATTGGAAGAACAAATATTTTTAAAATGTTGATACTACCCAAGACACTCTACATATTCAATGCAATCTCTATCAAAATAACATAAGCATTCTTCAAAGAGGTAGAACAACCAATCTTAAAATCTGTGTGGAATCAGAAAAGACCCCAAATAGCCAAAGCGATGCTGAAAAAGAAAACCAAAGCTGGAGGAATCACAATCCCAGACCTCAAGATGTATTACAAAGCTATAATCATCAAGACAGTATGGTATTGGCACAAAAACAGACATTCAGATCAATGGAACAGAACAGAGAACCCACAAATGTACCCACAAATCTATGACCAACTAATCTTTGAAACAGCAGGAAAGAATACCCAATGGAATAAAGAGAGTCTCTTCAGCAAGTGGTGCTGGGAAAACACACAGAAAAATGAACCTGAACCACTGTCTTATGCCAGACACAAAAATAAACTCAGAATAGATTAAAGACCTAAGTATGAGACAGGAAGCCATCAAAATTCTAGTGGAGAAAGTATGCAACAACCTCACGACCTCTGCCACAGCAACTCCTTACTCAAAGCGTCTTGGAGGCAAGGTAAACAAAAACAAAAGTGAACTATTGGGACCTCATCAAAATAAAAAGCTTCTGCACAGAGAAGGAAATAATCAGATAAACTAATTCCAACTGATGGAATGGGAGAAGATATTTGCAAGTGACATATCAGATAAAGGGTTAGTATCTAAAATCTATAAAGAACTTATCAAACTCAACACCCAAAAAACAATCCTGTGAAGAAATGAGCATAAGACATGAATAGACACTTCTCCAAAGAAGACATCCAGATGGACAACCGACACATGAAAAAATGCTCAACATCACTCATCATCAGGGAAATACAAATGAAAACCACAATGACATACCACCTCACACCTGTCAGAATGGCTAACATTAATAACTCAGGCAACAACAGGTGTTGGTGAGGATGCAAAAAAAGAGGATCTCTTTTACACTGCTGGTGGGAAAGCAAACTGGTGCAGCCACTATGGAAACACTATGGAGGTTCCTCAAAAAATTAAAAGTAGAACTACCCTATGGCCCAGCATTTGTACTATTAGGTATATATCCAAGAGATACAAGTGTATTGTTTCAAAGGGGCACATGCTTATAGCAGTGCTATTGACCATAGCCAAAGTATGGAAAGAGCCCAAATGTCCATCAATGTATGAATGGATAAAGAATATATATATATATATATATATATATACACACACACACACACATATATATGTATGAATGTATGAATGTATGAATCCATCAATGTATGAATGGATAAAGAATATATATATATACATACATATATATATACACATACATACATACATACATACATACATACATACATACAATGGACTATTACTCAGCAATTAAAAAGAGTGAAATCTTGCTATTTGTAACTACATGGATGGAACTGGAGGGTATTATACTAAGTGAAATTAGTCAGTCAAGAAAGAGAAATATCATATGACTTTACTTATATGAGGAATTTAAAATACAAAAGAAATGAACATAAGGGAAGGAAAGCAAAAATAATATAAAAACAGGGAGGAGGACAAGCATAAGAGACTCTTAAGTATAGAGAACAAGCAAAGCATTGCTGGAGGGATTGTGAGGGGTGGGGAGAGGAGGCCAAACGGATAAGGGCATTATGGAATCTACTCGCGAAATCACTGTTGCACATATGCTAACTAACTTGGATGTAAATTTAAAAAATAATAAATAAATAAATAAATAAAGCCCTCAATATCAGAGTTGAAAGATAAAGACACAGGAAACTTTCAGTAAGTAGGGCAAGAAGATGAATGGTTGAAAAACAAGAGAAAAAAGGACAAGAAAATTAGAGAACATGCAGGTCCTTGAATAGCAGAAGGGTCAGAAGAGAGAAGAGGGGAAAATAAAATAATTCAAAAAATTTTTCCATAACTGAAAGATGTGAATTTTCAAATGAGGGCCCAATGATAGCACAACAGGTAAAAAACAAGTCAGAGGGAATATGAGGAACAATGAGATCTCACACACTTGGGAGCTGGAGGTGGGGGGAGACTACATATCACAAATGAAAGATCAGGAATCCAAACATCTTGAGACTTCACCAAAATTCTAAAGGAAAACTACTGCCAACTGGTCTTTCTGTATTCAGCTGAATTATCTATCATGTGAGGATCTGATTTTTTTTTTTATTTCTTGAACCCTCTCTTCTTTGACAATCCTGGAGGAAAAAAAACTAAGTCCAAGTTCAAAATGGGATGCAGAGAACAGGGATAGACATTCCCAGGCAGAAGGAGAAGGGACATCTCTGGAACCAGGCAGGCACTGAGATCTGCACATCCTGCCCAGCCTACTGCTGGGAGAAGAAGCTGTTAATACCTGCTGAGGTTGAATATCAAGAGATTATATTGGCAGAGGGAGGGTGTGAATTTGTGATAAAAACACAGCAAACAAAGCAAATGAGAAACCAAGTACTCAATCTGGTAAAAAATAAAGAGGTGTCCAAAAAAAAAAAAAAAAAAAAATTTGAAGCCTAATTTATGAAGCATAAACTGGATGCTTTTTTTAAATGTCAAAGAGAGAGGAGAGTGGCCTTGACAGTTCCATAGAAAAAAAGGAGGTATACTGATTGCCACACATATTTTGTTTCCTCCTAGATTTTGACTAAGTAAACATTCACAGATCAATAACCAAGGGGAAAACAAAGTAGAGCTTTACAAACATCTCTTATTACTGAAGCTGAACTTGGAGAAAATTCAAATTACAAACAAAGATTTGTTTATTTTATTGAATACTGTCTATTTCATTCTTCTCAACACAGGGTGGTACACTTACTCTAGAGTTCATTACTATTTAACAAACAAATTATTGAGCCAGTATTGTGTTACAAGTGCTTAGAAAAGCACTTGGAATACAAAAGAGCCCACAAACGTTGCCTTCACTGAGCTTATATTCCAAAGGGGAAAGAGAAACAATAACATCCTTAAAATATCAAGGATGTCATTAACGGTGCTATAGAGAGAAATAAACATGGAAGGGCTGGGTAGTGTTATGGAGAAAAATATTGCAATTTTAGTTAGAGTAGTCAGGGATCCCTCAAAGAGAATGTAGGCCACTCTAGGAAGGGTTGCAACTTTGGATAAGGCAATTCTTCATATATGAGGCCATCCCTACAGTGGTTGACAGCTCAACACTGTTCACCAACAGCACTGCCAGCCACAAGTCCTTCCCTGGCCACTCCCTGGCAACAAGTCCTTCCCTGAAAAGAGAGCGAGGTCTACCATATAATCAATCAATATTCTCAAACTATGGAATGACCAGAATGAGTTATTCAGTAGTGGTTCACATAATCTTCACATATAAATATTTAGGTCCTACTTTAGTTGAACCAGATGAGGAGGTGAGGGTGTCTTGTTATAAAGTTTAAGACACATACCTATCTTCTGAAGGACCTCCACCAAGTCATTTCGGCTATATTACCTAACATAGGTAAAAGTAACATATGTGGAACAATTGTTTAACACTCCATGAGTATAATACTTTACTGTTAAATTATTATTATGTATTGAATATGAATCAAAATTCAGAAAATGCAACAATAATGTAGTAAACAAATCACCACGAAGTGAATGCATTCTGACCTGGGCAGTTGCCATCTTTTTATTTCTTAGACTTAGCAAAAAATTATATTATTGTTATTTTGTCTTTCTTTTTCTCAAGTGCTTTATCTTTAGGGTTTCAGCAAAAAGATTGTATAGTCATATATTTATTCTTAAAGTTCTATTTACCTGAAGATATTAGCTAATTCCAGTTTTTTTAATGTTTAATCATATCCTAATACAAGATAATTTAATCTAAATCACTAGTTTCATAAAGAGTTCTGAAGAGTGCATATATTTTCAGAAATAATAGTAATATCTATTATTTATTGAGTAATTTCTATGTGTTAGTCATTATATGGAACATTTTAAAGTTTCTCAATCAATCCTGATAACAACCCTACCAGGAATATTCCAATATTAATCATCCTCATTAATGTGTGAGAAATCTGAGGGTTTAAGGAGTCTACATAACCTATCTGAGATTTTATAAGTACCAAGTAGCACATGGAGGATCCACTCCCAGCTGTGGGGTTAGCTTCAAAACTCTTAAGAGGTTTACTGCAAATAATTCAGTCTGATGGCAACAGGAGAAACATTTCTGATATGAAGTAGAGTAGCAGAGCTAATAATCAAATATCAGTGATATTAGTAGTTCTCCTCAGACTGGCCTCAAGACCCAACTATAGCTCTTTACCTCAAATCTTGAATGAGACAGTCAGCCATGGTGGGATTATTCACTTTTGTGATGGAAAGTGAGAAAGCCAGAAGTGAAAGACCTGATTAATTACATGAGAGTTGATAATAATTTGGTAAAACTGACAAAGACAACTCAGTTCCATAAAATTTCTCAGGAAAAATTTATGATTTTTAAAAACATACTGTGGGGTAGGGTTAATTCTCTGAAGATATAGACAAAAATCAGTCCAGATTTGGGGGAACAGAATGCAATGTTTAACAAAATTAAATTGCTGAAAAGTTGTCATTGCAAAGAAACTCTGAAGTGTGCAATTGCTTTAACTGAAGCAGATGGAGTTCATCATGCCATAGTCAAGATTTTTTTTTCACCTCTCCTTGAAATAATTAGCCAAAAGACTATAAGTACATTTTTCATGTCAAATGGACAGTGGCTTCAAAGAAATTAGAGGGTGGAAGTGTGAGAGAGTGAGAAAAGGAAACTGACAACGCACAAAAGACAAAATATCAACATTACTTGTATAATCACTGAACATGTGTCAGCAAGCATGAGGTCACTTTTTAACTGGAAGCAATAGAACTAAAATGGGTAGTTTAGTAAGTAAGAGAAGCAAAGAACAGGCACTCATCTTGCATATCAACTTAAAAACTTGCAAAATATTGGGGCAGCCAAGGGTTTAGTTCACCCTAAATTCAAACAATAGGAGTGGAAGTATGATACAACTATAAGCAAAACTAACATCAAATGTGATGTCTCGAAAAGAAGAGACAAATCCTAATTCCTGATATTTTTGGATCTATAATCTATGCTTTGTATAATGTGGCAAAGTAAGGTACCTCAGGAGAACTTTTACATTATGGAAGGCATAGCTAGAGCCCTCTTGTTCAAGGCTGTTAGAAATCAAACTGGTATTAGGTTAACATAAATGTCAGTTATATAACTTCTACCTGTGCTTATCTATAACTATTCTAGTACAGAGTAGTCAATAAGTTTTATGAGTCTCAATTTAGTTTCTGTAAAATCTAGTTACTTGAGCTGAAAATGGGCACGCTACTGGTTTGGCCATGCTAGGATTACTTACTGCCAAAACCTGTGTCATGTGTCACTGACCTCAAATAACAACAATAATAAAAATATATTATCTATAATGTACCATATAATTAAATTATTATTATTGCAATGCTCTGTTCAAAGCACTTTATATATATTCATTCCTATAAGTATCATAATAGCCTTTGAAATAGGCCCTTTAGTTATGTATTCATTTTACAAATAAATAAGCAGAGATGTTAAGTCACTTCACTAGATCACACACAGCTAGTAAGTAGTACAGCAGAGAATGAAACTCCATTATCTTACCTTTGAGAGTCTAAGCTCTGAACCACAACAACATACTATATAGACTATGACAGCTATATTGAAACCACTTTGCTGTAATAGATGCCACAGTCTCCTTGAATCTAACTGGAGATTTCTTACCCACTATTGCTGTCTATTCTGTGGAGTATCTCTTTTTGCTTCTTCTCTGGGGCAGCCCAAGTCAACATTTATGAGAATACCATAACTTATCATAACTTATGTGCAGCCTCTATGGAATCAAGTTGCTTTTCTTCAGTATTGCAGAACAAGATCCTGGGAGGCTTAAACATAAAGTGTATGGAAATTTACCTAATTCAAAAATCCAGCATCCTGTATATCATAAAATAAGAAAGCTCAGAGGAGCTATATCTAAAAGCCGCTTATACAAACTGAGACTAATGATTGAAAAATGTTTTTTAAAAAACTCAAAAATGTTCTAAGCAGCTTTGGAATGAGTAATTGATGTTCATGGTATCCAGGGACAAATTAGTCATTCAGAAATTTAAGAAAGGAAGAAAAGCCCCATGAGTGTTTCTCAAAATCTTAATTTTCTTCTTTTTTCCTGTTGTTCCTGTTTATTGTAGTGATCTGTCTAATTTTTGGATAAATCATCCTCCCTTCATATAGCGAACATGACTCGGGGATATCTGTATGTTCTGGCATTTCCTGGGTATAGAACCAATCCTGAGGTTGGTCAGTAATGATATAAGGAGACATAAACCAGAGAAATTAACTCAGTCCTGCAGTAACTTGGGACTTTTTTTTTCTTGCATTCTAACAATACCCTAGATACCTGCTCCTAAGTCTTAATGTTGTTTTTATAAGCTTAGACACTACTGTAGCCATCATGCAGTGCAGTAATATGTCTTTTCATTGATTGCTCCCTTTCCTAAAACTAAAACCAACTCAAATTCTACCTTTTTAATCTAGTTCTTATAACTTAAAGATTTAAACCCCTGCCTATTGCAAACATTAATCTGTCCTAGAAAAACTATCTTTCTAAATCTACTTTTTAAAAAAAATATTTTTATTTCTAGGAGAGAGAGAGAGAGAGTGAGAGAGAGCGTGAGCAGGGGAGGGTCAGAGAGAGAGAGGGAGTCACAGACCGAAACAGGCTCCAGGCTCTGAGCTGGCAGTCAGCACAGAGCCCGACGCGGGGCTCGAACCCACGAACCACGAGATCATGACCCAAGCGAAAGTCGGACGCTTAACCGACTAAGCCACCCAGGTGCCCCATTCTAAGCCTACTTTTGAGCTCATTCCTCATCTTACAGAATGCCCTGATGCTGACTGCTACTTCAATCACTACTTGCCTTCTGTTATGATTTATTTATTTTTAATCCATAACCTTTCTCTATGGGAGTTCTTCTGGTCCATAACTTGGTTGATATCTGTCATCCCCTTCCCTGTCCCCAGGCCAAGAGTCCATCCTAAGACAGCTACTTTCTTTTCTCAGTCCTTATCTTTATATTTCTCTACAGTGCTATGAGAAATACAACTCTATTTTTAGTCAACGTTGGCACATTGTTTGATGCCTAATTTAAAGACCAATAGGCATTAAGCTCCAAGGGGCCAGAGACACTCATTTCTTTTTCTTGTAGGACATTATCTTCTCATTGTTAAATCCCTAATGAACAGTACCTTACCTGGCAATAGTAAACAGTCAAAAGTATACATAGGAAAGGGAAGAAAAGAGATGGACTGAATATGAAGTCAAACATTCTTGTGTTCCAACTTCAGTTTAACTTCTTGCGAGCTATGTGAACTTGGAAAGTTAAATTAAGGTCTGCGTAACTCACTTTCCTCACTATAAAGGGGAACTAGTAGTACTTTTCATATAAATGGGGACGGGTTAGCAATTTTGCCTCTGCAGACATGGTAGGAAAGGTTAAGTATTGTAACAGGGGCTCCTGAGTGGCTTAGTCGGTTAAGCATCCAACTTTGGCTTAGGTCATAATCTTGTGGCTCATGAGTTCAAAACCTGCATTGGGCTCTGTGTTGACAGCTCAGATCCTGGACCCTGTTTCGAATTCTGTATCTCCCTCTCTCTCTGCCCCTCCCCTGCTCATTATCTGTCTTTTTCTCCAAAATAAATTTAAAAATTTAAAAAGTATTGTAACAAAAAAGTAACATAAAATAATATTATTATTTAAAAAAGAGTAACAAAAACTGTAGTGACTTAAAAAATGTTTTTAATACTTTGTTACTTAAAGATTATAAAGAGTTCATATAACATTATTTTCATATGATAATCTACACAAAAGAAAACATATAAAAGTATATTTTTGTTAAAGAGCTACCAGGGGTGCCTGGGTGGCTGAGTTGGTTGAGCAACTCACTCTTCATGTAAGCTCAGGTCATGATCTCATGGTTTGTGAGTTTCAAACCCTGCATTGGGCTTTGCCCTAACAGCATGTAGCCTGCTAGCGATTCTCTCTCCTTTCCTCTCTGCCTCTCCTCTGCTTGTGCACATGTGCACATATGCTTGCTCTCTCTCTCTCAAAATAAATAAATAAACATTAAAAAAAGAGTGACCAATAATTACCTCAATTGCCTCTATATTGCAGTTTTTTCATACTTTCTTCATTGAGCATTTATGTTTAACAATAATATGTTTGAAAATTGAAAAGATATGTATGAATATATGTGTGTATATATACATCAAAAGTAAATAAACAACTAAAAAGATTTATATCATAATACAGAATAACTTTGTATCTTATATAATAACTGGGAGATGAAAGGAAAGAGGAATTTAACATTTCAGGTTAATGATTTAGTACATTTGTTTTCCTAAATACAAGATAAGTGGTTGATAATAACTTTTTATTATCTTTGGGAAATAATTACTTTCCCAAAGTAATGTATTAGTATTAATGTTACTTTAATCAAGTAATAATATTTTATTTTATTTATTTTTTAATGTTTTTATTATTTATTTTTGAGAGAGAGTGAGAGAGAGAGACAGAGTGTGACCAGGGGAGGAGCAGAGAGAGAGGGAGACACAGAATCCAAAGCAGGCTCCAGGCTCTGAGCTTTCAGCACAGAGCCCGATGTGGGGCTTGAACTCACAAACCACGAGATCATGACCTGAGCTGAAGTTGGAAGCTTAAGCAACTAGGCCATGCAGGTGCCCCCAATTAATAATAGTATAAATAAAATAACATAAAAGCCAGCTTTTATTATTCATATTTTTTAAATTCTAGATTTTAAACTAATCAATAGAATTGCTGTCTGTTATACATAAACTTCTCTTCTTGTACAAGAAATTCTACTAACTTTCTAAATATACAAGAAAGAGTATAAAAGTTTAAGATAAGTTCTGGTTACTTTGAATAGCTAATTGTTGATAATAAGTGTACATGAAGAGAAATATGGATGCAATATAGTTTACACTGTAATGATTCAAGGTCTCCCAAAAATATTGTGTAATTTGGCTCACTAGTTGTGCTGGTCTATTTCACTTGTCCTCATGGCAAGCAAGGTAATGAAATAGGAAATTATTCAAGCCAAGTAATTTCATTGGAGGTAATTCAGTTCAGTTGTAGTTTTTGAATCTCTCCAGGATAAGTCAAAATACACCTTAACTTACAAATATCCAAAGTTCTGACCTTTTGATTTTTCATAATTTTTTTTTACTGACATGAGTTATCCTTCCCACCCTTTTCCAGTTAGTAATTTGGATTCTTTCCTGAAGAGGATTTTTCCATGCACACCACACAAAACTATCCATCAACTTCTTCCCATGCTTAGGTTTTTATTCATCTTACCAACACCGATTTTTGTTGGAAACAAATCAGAAACTTAGGGAAACTACAAATGGAAAAGATATGACATGTCAACCAGTATAACTTCCTACAAACAGGATGACTTCTTATAATTTATTTATTTTATTTTATCATACTTGACATCATCATAATACCACCATTATCCTTTAATCATAGAGTGAGAATATGATGCTTGTTTAATGCTTAATATAATATTCAGTTTTATGTTTTCTCCATTCCCAGAGTTGGAGGAAAAAATGAAGAGAAATATTTTGGCTGCATAATTCTCCTCCCATCCCTGCCCATGCCAAGTCTTTTCCTTTGAGCTCTGAACCATTAACTCTTAGTGCACTTGGAGGCATTACTAAGCTAAGGGGATTTTCCTTACCAGGGAAGGAAAAGGAAAAAAGCCATTTATCATTTGCTGGAAAAGAGAGAAAGGGAAATCACCCAAATATGTTTTTCTCTGCTTAAAAACAGCTAGCACCACGCTCCTCTTATTAATATCTTCCTCCTCCAAACTTCCTGGTCTATGATTCTTAAGTCTCTCACTCAATTATTCAGCAAGTATGTATTCAAGTAATTCATACTATGTGGCAGGCATTCTTCTAAGTATAGGGTTTAAAAAATGAAATTCTATAATCCTAGTCCTCAAAGTGGTGGGGGGAAAGATGGCAAACAACAATCACATACTATGTAAAAAGGGGTTTAAAGAGGAATGCACACAGTACAATGGAGGTATGAAAATACATTACTAAGATTACAGAAAGTTCTCAGAGAATGAGTGACTGAGATCTGACTTGAAGAATGACTAGAATGAACTCATCAGGTGAGCTGGGCAAGCAAAGGGAACAGAGTATGTGAAAACTAGGAGCTGTGAGTAAATACAGCATGCTTGACAAACAGTTGTGAGTCATGAAATGCCTGGAAGAAAACAGTGAATTTGGAACTAGATGTTGTAAGATCTTTTATTTTTATTCAGAGAGATCTGGTCTGAGAGCTTGAAGAGTTTAAATAAAAAGGGATACCTATATCAAGTTTACATTTCTAAAACTTTATTCATCTTATTGGTATAGGTCATCTGCAAAAAATATTTTAAGTTTAAAATGTTTAAATCTAGATGATAGATGATTATAAACTATATTAAAACAAAAACAGGAGTATTTTTGGTATAATGAGCTAAGGACTTCTGAAATCCTTGCTTCCATAAAAGCAACTTTTTCAGAACTCTGGAAATTGACCAAAGGCCTACAACAATAATAGGAACATTTATTCAAGAAAAAAAAAATGGATGTCAGCAAGATGTCCAATTAAGATGTTACTCAATATATCCCCACTTTAACAACAACAGTTTGGTACCATTCACAGACAGAAGTACCTTTGTGGGGGATATATTTCAAAAAATCTAAGAAGAGTTTTGCCCACCTGTCATCAGGTAATAGGCATACAGACCTCAGTCTTGTTTGTGGTCCCAGCAGTGGCTTATGTCCTGGCTTTAGCTACTCTCAGTGCCCTTTCTCAAGACAATCATTCATGGTGAAGTGACTCTGTGGAAGTCCAGAAGTCCAGTGGAGAACTTTCAGTGCATAGCTGAAACACAAAAGTATAAATTTGGATGCACTGGAGAGCATAAGAGGAATAATTTTACTTTAGCCACATCACCATTCATCCAAGATGTCACAGCTAATGCCAAGAGAGATGTTCTTGGCCTAAGATTTCTAATAAGGGAGAAAGTAAGAGCATGTAAGTGAGTATTTCGTGCATACCTAGCTGGGTGAGATGCTGCCATCAAAGCCCACTTCTTTCTTTCCCCATCCACAATACTGAGTTTTGAGCTGCATTAGTTGGGGATGCAAAGAGGCTGAGAGAACAGCAGGTAGGACTCTTGGAGTGTGTTAAAGACTTATGCAACCATCACAACAGTCTAAGTTTAGAAAAATTTCATCACCCCAAAAAAGACATTCTGTACCCATTAAATAGGCACTCACTTTACCCATCACCCAGATGTAGGCAACTAGCAATTTAATTTCTTTCTCTAAAGATTTGCCTTCTCTGGATAGTTCATATAAATGGGGCCATATGAAATGTGGTGACTAGTTCTGTGACTAGTTTCTTTTATTTAGCTCAATGTTAACAAGGCCTATCCATGCCATAGGGTGCATCAGCATGTTATGTCTTTTTATTGACAAGCAATATTCAATTGTAGGAATGTGTCACATTTGGTTTATCTATTCATCAATTAGTGGACTTTTTTTTTTTTCTTTCACATTTTGACTACTAGGAATAATGCTTCTTGAGAATTCATGTGCACATATCTTTTTCACAGTCTGAGTACTGTGTTAGTCTGCTCAAGCTGCAACACCATAACATCACAGACTGGGGCACTTAAACAACAACAATATATTTTCTCAATTCTAGAGGCCATAATTCCAAAATCAAGGTGTTGGCAGGGTTGGTTTCTGGTGATTTCTCTCCTGGCTTGTATAAAACTGCCTTTTTCTTGGTCCTCACCTGGCCTTCTTTCTGTGCACGTACACTTTTGCTGTCTCTTCATCATCATCATCTTTTTTAAAAAATTTATTTATTACTTAGAGAAAGAGAGAAAGAGAGCATGACTGGGAAACAGGCAGAGAGAGAGGGAGGGAGAGAGAATCCCAAGCAAACCTTGTGCTGTCAGGATGGAGCCCGACTTAGGACTCAATATCACAAACTGTGCTATCACGACCTGAGGTGAAACCAAGAGTTGGACATTTAACCAACTAAGCGACTGAGGCACCCCTCTCTTACACTTCTTATAAGGACACCAGTTGAACTAGATTAGGGTCTTATTTTTATTACCTCCCCTAATCTTAATTATCTAAATAAAGGCCTAATCTCCAAGTATAGTCACATTGGAGGTTAAGGCTTCCATCTATGTTACTGGGAGGGAGAAAATTCAGTCCACAACATTCCACCTTCTGCCATCCACCCACCAAATTCACACCCTCTTACATGCAAAATACATTCACCTCATCTGTTCAGCCCCAAAAGCCTTAGCCTACTCCAGCATCAACACTGAGTCCAAAGTCTCATCTTAATATGATGAGACTATCTAGATCAAGTATAAATGAAACTCGAGGTATGGTACTGAGAGAAAAATTCCTCTCCATCTGTGAACCTATGAAACCAGATAAGTTCTTCCAAAATGCAATGGTGGGACAGGCAGAAGCTAGAGATTCCTTTCCACAAGGGAGAAATTAGAACAAAGAAAGAAGCGACAAGTCATAAGCAAGTCTAAAACCAAGCCTGGAAAATTCTATTAGAAGTTATGGCTCTGGAATAATCCTCTCTGACTGGATGTTCTGTCCTATGGGCTCCACCACTCCTTCCAGGCCCACTGGTGAGGCTTTTATGGAAGGCATAGCCATCCCTTTGGCTCTAGGTGGTGATCATGCTCTCTCAGCCATGGACTAAGCCTTGCCCTTGAAACCCTGGTCAGGAACAGCCTGGCCTACTGAAACAAGGAGGTGGTCCCACTTTCTATAACTGAGGAGGAGACAGACTTGCTCCTCAGGTCTATCTCTTCTGAGCCTGCAGTGGCAGTGAATTAATTAGAGCTCAGTTCATAACACGTATATATGTAGGAAGGAAATTACTTGGTCTTATGGTAATTCTATGTTTAAACTTTTGAGGAACTACCAGAGTCTTTTCCCAAATGGCTGAACTAGCAGTACACCAGGAGGTCCTGGAAATTTATTTCTTGTTTCAACAGTGTTTGTATGGAACAGACCCAGAGATGTCCCCTGTTCTATCCTCTAACCACCATCTTTTCAGGACCATCTTCTCAGCCATCCTCTGTCTCTGGGACCAGCCAACACCATATTTTTTGTTTGGCTTCTTATTGCCTATCAACCATGACTTCCCAGACTCATCAGAATTATTCTACTGAGCTGAAGGTTGCTGTCAACCACATTGTCAACATGGATCTGATGGCCTCCTACACCTATCTTTCTCTTGGCTTCTATTTTGACCATGGCAATGTGGCTCTAGAGAGTGTGGGTCACTTCTTCCCAAGTTAGCTAAGGGAAAGCAAGAAAGAGACAAGTATCTTTTGAAGATGCAAAACCAGTGCCAGGCCTCTGCCTTCTTCCAGGACATGCAGAAGCCATCCCAAGGTGAGTGTAGCAAAACCTGAATGCCATGGGAGTCACCATGGTTCTGGAGAAGAATTTGACCAGGGACCTTTGGGATCTGGGCACTCTGAGTCTGCCCATGCTGATGCTGGTTCTGTGACTTCCCAAAGAATGACTAATTAGATGAGCAGGTGGAACTGTTTAGGAAGATGGCAACTACCTATCACCTCAGGCTGGTGACACCCAGGATGGGTGAGTATCTCTTTGAAGGACTCACCTTCAAGCATGAGTAGGAGCCTCTGGAGCCCCACAGCCTTTGAGGCGCAACCCCTCCTCCTCTTGGTGCTAAGGCTTCTGCTTGGGCTTCTCCCTTCAGCCACAAGACAGCTTCTTAACAACTTTGGAGCCCTCTCCCAAATTGTGGACCAACTGGAAACAATAAAACTTTCTGCAACAACAAAAATAATAAAATTAAAATGGCTAAACTATGTTAGATCATTAGCAATGAATAAGGGATTCAATTTCTTCCCATCTTCAGCAACACTTGTTAGTGTTGAGGCTTGTCATTTTTTAAAAGATTTATTTTATTTTTTAGAGAGAGAGTGCACATCATAGGGAAGAGGGGCAGGAAGGAAAGGCCAGGGAGAGGGGAAAGGAGAAGATTAGAGATGGGAAATAGGGTGGGGACAGAATCTTAAGCGGACTCCACATTCAGCTCTGAGCCCAACAGCTCAGAGCCAGGGGTTTGATTGCACAACCCTGGGATCATGACCTGAGCTGAAATCAAGAATCAGATGCTCAACCAACTGAGCCACCCAGGTGCCCTAAGGCTTGTCACTTTGAAGGAACTCTTGAGCACACTCACTGCCATCATAGTTTTAATCACAATCTTTCACATTCCTTCCACTGCCCTTTACTGACTTGTTTGCCTTTCTCTATTGTTTCTTCTCATCAACGTAGGGCCAGCTGACTCCCTGAAAGCAAAATATGAAAGAGACCTTGTGAAATTATTTAGAGTTTCTATTTATTAAAACAACAACAACAACAACAACAACACCTTTGTGACATTTGCCATCATGTGGTTAAATTGGTTTTGCAAGGCAAGCCCTTTGATGCTGGTTAATTTTGTTGAGGCACTCTCCCTACTGTTTACTTCCAGATAGTTTCTGATTGCCTAGAATTTAGCTAAGTGAGCCTTAGCAAAAACTTTCTAATGTCAGAGCATTTATACATAAGGAGAAAATTACATTCTTTAAAAATCAACATAATTAATTAATATAACAGCATAAATTATGTAATTGCTCAGTAATTTGTGTTGTTTACATAGCAAATTAACTCACAATTTTAAAACAAATTTGTGCCCTTACAATAACCTCTTCATAGGCACCAATATGGGGCACATCTAAATACCAAGGGGAAAATAAATGAGGTAGAATAAATATTTTTTATTTAGTTAACTGTGAATTTTCTTAATAGCCCAAGTAAAACTGGTGCTTCTGGTTTCCAGCTGTGTAGTTCCTGTCTGTAATTTTTTTAAATGCTTCTATTTTGGTTCACCATGGTCACATAAACCTGGGATATCCTCTTTAACTGCAGGTTGAAGATTATCAATATCAGACTGGAATTATGTCATAAAACATTACTGGCTGATTCATTAGAGCTGGTGTTGTAATGTTTCTTCAACTCATAAAGTGCATTTACTACGAAGCCAGAGCTTCATAGATTTTCTGATATACAGATCTTTCCATGGTAACAGAGATGATCTTGTCATTTTATAATTTGCTAGACTGAAGTAATTCCCAGGCAAAGCACATGTATTGAGAAAGTCAGCGGATGCTCACAACAGGGGAGAACAAATTCCAGGAGCAAAGTAAAGACGTTACAAAAGCCTAAAATTGCAGTCTTTATCTCTAAGGCAGGTGTTTCAAAACTGGACTGGTCCCAGATATTTTTTTTCCTTTTTGGTTATTGTTTTTCTAGAAGAAGTTGAAAAGGATGTTAAAGATAAGGCAGGTGTTAAGATAAGGTTCCTCAAGAGGAATGACTCATCAACAGCCAATCAGGGGTTTTGTATCTGTGACCATGACTAGGGGTGGTGGCTTGGCTTTGGTTATGAAAACTCCCTTCGGTTCAGAGAAAACAATATTTTTAAACAAACATTTGAAATAATTCCCACTCTAAGGAGGAAAAAATGTCTCCATAGCCACTTGTACCAATTAGATAACCAAGAATTTATTACTAAGTCACTTTAAAGTTGGTAGCTTGGATTCCATCTTCGCCTATTACATTAAGGTATATTATATCCTTAATATTTAAAATTGTATAAGATGATGGATTAATTTCTTAGTACATCTGAACTGAATTTGTCCAAATGAATTATTAACACCAAATATGTTAATAAGTGAATCAGAGCAAGGAGAAACAAGCACAGAGTTTAAGGTGTTCAACATTAGTGTCTTCCAGAGGTATTCCAAGTTCTTTTTCCTAGGAAGAGAATGGATTAATAAATAATACAAAGACAGAAGTTCATTGGCCCCTCTGTCATTTGCCTCCTCTGGGAATTATGGCAAGGAACAGTTGCCCTTGTTAACCTGTGAACATTTTTCACTCCCTTAGGTCATTTACTCTGGCTCAGGGGTCCAATTTTCCTTTCATTCATTAACCACATTGGGAAGCAGAGTTCCTAACCCTTTCCAGTCTAAATGTGGAACAATCACATCCCCTCACAATCAACTGCCAGTGTGCTGGGACCTTTACGTTTCACTGTGCTCTCACAGTGACGCAAGTTTTTAACAATTGAAGGATATTAACTCAAAAACTTGTTTTTTAATTGGAGGAGCTCAAGGGATTTCAAATAAGTGAACTTGTATAAACTGGAAGCTGGTACATGTGCCTTTCCAATTATTTTTGTGCAAATTAGGGGAGAGGGCACTTCTAATCTCAGAAAGCAGATTTCAGAAATTATTTTAACTATGAAGCTAACTCAGGATAACAAAGCTGAGCAGTTGTGAGTTGTTTGGATAGCTGAAAAGACATAACCTTACCTTCTATATGAATAAAGATACATATATTCAGAAAAATGCCATTTTGTTATTTAAATAGGTGCATTTTTTTAATCCACTGGAATATTTTCTTTTATTAGACTCTGGGAAAAGAAACAGAGGTATCTAAGTGAATTGTAGACTTTTGCTACACCTTTTTAACTTTCCTCTAAATTGCAAAATTTAATTGTGAATAAACAAACACGTTGTACCCTTTTGCAACAATATAATTTAATATTGTCTTTATTAATAAAAAGGACTAACAAATCTATATTGTTATCATCAGGGAACATCTTCCTACACTGTTTGAATTAAATACTTCACATTCTGGAGACTGAAAGGAATACAGGGCTTTCTAGGAACTTTCAAAATGAACACTGGCATAGTAAGTTAAGGAAGCCTGGTTTGGAAGAATGATAGGGAAATCCTCTGTGTTCTTTGTCATTTCCTATTTCCTCACACAAGTGAAAGAGAGAGAAGGGGGAGGGGGTTCTAATGGTTAATTAAGCCTTTTGTCAGATAACATTAGATAATTCTTGAAAAGAACAAGATTTAGGCATGTAAAATCTCTAATTGATCTTCACAAGCGAACATATGTTTCAAGAAAATAATTTCATCCAGGAATAATTTTTTCATGTAAAACATTCATTTATATTAATTCAATATGAAGAACTTTCCAATTCTCATACACACACTATATGTATATATAAAAAATAGTGTGTGATATATATATATACAAAATATATGTATATACAAAAAAATATATATATACACACACACACCATATATACATACAAAACCTCCAATGGCAAAATAGTATCAATTTTTTTTAAAAATTTTTAATGTTTTATTTATTTCTGAGAGAGAGAGAGAGAGGGCATGAAGAGGGGAGGGTCAGAGAAAGAGGAAGATACAGAATCTGAAATAGCCTCCAGGCTCTGAGCTAGCTGTCAGCACAGAGCCTGACGCGGGGCTCGAACTCATGAACCGTGAGATCATGACCTGAGCCGAAGTTGGACACTTAACCGACTGAGCCACCCAGGCGCCCCCAAAATAGTATCTTATACTTAATTGTTTTCAGCCTAGAATTAAGACCTTTACTGGGCCAATTGGCAAAGTATGCATATTTGGGTACAAGATAAAAAAATTATTCATTTAGTTTTTTAATCTTTTTTTTAAATTACAGAAATGATTCACAAAGATATATGCCTTATAAAAGATTCACACTCGATATAACGTAACTGGGCAACCAGTTTTATAAAATATAATACCAGTAGTAGAGTTTTTGGAAAAACATCTATATTTTTATCCCCTTATTTGTGTACAAATATTTATTTTATAATACACTACAACCTACAAATCTACAATTTCACCAACAATACATGACAGTGTTTTTCCATAACTATAGCAGGATGCAATATCATTTGTTAAATTGTTTTGAATATTATGGGTAATATTTTTTATTTTTCTTTCTATTATTACAAGTGAATTTGAGCTTTATAAGACAGCTTGATTACATACTATTTTAATTTCTTTTTTATATGTTTTCTTTGTATCTTTTTGGTTGTTTTTATTTTTCTATTTGCTTTTATCAGAGCTTTCTATATAAGCTCAACTTGGGATAGTTAAACTGAATGATTTATTTATTCAATGTATATTTACTAAGGAAACTTACTGAAACTTAAGTAAGTCATTATTTTATGTCCAAAGAAAACAGTAATAAAAAAGACATTCCAGTAAGGAAAGATAGGTTAAGAATGGATAAAGAAAGAATATATAAGATAATTGCTGTGAAGAAAATAGATTATAAAGGAAAATTACAACAGGAACTCGCTTTCATTGCTGCTGGGAATACAAAATGATACAGGACAGTTTGGCAGGTGTAGTTTTTTTTGTTTCCTTTTTTAATACAACTAAACATATAGCACTAAAAGTATTCAGCAATCATGGTTATTTACACACAAATGAGGTGTAAACCTGCACATGGATGTTTATAGCAACTCTATTCATAATTACCAAAACTTGGAGGCAACCAAGATGTCTTTCACTGGTGAATGGATACATAACACTCTAGCATATCCAAAAGTGGAATATTATTCAGTGCTAAACAGAAATAAATTATAGGTCAAGCCATGAAAAGACATGGTGGAAACAAATGCTCATTAATAAATGAAAGAAGTCAATCTGAAAAATCTACTGTATGATTCCAACTATATAACATACTAGAAAAAGCAAAACTATGGTGATAGCAGTTGAGGAGAGGAGGAGTGATGGGGCAGAATACAGAGTATTTTAGAGCAGTGAAGCTATTCTACATGATGCTATAGTAGTGGATACATGTCATTATACATTTGTCAAAACCGATAAAATGTACAACAGCAAGAGCAAACATTAATGTCCAGTCTAGACTTTGGCTGATGTGCCTGGGGCTAGGTTGAGCCATTGTAACAAAGGTGCCACAACCCAGGGGTGTGATGTTGAACGTTGGGGGCTGTGCCAGTGTGGGGGTAGGTGGTATATGGGAACTCTTTCAGCTCAATTTTTCTGTGAACCAAAAATTGATCTGAAAAATAAAGCACATTTATAAAATGTAGATTATAAAATAAATCCTCATACTTTTTCAAATTATTTATAGATTTGCATTCTTATATGCACTGAATAGTATGAGGCAAGATCTAACAAATTTTGCTATATTGATAAGGAATTTCCATATTTTGGTTTTCATAATGACCTCAAAAATCTTTAAAATATTCCATTATTTATATGTCTATATTTATAACAATACCAAATAATTTTAATCACTTTGACTTTATATTTCATTATCAGGCTGCCTATGGTATCTTTCAAGAATGGCTCTACAATGAGACCACACAGTTACTGATGGTGTGACCCTAGACAATACACTTAGCTATCTAGTGCCTCACTTGTCAAATTAAGATAGAAGAGTTCTTAACAATATTAAGTAAAACAATATATGTAAGACTTTCAGAAAAAATGTCTGACACATGAAATCATATATTAAAAATTTTTTTTAAATGTTTTTCATTTATTTCTGAGAGAGAAAGAGAGAGGAAACAGTGTGAGCAGGGGAGGGTCAGAGAGAGAGGGAGACAGAATCCAAAGCAGGCTCTAGGCCCTGAGCTAGCTGTCTGCCCAGAGCCCGATGCAGTGCTTGAACCCAACAACTGTCAGATCATAACCTGAGCTGAAGTCGGACTTTAACCCACTGAGCCACCCAGGCACCCCACATAAAATCATATCTATTATCATGTTTACCAATTCTATGATTGTTACTATAGTCATCAAATGCTCCCCTTTAGTGTTTTTATTTTTCAATGAACTCTTGATCTTTTATTTCATTTTGCAGTTCTATCCTTCATATGATCTTGAAAATAAAGTTGTTGCAAGTCATAAACCTAGTTTATGCTGGTGACTTTTGGTCTTTGATTTCCTTCTCTGCATATTTTCCAACTGCAATATTTTCCATGGCATTCTCCCTGTGTGTCTCTGTCTTCACATGGTGTTTGCTCTTCTTGTAAGGACACAGTCATATTGGATTAGGGCCCATACAAATGACTTCATCTCAATTTGATTACATCTGCAAAAACCCTTTTTCTAAATAAAGGTACATTATGAGGCAGTAGGGTTAAGACTTGTCTTTTGAGGGGGTACGTAATTCCACCTCTAAAATATCAATACACAGAATCAACTGAAAAACTACTAAGCCTGAGGAGCCTGGGTGGTTCAGTCAGTTAAATGTCCAACTCTTGATTTTGGCTCAGGTCATGATCTCAGGATCATGGGATTCAGCCCTGCATTGGGCTTCATGCTGAGTATGGATCCTACTTGGGATTCTCTCTCCCTTTCTCTCTACCCCTCCCCCCAGTCACACACACTTGCACTCTCTCACATATAAACATTTTTTTAAAAAAAGAAAATTTGCTGCCTTGATTTCTGTTTCTATTAAATGTAAATTGTAAATTGTAGTAAATTGTATTGAAGGAATTGTTTTAAATTAATACTGAATGAGCGTTGTTACTATATTGTGTCTTTCCATCCAGGAATATTGAATGTCTTCCCTATTATTTAGATTTTTATGCCCATTGGTGACTTTTTTCTTTACACAGTGATAACTTTTCTTATGCCTAGTTTAGTATTTTTGTTTTGTTATTGTTTCTCTTACTTATGAGAGTGCCAAGAATGGCCAGCAAACCGTGTACCTACGTATGAAAGATTACTCCATACTTTGCTAAGAAAGAGAGGAAAAGGCATGGAGGCCAGTGTTCACAGTCAAAGACCCTGTTTGCCTTGCTCTCATTTATTGCAGTGCCATGCCAATCACAAATCTCATTGGCTTGTTGTATATAGAGGGAGTATAACATTTCAGGCATACAAAAACAAAGGTGCACGACTTAAAGGTGAACAATCACAAGAGGCTAATCAAATCAAAGGTATACAGCAAGTCTAAGTGTCCTATTGTTTTGCTAAGCTTTGTATACAATGTGTAGATAATGGAGTTCCCCAAGGACTGCAGAAACACCTAGGAGGGCAGACCTGGACATTCTACAATCAGGACTGTTAATCAGGCCTCCAGCATTCCAAGAGAACCAAACCCCTCCCAAGCTTAACTGCAGCCCACCAGAAATCTCCATGTTACGTTTTAGCTAGCCAAGTATTGTGTATAATCTCCTCATCCTACGTAAAAACCCCAACAAGGGAATTCCAGCCTTTCTCTTTCTCTCTCTCATTATAGTTTTCAAATTTTATTGTATTTTATTTTTATTTTATTTCATTATTTTTTTTCTGGTCTAAAGGGAAAGAAATAATTGGTGCTGGTATTATGCATGGTCATGTTTTTCAACCTGTTTATTACTTCTAGTGGTTTTTCAGTTGATTCTGTGTATTGATATTTTAGAGGTGGAATTATGTACCTCTTCAAAAAGTATTTTGAAGTCTTAACGCCAATACCTCAAAATGTGCCCTTATTTAGAAATAGGGTCTGTGCAGATGTAATCAAATTGAAATGAAGGTATTCATGTAGACTCTAATCCAATATGACCGTATCCTTACAAGAAGAGCAAAACACTATGTGAAGAGAGAGAAACACAGGGAGAATGCCATGTAAATACAAGGGAAAATATTGGAGTTTGGAAAATATTGGAAAATATGCAGAGAAGGAAATCAAAGATCAAAAGTCACCAGCAGAAACTAGGAAGAGAGAAGAAAGATTTCCTCCCCATAGCCTCTAAGGAGGCTGTCCATGACAAATAATGTTGATTATTTATTTCTAGTCAACAGAACTGTGAGAAAGTAAATCTTTGCTTTGTACTATCTGGCTTACGGTACTTTTTATGACAGCTCTAGAAAACAAATCCTCTTATTCTATTTTTTAAAGTTTTTTAAAAAATTTTATTTTTGAGAGAGATAGAGCATAATGGGGATGGGGAAGAGAGGAGAGGGGACACAGAATCTGAAGCAGGCTCCAGGCTCTGATCTGTCAGCGCTGAGCCTGATGCAGGGGTCAAACCCAAGAAATGTGAGATCATGACCTGAGCCAAATTCAGATGCTCAACTGACTGAGCTAGCCAGGCACTCCAAATCCACTTATTCTAAAGACATATGACCTATAAATGATGAGAATACTATCCTTTCCTTTTAATATTTATATTTAATTATTTTTTTCTTATGTGATTGCTTTGCTTGGGATCTCCCTTAAATGCTAAAGAGTAGTGGCAATAATGGGCCTTTATCTTAGTTCTGAATTCAATGAGATTCATTTGATTGACTTAGTAATAATTTGTTACTGTCTGGGTTTTCTAGTAGATAATATTTATCAAGCTAAGAAAGTTTCCTTCTATTGAAGCTGGACTAGCAAATTCCATTAAAATTGAATTTGGATTTTTTGGGTTAACTACTGAGAAAATCACATTTTTTCCCCTCAAACTTTTCTTGCTATGACTTACATTAGAACAACTTTTGGAACTGAAACATTCTTACATTCCAAACAGAAACTATTCTTGATGATGCACTGTACTTTTAATATAGTGTTTAATTCAATTTATTAACATTCTATATAGGATTTTTCACACAGGTTCATAAATAAAATTGACCACTAGTTATTTTGATCTTGTTTATGTTCTTTTGGTTTGTTTCAGGATTATGCTAATTTTGCAAAGTTAATTGAGACATTTTGTATTTATTTCCAGCTATATTTCTGCTATCTAAAATATTATCTATAAGGTTAGAATCATCTGTTCCTTGAATAGAAGTTGCTGCTAAACATGTTGTCGGGGTGGTTTTTTTTTTTTGGATGTTGATCTTCAGCAACTTTTTATTTCTTCAAGATTATCGTATTATTGGAAAACAACTCTATTTGTTTTCTAATTCTTGAGCCAATTATAATGATTACTTAGCTGATGATTTAAATATTCATAGAAATGCATCTATTTTGTCTACCTTTTCAAATATACTCTTTAACAGCTTGTATTAGTTTGTAGGGTTACAGTAAAAAATATCACAGACTTGGAAGCTAAAACAATAGACATTTATTGTCCCACAGTTCTGGAGTCCAGAAGTCCAAAATGAAGATGTTGGCAGGATTGGGTTTTTATGAAGGCAATGAGGGAAGGATGTGGTGCAGCCTGTCTCCCTAACTTACAGATGGCTGTCTTCTCCCAGTGTCTTCTATATCATCTTTCCTCTGTACCTGTGCCCACTTTCTGATTTCCCCTGGACACCAGTCATACTGGATTTTGTCCCTCCCTCCCTCCTTCCCTTCCTCCCTCCCTCCCTCCCTCCCTCCCTCTCTCCCTTCCTTCCTTCCTTCCTTCCTTCCTTCCTTCCTTCCTTCCTTCCTTCCTTCTCTCTCTCTCTCTCTCTTTCTCTCTGTCTCTCTCTTTTGAGAGGGAACATGCATGAGCAGGAAAGGGGCAGACGGAAAGGGAGAGAGAACATCTTAAGTAGGCTACAGGTCCAGCGTCCTGATGCAGGGCTCAATCCCACAACTGTGAGATCATGAGCTGAGCCAAAATTAGGGATGCTTAGCCCACTGAGCCACCCAGGTGCCTCTTGATTAGGTCCCATCTAAATGGCCTTATTTTAAGCTGATTACCTAAGACCTTATCTCCAGATATGTTACATTCTGAAGTACTGGAGGTTAAAGACTTCAAAATGTGGATTTTTTAAGGGGACCATAGTTCATCCCACAATACAGTTAATATATTTTCACTTATCTATTTAATAGCAGCCTGTATCTGTAATTATGCTTTATTTATCATACCTAATATTATTTAGTGGTGTTTCAGCTCTTTAAAAAAATATTGGGATGTCAAACTTTATTTAACATTCTCTTTAAATGATAGATTTTGAAGATGGTGGAGCAGCATGGAGACCCTGCACTTATCTCATCCCTGAAAATGCAGCCGGATCAGCACCAAACCATTTTGCACACCTAAGAGACTGATCTGGGGATTAACACAATAATATGCATAACTTGAGCCACATAACTTAACATGTATGCAGTGCTGAGAGGTGAAAGGGGGAAAGAAAAGCTGAGAAGGGTAGGGAGAGGTTTTTTGGGGAGAGAGCAGAAAAAGGGAAAGGGGGCAAGTGTGGTGCACTGGAATCATGTAAGGAAAGCACTCCCCCAAAAGTAGCTGGAGAGAAAGAGTGAAAACACTCGCAGGGGACTAAACAAAAAATCTGTTCCCCAAAACCACTGATAGGGAGAAAGGAGAGGGTTTCAGTATCACCAGGATTCTATAAATAGTGGAGAACAGAGTCTGGAGTTCCAGAACTCAGTGCCTGGTGGTGCTCTGGTGAAGAAACAGGACAAATCCCTAGGAGCAGGCAGCGGGAGCTGAGGTGACCTTGTGCCACACAGGGAGAAGCAGTTCTCCTGCTTGGAGTCCTTTTGGTAGAGCTCATACAGCCTCCCTACTGGAAAGGTCCCAGCGGATCCCAGAAAGCAGGCACATTTGCTAGTATTGGGACAAAGATTCCAGAATGCAGTAAAATCTGGTGCCAGCTATGTGTTGTCATTTACCATAATCTCTGAACCTCTGTCACTGCACTATTACATGAGCCTTTTCTGGGACAAGCTAATACCAAGCTATTGCTCAGTAAGACTTTCCCCCAGATAGTCAGCGTGGGTCCAAGCTGCAGGAGGTCTCTGTACTGTGGGGTTTTGAAACACAACCCCATCTGAGATAAAACTCTGGACGGAGGGGCTGCCTGGACAGCTTGAACACGGACAGGGTAGAGGCAGGAGTGGATGGAGGAATGAAGCAAAAAAGGGGTGCTTGATCACAGGTAGGTGAGTATGAAGTTTATGTGCCAGAGACTAAGGAGTTGGGCAAAGCCATTTCCACTTCTCCTGTGCATGCGTTTGTACAGATGCACATGTGTTCTAGACTGATGCACATGTGTTCTAGACTGATACACCGCAGTAGGCCAAGAAGCACCGCCTAGTGGAAAATGGAGCCATTACACCAAGCCCTGCCCAACTGCACCCTCCAAGCCCATCCCCTTAAAGACCAACACAAGTTCATTTCACCTGCTTAGTTTAAGGACTATAGAAGGCTTCATAGTTTTGGTTCTAGGGTAAACTGGATGTAACTGCATTCGAGTTTCATTCTCTTTGCTGGTTCAGTTGTTGGTTTTCTTTGCTTCTGTTTTTGCTTAAATTGTTTTTTTTTTTTCCTTTCTTTTCTTTCTCATTCTTGGATACAGAATGAGAAAATTTTATTTTTATTATTATTTATTTTACTTTATTTTTATTAAAATTTTTTATTCTATTTCATTTTCTTTATTTTATTCTATTTTACTGTACAAATGTTTTCTTACTTTTTAAATTTTTTCTTGCCTCATTTTGCCTTTCTTTTCCTTTTTTCTCTATTCTATCAAGCTTCTTTCAACAAGCAGACCAAAACGCACCTAGGATCTAATTTTCTTTATTTGATTTTTGTTTTGTTTTTAATTTTTAACTTTAATTTTTATTTCATTCATTTTTTTTCTTCTTCCAAAATGACAAATGAAGTAATTCCCCCAAAAGAAAGAAGAGGAATAAATTATAGCCGGGGGCTTACTCATACAGATATAAGCAAGATGTCTGAACTAGAATTTAGAATCACAATAATAGCAATACTAGCGGGGGTTGAAAAAGCATAGAATCTCTCTGCAAACATAAAAGAAATAAAACCTAGTCAGGATGAAATTAAAAATGTTATAACTAAGGTACAATCTCAAATGTTGCCACATGGCAAGGATTGACAAAGCAAAGCAGTGAATCAGTGATTTAGAAGAAAAATTATGGAGAATGATGAAGCAGGAAAAAAGAGAGAAACAATGACAAAAAATTGTGATACAAGGCTCAGAGAACTCAGTGACTTATTAAAAAGGAATAACATCTGAATCATAGGAGGCCCAGATGAAGAGATAGAAAAAGGGGCAGAAAGTTTTTGTGAACAAATAATAGTAGAAAACTTTCCAGATCTGGGGAGAGACACAGACATCAAAATTCAAGAAAAGCACAAAGAACCTCCATTATAGTCAACAAAACCTGATTATCAACAAGGCATATCACAGTCAAATTCACAAAACACAGACAAGGAAAGAATTATTAAAACACCAAAGGAAAACAAGTCCGTAACCAATAAGGGAAGGCAGATTAGGTTCACAGTAGACCAGAAAGGAGTCACAGGTTACATTCAACATGCTGAATTGGAAAAATACACAGCCAAGAATTCTTTATCCATCAAGACTGTCATTCAAAATAGATGGAGAGGTAAAGAGTTTCTCAGACAAACAAAAACTAAAGAAGTTTGTGATCACTAAACCAGCCCTGCAAGAAATGTTAAGGGGGACCCCTTTTGAGTGGAGAAAAGATGAAACAAAACAAAAAAGACAAAAGTAACAAAGACTAGAAAGGACCAGAGAACATCACCAGAAACACCACCTCAACAGGCAACACAATGGTGCTAAACTCATATCTTTCATGTTAATGGACTAAATACTCCAATGAAAAGATATAGGATATCAAAATAAATAAATAAGAACACAAGACCATGCTTCTTACAGGAGGCTCGTTTTAGACCTATAGACACCTGAAGGCTGAAAATAAGGGGATAGAGAACTATCTATCATGCTAATAGTCATCCAAAGAAAGCTGGTGTGGCCATACTCATATCAGACAAACTAGATTTTAAAATAAAGATTGTAACAAGAGATGAAGATGGACATTATATCATAAATAAGGTATCTATCCACCAAGAAGATCTAACAATTGTAAATGTTTACACCCCAATGTGGAAGAACCCAAATATATAAATCAATTAATCACAAACATAAAGAAACCCATTGATAACAATACCATATAAGTAGGGGAGTTCAAAACTCCACTTACTGCAATGGACAGATCATTTAAGCAGAAAATCAACAAGGAAACAATGGCTCTGAATGACACAGTGGACTGGATGGTCTTAACAGATATATTCAGAACATTTCATCCTAAAGCAGAAGAATACACATTCTTCTCAAGTGCACATGGAACATTCTCCAGAAGAGATCATATGGGATCACAAATCAGCCCTCAACAATTACAAAAGATCGAGATCATACCTTGCATATTTTCAGACAACAGTGCTATAAAACTTGAAATCAACCACATACACAAAATTGGAAAGACCATGAATACTTCGAGATTAAAAAACATCCTACTAAGGAATGAATGGGTTAACTAAAAAATTAAAGAGGAAATTAAAAAGTACATGGAAGCCAATAAAAATGAAAGCACTACAGCCCAAAAACACTGGAATGCAGCAAAGGAGGTCTTTAGAGGGAAGTACATAGCAATCCAGTCCTTTCTAAAGATGGAAGAAAGTACTCAAATACACAACCTAATTTTACACCTAAAAGAGCTGAAAAAAGAACAGGAAATAAAGCTCAATACCACCAGAAGAAGAGTAATAAAAAGATTACACCAGAAAGCAATGATATTGGGAAAAAAGAAAAAGGTAAATCAATGTAACCAGGAGCTGGTTCTTTGAAAAAATTAACAAAACTGATAACCCCCTAGCCAGATTTTCAAAAAGAAAAAGGAAAGGACCCAAATAAATAAAATCATGAATGAAGGAGGAGAGATTAGAACCAACATGGCATAATTTACAAACAATAATAAGAGAATATTATGAGCAATTATATGCCAATAAAATGGGAAGTCTGGAAGAAATAGACAAATTCCTAGAAACATATAAACTACCAAAACTGAAACAATAAGAAATAGAAAATTTGAACAGACCCATAACCAGTAAAGAAATTGAATCAGTAATCAAAAATCTCCCAAAACAAACAAGAGTCCAGGGCCAGATGGCTTTCCAGGGGGAATTCTACAAACATTTAAAGAAGAGTTAACACCTATTTTTTGAAGATGTTCCAAAAAATAGAAATGGAAGGAAAATTTCCAAAATCCTTCTATGAGGCCAACATTATGAAACCTGACAAAGACCCCACTAAAAAGGAAAACTACAGACCAATTTTCCTGATGAAAATGGATGCAAAAATTCTGAACAAGTTACTAGAAAACTGGATCCAACAATACATTATTCAACACAATGAAGTGGGTTTATTCTTGGGTTGTAGGGCTCGTTCAATATGCACAAATCAATCAATATGATATATCATATTTCATATTAATAAAAGAAAGGGTAAGAACCACACGATCCTCTTAATACAATCAGAGAAAGTATTTGACGAAATGCAGCATCATTTCTTGATAAAAACCCTCAAGAAAGTAGGGATAGAAGGATCCCAACTCAAGGTTATAAAGGCCATATACAAAAGAGCCACCCCTAATAACATCCTCATGAGGAAAAACTGAGAGCTTTCCCCTTAAGATCAGGAACATGACAAGGATGTCTACTCTCACCACTGTTATTCAACATAGTATTGGAAGACCTTGCCTCAGCAATCAGACAACACAAAGAAATAAAAGGCATCCAAATCACCAAGGAGAAAGTCAAATATTCACTCTTCACAGATGACATGATACTCTACGTGGAAAAGCCAAATAACTCCACCAAATAACTAGTAGAAGTGATCCATGAATTCAGCGAAGTCACAGGATATAAAATTGATGTACAGAAATCAGTTGCATTTCTCTACACCAATAATGAAGCAGCAGAAAGAGAAATCAAGAAATCGATCTCATTTACAAATACCCCAAAACCATAAAATACCTAGGAATAAACCTAACCAAAGAGGTGAAAAATCTATACAATCAAAATGATAGAAAGTTTATGAAAGAAATAGAAGAAGACACATACAAAAAAAATAAAAACATTCCAAGTTCACGGATTAGAAGGACAAATATTGTTAAAATGTTGATATTATCCAAAGCAATCTACATATTCAATGCAGTCCCTATCAAAATAACACAAGCATTCTTCACAGAGCTAGAACAAACAGTCTTAAAATTTGTATGGAACCAGAAAAGACCCCAGATAGCCAAAGTAATCCTGAAAAAGAAAACCACAGATGGAGATATCACAATTCTGTATGTCAAGCTATATTACAAAGCTGTAATCATCAAGACAGTAGAGTACTGGCACAAAAACAGACACTTAGACCAATGGAACAGAATAGAGAACCCAGAAATGGACCCACAAACATATGGCTAACTAATCTTTGACAATGCAAGAAAGAATATATAATGGAAAAAAACAGTTTCTTTAGCAAATGGTGTTTCGAAAATGGACAACAACATGCAGAAGAATAAACTTGAACCACTTTCTTACACCATACACATCCAAAAAACTCAAAGTGGTTGAAAGACCTAAGCATGAGACAGGAAGCCATCAAAATCCTAGAAGAGAAAACAGGCAACACCTCTTTGATCTTGGCTGCAACAACTTCTTACTCAAAATGTCTCCAGAGCAAGGGAAACAAAAGCAAAAATGAACTACTGGGACTTCATCAAAATAAAAAGCTTCTGCACAGTGAAGGAAACCATCAGCTAAACTAAACATCAACAGACTGAATGGGAGAAGACATTTGCAAATCACATATCTGATAATGGGTTAGTATCCAAAATCTACAAGGAACTTTACCAAACTCAACACCCAAAGAACAAATAATCCAGTGAAGAAATGGGCATAAGACATGAATAGACACTTTCCCAAAGAGGACATCCAGATGACTCACAGACATATGCAAAATTGCTCAACATCATTCATCATCAGGGAAATACATATCAAACCCACAATAAGATACCATCTCACACCAGAATGACGAGGATGCGGAGAAAGAGGGTCTCTTTTGAACTGATGGTGGGAATGCAAACTGGTGCAGCCACTCTGGAAAAAGTATGGAGGTTGCTCAAAAAATTAAAAATAGAACTACCCTGTGACTCAGCAATTGTACTACTAGGTATTTATCCAAAGGATACAGTAGTTCTGATTCAAAGGGGCACATGCACCCCACTGTTTGTTTATAGCAGCACTACTGGCAATAGCCGAAGTATGGAAACAGCCTAAATGTCCATCGACTGATGAATGGATAAAGAAGATATGGGATATATATATATATATATATATATATATATATACACATACACACACACACACACACATATATAAACTACACACACACACACACACATACAAGACTATTATTCAGCGATCAAAAAGAATGAAATCTTGTCATGTGCAACAATGTGAATGGAAGTAGAGTGTATTATGCTAAGCGAAATAAGTCAGTTAGAGAAAAACAATTATATGATTTCATTCACATGTGGAATTTAAGATACAAAACAGATGAACATAAGGACGGGAGGCAAAAATAATATAAAAACAGAGAGGGGGACAAACCGTAAGAGACTCTTTTTTAAATTTTTTTTTAATGTTTTTTATTTATTTCTAGAGAGAGAGAGACAGTATGAGCAGGGGAGGGTCAGAGAGAGAGGGAGACACAGAATCTGAAACAGGCTCCAGGGTCTGAGCTAGCTGTCAGCACAGAGCCTGATGCGGGGCTCAAACCCACAAACCATGAGATCATGACCTGAGCAGAAGTCAGAGGCTTAACCGACTGAGCCACCCAGGCACCCCAAGAGACTCTTAAATACAGAGAAGAGAAGATTGCTGGAGGGGTCTTGGGTGGGGGGAAGGGCTAAATGGGAGAGGGGCATTAAGGAGGGCATTTGTTGGAATGAGCACTGTGTATCATATGTAAGTGATGAATCACTAAATTCTATTCCTGAAATTATTGTTTAAAAAAATAAAAAATAAATGATAGCTTTCAGCATTTTTATCATGACTACTTTTTCTTAAAAGTTGTGCTCTTATCTATTTATTCCTTTCCTCTGCTTTATATTGTTTTTATGTACTTTCTTGATATGAAGCATGGATAATTCATTTTTACATTTTCTTGTGTTTTAATTAATTAATTTATGGGTGGACATTTTCTTTTGAGCATGACTTTGGTCACCTCCCAGAGGTTTTAATAACATTATTTTTATCTTTGCTTATTTCTGAAGAAATTCTCATTTTCATCTTGATTTCTTCATTATCCCATGAGATAAAAATTTTAAAATAGTGTAGGTAGATCTTGGTTGTGATGTTTAAAAAAAAAATAATGTGGGCCGTATGGCCTCTGCTTTTTGTAATCTGTAGAGATTTTCTCTCCTCTATATCTTGGTGCCAGCTAAATTGTGAATTCCCCCACTTCTTGAAATAAAAGTGTTGTTATGTTTTTCATTTGTAGAGTATAGTTTATATATATGAGTATAAAGTTAGATAGATATAGATATATATCGATATAGATGATACAGATATAGATATATGCATTTATATAATCATGTTTTTCATTTATTTAAAACTTTAAACAATTTTTTAATGTTTATTTATTTTTGAGAGAGAGACAGAGGGTGAGCAGGGAAGGGTAGAAAAGACGGAGACACAGAATCAGAAGCAGGCTCCAGGCTGTGAGCCGACAGCACAGACTGACGTAGGGCTCGAACTCAAAGACTGTAAGATCATGACCTGAGCTGAAGTCAGAAGCTTAACCAACTGAGCCATCCAAGGCACCCCTCTCTTAAAATTTCTTTAGACAATTTTGTTAATTCCTCTTGTAATTTTTAAATCTATTAGAAACATTAATGCATGGGACATATTGATGGGGTGCATCTTTTGGCAAATGAGTTACTTCTCTTTGTTCCCTTTCTTTGTTTTCACACTGAAATCTAATTAATTTATTTTTATTGCTTTGCCTATTTTCTTTTGTATTTAGCTGTTAAATTACTTCTCATTTCAAAATTAGCTTTAATAGTAACAATAGATATGTGTTGTATAAATCAATATTATTGGAATAATATTAAGGCAATCTGTAAATCTTGATATTTATAATGATTTGACTCTGCTCATGTTAATTTTGGCTAGTGATATGTTAGTGACATTAATTTAATAACTTAATCTATCAAAATGAAGGATTAAACAACATCCTATCCCTCAAGCCAATTTTCTTTTTTTTTTTTTAATTTTTTAAAATGTTTTTATTTATTTCTAGGAGAGAGAGAGAGAGAGACAGCGTGAGCAGGGGAGGGTCGGAGAAAGAGGGAATCACAGACTCTGAAACAGCCTCCAGGCTCCGAGCTGGCAGTCAGCACAGAGCCGGACGCGGGGCTCGAACCCACGAACCGCGAGATCATGACCTAAACGAAAGTCGGATGCTTAACCGACTAAGCCACCCAGGCGCCACAAAGCCAATTTTCTTTTTATAGAAACTGCATATTTTTATTCCTCCATTTCTAGATCTCCCTTTACTCCAAGTGTCAATGCATATGTATTTTAGGTCCATGTTTTACTATTATATTTTACATTAGGAACCAACTATTACACTGACTTAAGATTTTTCTTACCATATGTCTGTTACCACATTTAGTCCTATTTATTGGATTTATTTTTAATTTTGCTGTAAATAATCTTCTAATAGTTCTCTTTTGGAAGGTCTGTGATTAGGCAAATTTATGGGTATTGATATTTTAAAATGTCTTTACTTTTGCTCTATTAATCAATGGTTTAGATGGATATAAGATTAAGATTTAAATTCACCATCATGTTCTCTGAACTTGAAAAACTCCTTCTTGTGCATCCGCTGTTGAGGAAGAAGTCTGATTCTAATCTAATTCTGATTCTTTTGTAAGAAAGTTGTTTTTTGTCTCTTAAGAAGCTTTCACCTTTTCTTTTTATCTTCGGAGCTCTACATTTCTACCATGTATCTCCATATGTAGTTCTTTCTTCAGTTATGTAGGATTTTTGTATGTATATTTACTTTGAAGATGGAAATTTTTGTGGGAAATTGTCTTCTATGCTACTCTGATTATTGGATTCTCTTCATATATCTGGTGGTTCATTACTGCCTGCTCATGGTCTCATCTAATAACAGCTGTTCAAATTTTGTAGGAACTGTTTGCATGATTAGTTGTGAGAAATGGATAGACTATGCCTGTAGGAGGTGTAATTGTAGTTTGTCTTCTGGATTTTGGGCTCCATCACCTCTTAAAGAGTTGCTAGCTTCCTGGGATACTGTTCAAATACCTTTGCTAATGGGACGCCTGGGTGACTCACGTCTGACTTCGGCTTAGGTCATGATCTCATGGTTTGTGGTTGGGTTCGAGTCCCACCACGGACTTTGTGCTGACAGCTAGCTCAGAGCCTGGAGCCTGCTTCAGATTCTGTGTGTCCCTCTCTTCCTGACCCTCCCCTGCTCATGCTCTCTCTCTCTCAGAAATAAACAAAAACATTAAAAATTAAAAAAAAATACCTTTGCTAATTTTCTTGATTATCCAAACCAAGAAACGGAGGAAGGTCTAGTTCTTGTGAAGTTTATAGGCACCCAGAGAGGTCCCCTGGATATCATTCTGCTCCTCACATTTAATTACCTTGATCTATCTTTCATGATTGTTTATCTGTAAGTGTTCTATGCCAATGTTACCCTGCAGCCTCCCTGTCAATCCATTTCTACCTGCTTTCTGTTTTACAGAAATCAGTCCTCGTTTCTAACCTGCCACTGAAGGGTTGCTGTATATGCACAGTGCCTTGTGAGTAATGGCCTGCACAGCCTTTTTCTGTGTGTTGGGCCAGGCAAGCATTGTTTTCATTTTCCAACGCTGTTGAGATGATCAATTTAAAAATAGATTTTCTTCTCTTTTAAAGGATTTACTCAGGAAGCAAGCCAGAAGTATTTTATTAGTCATACATCTAACAGATCTCTTTACTGACGTTACCAATTATCTGTTGCTGTCATCTGTGCACAGCACAGATTCCTTTGTATAGAAAGATCATGACCTGTCATGACTATAAGATTATTATTGTAAGAAATTAGAAAATATCATTTTCCCTCTACTGTCTTTTTCTCTTCTTTGTGTATTTTCCAGGCCACAGTTTCTGGGGAAATTTGGAATATGCTGATTCTAAGTAAATGATTGTGTTCTTTTAGCTTTATCTAAAAATTTAGGATTAGAAGAATATTAACAGAGTTAGTTATTCATGAGAAGCAATAAAGGAAACTAGTTTATACTTTCTTAGCCTTTTCAGAGAGCTGTAGCTTGTCAAACTTTAATGTCTGAAATGGTTGGTTTGACTTGAAAGATTTTACCTGACTTATGTACTAAAGGTAGTTTGATCCTTACTACAGTTTTAGGAAACATAAACATGGCTTTCTAGGTAATTAGAAAGAACTTCAGGAAATAAGATGTGTTTCTTCCTATCCCCTACTTCCATTGACATAGAAAAAGAAAAGCTTTTAGAAGTGTGGTTTTTTTTTTTTTCATTTTAACTAATGTGACTCCACACAATGAGTTACTGAGCTGAACTTCCTCCTCTACACAGTCCATTATTCTGTAGTACTTTACGTACTAGCCAGTCCATCTGGAACTTTATCTAGTCACTTGCCAAAATCCTCCTCCTTCTTAAAGATGTTCTGACCCACCTCTGAGTTTTCATTTCCTCCCACTCTACCCAAGTGATGAGCTCTAACCTCTTACTTCCAGATGTCAAGCCCACCTACTCCCCTGAGATAAAATATCTGCAACAATCTTGCTTCACTGCCAACCATTCACCAAGGTAAAAATGAATTTTCATATCTCCATTTCAAATGTCAAAAGAACTCATTTTTTGACTGGAAAAAATTATATGCCTTTTTCAAACTTATCACCACCTACCAAATATATCAATTTGGATGTAAGAGATTATTTTATTTTAGTCTCAACCATTCTTACAATTCCTTCAGGGCACACACAGACACGTGCACACACACACCATATCCTGGTAAATTGTATCCAAATGGCCCTTTTCTACATATTAACTTATAGGGAAAAAATCATACTATTATGTCTTTAAGTTATTTGGAAGCAGAATTCCTCATATTTTCTCATATATACCTTGTATTTTAACTCTCCTTTTTATAATTTCTTATAGTATTGGCTGTTTTTCACATTCATAGAATCATATAATCTTAACTATAGAAGAGAACATATAAACTGTCTAATAAAGCTTCCCACTCCCAGTATGAGGGCTGAAATACATATAATTTTAGGTGATTACTATTTTGTGATAAAGTTTGCTCATTGTTCATTCATTTAATCAAGAAATGCTTATTGTTTCATTATGTCCCAAGACTAACCTAATGGCTGGACATAAGACAATTATCTGCATTTTCAAGGAAATTATATTTTAATGGGAAGAAATAAATAAGTGATAAGCAAAGTAAGTCAATAATATATATGAATGTGTAATCTAGGAATTTACCTATTTGCAAGTTAATTAGATAGATACCCTGTTACTGGTTCATGGTTGCTGGCTTAAGACATGAGACTTCTGGGTGAGAGACAAGGTACTCTTTTATGTACAGCATAGCAGGCACAGAAAGAAAATTAGCATATTTGGTTTGGGAATTATGCAGATAGGACAAGACAGATGCTACGCACAGGGTAGAGTTGCACAACCTCACATCAATATGGGATATTTCATAACAAGCAGTAAGCAAGTCTTATCTTTGTCTCAGAGAAAGAGACATTAACTTCTCGCTCAAGAGAGAGACTTCTCTCTTCTCTGTCAACACAACTCAGGAATGTCCCAGTTAGAGAACTATTAGGACTTTGCATTCTTGGTATATGCACCAAGATGTATAGAAGCACAAGTGATCCTTGAAGATGCTTTCCAAAAAGATGAGAGGTGACAACTATTGTGGAACAGAGAATCAAACAGATCAAAGTCATAAGAACAGAGGAGACAAGAAAAAGAGTGTGTCATTTGCAGAGTTGAAGAGTTTGGTCAATGTAGATAATATAGTCTAGATTATACTGTGGTAACAATTCCAAATCTCAGTGATTTATAGTGACAGATATTTTTGTTTCACTCACTATACATGTCAACAACAAATAATGGGTGGCAGCAGCCTTGGTTTATGACCATCATCTTTTTTCCTGTATGCAGATTAATGGAGGAAGGACATATTTTCTTAGTCATAATATTGATTGAAAGAGCGAAGTGTAACCTACTAAAGCTTCTTTCTCCCTTATATCTCATTGGCCAATACAAATCAGATGGCCAAGCCTAACCTTACACTAGGAAGAAGAAATGAATGCTGATGACAAAATTTACTACAGTAGTCTTTACTGAGACTACTAATTTTATTGAGAAATCTAACTTGGGTGTATAGTACAGGGAAACCTAGGCAGAAAAGCTAGAAAAACGACTTCAAGTTGACAGTCTGCCTGGGGTGTTGAGCGATATCAATGTGGGTACTGAAGATGGAGCAAAGCAGAAGGGAAATAATTCCTCTGGGGAAATAAAGAACGGCCATATGTAAGCCACTGTAAGGATTCTGTTATAATTTCAGTGAAATAGGGAATCACTACCATGCCATAATTAAAATGTAAAAGAGAAAGAATAGAAGCAGGAAGATTTATTCAAAGCTCCATTAATGGTGGCTCAGACCAGGGTGTAACACACTTTGGTGAGGAAATGGATGCTAGTTATATTTTGAAGGTAACAGCAATATGCTTCTGATAGATTGGATATGGAAGTTGAGGAAGGGAGAGAAAGACACACTGAGAGAGAGGCTCATTTGTGTCACACTTGAAAAGTTTCTATTATAAAAGGTTATGTATACTGTAAAATTTACATTAAATTCATACTAACATTAATTAATAATCATATTTTTAATCATCTTCATCTTTAACATAATTTGCCTTTTTTTCCTATTAGGCTCTATAGACCAGTACTAAAATTCTCACCATATGATTGTGCAGAAGAAATTAGAATTATCATATTTTCCTATTGGATTAATAACTACATTGTTAGGAAATGTCTATGTCTAGAAATACTCCTGCTTTAAAATCTGATTTATCGGATATTAGTATGGCTATATCACCTTCTTTTTGTTTAGAATGTGTATGTGTCCAACATTTTTACTTTTAAACATTCAAGGGCTGCTCCTTATACAGCTTACAATTGAGTTTATTTATTTAGTTATCTTTATTACAGTTTTTAAATTTTTAATTTATTTTAGAGAGAGAGAGAAAGAACATGAATTGGGGAGGGGCAGAGAGAGAGGGAGACACAAAATTCAAAGTAGGCTTGTGCTGTCAGCTCAGAGCCAGATGCAGGGCTCAAAATCATAAACCATGAGATCATGACCTGAGCCAAAGTCAGATGCTTAACCAGCTGAGCCACCCAGGTGCCCCTATTTAGTTTTTTATCCAGTCCAACAGCTTTGAATTCTAATTGGATTAATTTGTTACATTTAAAATTTTACTGCTCTATTTGTATTTTAATTTGGCATTTTATTATATGTTTTATGTTTTCCTAATAGTTTCATTCTTCTTTCTTATTTTTTAACCTATATGTTTTATTATTTTATTTTCCTTCTCTACTTTATGTATCCCTTGATTATTTTTTGTTGTTACCCTAGAGATTACAAGATTCATCGTTGATTTATTAGACTGTATTTCAAATTCGTAAATTTACCACTTTCCAGAAATCCAAAAATCTTATTTATTTTAACTCCATTTACCTATTTCCATCTTTTCTCATTTGTTTTGGTAACTTATTTTAAGTCTGCACATATTTTATACCATACAAAATATTGTTACTATTGCTTTTAAAGGTATAAATATTCACTTATATTCACTCTTATATTTCATTTTTCATTGTTTTTATTTTTCATGTCCGATATTGTTTATTTGTTACTCTTAGAAAATTTCATTTTTGACTGGACTCAGAGATAGAAGTAGAAGCTCTCAGAGAGAACAGCCCCATCTTTTGGAAATCTGTTCTTGGAATTTTTCTTTGGCCTCCTTCATTCTCTTGGTCAAACGTTTAGCATATTCTGCAGCCACTTCCTTATTTTTCTTAATATGTTGTTTCTTCATAGCAATACTCTTGACATACATGTTGGGGGATATGTGGAATAACAAGACAGTGAATCTTGAGTGCTTTCATTCTAGGTTTCTTACTACCTTTGTTCAGGGGCTTTTTTTTTTTTTTTTTTTTTTTTACAACATAGTGGCGGACATCATCTTCTTTAAAAAGAAAAGTTTGTGGATTCTGCTAGCTCTTTTGGGTCCCTGGTTTTAATACACAGTAGTATCAGTGAGTCCAGGAATATCCTTCTCCACTTTTCTTTTTTTTTTTTACAATGACCAAATTGAGAGTCCTGAGATTCATATCCACAATGCAACACTGAACACACAGGTGCTTTCTTTCTCCAGTCCTCCTTGGTGTGCATCATGCATCCTTTTACTCAATAGCAGATGGACGCAGTCGTGGGTCAAGATACCTTGCTTCTTGGGGAAGCCTTATTTGTCATTGTCATCACTGAATTTACACTGATTCACACCATATAACCCTTCCATTCTTCACCCAGATCATCAGCAGCAATTTCTGTGACCACATACTTCTCAAAGAAGGTATGTAGTTTATGTTTATCATCCACATCAATCAATTTCTGGCAGCCAGTAGCTGGGAAAGAGATATTCATCCTGTAGCAGCCTCTAACCTCTGAGGCACCACTAAGAAGAAGTAATCTTTCTACTGTTTTTCATTCCTGCTTGCATTACTAGCTCAATCATAAGTCATTTTTCTTCAGCCAGAAAAATCCCCTTTAATGTTAATTTTAGTAATAATTTCTTTCCAATGAATTGTCTGTCCTTGGGCTGAAAAGTATATGTACTTTTTCTTAATTTGTGAATCTTACTTTTGCTGATTATAGAGTTATGACTTGCTACTACTGATTTTAGAACTCTAAAGATGCTGTTCCACTGTGCTTTGCTGAAAAGTTGATTCTCAGTCTGCTATTCCATGTATAAAAGCAAGGTAGGCATTTTTCCTGGAGGTTTTTAAAAATAATCTTTTAGGTTTTCCAATCCCATCATGAGGTGTGGTTTTTATTGCATATATATTGTTCAGAGTTAATAATATTTTATTACTAATTTCAATCATTGCATTTATTTAGTTACAGAATTTTCATTTGATTCTATTTAATAGACTCTCCTTCTGTAGTGAAATTCCCCTTGATTTTCTTGAACATAGTGATCATAATTCTTTTCATATTCTTATCTGGAAAGTCCTATATTTGAGTCACCTGTCTGTTTCTACAATCTGGGGGATTTTTCTCCTGATTTTCAATCATTTGGTTATATCTTCTGGTATGCCTAGTGATTTTTTATTGTATGCTAAACCTTTTATATGAAAATTTATGGAATATTTTTTACCAGAGATTTTTATCTAGCAATAAATTAAAATATGGGTGGTTTACGTTGTTTCAATTAAAAAAATTGAAATCATTTTTGTTTATATTTATTTTGTTTATATATGTTTTGAAGGCTGGCTTATTTCTGATGTCCTTTTAAGCCTAGGAAAGTTCAGGGTGCCTGGGTAGCTCAGTTGGTTAAGCATCTGACTCTTGATTTTGTCTCAGGTCATGATCTTATGGTTCGTGAGTTTGAACCCTGAATCAGGCTTTGTGTTCACGGTGCAGAGCCTGCTTGGGATTCTTTCTCTCTCCCTATATCTGCCATTCTCCTACACTCTCTCTCTCTCTCTCAAAATACAGAAACTTAAAAAAAACAAACCTGGGACAGTTTTTTTTTTTTTTTTTAATAGGTCCTTATGAGGGCCTTTTGTCCTTGGTGAAGACTCAATTCTATTTTTTTTCCTTTGTTGTAACATTATAATACTGATAAAATGTGTTTCATTTTTAAACTCCTTATCAGATGTTTTCCAATTTTTTTTCTAAATCTGGCCCACACAAGAGTAGCTTAGGAGTTAGGAAATCCCTGAAGGGAAAATTGTGCAGAGAATATTGGTCTCATTTCTCTGAGATTTCCTTTATTTGCTGGGATATTGGAATCTCAAATTTTTGCTGTCTTGGTGGTCATGAATTCCAGCTTTTTATCTCTTGAACACAGTTTGCTCACTAAAACCTTCAACCTGATACTTTTTGCTAGCCTTTATGCTCATTGCTTTGAGTTACCAAATGTCCCAAGGAAAAAATAGCAGTGGCAAATGTATGACTTATTTTAATGCATTTTTCTTCTCTCCTAGGTCTCCTTGGCTATTCTCCAATCTCTCCAATTGGCTGTTTTGATTTTGTGTTTTGCAGTTTATTAATTTTTTTGTGTAGTTAACCTAAGCAGCATTATTACTGTCATGCAACCTACTTTGTTATAGTTAGAAACAGACATCTGTCAAACATTATTTTTATATGTTATAATTTAGAAGTTAGATTATAGGTATATGAGTCATATTATCATGCTTTGAAGGCCAACTTTACTATTTCTCTGACACTTGACTATAAGCAAGTTATTACTCACTCTTGGCCTCAGTGTCTTTATATGTAAAATGGATATAACAGATTTCCTACTTCCTGGAGCCGTGGTGAGTAAGTATAAGAGTGCTGTATGCAATGTGTTAAGCATAGAGCTTGGCACTTGTGAAGCACAAATACAAGTTACAACTATGAATATTATTTCGCTTCTGCTCCACAGGTATTCATTCACTCCTCATTGAGCAGAGAGGAGAGATATTACAATACTTTTTTTTTAATTTTCTTAATGTTTATTTATTTTGGAGAGAGAGAAAGAGAGAAGATGAGGGGCAGAGAGAGAGGGAGACACAGTATCTGAGGCAGGCCTCAGGCTTGGAGCTATAAGCACAGAGCCCTACGCAGGGCTTGAACTAAAAAATAGCAAGATCATGACCTGAGCTAAAGTCAGACACTCAACAGAATAAGCCACCCAAGTGCCCCACATTACTTTTTAAATAAACTCTTTTTTTGCAATTTTTTGCAATTAAAACCTTTTTTTTAGTAACCAAAAAGGTATTTAATAATCTGTACAAGAATGAGTTCAGTGATTATTGCCAAATTTGCTAAAGTGAATTTTTAAATCATTCCTTTTAAAATCCGACTGTTTTTTCTCTCTACTATCCTCTGTACCTTAAGTGTTCTGCAAAATTTTCCTAATATTACCTGTGGTAATACTATACCATATATACTTTTTTGACCTTGTTTGGTGTACAGTTTTGTACTGTTATCTATTGAACAGTAGACGTATAGATCATCAGAAGACGTAAAATAGTAAGTCTAGTAAAATAACTTGCTACAGATATTTCAAAAGATAGAAATACTTCCAGATTACATATTTATTAATTTCAGAGACCAATTATGGCTTTTAATAGGAAACACTAGCCTGTGCAAACTTTTGAGAACCTTTGCACTATAAAAATTGCATTAACGTCTTTTGTTACTTGAAAACAACTGATGTCATAGTTTGGTTTTATGATTAAAGCTTCCAGGTTCTTTGGTGAGAGAGATATCTCAGAGAAGGCATAAACTAGGAAAACCTCTCTTTAAGGGCCTCTTGCCTGCCCTGGTCAATTAGATCATTTTTAAGACAAATCCTGGTTTGTTGAAACAGGAGGTGTACCTGTAACAGAACTTTGTCTAGCTCTGTTTCAGTTCTTTGTCTAATCCTAGTTTTTCACAAGCTCCGTATATAACCGCTAGAGTATCTTTCCTTATACTTTCTCTCCCTGACTTTTATTTAGATCTTCTTTTCTTTCAGATTCTTTCCTCAGAGGACTTAAGTTTGACTTTTCTGCTTAAGTTCCCTCTAAAATTCTCTGACAATATTAATCTTTCATCAACACAGTGTAATAATTACTTGGAACTCTCTAGATAAGCTCTTTCTCTCTAGTTCCTAGAGGGTACCTTGGCAACAACACAGTATAAAAACCAAGCTTTCATTGAAAGAGATGAACCCAAGCCTATTTAAGAGAAAAATATAGGGTACCGGAAGTAGTGATTAAATATTTAATACTGTTCTTCTAGAGTAGCCTTCGATTTGGATTGACAAAGTCATGATGCACAATAGATTTCACTCAGCACCAAATTGGCTTAGCTGGAAGGAAAAAACACAACAATGTTATCTGTCAAAGTTGTGGTTAACAAAAATATTCCCATAGTAATAGAGCTTATACAATGTTTAAATAAGGCATTCATAAATTTTATTAGTCAAAATATTGAAAACAATGAAACACCATTCACTAGCCAACCTAATAGTCATGGTACTGTTATTGAAAATTATGAAAATATTTATTGTCAGTTTTGAGTATCTTTTCCACTGCCATCATTCCAAGAAAGTGCCTCTGTACTGAGGCTGATGATATCATTATGGATCTCTGAATAATCTGATTATTGGAGCAAATTCTCTTGGAAATCTTCCCAGAAGTAGTTTGCAATTGTCCTGTAAGCAGGAACATCTAGAAAAGTCAATTCGTTTGCCAGTCCCTACAAACATTTTAAAGCTGGTATTTAAGAGAGGCCCATGGCTACTTTGATTTTACAAATTTCACAAGGTGATAATTTTCCAGACATCAGAATTAAAGACAATTCAGGAAATGACGAATTTTGGGGAATATAAAGCCTCACGTAAGAACATTTAAAAAGGATCCAGTAACTTTCCAAAATGATAAACCAGGCCTTTCTTTATACACATCAGAGGAAGAAGAGAAGGAAGAAGGTGACGATAGGGATAGTAGGCAAAGCTGAATCGAAAGACTTTGGCAGATGTAATTTGATCTTCCACTGCCCCTGGACATGGATCATTTAATGAACTAATCTTTCTCGCATGTTCTGTAAGAATGGAATATATGCTATATCTCTTGTAAGATGTGCCTGGAACAGTGGATGTAGGTACAGACAGAGGAAGGAGGAGTGAAACTTGCCAACTTCACAGTCTAAGATGATGTGGATGTGTACCCATGACCTTATTCTAGAAGGTGCTGACTACTCCTTAGAGAATTCAGTTCTCATTGCATTATACTTTAGAATCAGCATCTGTAAAGGTGATTGAAATAGTATATTAGAATATTCCCTATAAACAGGAGAAGGAAAAGCCTTCCTGGGTTATATAGATGGAACTTTTCTTTTCCCATAAGAAGTGCATGCCTCACTTAGATAAAGACAGAAACATCCTCTTTTGTAGTCATTAGGTCTAATGCTTTTTTGAACTCTCCTGGATGAAGCATCTGTAACTTCCAAGACTATATCTGTGTGACTGGGGTAATTCTTTGTATACCCCCACTTTTCTCTGTGCTTTCAATGAGAAAATAACGAATCCTGAGTACAGATAAGTGAAGAGCTTGGAAGCCATGATGCTTTGTATAGGTTACCTGTTGGAAGACAATGCAATCATTTGTGCTATTGCCTACATACCTCGGTATACTTAAAGATTTCTACTCCATGACCACTGGGTTTCAATAAACTGGCTCAGGATCATAGTAAAAAATAAACAGACTGAATCAGAATCAGGTCCATGGGGTCTCCTTTTTAAAAAAAAATTTTTTAAGTAGCGCTGTCCTCTGGAAGTACTTTCTCTATCCCTAATGAGCTTGTGCTTTTACCCACCAAACTTAACATGGTTATTTTCCATGTCCATTTCCTGCATATTTTGTTGTTGGTCCAAAGTATTTTTTTCTCTGCCTTTCATGTTAGTATATGTATATATTTTTAAAATTTCTCATTGTGCCCTAGTACCTATATTAAAATATAAAATAAGAGAAGATTAAATGTATAAAAGGAAAAGTCAGCAACCAAGAGCCTAACACACACACACACACACACACACACACACACACACACAAGCAGGTGGGTTAAAAGGTCAAAAAGGAAAAGAATATGAGGTTTCTGGAAAGGGTTTAAATATAAACAGCCCCCCGACCTTGGGTTCAAATAGAGTGAATGGAAGGGTTGGACCTATTTATTAAGGCAGACGATTTGAAAAACTTAATCCTTGGCTAAACTAAAAAACATCCAAAGAAGGCAGTATTTGAATGTCTACCCTCAAGTCCAAGAGGAGGAATCTCTAGGGATATTTTGGAGAGAAGAAACTCTATTACAACATTTTCCTGGCCTGAAACCCCACTTAGGAGGAAGTGAACAGAGCCCAGCCCCAAGGCCAAATTTCAGGCTCAAGTGGATGGACTGCCAGGACGTCCTACACACCGGACAAAGGCAGTGAAGCCAAGACAGCCCACATTCCCATGCTTTTAAAAAATGGGGAACCTCAAGGGGGTACTTGATTTATGTGGAATAACTGGCCTGCCCAAATACATTTCAGAATTAAGACCCTTTCCAACACTCTCACCTGGGATTGAGGACTCTGGAAAATGTTGGTGGAAGAAGGAAATAGATTAAATTGCTCCTTGGCCAATGCACTGAGACTCCTGGAAAAGAGCCTAAGGTTGGGAAAATAACAATAGCCAGTGGCTACTGAGCACTTATTGTGTGCCATGCCATAATAGTTTTTCTCTGTTTTTTAAAAATGTTTATTTTGAGAAAAAGAAAGGCAGAGAGAGAGGGGGAGAGAGGCAATCCCAAGCTGCACTGAGAGCACAGAGCCTGGTGCAGGGCTTGGTACCATGAACCCTGAAATCATAACCTGAACCAAAATCAAGAGTTGACTGCTTAACTGACTGAGCCACCCAGGCACCACTATGCCATAATAGTTTTACATGTAGAATCCCCTCCTATGTTCACAAAATTCCTACAAGTCATATGCAATTATTACTTCAGTCTCTACAGATGAGGAAGCTGGAGCCTAGACTGGCTATTTAATCAGTGAATGTACTATGAAAATGAAATGAACACCTAGTAAATGGTAGATGCAGGAATTAAACCCAGGTTTGACTAATTTAGGGTCTGCATTCTTGACAACCTATTGAGTTCAAAAAATGAGCCACTGCAAGGAAGATAATCATGAGTTGGGAAGCAAACCTAAAATCCATATAATCTGTATGATTCTCTACTCAGATTAATGAATCTCATAAGTAAAAAAAAAAAAAAAAGAAGAGAAAAAAAAGTCTTTCAAGCAGGCTTCCAAAGAAGACTGTTTAGAATTCATCTATAAAACAATAAGAATTTAGGGGACAAACTATTACAGGGTTCTATTTGCATATTTACTCAGGATCCAAAATTTGGAACCTCAATGAATTGGTTAGTCCTCATTCTAACTGAACTAATCTCAAAGGACAGTTAGTCCTTTGCCAACTGCTGTCAATCTAATTTATTGATCTTAAAATTAAGAAAAGGAAGATTTCAAATTAAGTTATTAAAAGATGTTTCCTATGCTATTGCTATGCACAGTCACAAAAATTCTCTTAATCTAATGACTAACTCAGTGGTTAGCATAAAATATGCATTCAATAAGTATTTTTAAAATAATGAGGTAGGTAGTATTTCCCTCATTTTACAGATGTGACAACTGACACTCCAAGAAAACTTACCAATGACCGCAAGACCTCACGTAGGATTCAAATTTAGTTTTTCTAACTTCAAAACCCATACATCTGGTACAATATCAAAAGCCACAAAATTACAACATTATGTTGTTATAGAAATGAGTAAAGTGAGCAGAAAGGAGATTACAATTGTGCAGAGTCTTAAATAGTGAGCGAAACCTCTCATGGAATGAAAATTAATTGTGTATAGGAATGTGGAAGAGAGTGGAGGGAAATATTCTTGGCTGCTGCTTCCAAATTTGTTCATCTCCTAGCACATATACTATTTTTACAGCACACTGTGGGAAATGAGGAAGTAATTCTCAGTTGGAGGCAACTTCCCTGAGTGCTCTGGCCAGACCTAACTCTGACCAGCCACGCTGTGAGTTGAAAGGATCCATATCTTACCACACCTTTCCACTGGATGCATGCACTATGCCAGATTTATCAGTTGACAAGCTTAGTTCTGGGAACATTAAAATAGCATGCAAAAATGTAGATATGAGGAAATAGATGAAATATTTTTGAAGCCTTGAGAAGTTCAGCTTGGTTTAGGAGATATGGTAGGAGATGGTATTGGAGAAGTTGTTCCGGAGTCAGATTATAAAGTTTCTTAAATGTCATGTACTGGGATTGCAAAATTATAATATGCAAAGCAAACAAACAAAACCCCCCAAAGCCCAAACCTAAAATAGTACACAGTAATGGAAAAAAGGATTTTCCTTTTTAAATTTTTTTCTTAAATATCATTTTACATAATTGAAATTGTATTTATAACTCAGAGATTCTTGCTGTGATGCAGAAAGTGTATTAGACAAAACTTCCCTCTGAGATCAACTATTAAAACTGAGTAAAATGAAACAAATTAAAACAAGAACTGTTTAAAATTATTATTCAGTAATTGAGGCAACAAGAAATCGAGGAACCAAATTCCTGAAAAGAAAGTTAGTGCATTGAAACAAACTCTCCATTTGTCTCTACGTTTTCACCTTGACTGTTAGTCCCTAGCCCTGAAATTAGAAAATGATCACAAAGCAGCAGCCTAGAAACTCTTAGAAGACAAAACAATTGGACTTAACATTATTAGAAGAGGTATAATTTGAGAAACTCCTATCAAGGGACTTCAGGAAAGTGACTCTGACAATCTACATATGATTTCTACCCTAAGGACTTACTTACTGATTCTGAGACAGAGAAACTGTGATATTCTGCTCAGAAGCTAAATAGTTTGGCTGAGATTTTGAAAATCTCCTGATGCTGGAGAGACAAAAAGCAATGTTCAGCTCCCCCAAATAAGAATTATCCCATTTAAACACTTTAGATTTTTTTACATTGAGATTCCTGCAAGTGTTGCATACAAGGAGTAAGAACCAACTAAAAATAGACCGGGTTTGCCTAGATGGAAGTGATCTGCCTATCCTCAGATTGGATTGGAAAAACAAACACACTAAATCTTCTTTGGAGGAAGATGTCTAAAGCCTTTACAATTCTTTTTCTACATATTTTCCAAAACTTACAAAATATGTCCAAAAAAGCAATCAAATAACCAGAACAAAGAAAAAAATTACACATTCTTACATAATGGAGATTAATATATTTAATAAAATAAATGACAATTTGAAAAACCACACCAAACAGCAACAGTATTTAAAAGAGAAATCAAATAAAAATAAATAAATAAATAAAATAGAAATCAAATATAAAGCTTAGATTATTGAAACTGAGTATTTAAAGATGGGTTTAATGGCAACTTAAGAATTGCAGAAGACAGGATCAGTGATTGGATTATAGATTAGTAGAAAATAATTCAGAATGAAGCATAAATATAAGGATGGAAAATACACAAATCTAAGAAATATTTATAAACTAATTAGAAACTATTAAAATTAAAATTTTGCAATATTGTTGAATATATGCTCTATATAGATTAATTACATTTATATACTAGCTACAGACATTTAGAAATAAAAGTTGAGAGAAAAATCAATTTATAATAGAAAGTCACCAAGTACGTAGGAATAAATCTAATGAAAATTATAATATCTCAACACAGTAATCTATAAATTGTTACAAGAGAAATCAAAGAAAATGTTAATAAATGGAAAAAAAGCACTGGCCAGAGATTATTCAGTATTCTTAAGATGCCAATTTTCTCTAAATTTATCTATAGTTTCAATGCAATTTCAGTTAAGGTCTCAACCACTTTTTTTTTTTTTTTTTTTTTTTTTTATTTATTTCTAGGAGAGAGAGAGAGAGAGACAGCGTGAGCAGGGGAGGGTCAGAGAGAGAGGGTGTCACAGACTGAAACAGGCTCCAGGCTCTGAGCTGGCAGTCAGCACAGAGCCCGCCGCGGGGCTCGAACCCACAAACCGCGAGATCATGACCTAAGCGAAAGTCGGACGCTTAACCGACTAAGCCACCCAGGCGCCCCTCAACCACTTTTTAAAGTGACCTTGAGGGACGCTGAACCCTTGTAAACCACTTAGTGGGAATACACATTTTTATAACTATTTTGGTAAACTGACAGTATCTATAAAGCTTTGTGTATGCATACCTTATAACCTAATAATTTCACTCCTAGATATGTAATCAAGAGAAACACATACCATTGTACACTAAAAACAGGTGTGAGAATATTCACAGCAATACTAGTCACAATAGAAAACAGGACACAAATCTTCATTAATAATATTTGTACATCTGTATGATAGGTTGATATACAGCAACAATAAAGAAAAACTCTACTGCTGTACATAACAACTAGGTGAACCTCACTGATGGACGATTCAAAGAAGCCAGACATGAAAGAATACCTATATTTGGTGATAGAGATGAAGTGCACTTGTGATGAGCAGCGGGTATTGTATGGAAGCCCTGAATCACTGTATTGTACACCTGAAACAAATAAAACATTGTATGTTAACTACAGTGGAATTTAAAATTAAATAAGTAAAAAACAATAAAAAGAATACCTATATTTTATAATTTATTTAAAGTTTAAAACTGGCAAAATAAATCTAGTTGATAGAAGTGAGGAAATTGGTTAATACTGGAGGGCATTTTAATTGGTAGACTGTTAGTAGAGAGGCTTTCTGAATGTTCTATATATTCTGTATGTTCTATTTTTTCTTCGGTTTGTTAGTTACATAAAACTATGTTCCCTTTGCAAAAATGTATTAAACTGTGCGTTTCAAATGTGTATACTTTATGTTGGTTATATTTCAATAAAAAGTAAAAATCTTTATGCAAAATGTAAATAACCTTTATATATTTTATTACACATCCATTAAAACCTTTTGGTCATGGTACTGCCATCACTCCAAACTAAGCTGTATAAGGTTGTCCTGTCTTGGGTTTCAGCCACCTACTCACATCTCTCTCTCTCTCCTTCCTTGATCCTCACAGACCATAAAAACCTGAAAAAATAAGTTCACTTCTTGGGCTCCTGTTTTTACATATGTAAAATATAAAGATTGGGTTACATTACTTCAAACGTTCTTTCATTTTATTGAACCTTTCTTTATATCCCTGTCACTCGAGTCTTCCTCGCATATAGTTTTCATTACTTCCCTGAACAAATTCTGACAGTATCTTCATCAGGAAATTTAAATTTTTCTGCTTGGTTCGGAAGGCAAAATTTCTACCCATCCATTCCTCTCTCTTATCTTATTTGTCTGGAATCATCAGTGCCCCATGAGTCCTATGTATTTATATTCTGTTGTATCTTCCTTTTCTTCCTGTCTCTTTGATGTCTGCTAGCTGTTTAAGTCCCCATCCAAGCCTTCTTTCTCCAACCAAATTCTCTTACTATTCTAGCGCTCTTCAATATGCCTATTTTCAAATACTTTGCACGTAGTGTGGTATAATCTGCTGTCATCCATTTGCCCTACCTGTGACTGATCTATTTTCCCAAGGAGGAATCAGCTCCTTAAGAAGAGGAAGGCCATGCCACTAATTTGGCATGTGCAGTCTTCTGATGTAAAGTACATTTTCCAGTTTTATTAAGATATACTTGACATACAGCACTGTATAAGCTTACAGTGTACAGTGTGATGATTTGACTTACATATATTGTGAAATGACTATCACAATAAGTTTACTTTATATCTACTACTTCATACAGATACAAAAAATTCTAAGAAAAAATTCTAAGAAACAAACAATTCTATATACCACTGTTAACTATAGTCTTCATGTTGCATATTACATTCTTAGTACTTATCTTATAACTGGAAATTTGTGCCTTTTAAAAAATGTTTTATGGGGCCCCTGGGTGGCTTAGTCGGTTAAGTGTCCGACTTTCGCTTAGGTCATGATCTCACGGTTCGTGGGTTCGAGCCCCGCGTCGGGCTCTGTGCTGACGGCCAGCTCAGAGCCTGGAGCCTGTTTCAGTCTGTGACTCCCTCTCTCTCTGACCCTCCCCTGCTCACGCTGTCTCTCTCTCTCCTAGAAATAAATAAAACATTAAAAAAATAATAAACATTAAAATGATTTAAAAAAAAAGAAAACAGGTAATAGTTTCATGGGCTTGGAATTCACTTGGCTTACAACATACCCAATCAGCCAAAATAACCTGCCTAAGGTAACAGTGGGATGGTCTATTGAAAACTTAGGTGTAATACCAGATGGGAAATTATACNAGCCTGTTTCAGTCTGTGACTCCCTCTCTCTCTGACCCTCCCCTGCTCACGCTGTCTCTCTCTCTGTCTCCTAGAAATAAATAAAACATTTAAAAAAAATTAAAAAATAAAAAAAATAAATAAAATAAATAAAAAATGTTTTATTTATTTTTGACAGAGAGAGAGAGCAGAAGTGGAGGGTGGGCAGAGAGAGAGAGAGAGAGAGAGAGAATCTGAAGCAGACTCCAGGCTGTGAACTCTCAGCACAGAGCCTGGAGCAGGGCTCAAAACCGTGAACCATGAGTTCATGATCTGAGCTGAAGTCAGACGCTTAACAGACCAGCCACCCAGGCACACTGTAAGTTTATGGCTCTTAATTACCTTCATCTAATTCCACAGCCCCTATCTTTTTATCTATTTCTGATCTATCTGCTCTAATACACTGTCAGATTCTGAAAGCCAGGCTTCTAATTGTATTATTGTTTATTTCCTTACAATTTAAGCCTAATGTCCTGCACAGAGAAAACCTTCAGTATACACTTATTGATTTTTTTTCCTGGTTCTTTCAAAGAAACAGCCATTTAGTATTAGAAACTAATATCATGAAAGTTTCCTGTATTCAAATGCTTTCATGATATCACATTCTCTACATAAAATCTTCAAGAACTTACCATGGGCCACAACCCTGTGGAACCCTGTGGAACCTTGCCCTTGCCTAATTTTCTGGCACTCCCCACCTCCTCTGCTCCTTCTAAGCCTTCAGCCTTATTCTTCCCTCTGTCCAGAATGCTCTTCCTCCAGGTCTTCACAGTACCTGACTTTTTACATATTTTAAATCTTTCTTCAAATGTTACCTTCTTCGAGAAATCAGTATCCATCTTTACACACCCTATGCAATATTTTATTTTGTTTTCCTCTGTAACGTCACCTAGACCAACCCCAAATGTTCCTACTCAAAGGTAGGAACTTTGAGTTTCTTATTTTTTGTATTATCTCCAAACCTTACAAATACAATGTGTTCAATAAATATGAACTGAATAAATATATACAGAAATGAACAAGTGGAGTAAACCCTGAAAATAATGATTGAAAAAAAAAATCCTAAACCAAAGTATATATTCAAACTGAATTGAAAACATAGGTTCAGATTCTGAGGGACAAAGAAATATATCAACTATATAAGAAGATGATACAACCTCGGAATTTGTGGTTATAATTAATAAAAATGGGGTGAATGTGAGTTGTGGACAAACTGTTCTTACAAAATGATAGAAGAAGTGATAGTATTTAAAAACCTCTCAATTCAGCCTGAGTTGAATATTGAGCTATTTAGTAAGTAATGAATAAAGTTGATTATCTATGTCTGATTTTATTATAAAAAGCAGTGCGTCTGGGAGCCAGATGTCTTTAGAATCACATTATAGACAATAACTCTTTAAGCCTTCAATACAGGTGGAAACAGGAATCAGTATCCCATTTAGCAGACTTTAAAAGTTGAGGTAGTAAAAGCAAATGGTTTGTCTAACATTTCAACATTTATTTGAGGCTGTCATGTTGAATTTCAGTTCAGAGACACATGTTTGTTCCTGAATTTACCATATAATTTATTACATAATTTATGTTATGAACATAAATTTCAACATAGTGAGAGGGGCATCACACTCTGCACTCTACAATAGATTTCTTTTCTGTTACCATCCAATTATGGGTAACCAGAAAGGCAATGAATACAGCACTGTATATGAAATGTTGACATATCTCCCATTTAATTTATTCAAAAAGTAAGGTTAGGAGCTGGTTCAGGTTCAAGAGTGGCTGACTTATGGAAACACATGGAGTCAAGCCCAAATTAGAATCTTAAAGGAAGTATAATGCACTATGAAAAGAGCAAGTTGGTTTGTGGTAGCAAAGTTGTAGCATGTACCAATTTGGTGACTCCTGACAAATCACAGAGAAGCATTCTTTTAATTCAAAATATATGTATTATATATATATATATATAATATAAATATTAATGATACATAATCATTTTTCTTCTTGTGAGCCACTTCCCATAGATTTATCCTTTATTTTCATTTATTTTTTTTATTCATAGATATTCAAAATTCTACTCTCTTCCTTCCCCCCGGCTCAAGAAAGTTCCAGCTTCTGAGTTGCTAAAGTAAAAACAATTGTTGTTAAAACGGAAAATAGAGGCAATTTGTATCATTGGCCCACCACAATTTGGCTCAGGTCGTCCAGTCTCTGCTCTTGTGAGAATGAAGCCAGACCACACACTGAGGCTGAATTACAACACTTCAAAAAGAAGAAAAACACTAATGGAAAAAGTCAAATGGATTTCCAAATAGGAGGTGGTAGACAGTGCAGAAACCTCTTAGCACAGCTCTTAGGAGGGCTGAACTCTGAATCTGAGGCCCCAACACGCAATCTTGAACTTGCATTCCCATGCTTCTGTGGCTGTAGGACAGGAAACGTCCATTCCACGGCACATTCTACTAGTCCATCTGCTTGAGGGGAATGCATTTTTAGAACTTTTTATCCCAATCCCCACTTTTTGCAAATTGATCCTGTCATTTATGAAACTAAAAATGAGAGCTGCATGGAATATTTTCTTCCATAAAACTATTTCAGCAAGTGAATGAATAAATTAGGCAACGAATCATTACAAAGAAGATGTTAAGTTGCTAGTGACAGAGAAACATAACTTCTGCTCTCTTTGGCACAAAACAGCTTCCTAAATCCTACAATCCAAGTAAGTGCTGATAAATTGTGGGAAGGAGAGGGGTGAAGATGTGTTTTAGGGACAACTCAGAAAAGGTACTTGATTCTTTCTGGAATGTTCTCCATCTCTTATCTCTAGTGTAGACACTTAGGATACACTTGTGAACAGAAGAAAATACTATCCCTTCTTTCAGAAATGCTAATCAAAATGTAAAGACGGCCACAGATGCAAAATTAGAATTTCTGTGAGTACTAGAACAGAGACATACATGTTAACATGGGAGCATATAAAAATGTATGGATTGACTAGAAAAGCAGGGGAGGCTTTCCTAAAGAAATATGACAGACTTGACATCTACTGTGTGCAGATAAGTCTCAGAATCACGAGGAAAGTTTGTATCCTGAACACGGCCAGGATGAGAAGTCTTCCCAACACTATCATTTGGTTAGACCTGGGAAGGTTAGGGTCATTTGGCCAGACATATATGTTTCCATGGCTCTTTCACAAATATTATGCAAACTTCTGAAAATTTGTATCTCATTTGGCATGTAAGGAGTCCTTTGGGGAATAACACAAATAGGAGATTGAGAGATGCTTTAAATCTAATCAGAAGAAATAAAAGGGAAAAGTAGAGGAAAGAAGTCATAGGGAAGAAAATGAACATTTTTAAGTGTCAGATAGAAGCTAGATGCTGTATAAAAGTTATCTCACTTAATCTCCCCCCAATACTATGGCCATTCATTGTAGTTATCTCCATTTTATAGATGTGGAAATTGAGGCTTCCAAGAGTTGAGTAATTTACGGACGGTGACAAATCTAGATAATATTCTAGGATTTGAACACAGGACTCTGGCTTCAGACTCATGCTCTTATTTTTTCCATGTACAACATTTCCTCTCTAAAGAAATGTTAATAGACCTTAGGAGTAGGTAATATGTATTAGTCTAAACTCTGCTTCTAATCCAATTTAAATAAAGGAGAATGCTGCTGAGAACTTAATCCAATTGTATTATCCTAAGAGAGAAATTGTAGAGATTTGCCTTCACTTGGTGCGTGATTGAGAAACATCATTTCTCTCATCCTAGTCATGCCCTGAATTTCCTCTTGTAAAAATAGACTGCGTCCTTCCCTACCTTGAGACAGGATCTGCTGGATTAATAACACTTTTCTATCTTCCAGGCATAGCATTCATCAGTGTGGCAGACATTATAGCTTGATTTCCAGAATGCTTAAATATAATCCATTTCTCCTCTTCCTGATTTTATCAAAGAGGTTGGAAAAGATAAAATAACCCATTTCCCAGAATCCCATGTGGCTAAGAGTGGCCATGTGGACCATTTCTGGCCAATGAGATACAAGGTTGCTGAAGAGACTCTTAGGATAGATTTTGTTTCCCTGATAAGAATGCATAGACAGAGTTGGCTTGTCCTTTTGCCAGTTTGATCTCTTGCCAGCTGAAATTCAGATGTAGTACCTGAGATGCAGCACCCATTCTGTAACCACAGTGCAATAAGCATGAGGACATAAGCCAATACCAAAGATTTTGGAACAGAAAAATGGAAAGAGCTTGGGTTTTGAGCCACTTCACTGGCTATAGGCTGTTTCCCTTAGTTTTGATATTGGAGGAAATATAATTTTCCACTTGTGTGAGTCACTATTATGAAGTTACTTTCTGTTTTACTGACAAAGCACTCCTGACGGATAAAGTCAGAGTCATGTATGTAAAACCAGCCAGGCCAATTAAAATCCTTTCTCAAGGTTTTTTTACTTGAGCAAGAAGAGTGATATTCTTTTTAATGTTTTACCTAAAAAAGTGATCACATTCTTTGTAGTTGTTGCCATTCACCAAAACAGGATAAACCCCCAACAAAATTTAGTAGGATGTTTAGATTGATGATGTTTCATACACACTAAGAGGATATGAAAAAATAAGGGATAAATCAGATATACTATACCTATATAAAAACAATAAAACATTACTGGAAGTAATGAAAGAAGACCTCAATAAAAAGAAGAGACATACATTGAATAGAAGATGGAGAACTCATATATTAATATGTACATTCTCGTCACATTAATTTTTTAAATTTATTTATTTTGGGGAAAAGCACAAGCAGGGCAGGGGCAGAGACAGAGAGACAGAGGATCTGAAGCAGGTTCTGGACTGACATGCTGACAGCAGTGAGGCTGATATGGGGCTCAAACTTACAAACTGCAAGATCATGACCTGAACTGAAGTTGAACACTCAACCGAGCCACCCAGGTGCCCCTCCTCACATTAATTTATAGATAAAAAAAAAATTACAATGAAAATCTCAGGAGGCTTTTTTTTTGTAAAAAGTGTCAAACTGATTAAAAACTTTATACAGAAATGACCTAGAATAGTCAACACAACTTTTGAAAAGAATGAAATAGTTGGAGGACCAATACTTGATTTCAAGACTTTTAAAGTTATACTAATCAAGACCTAGCATCAAAACAAGAAAATAGATTAATTAAATATAATAAAGAGTCCAAAAATAGAACCACACATATAAGAACAATTGATTTTGGCAAACACACAAGAACAATTCAATGGAAAAAGTAAAACAAGTGGTGCTGTAACAATGGGCTATCATTTTGCAAAATGCAGATGTCATTCCATATCTTGCCTCATATATATGAAGTAACACTAAATGGATCATAGACCTGAATGTGGACCCAAAAATACAGAACTATGAGAAGAAAACATGGAAGAAAAGTTTTATGATATGGGGTTAACCAAAGATTTTTTGGATATTACACTAATACAGTGGATGGCTGATAGTATTTCAGTGTGATTTTAATTTTCATTTCCCTAATGACTTATGATGTTTAGTATCTTTTCTTGGGCTTGTTATTTTTATGTCTTCTTCAGTGAACGGTCTGTTCAAATCTTCAGCCCATTTTTAATGTTGTGTCTTATTGAGTTATATGTTATTTATCTATTCTAGCTTCAAGACATTTATCAGGGAAGCCTGGGTGGTTCAGTCAGCTAAGCACCGAACTCTTAATTTTGGCTCAGGTCATGAGTTTAAGCTCCACATCAGGCTCTGGACTGACAGTGCAGAGCCTGAGGGGGATTCTCTGTCTCCCTCTATCTCTGCCTTTCCCCTGCTCAAGCTCTTTCTCTCTCTCTCTCTCTCACTCTCTCTCTCAACAGTAAATAAATAATAACTCAAAAACAAAACATTTATCAGATCACTGCTTTGCAAATATTTTTCTCAGCTTGTGGCTTGCTTCTTCATTTTTAAGAATAGTTTTCTCCTAAAAATAAAAGCTTTTAATTTGCTGTTCATGGGGTGATTTTTTATGCATTAGCTTACATATTCTAAGACATCTTCGCCTAATCCAAGATTATAATTTTCTACTATGTTTTCTTCTAGCAGATGTATAGTTTTAGGTCTTAAATTTAGGTGTCTAATCATTCTGACCATCAGCTGTTGAAAAGTCTGTCCTTCACCCAACATCTTGACAGTCTGACAAACATTATTTGGTCATATATGCATGTCTAGACTCCCTATTCTGTTTCACTGGCCTATGTGGATATCCTTAATAGCAATATCATAATGTCTTGATTATTGTAGCTTTATTAAAATCTCGAGCTTTTATACGTAGTCCAAAATTGATTAGCACACTCTATGTCCTTTGAATTGCCATATAAATTTTAGAGTGGCTCCTATAGCCTTTCTAAAGAAAGGGCTCTCCCTTTGCACAGTTCCCTTTTCTTTCTTGTCCAGCCACCTCGTCCTCCCCAAACTCTAATGTCTGTCTTTTTAAATCCACAAAGCTACCAGGCTTCCTTTGGGCTCATCCTCCTACCCTGAGGCCTAGAAACTCCTTCCAGGAAGTACACTGGAGCATTTATAGGGCTGACCTTGTTTGTTTCCCTTCTCTCCGTAATCCCAGGCCTCTGCCTTTGTTGTTCGATGTCTGGAAAGAGTTGTTACAAATATTTTGTCCAGTTATATGTTTACATTGAGAAGGCAATGACTACAGCAGTTAATCCTTTCTGGACAGAAGCAGAATTCCTGACAGTCATTTTAATTGTGGCCCTTCTGGTACATGGGTAGTATATCTTAGGGTGATTTTATATGACTCCTGATTTTGAGCAACTTGTCATGGGTTTCTTGGTCTTTCACATATATTTTCTTATGGAAAGCTTGTAAAATATTTTCTTCATTTAAATGAGGTTGTTTATCTTATCAAGCTGTAGAAATTCTTATAAATTTTAAAACCCAGTCTTCTATCAGAAATGTGCATATGGAATATTTTCTCCAGGTCTTTGTCTTTCTTAAACGTGTCTTTTGAAGGACATAAAATTTTAATTTCAATAAAGTCCAATTATTGATTTTTTCCTTTTATGATTCATACTTTTTGGCCTTTGCCTACCCAAGGTACTATCTTATTTTCCTAACTTATTTTTCTAAAACCTTGCTAGCTTTAAATTCTACCATATGTCTAGGATCCATCTGAAATTAATTTTGCATGAATAGTGTAAGGTAAGGGTTGAGGCATATATTTTTTCAAATGGATATCTAGTTGTGCCAGCACCATTTGTTGGAAAGAAAAGTCTTTTTCCATCTAACTATCTTGTCATATTTGTTAACATTGATTACCCATATATGTGTGTGTGTGTTCATTTTGGGGCACTCTTTTTTCTCCTTGATTTATATATGTATTTATATTTGAAATCATGTAGAATAACTCCTCAACCTTTGCTCTCTTTCAAAATTATTTTGGCTTGATTAAACATACACAGCAGCAAAGCTGAAGTCATGTTCAATGACCAAGAAGAAAAAATTTGAGAAAAAATTAAATAATTATAGTATTGAATTTTAATTCACAAAATAGAATGTTATATCTGTATACTAATATAAATAATTAAAAAATAAATACATGGAGAAGAAAGAACAGTTCTTCCATTCAGAAGATTTCTAAATAATAAAGAGAAGGAATGAGGGAAATTATGTAAGGTTTGCTATAAATTGATGTTCAATTGTATCACCTATGAAGGTGGTCATGTGGTATTCTCTTAATCTGTGAATGTGCTGAATTAAACTGATGGTTATTAATGGTAAAATCAATAATAATCATTATTCTATTACTGGTTATAGGTAACATTTTCCTGTTTCTTTACATGTCTACTCATTTTCACTGGGTATTGGACATTTGTTAATTTTATATTGTTGAGTAGCATACTTCTCTAAAATTTCTCTTAAAGACTGTTGGACTTTGGTCTGGCATATAGTTAAGTTACTTATCTTGAGGTTTGTTTTTAAATTTTATTATCAAGCCCATGGTAGTTTTACTCTAGAATTTTTTTTTCCTAGTATGTCCAGCTATCTCTCCTGAATGTCCTGAGTGTTCAATATAATCTCTCTATTATGGCTGGTTAAAACACAAAAGTATCCTAGAATTGTGCACCTCTCCATATTTTTTAGTTATATATCTTTGGTATTTCTTTTTTTGGACAAGTGGATATTTTTCTACTCATGGGGAACTTTAAATTCAGCAAAAGATCACAGAATATTCTATGCATACTTCTAGAATTCTTCCCTTGTATACCTTCTTTTCTTATACTTCACTCCTCAGTTTTCAGCCACCTCTACCTCCCTGAAATTTGATCTCTGCTTCTTTATTTTTTTTTAAATTAATGTTTATTTTTGAGAGAGAGACAGAGTGCAGGCAGGAGAGAGACAGAAAGAGAGAGGACACAGAAGCCAAAGCAGGCTCCAGGTTCTGAGCTGTCAGCACAGAGCCCCATGGAGGGCTCAAACTCACGAACCAGGAGATCATGACCTGAGCCTAAGTTGGACACTCAACCGAATGGGCCACCAGGTGCCCCATGATCTCTGCCTCTTTAGGTAGAACACCATTCTGTAGTTGGGATTCTCCTCCCTGTACCATGGGTTAGAAAGCATCTAAAAAGAGAGCCACAAACATCGTAACTCACCATGTTTGTTCACCTTCTCTGGATATCAGGATAATAGTCTTGGAATGATGATGGTTGCCCAATATCTGAAAACGATTGTTTCAAATGTTTTGCCATTTTTCTGGTTGTTTAAGGTAGGAAGGTAAGTCTCATCTTGATTTTCCTGGGAAGCATAATTGCTTTCTTTAGTTTTTAGTGATATTTATATATTGAAAGATTAACAGTAAGGCTTACCAAAAAAAGGTTGTTTTCTTTTAGTATTACTAGATTTTCATTTAAATGCAAGGATTTATGCAAAAATATGCTTGATTAAATGGTGTTGCTTAAACATTTTTGCTTTAATACCTTCTAAAATAATTTTGTGAAAGTATATATATGTGTATATATATATATGTGTGTGTGTATTCACACACACACATATATATATATATATATATACACATATATGTTTGCACATTTCCAAGTTAAGATTTAAATGCTATCAAATGTTGAAATACTTTTTGTAAGACATATGGAGATATGATATCTAGTATATTACAAAAATTGACATTGAGACAATCTCCCACTATTTTACATGTTTAATATCTTAATAAATGTCACAGCAATTTAATGTCCTCTATAATCTGTTCTTTAAAATATACATACTAGCTCCTTTTTAACTTAATTTCCACCAAGAATTACTTTGTCATTATGTACAATATTTTTAGTCTTAAATTATTATTAGCTTCTGTATTATACCTCTCTGTCACAATAATAGGCATTGAAATCACAAGTTGTATCACTAGGATACAGTGTTCAAAATTTCAAAAAGTGTTTTATTCTACATATTATTATGATTATTGCTATTATCTTAAATATCAACCCTACCAGCACATATTACACACATTGTTAGGTAATTATTAAATTTTAAAGTGAAGGTTTTTATGAAATGAATTTTTTTATGGATAGGGCCTTTTTCTTTTCTTTTCTTTTAGCTAGTATATCCTTATATCCTAGGATGAATATATTTTATTGCTAGAATAAGATAGATTTCAACACCTATTAGCTACCCACTTTTCATTTTTGTAGATCTAAGCTCTGAGGAACCATGTACTCATAAATAAGAAAAATGGATGAAGGGAGTTTTGTTTTCATCATGTCATACAATTCCTTGTAAACCTTCGGAGTTACATGCCAAAAATGACATGGTGATTTATCATTAAAAGTTATTTTTGGTGATCCATAGTTGATTATAGTCTACTACAATGTTCTTATTGCAAAGAATTTGAAGCCATCTGATGTGAAAAAAAGTTTGTTAATCAGTAGTGTCTCATTTTCATTAGTGTCATAATACCCATATTTGGAATATTTTGAATTGTTCCTTTCTCCAGCTCTCTAAAGGTGTGAACACCATGAGTTATGAACAAAAGAAAGATTCAAATTTTCTTTATAAAGCAGAAAAATAGCTATTAATTCCTTGGCTATAGGCACTTTCTGAGGTAGCTGACTCTTAAAGAAAGAACATAGATTGAAGCTAAAGATCTGGAAATTTGCCCCAGTTTTTCTAAGCTATACATGTCCATGTATTTCTTGGAAAATCTTTGTGTACCCCCTGTGGTCACAGATCCAAGTTGGAAGATGACAGCCCTAGATGACTGGTTGTGGGTATCTGCCATGACTAGTTCTAGACATTGTGTAATATAGACTATAAGATGTACAATTCTGCCTTCTATAAGACTATACTTTATTGGAAATGCAAGATTACACACTTAACCTGTATATAAATGTACAAGTTTGTTTTTACATATGAGGAAAATGAACCTCATAAAGGTGAGGTAGTATGCCCAGTTTCACAGGTAGTAGTAAGGTGGTGGACCTGGAACTCAAACCTGGACTCCTGTTATTCCAAAGTCCATGTTCCTTTTACAAGCACTGCCTCCCAAATGGCCAGAAAAAAAAATTTAACAAACTTCATATATGGAAGCTACTCGGTGAATATGTATTCTTTTGAAGTCTACCTAAAGAAAGAGAAAGAGATGGAAAAATAGGATGGAAAAATGAGGAATATTTATATAATTTATAAATTTATAAACAAAGGCCCTGGTAAGCTGGGGAAGAGCACAAAGAAGTTGGAAAAGCCTAATGTACATTGTAAAGGAGAGGAGAAACAGAAACAGCTAGATGGTGAGTCTACTTGGAAAGCATACAAAGTTACAAGTTGCTATGGAGTCAGGCATGGAAAAATCTTAAAATGATGATTCTATTCTTGAAAATTAGGAGTCACTGATGAGTTTCGAACAGTGGACATGTTAAAAGTCATGTTTTAGGAAGTAGCAGGCTACAGCATAGTTTGAAAATGGTTTTGACAAGCCTACCTAAGTAGGCTGCTGTAATAATCCAGATATAAGTTTATAATGGAATAGACTAGAGTGTTAGCTGAGGAAATATAAGAAGAAGACAAATACAAGAGATAGTATGAAGAAGGAAATCACAGGCTGAGGGCTGGGGTAGATAATTCATGTCAGTAATAGTGAAATATTAGGCAAGAGTGATTGGCCTGGGCTGCATAGTGCTTTTAATGTAAGCTCAGGGACCTGGATATAAAAGGCAAGTGAAGGGCCAAAAATGTTTTTGAGCAAGAGAGTAAAAATGTTTACAGAATATTAGTAGTGAAATAAATATTTTATCTCATTCTAGAATAAAAATATTAGGATATAATTATAAAAACCTAAGGACCTAAAGTCTCAATTCCATAAATTATGAATTCCATTTCTCAAAGGGCAATGTTAAGTTACTTCTTTTTCATATTAGATTACAGCCAGATTAGCGTATTCCCACTTTATAATGTTTAAAAGAAAACTTAAGTAGAAATTCAGTGAGATTTTTGGATTGTTCTGGAAATGACTTCTATTAGGAGACAAAGAGGATGTACATAATATGGGCAAAGACACCTTCTCCAGAAAGTAAAGCTTTTTTAAGGAAGAGCTGCTATTCCCAACTATCACCACATATCATCTCTAGGAGAGCTGGCTGCTGGTGATAGTCCTTACTGAAAGGAGCAGAAGCCGACAGGAGTATTGGAAGAGAATTGGAAATGTATCTTCCAGGTCAGGGAAAGTACAAACGAAGGCTTTCAGGAGGGTTTGGAAAGAATTTATCTGTAACTCCCATGAGAGAATCAGAATTTGAAGGAAGGTGGTCTTGGGAAGACTGTAAAGGACTGGCTGTCTTCTTTCGTGTCCATTTGACTGAGAAAATTCATGCTAAACATGTGGGTTGCTTTCCTTTTCCCTCTCTCCCCCTTTCTCTGTCCCTCTTCTGTCTCCCATTCTCCCTCCCTCTTCTCTCTCTCTCATTTATTTTCACTTTCCAGTTCCTTCTCCCCCAACTAAAAAAAGTACAGACTTCAGATTGGCTAAACCCCTCCAAAAATAGATATCTAACTGGTGAATGGGATGGTAGTTTCCTCACAAAAGTGGAGTGAGGGGCTATATTATTCACCTCCTACACCCTACTGAAAGGAACTGTTGAAAATTCTCCACTGACCCAATGAATCATTATATCATTGATTGTTTCTTATTTCTGTTCATAAAGAGTTGTGGGAGAGGCAGTGATGTTTGGGGGTAGCAAAGCTAATTTGGTAGTGGAGTTAATTTGATTATCCTCCGAAGAAGACTGTAAAGGGATATGATCACTAAAATGCTAATGCTTTTTAAGTTTTTTGATGAATTTTTATTTAGATTTAAATTCAAACTTCCTAAACATTTTAGACTATCTAAAGAAAATTCCTATCTGTTCACATTCACTATTAAATTTTACATACCATTTTGTCATTCTTTTTATCTATCTACCTATCTACCTATCTATCTATCTACCTACCTACCTACCTACCTACCTACCTACCTACCAACCTACCTACCTATCGTCTATCTTTCTTTCTCCTGTCATTTGAAAGTTGGAAACAGTGAATCACATTGCCCATAAATACTGCAGTAGGTATTTTCTAAGACATCAGGTTATTTTTGGAATGTGCCAGCACCAGCATTTGTCCCTAATTTTCCGTTCTAGTGACAAAATCCAGAACAACTAAAAAAGTTCTACTCAATATCCAATCATAAAAATATTCCTTGAAACATATTTTCCTAGAAAGCAAACTGATAAGTAATAATGGGACACAGATTCTATTATCATTATATAATAACAACTACTTATCAGGATTTCAAAATACACTCAGCAAAGTCTTATTCATTTTATCTATAGTTTTTTTTTTCACCATACTTTTTAAACAATGTTATTTTTCACAATAAACTTATAATGGAGGCTCTACTTGAACAAAATGGCCACAAAATGTTAGCTCACTAAGGAAATCTAGACATTTTATTAGTTAACATTTAACTAATTATTAATGTATATCAATTTATAGTAGAAAGGATGAATGTTGTGTCCTATTAAGACAAAAAATCAAGTGCTAGGAATATGTACCAATTCTAGAAGAATATACAAAATAGATGTTTAAGCTCTTATGGAAAATATACATGTTGAGCTAGAAATTTGGGTTGTTTGATTTTATATTACCTTTACTTTATCCTATACTTCTTCAGAGGGTAGCACAGTAGATCATTATTCATGAACTCGAGAGTTAACTACTTGTTCACTTCTCTCCTGATGGCCCAATGTTCCTTTTCACTCCTCCCTTCTGTCCTTTGTCTTTTCCTAGTCAGGAAAGGCCTATGGAGGCCTTTGGTTCTAGCTGTCATAGGAGAGAGAACAACCAAGGATCAAACAGCTACAAAATTATCAGATCTTTGAAATAGCCCATGGTAAACCAATTGTAAACAACTTTCATGCTAAGTTCTTCTGGTTCTTTTCTCATCTTTGAGTATTTTTACTTTGACAATAAAAGAATATGGTTAATTTAGCACCTTGTATGTACCATTCACAGCTATGTTGTTTCATACAAAGTGCAATTTAATCTTTAAAATCATCCTCTGAGGGGTAATGTAATCAATAATCAAGAAGATATTGCTATTCAAAACTCCATGACTAGAATATAAGTAAGAATTTAGGAATTAGAATATGAGACTAGAATATAAAACATAATAAGATAATAGGAGATAAATAATATAAAATAATAAGAATAACTCTCTATTTGGGGCCCATCTTATAAAATACTCATTTTTTTCCATATTACTGTTGTGTTCACTTTGAGGAAAAAAAGTCCTTAGAAGTTGTTGGAGACACTTTTTGTTCTCCATGATCACTATTTTCTCTTTCTGCTGCCTAGAACAGGTAGTACGGCTCCAGCAACCATCTTGAATCATAAAGTCATTTTGAGAATAGCAATCTTGTGCTAAACATGGAAGGACAAGAAAAAAAGGATCCTTGGTCCTTGATGACATTTTGAAACTGCTATATCAGACTGGATTTGTCCTACCTTCAAATTTCTTTTATGCGAGATAGAAATACAACTCTTCCTTTTATAAGCCACTTTAATATCATTTTTGGTTTTCTCTTATACAGAAATTAAACCAGGTTCCAAAGTATAAGTAATTAAATATTCTATATATTCAGGTGCTTGTACTTTGTTTCACCATAAGCTCCATAGACACACTAGTGGCTCTTAAATAAGGCTCTTAAATAAGGCCTCTTAAATAGGGTAAGTTTTTTTTTTTTTTTTTGGTTTTAGATTGTGCTGACTACAATATAGGGGATAAATTATAAAAATATTGGAGGCAGAAAACCATGTTGGAGACGGCTATAGCCATCTAAGAAAAATATGATTAAAGTCAATCTAGGAAAGTTGTGGTTGGGATAGGGGAGAAATGAAGACATTGAATAAATACTTCAGATATAAAAATGTCAAGACTATAAGATTGATTGGAAGTAGGATGATGGGGAGGGAATGTGCAAGTACTACAAACTCATGTTTCTAAAACTGGTGGTGCAACCATTAGAGTTAGAGAACACTGAGAGTAGAAATGTCAGAGGGAAAGTTCAACTTTGCACATGTTGAGCTTGAGTTATTTATGTGAAAGCCAAATGGATCTGTGCAGGATGCAGCTGGATAAAAGGATTGTTGCTGTTCCTTACCAGAGGAATTCTGGCTGGTGTGTGTGTGTGTGTGTGTGTGTGTGTGTGTGTCATATAGAAAGCCAGAAAGCAAGCATATTGGTAATATAAAATAATTAAGTAGCTTAATGTATTATGTATCATGTGTATACCTGTGAGTCTTCTCAATCATGTGGCAACTTGTACTTTTGAACAGAATGGGGATCCCAAGTTAATTTCTAACAGACTCTTTTATTTTTGAAACTAACAGAGGTAAAAAAAAATTAAAGTCTAACCTGTAACTTTTTCAGGATTTTGAGGATTTTTATGCACATCTTTCTCCTTCCTTCAGTGTAGCTTTCAATGTGTCAATATAATTAACACTTTTCCAAAATAATTTTCTTGCTGTTNGAGAGAGAGAGAGAGAGAGAGAGAGAAAGAGAATGAAAATTATCAACCAGAGAAAAGACATAGTAAACAAATTAGTGAACAGATAATAAATTCCTGGGGAACTTCAAAATTTAGGGGTTGGTGGAAAAAAACAGGTATCCAAAGGAGACAGATAAGAAAAAGAGTGAGGAACACAGATATCTAAGAGTCATTCCGAGAAATGTCATTTGAGGAAAGAGTAACAGATTACTGGGCCAGCCAATGAGGAAGTTCCCATTACTGTAAATGGGAACAACATCAGTTGAATTGATAGATTAAAGAAAAACTACAGTATATTAAAAATGAATGGTGAGTGAGGATAGTTGACCATTCTTCAGAAAAGTTTAGGTGAAAAATAAAAGGAAACATTCAGTAATAGGGAGAGCAAAATCTAGGTTAGAAAATGATTAATTGACAGCTGATAAAAATATAAGAGACTTAAAGTGTCATTATCAAATGACTGATTAAGAGTGTTGGAGTAACACCTGTATCAAAATGATGATACCACATTCTAGGTCCTGATAAATTTTATATTGGCTTTAATTGTTCTAAAGAGGGAGCAGTAACTTAATACAAATTTCCATTTCTATGTAGTAACAAATTTCCAGTTCTATGTAGTAATGAGGTTATATAGGTATAAAATAATAAATAAGTTACTTTGGCTGGATTTTGCTATCAATCAAAGAATAATGCATTAAATCAAGAAGACAGGGAAGCAAATGATTGGCGCACCAATATCTTACCAGAATGCTGCAGGCAGTTAGGAAAATGACGCTCCAATCACATCTGTATTTTCTCAGTCAGCATACAGACCTGAGAATAGACTCTAAGTTAGTTACCATGAAACTAGCAAGCTCATGCAAATGTTGTAACTCACGTTTTTAAATTTCACCATTTCCCAAAGCAAGTTGACCCAATGATCTATATTTGGTGGTGATTTTTATTCCCAGATGTTGAAAACAGCTTCTTTGCTGGCAATCAGTCCTTGAGGATGCATTTTCCCTTAGCTTTAAATAGCATACTTGAGGGAATTGTACTACTCAAGATATAAAAAGATTAATAAGGATTTAAAATTGAATAACTCCAGTAATTCCATTAATGGATGTGCATATAAACTATTTCCTTGGTTAATATTATAGTGGCTTATTTATCACCACATTCCTAAGAGATAATTCTCTTCAGTTTGTGACCACAGGGTTTCAGTCATCATGAGGCGCTGAGGCCACACGCCTTATTTCTTGGCACAACACAAGCAACCTTGCATAAGTCTATGTGTGAGACTTTGGAAAGCCTATCCCCTTCGATCCCCTGTGTAAAGTCTCTTTTTAAAGACATCTGAATTTTATCTGTGTCTTTCTGGCTTTCATTGCGAATGTTTATTTAATTCAATGTGAGAGAATTGAACTCTCGACAAGGAGCATGATGAATTTTCTAATTCAAACTGGGTACCAAGAGGTGGCCTGTCATCATTTTCCTTTTGTTGTGCTGAAAAAAAAAAAAAAAAAAGCAAATGAGTCTCCTGAAGTCTCCCACTTCTGTTTCAAGTTTCCCCACCAAGTCATTAAACATTCTCTGGGTTTTGTCAACAGCCTGGTAAACATCCAGAGAAAGAATCAAAATAAGATCGTTTATTTAACATTCTTCTCCTCCAACTGCTGATTAGGATAAATAGTTTGGATAAAACTTCTATCTGATCCAACAATCACAAAAAGAAAACATTTAGCTATTAGTGAAGGTTAAATTGAGTTAGAAATACTTTAAACAGCAAAGAATTTTTTGCAAACTTTGACATTTTCTTTATCTTTAACTTATCTTGCTAAGACAATGTCAGAGCTGAACATTAATGTTGAATAACTACTGAATAAGCTCTTTAGAATTTAAGTCAAAATGTAGGCATTGATGTCCAGAACAAGGCATAGGCCAAAATGTCTCAAACTCAGTGCTCCATTTAAGTAACTAAAAGAAGTTGAGTCTAGCTATTTCCAAGAATTGCCTTTTCAGACTTTGAGTCTGATGTACTTATCTCTAGAGACTCTAATAACTTAGCCAAAAATGAAAAAAAAAATGTTTCTAATTATCGAAAAGACTTTTAGGCTTATAGATCACACGTAATGTTACAGTGCTTTGTTTTACATTACTGTGCAAACTTTTTCAAGAAAATATGTTGTAATTCTAAATAAAGATCTAGTGAAATACACTACTGAGTATGTAAAAATACATATTACCATCTTTAATGACCTATAATCAAGATCTTAATAGAGTAATTGTGATACAATAACTAAATTAATTCACAGATCAGATTTTTAACATTTCAATATTCTATCATAGTTCAGAAAATCTCCTCTGGCTTCTGCTCTTACTGATCTGCTTTATGCTCAGATTAAAATAATATAATTACAAGGTCTCCAAAATGCCATACACTTCAATGCACTTGTGTCTTTTCTCAGCCTGCTACTTAGAATGCTCTTTTTATTATTTAAGGCTGATTAGCATCTTATTATTCCTTCTAGAATGACCTCATATGTCACCATGGAATATTGTCTTTACTTGAAATAAAAATTAACAGATGAACTATGATTCTTTGGACTTGGGTACTGGGCAGAAACCTGGCACTTTGAGAAAAGCAACTGACAGTAATTGTGACAAAATTAGAGCTGTCAAAAGAAAATCAGAATTTTGGAAAATTTTTATCTACCGTGGGTTTTGTAGTTTCCTGGTATTTTAAACAATTTACTGATGAAATTGGTGAGGACATTAATTGATTGTGACTTTGATAATGTATAATGAAATATGTCAATGTTTGGAAGAGCTACATAAATCAGTGATCTGTTTTCCAAATGATGATGTATGAAGTTACAAAATTACACATAAGTAAAAGAGACATTTAAAGTGTAAGAAAAATTAGTGAATTTTAACAAAAAAGGGTAAAGAAAGTTGATTAGTATGCTTTCAGATCTTACATAACAACTAACTTTAACTATTCTTTGCCAGGTTTTGGTGTAGGATCAAGCAATATTTACAACTATCTGAAAATTCTCCTTCCCTTTCCAAATGCATATCTGTTGGAAAACAGATTTTCTTTATATACATCAACAACAACAAAGTAATGCCACAGATTGCTGGAAGAAAAATGTAAGAATCCAAGTGTCTTCAATTAAGACATCAAAGAGATTTCCAAGAGTAAAACAGTGACACTCTTGTCACCAAATCTTTGAATATACGGTTATTTTCCAGAATAACTGCCAGTAAGTGTGTTTTGATGTAGCAAGCATAAATTCCTCCATGAAAAATGTGATTGTAACTTATAAACTTTAACTAAAGTCAATTTCTGAACCCAAGTAAATTATTTGCCTGCTGTAGAAAAAAATATATATATTCTTGATAATCTCATTTAACTTGAAGGATTTCTTTATGATTATAGCTCCAGTACAATTATTTCAATCCCTTTCTTCCCATATAAATTCAGTGAAAAGAGAGAGTGGAGATGGGCTGTATAAGTAATACAATTCTCAGGGGCTAGGCCACTTCCTATTAACTTCTCAACCTTGACCTCAGGCCTACGCCACTTCCTGTACCACATATGCAGTACTGTGTCATCTGATGTTCTGCATAGCTGGGACTTGAAGTTCCCTTAAAGGTTTATAGTGGGTGCTGGGAAACTGTAATACAACGTGAAAAGAGAGATTAAAAGAATATCCATTAGAATTCTGAAATATCATCACCACATTGCTTTATGTATATACTTTCCATGTTGTTTCCCCACATTTGTTTTATAAACTTAATATACTAGAGATATGTTCTCATGTCATTAACTATTTCTCTAAATTATAATTTTTAAAGTTTGAATGTATTTCATCATATTTCATTCTGAGGACATATTATACTTGCTTTAAGATGTCTGTTGTTGAACACATAAATGTTTTCAATTTACTATTATTATGAACAATAAGTGAAAATCTTTTCATCTGTTCACCAAAATATATGTATTTTTTCATGATTATTTCCTTGGGACAAATTCTTTATAGGTGAATTATTGACTTAAAGACTCTATATATATACATATATATATATATTTACATTTTTTAATGTTTTATTTACTTCTGAGAGAGAGAGAGAGAGAGAGAGAGATTGTGAGCAGGGGAGGGTCAGAGATAGAGGGAGACACAGAATCTGAAGCAGTCTCCAGGCTCTGAGCTGGCTGTCAGCACAGAGCCCAACGCGGGGCTCGAACCCATGAACCATGAGATCATGACCTGGGCTGAAGTCAGACGCTTAACCGACTGAGCGACCCAGGCGCCCCAAGACTATCTATATTTTTAAAGTCTCAGGGTTTTTTTCCCTAATATTATTCCCTAGAATATTATGAAATTTACATTCTGCCAAGAACTGTAGGAATGAATATTATTTCATATAGAATGGTCATTCAGATATATTTTGTAAATATCCTATATACATTCATTGTCCATTTTATTACTTGCATCTTAGGCCTTTTGTTATTGTTTTAATTATTTGTACTATAACTCTGTGATGTTAATAATGCTTACCTATCTTTCTTTTCGTTGCATTTGTCTATCATTTTATTTTTAAACTTTGTCTGATTCTTTTATGACTGTCTTTTTAAAAGAAAAGATGCCAGATTTTTACTTTTTGTCAAATTTCAATAGAGAAATTTAACCTATTCACATATTTTTATAACTTGTATCTGTTTTTTTTTTTTAACAACTAGTATCCTCTTTGCTTTCTGTTTTTAATCTCTTTTAATAAGCTTTTCCCCTTCCTTTCTTTTGCTGTTTAGACCATGTTTTCTCTGCGCTTTTCTTTAGTATTATGGATACTTTATTCTTCTCCGAGGTATTCAGGTTTAATTGACAAATAGAATTGTAAGCTATTTAAAGTGTACCATCTAATGACGTGATCTATGTATATACACACTGTGAAAGGATTCCTCCCATTGAGGTTAACTAACAAATCCATCACCTCACTTATTTACCTTTTCTTTTTCTTAGTTATATTCTATTCTTAATGATATTAATTATAAAATACAGTGGTATCAACTATACTTGCCATGTTCCATACTAGATCCTTAGAACTTATTCATTTTATAACTGAAACCCTTTCAGTAGGTCTCTCTCTATTGCCTCCAGCTTCCAGCTCTGGGAACTCACTTTCCTGTTCTGTGTCTACAAGTTAGGCAGGTTTTTTTTTGGGGGGGGGGAGGGGGGCTTGGTCCGATTCCAAATGCAAGTGATAGTATACAGTATTTATCTTTCTCTGGCTGGCTTATTTCACTTCACATAAAGCGGGTTCATCTTTGCTGTCTCAAGTGACAGAATTTTCTTCTTTTTAAAGACTGAATAATATTCCATTGTATACACTTACCTCATTTTCTTGATCCATTCATCCACCAATGTATACTTAGATTAATTCCATAAAGTAGCTATTGAGAACAATGCTGCAAAGAACATGGTACTACAGATATCTTTTGATGATTTTGTTTCCTTTGGGATTGCTGGATCATGGGATGGCTGAAGCATGTGGCAGCTTTCTTTTTAATTTCTTGAGGAACCTCCATACTGTTTTCCATAGTGGCTGCACCAGTTTACATGCACACCAACAACGCACAGAGGTTTCTTTTTCTCTATATCTTCACCAGTCTTTGTTAGCTCTTGTCTTTTTGAAAATATCTACCTTAATGAGCAGGAGGTAGCATCTAATAGTAGTTTTGATTTTAATTTCCCTGATGATTAGTGATGTTGAACATTTTTTCATATACTGTAGGCTATCTGTATGTCATCAGTGGAAAAATGTCTCTTCAGGTCCTTCAACCATTTTTTTCTCAAGTTTTTATTTAAATTCCAGTTAGTTAACATACAGTGTAATATTAGTTTCAGGTATAGAAGTTGGTGATTCATCACCTACATACAACACCAGGTGCTCATCACAAGGGCCCTCCTTATCATTTGCCCAATTTTTAATTGGGTTATTTGGGGGTTTTGTGCTATTGGGTTGTATGTGTTATTTCTATATTTTGGATATTATCTCCTTAGCAGATACATGGTTCACAAATATTTTCTCCTATCCCATAGGACCCTTTTTCATTTTATTGGCGGTTTCCTTTGCTGTGCAGAAGACTTTTGATTTGCTATAGTCTTAATTGTTTGTTTTTGCTTTTGTTGATTTTTCTTTTGGTGACAATTTGAAAAAAATATCATTGTGAAGACCAATGTGAAAGACTTTACGCCTTCTGTTTTCCTCTAGAAGTTTTATGTTCTGAAGACTTAATTTCAAGTCTTTAATCTATTTTGAGTTGATTTTTGTGTATGGTGGAAGATAGGGGTCCGGTTTCACACTTTTGCATCTGGCTGTCCAGCTTTCCCATTACCATTTACTGAAAAGGTTATCCTTTTTTCATTGTATGTTCTTGATTACTTTGTCAAAAATGATTGAACATACATATATGGACTTACTTATTGACTTATTATTCTGTCCCCTTGCTATAAAGGCCTGTTTTTATGTTAATACCATACTGCTTTTGTTCCTATAATTTGTAATATAGCTTGAAATCAGGAAGTTGTGATGCTTCCAGCTTTGTTCTTCTTTCTAGACATTGTTTTGACTATATGAGGTCTTTTGTGGTTTTATAATATGGATAATTTAGATTTGCTTCTATGGAAGCTATGGTTAATTTTTAATTATTAAAATACATTTTAATGACAGCAAAAATATCTACCTTGCATGTGTTTCTTAGAGTAATAACATTTGAATTCTTTCTCTGTTGTATTACCAATTCAGTTGTTGCATTCCATAAGGAAAAACTCTTTGGGTGGGTTTTTGGTGATGATTTTTGTGTTAGGTTAGAATGACAATATTGAACCGAGTCAAAATGAACTCAGTGAAGCTCCATATACACATCATCCAGATTCAAGTAACACTGCTTCAATCTATCCTTTTTCACTTAAAATTATTTAAACCAACATTTTACTAAATATTAATGTCAATAATGAAAACAAACCTATATAGTATCATCTGTAAAATTGTAATTTTCACTGTTTTATTCTTTCTTATCTCCCTCTTATTTTTGCAAATTTATGTTGATATATACATATTAATATTAATTTTTATATTTACATACAATAAAGTAAGAATCTTTTCGACAGATACATTATTGTATAATCTCCAAAAAGCATTATTTCAACTTATTCTATGTTTCCTGGGTTTTTATGGTGCATCACAATTTTCTTTCATTCTATTATTCTCCATTCTCTTCTGTATTATTCTACAATCTATTACAGCATGTTTTTGAGTCTTCTTTACCAGAAAAGTCTGTGGGCAGCATCCTTCCTACGATTTTTCATATCTGATAATGTCCACCAGCTTGTCATTCACATAAATGAATTTGGCTGACCATGAATTTTCCCAAACATTGAAAACATGACTTCATTACTTTTTTGCAGTTAAACTATTTTTGCATATGGATGCTTATAGTATTTTTAAAAGTTTATCTTATAATTAAAAACGCATGAGATTAAGTATAAATAACAATTTACTTGTTCTACTTTCCCTGACACTTGACAATCTCTTATACTCTGAGTATATTTTTTCTACAACTCAAAAAACCTTTCAATTGTCTCTTTAACCCTTGCTTCTGATTTATTCATTCTGTTATCTTTTTTTAATTTCTATTTTATATGAGGAAATCCTTTGGTATATCATACATCTATCTTAATTTTCCACATTTTACTCCTTTTCTTCTTTGTTGTAAGAGACGTTTTGGAGCTTGGCTTCTGTTTCATGTATCCTATCTTCTAACATGTCAGATGTTTTCTGCCATGATGTTTACAGTGTTAAATTCAGCAACCATGTTTTTCTCTTCCACACATTTTTCTCTGACATTAGATTTTATTTCATATATTTATTTTTGAGAGAGAGACTATGTACAAGCAGGAGATGGACAGAGAGAAGGGGGACAGAGGAGTCAAAGTGGTCTCTGCACTGACAGCAGAGAGCGTGATGTGGGGCTTGAACCCACCAAACCTAAGATCATGACTTGAGCTGAAGTTGGACACTTAAATGACTCAGTCATTCAGTTGCTTTGGAAATCAGCTTGTCATAGTTTGAATAGTTTAGAAGGAATTCTTCAGTTTCTTTTAGAAGGGCCATGCCATTCTCCAGTTTTTAGCATGGGCAAAGGTGTTTCTCTGTTTTCATGCTTCCTTTTAATGCTCCATCTATGAGCTAGCTGTAGTATTCTAATAATCTCATCCATAGGGAAGGTAGCCTTTTGGTGACATTTGTATGACTGTTTTTCACATTTTCTTTCAAAGTCCTTGCTATCCCTTTAAGATATTTTTATTCATTCCCCCACAATTCATTAGTCTTCCATCACCTGTCACCAGGATTATTTTAGTGGTCTCCATTATCTCTTCCTCTAAACCATAATATACAGAAATTTCAGACCGACATTAAGATGCTCTTACTTTACTGAGACTGGTGGCATTTGCATAATCTTATCCCCATTATCCCTCTTCTACCAAGTTTAGATGGAAGGAAATGAATTAAAATAATTCACCATTAAATACAAAATCATTTTGAAATCTCTCTAAATATTGATTTCATCACATAACTATTCTGGCTCAAAAACTGTCAGTGGACCCAAAATGCCTATGGGATAAAATGGAAACATTGCAATTTCTCATCCAAGGTTGGTCATAGTATGCTTTTTAAATAGTTTTTCCAGTCTCAGCTCGTATATCTCCTCAACTAAGTTTTTGCTCCAATGAGATTATTTCCTCATTTTTTCCAAATAAGCCATACTCAGTTCTACCTGCACACTTTCCCTCACACTATATCATTGGTCTGGAATGCCTTGCATGTTGTAGGTAAACTCTCCCCACTATTTTATTCCTAGCTCAAAAATTACTTCTTTTATTGAGCTATCTAAAACACTTCAGAGCTTATATAGCATTTTTCCTGTGTGACTCATATTAGTAATTAGATGATGTTGAATATTTTATCATAAGTTGAATGAAGAGTTGTCTTATTTCTTCCACTTAGATAATACCTAGATAAGTGGCACTTGGTATTAATACTTTTGATCTTCATTTTTCTTCCAACATTATTTATATTGCAGTAGTCAACAAATGCTTGCTGTTTAAATATATGAGTAAAGAGAGAAAACAAAACAAAAAAGACCTAACAATTGGCTTTCATTGTAAGGTACATTACCCATTCTTAGAGAAAAGCCTAAAATTTTCATTGGAAAGTTTAAGAGAGTTAAAGTGATTTTAATCAATAGTATTCAATAAAGTTAAAACTACTGTAAAAGAGAATCAGAACACATTCACAGGATATTTAGAGCAACCTTCTATGGTATCTTTTTCAGGGAGAGATAATTGATTGCCTTCTTGAAGTAAAATAATTCTGAGTTCAACTTTCTATTCTGCCACTGTCTAATGGAGTCCTCCTCAGTAGGTTTCTAATTCCACTTTACCCTCTCTTCATCCACAAAATGGAAATAATAATGCCCAACTATATCATTAATATCAGGATAGTAAATGGAGAATAAATATTTAAAATATCTCTAGAGGTACAGTGTCTATCACATAGGAAATAATAAAAATCCTATTTATTGAGTGTGTTTGTATCTCCTTAAAATATATTAATTCATTAACCATAACTTGATGAGTTGAGTAGTATTATTACCTCAATTATAGATGAGGAAATAGACAGATAATTAACTTTCCAAGATCATTTTGTGAAAAACAAAAACAAAAACAAAAAAACAAGAACAAAAACAAAAAATAGAAAATGTGGCAGTACCAGACAATTCATGTTGTGTATGTCCAGAGCCCACACTTTTGACTTCTAGGATATACTGCCATCTAGATGCACAGGGATTGTTCATCTCTATTCTTATGCATCTTGACTTACAATGCCAGTCAGATCTCATGTAAGACACATGCCCTCTTTGCAGAGCTAGGATAAGCCTGTTGGGATATTAATGGGAAATAATAACCTCTATTTCCCAGGAGATATGAACACAAGATAGGAGGGATTTTAAAAAAATATCATATTACTACAGAAAGTGATAAAATATCTTTTCTGGAGATTTTCAATAATATTATTTGGAATGGCTAAGGTATTTGTGGAGGAAAGTTACAACATTCCACAATCCCCTTTTAGCCCTCTATTTATATAATTTGATTTTCTACATCTATTGATGTATGATACAGATAAGTTTCCCTTCATGTAGAAACAATGAGCTAGCATTTGAAGTGGGTAAGAACTGGTATTTCTAAATTAGGCTTCTGTTTGTATTTATATTTTCTGCAAAAATTAAAATTTTTTATTACATATAATTTAAATGAGACATACTTTTTTAAATAGTTAATGAGGGAAATGCAGTCCACAAAGTTTAAAACATCTAATTTTCAAAGCCTTTTTTGTGGCTTTAACACATTCTGCACATTTTAAAGTAATTAAATGATTATCTTACAACATTTATAGCATCGACATATTGAGAGACATAGAAGCAGGGGCAGGGAAGGAAATAAGAGGGAAGTGAGAGGATGGCAATGGAAGAGGTGCTGAGTAGGCTTGAGACACTGCTGAATATGTATACATCTCAGCTTCAGAATCCATATTGGAACATGATGACAATTCTAAAGGCAGCTCCCGGGATCAGACTTTTGAATGTGGGTGGTGTGAACATGTGGGAGTGTGTGAATGTTTTTTTTTCCTGGCTGGACAGACATTTTCACCCTGTTGCCAAAGCCATGTTGTGTGTCTGAAAGATGAACTCCCTGTTCCTGGTGCTGTTACAGGCATAAGAAAGCAGTAGGAACACACTAGAATCCAACTTTCTTTTGGAAACCAGACCAACTCTTGAAAAGAAGCCTCAAAATATTGAGTTAATACTTGTGCAGATATCATTCTTCTGAGATTTGCATATCAGTTATTTAAATATCAAGAAACCTAGGTAAGGAGATAGCATATTATAAAACTAAAACTGCAGTGGCCTTAAATCCTCATTTGGCTCAAGCCTTGTGATACTGTCAGAGAGCCAATGATAAGAAAATCATGCAGGATGTTGGCCAATCAGCTTCTTCAATGTAGAGAAAAATATCACAATTTTCATTGTGAGGCCATTCCTACATTTTATCACCTTTCAGTAATGACATTTTTCTTTACAAATAGTGAGCATAGACACATATGGGTATGGGATATAAAAAGGAGGAAAGAAGTAAAAAAAAAAAAGGTAAGAATTAGGCAGATATCCCTTAGTCTTTATAAAAATCCTCTCCATAGCCCTTGCATATGATATTATGACCATTTTCCACAGAGGAAACTGAAGCCTAACTACTTACTTACAACTAATGGAGAGGGACTTGGTTTGTTTGACCACAAATGTCACATGTAAGCTTTCCACGGAATCATCTATTCCTCAGACTGTACCGGCTTTCTCACAACTCTAGAAAAGATGCTTTGTCCTGTGTAATTGGTGTAGTTTCTTCTCAAGATGTCTGATTTAATGGACATATCTTACTCTCACGATGCATTATAATGAGTGCTTGAAAGTTTGGGCCTCTGGAGTAAATCTGGATTTAAAAACAAGCTGGCAACTACTATTGTGCAATCTTGGAAGTTTCTTTGAAAATCTTGTGCTCAGGACAGTAAAAGGACACTCAGTAAGAACTAAGACAATCTGAATAAAGTATGGACTTTAGTTAAAAATAATGTATTGATATTGGTTCCTTAATTACATTAACCTGACGTTAATTATAATGTTAATACTTCTGGTTGTGGGATAGATAGGAATTCTTTGTAACATCTTTGCAATTTTTGTGTAAAGTTAAAACTATTTCAAAAATTAAGTTTGTTAAAATATACTGTGTTTGGGGCACCTGCCTGGTTCAGTTGGTAGAGCAAGTGGCTGTGGATCTCAGGGTTGTAAGTTTGAGCCCCATGTTGGATGCAGAGATTACTTAAAAAATACTGTGCTTCATTGGGCTTCCTGTCAGCATACATCCTGCTTCAGATCCTCTGTCCCTCTCTCTCTGCCCTCCCTCACTCATGCTCCCTTTCTCTCAAAAATAAACAAATATCAAAAAAAAAAAAAAAAAAAAACCTGTGCTTCAGTGTCTTCTTGGTTTTCTTAGGAAAATTTGGTGAATTAATACATATATACTACTTAGCTCCTGGTAAATATGAATATGTAAATAAATGTTAGCTATTCTGGGCATTCTTTGGAAAGGGAGAGGTTTGGGCAGAGAAGAAAACTCTTTTATTATTGGAAATCTACTCAAAGTGTGCAAAGAACCAGTAGTCACACTCAAGGGTTCCTGCCTTCCTATGCACCAAGAGTTTGTTTCACATAGGTCATATGAAGGATATGCTTCCTAAGATCAGCAAGTTTCCCTAGATTTTCTAAGATGAGTTTATCTGCCTGCTTTTCTCCAACCTGTTCCCTGCTGCAAAGAAAGTTCAGGTGAGACTGAAAAAAAACACAAGAAGAGGAATTCAATGAAGCACTGAAGAGAAGCAGATTAACTCCACATACAAGTTAAGGATATTTAGCTGAAGGTTCATGGTGGCTCTGGGTGCCTGAACTATGAGACTCGCTGTTGGAAACTCAAGATCCTCCTGTCCTATTTTGCCAGTCACTAGTGGCCAATCACCAAATTCCCTCATTTCCCTCATTCCTCAATACTTGGCTGTATTGCCTTCTGTTGCAAAAAAAAAAAAAATTTTTTTACATAGGATGAAAAAATCCATGTGGTGCCAAAGAAAGAAAGCATATGTGAAAAGATAGCACTTCTATTAGCAAAGGAAAGTAGGTGTTAGATGAAAGGAACTCAAGACCAGAGTGTGACTATCTGTGAATCATCTTGAGAAAGCTCACTAGTTGGTTGACATCCTGAACATTAAAAATTTGAGGCACAACATCCCAGTTACATTTTTATCATAGTGGTCATTTTAGGGGCACCTGGGTGGCTCAGTCAGTTAAGCTTCTGACTTCGGCTCAGGTCATGATCTCATGGTTCGTGGGATCAAGCCCTGCGTAGGGCTCTGTGCTCACAGCTAGCTCAGAGCCTGGAGCCTGCTTCAAATTCTGTATCTCCCTCTCTCTCTGACCCTCTCCTGCTCACGCTGTCTCTCTCTCCTTCTCACAAATAAATAAAAAACATTTACAAAATTAAAAAAGAACATAATTGTCATTTTAGTTTTTAGTGCAAAATCAGATCTGTAAAACAGGGAGCCCTTAACTTGAAAAGATTTTCCTATCACTGAAATTATATCAGTGTTTTCCAATCTTGAAGATGTATGCAAACCTCCCAGGAAGTCTTGTTAAAAGACATTATAATTCAGTGATTCTCCGATGAATCTCAGAATCTGAGATTCTGCATTTCCAATAAGCTTCTAGACCTTTGAACTGCATTTTGGTAAGTAAAGTTATGAAGGGCTAACCTAAAGTCTACCTGTGCCTGCACTTGAAGTCTGAACTCAGTTAAGGACCACCAGCCTGTCTATCACTAGGAAAATAAACTAGTGAAACTCAAAAGAGACATATGTGTCATCACTTCTTTTTTAATAGAAATGACTGTTGAGCTCAATAATTCTGAACCATGGCAGTACCAGGGGAACATTCGCAAATTGTCCCCGTATAACCTGCAGACATTTTTATTTAGTTGGTCTTGTGCAGGTCTGGGAATTAGTATTTTTTTAAAGCTTGTCAGATGACTCCGTTATGCAACCGAGATTGAGAACCATTATGGAAGTGACATCATATCCATTAGAGTCTTTCCACTTAAGCTTATTTGTTGGTTAGCTTTCCCACATCAGTCAAGTGGTACTAAATTCTAAGCCAAACAAAGTAAGTGGCCACTAGCCTCTAGAATTCTGAAATCAAATGTTTGAGAAATGCTCTTATCCCTTTCTTACAGATTCATTATGCATATATGAAAACTACATTTCTGCTGAATATGAATGGAATACTTGAAATATTCATAACAAATACTTGACTGATGGAAAATGGACTTTGGGTAGACATTTGTGTGGGCTTGACACATCTATATGGTGTGTTTAAAACCTGACCTATCAAAAACCAACAAATCTCACACCGGGTGTTATATGGAAACCAACTTGACAATAAACTACCTGTAAAAAACAAAAAAACAACCCAAAAAACGAACAAATCTCTGGAGATGACACTGAGAAACACATGGGTGACAGAATCTCCCTGGCCTAACTAAAGGATATGGGTATCAAGCTAGTACCAACGTATAACACCATTAATGATACAGTGTTTAAATAGTACTATCACAGCTCACATTCTCCCACCTGCCCATCAGAAAGGAAGAGAAATTTTGAAGGTGTTACAAACAGTAGGAACAGACCTTGCCTCTCTATGAGTCTGTGCAAGGAAGTAGAAGTGGTGTCTTCTATACGCTGCATAGGACTCTGAATACAATCAGGACAGACTGCTGACAGATTTCTCCTTCACTCCACCCTTGGAACCAGGCCAGAAGCTGGGCTTCAAAGTATATCTAAGTGAAAGTTCATTTCAGTTTTATCAACAAACATGAGTGCGGCCAAGTAATTCTGAATTACCCTTATATAAACAATGTTTATCTGTTATTTCCCTTTGAAAATAACTATTGTGTTTTTTGAATAAGCCAATAAAATATTGTTTTTCTTTGTGATTCCTGACATGGTTTTTATACACATTCCACCATTAAAACCTACTTTCGAAGGTTCCCAAGATTTGAAAAACATTTAGTGCTTTGCCCATGAATGAGAGTGCAAACACAAAAAGGAATACTCAGTATCGTTGAATATTCAGGAGTATCATGATAGTAAATATTACCATGAGGCATCCCCCCACCTTCAAATTTTAGTTTTCTTATCAGTAAAATGGGGCAAATTCCCCCTACTTTAGAGGATAAGGAGGGTTAAGTGAGAAAATATGCACTTTGTTCAATAAGCTGTAAAGCCTTCTTCTATTCATGGTTAGCTGCTTGGAGCATAACAAACTCAAATTAGGCCTGTGCTGTCCTACAAGGAGTTTATGCATGACCAGCAGTGGAGATCACAGGAGAGGGAAAAACAAAGGTATCTGTTCATTGAGAGTTAACCCAGGGCCCTGCTGCAGTCTGCACCAAGTTCAAAGGCAGGGATACCCTTTCAGCTTCCTGTACTCTCGAACCCATTGTGACTCATTTTGCTTTTACAAACAGGCCCAAACGGTGACATTTACAGCTTCTTTCTGGCCCTGTTTTTTACAGTCGGTGCTTCCTAAACTTGGTCTCAGGGAACCTGAAAACTTCTGCAAAGGTCCTGATCCTGGATGGAGGAGGAATGAGCACAGTTTCAGACAGGTGCCTCTTCTTGCCACCTTTACTTCTACTTGTTTATAACGCCTTCCGTCAAATAAGGCTTCTAGAAGGGAAAGAGTATTTCAGCTAAAATAAACTTGATCACCACCGCTCTGGGAGAATGTCAGGAGATGGAGCACTGCCTAAGACTTGGGCCGATCTCATTCCCCAGTCAACAAAGTAATAAATGAAGGCACGACCTCCTCTCTTCCTTCCAACTCCATTAATATTTCTTTGAAGTGGTATGTTAAGTGGTAACCTGTGCGTTAAATTTCATTTCCACAATGACTTCTTATGTGCTTTCAGATCTTTATTCCACTAAAAAGTGTTTTTCCCCCTCCTATCTCACTGAAATGCTTAATCAATAAAAATGTCCTTGCTAATTTGGTTAAAATATATGATGTGATATCTAATTATACTGGAACATGCTACTCAAGCCATCATTCTGGAAATTCAACAGTTAAAAGTGTGCAGAAATCAAATCAAGAACAGAAATGGCCACATGGCTATGTTTTCAGGGGCTGTGCAAAGGGTTTCTAATATGTGCTCTGAAGTTTCCTTTAAACTGCTGTTAAGTTTTTAAAGACATTTGCTGATCTTTGCATAGCAGCTTTTGTATATTTGCTGGCAAGATAATTCCAAATATAAAGAGAGAGGCACCAGATAAACAAATCAAATTACAGTAACACTTCATTAAATGCAATGATGTGAAAGTTCATCCAATAAATATGAAATCAACAGACTGATCTATTAAGGATGTGCCTTATTAAAGATATGAATCTCAAATACTACTACTTACATATAAATTTCAAAACCTGCTAATGCCATAAAAGAATTTTCAAAAGAATTCAATTATTCAGTAAATTTGATACAGGCCAGTATATATATTTGGACTGATTTTATATTTGGATTGATAATCACAGGTGAAAAAGACTGTATTTTTCAGTCAAGTTAATCTAAGTAGGTTTGAGGAAAAATACGACTTATTTCTCTCCCATTAAAAGCAATGATGAGAAAATAATTTTCCTTTCTCTCCATTTTTTTTCTTTTTCTTTAAATTAGCTCATCACTCTAGAAAGCACTATATGAGGAACAGATGAATTACAACAAATATTCCATAGAATAAACTATATATCTCATTAGGGTATCATAAATAGATTGCTTCTGTGTTCCTAAGGTCACCAAATAAATGACAGAAATCCTGAAACCTCTATTCCCCTTTGCTAAAGTTTGTTTTAAAATATAAAATGGTTATACTTGCCTTGAAATTGGTATGTGCAGGCTCATCAATGTATATGTAAGAAGATATCCATTATAGCATCTTTTTTTAAAAAGTGGGGATTTGGAGGCAATCTGGGACTCCAGCCTGGCAGAATGGATAGGTAAAACATGGAAGGTACATAAGCTAGAGAAATGCAGGGCAGTTCGAGGTTGTGGGTTACATTATACAACGTAAATTGTCCTTAAAGAAAGAGAGGTCGGTGAAAAGTATAGAAAAGAATGTGATCTAAAACCTAGTACTATGTATGTAAACCAAGCGGATCTCCACCTTAAAAAACAATACATATTTTGCAAGAGTAAATGCATATAAACTAAAAAAAAAACAAAAATGCATTCACTGAAAAATAAGATTATTTCAATCCTGTGCAACCACAGGCCATTAAAATAAAAAAAAGAAGAAAAGAAAATATGATGTTAGCTCTCCATCATAGTTTGTTTAAGAAATACAAAGAGGGCGCTTGGGTGGCTCAGTCAGTCAAGGCTGTGACTCCTGATCTTGGCTCAGGTCGTGATCTCACGGTTCCTGAGTGTGAGCCCTACCTCACTACATCAGCTCTGCACTAATAAGTAAGGAGACTACCTGGGATTCTTTCTCTCTCCCCCTTTCTCTGCCTCTCCCCTGCTCTCACTCCTACTCTCTCTCTCTCAAAATAAACAAATAAACTTAAAAAAAGAAAAGAAACAGACAACTTAGTGCTTTATTATTTTTCCCTATTTTTAAACATTATTTTTTTTTCAAAAAGAAGTAACACTGAACATTTACAGAACATAGGATGAAAAAATAATGTGGAAGCAAACTTGAAGTTAATTTAATTTAATCATTGCTCTGATATTAAAATTCTCTTGATAACATTCACACACACGCACACGCGCGCGCGCGCGCACTGTATTTCAAGCCAACATAGGAACAATTGCTCTGGGGAAGGCTCTGTGTCTTTTGAAGGAACACACTTTTTTTGGAGTGTACAAAGTTAATCCTTTAACAACAAAACCTATAGGACATTGAACTCACAATTAAATTTAAAACAGAGGAAACAAACCTATTAGTATACATTAAATGTATGGGTTTTTGTTGTTGTTGAAAAAGGAGTTGAGACCATCAGTAATAAACTTAAAGTGTTCCTACAGCTATGTCCTTCAATCATAGCAAAATTATTCCATTAGTAAATGCTCCTTTAGTTACACAATTTAAAAAAAAATCCCGTGTCAATGCTTCTGAAGAAAAAGGAACAAGCCTTCAACCCACTGACAAAGCAGAAAGAAGGTAGTGGGGATAAAATGTTAAGGTCTGGCACTGAAGTTACATTTATCACATATGTATATCTATTTTATTAAGAGAGCATACTACATGAAGATGTGGACAAGAACAACAATGTTCTGAAATGTAAGTTCTGAAGCCAAGATTCATTGTCTTGAGCTAATGACAGGACTCCTTTCCCCCCCTTGTTATTCTTACATCTTTAAAACCTGAAAATTTATATTTATGCTGAGGGAAAAAAGGAAAGGAAAGGATAAAATTTTTTCTAACCACATTCAGTTGAAATGGGCAGCATATGCAGGCATATAGTGATCAAGTTATCACAGTTCATAAGGTTGTTATCTTCCTCATTGATTCAACTTTGCAAATTGTGGAATTCTGGCCAGATCTTGAGACTTGTAGCATTTTTCCTCATTTTCTCTCTCCAAGAGTTCAAAGAAAACTACATGTACTGCTGACACATGTACATTGACTACACATATGCGTGCATGTGCAAATATGGGTGTGCTTGCACACTCATGTGCATGCACACACACACACACACACACACACAGGCACAGGCTATCCTTCTGAGAATAATCTGGCCCTTTGGTGTATTACAGAGACTACTAAGGGCCAAACCTTTTAGGGCTGGAAAATAACTAATGTCCTTGCCAGTGAGTTAAAGCTGGAGTATCCCCTTTGTCATAGCCAAATTTATGACATGGATCAAAAACTATAAAAAGCTATGTTGCATCCTGCCATTAAGGAGAATTAATATTTTCAGTGGTATGTTAACCAACGTTTTTCCAGTGTCTCTTGTTAAAAGCAGATTGTTGACTTTTCAGCATGGTGTGCCAAACATTTTCATTGAAACCCTAACAAGACTTTCATCTTAGAACCATTATTTCTTAATGGACTTGGATAAGGGCAATGTAAAAGAATGGCTTTGCTTTGCAGCATTGCGGCATGCGGCAACGGCTCGTCATTAGCGCGTTGGGCTTTGCTGAATCATTACACATGTAGACATTTAAGGCATTTCCAGTGTGACTTGATTGTTTTCTTGAAGCACATTTCATGTTTTATCTTATGCTAAAGCAACATAGATTTTTCCTCCCACTTTCATGTATCTTTATTATGATTCTTTCTACTTGACCATCCAGTAAAACTATAATAAATGAGATCATTCACACACACATGTGCACACACACACAGAGTTTTGTTTGCTTTGTATTTTTATTGAGGATATCTATCTGGGCTTTTCTTCTATGCTTAGGGAATCAATGCATCTTTTTAAAAACCCTAAGCCCCAATAATTTTGCAATAAACTACATGACATCAGTTGTTTAGAATCTCCAAATAGATAGATAGATAGATAGATAGACAGATAGATTCTTGTATATATATATATATATATTATACATACATATATACATTATATATATATAATAGAACATACATATATATGTTCTTGTATATCATTGTCTTAATATGAACAAGAACCAAGTGTACTATAGCAAAGGAAGGCTGTAGGGTAGAAGACAAAAGGTGCCATGAAAATAGAATGTGTCCTTTGCCTGGACCCTTCCATTTGGCTAAGTTTTGAAATCCATAATGTAAAAAAGATATGATGAAGCTAATAGGCTGATGCTGACAGACTCTAATTTGCCCAATAATCTTTCATTTCTGTCAAATACATATTTAGAGTCAATGACAATTACACACAGAGAAGGAGAGTTTGGCTTTTGGCTTGGGTTCTCACTTGAATGTGTTGGCCTATATCTCATCGAATGTTTTATGATGTGGTTGATCAAATTGTAAGGTATGACTGTAAACTATACCACTGACTCTGAAACTCACCTGAAGTGAGCTATCAAGGAATCCAAATGCATGGGAGAAGACTGTTTATCTAACAAATAATATTTAATTCTAGAATCTAGATTTTATAGAGTTTAATATGCCTCCCAAGAAGTTTTATGATTTGGAAAGCTGCATACATTAAAGACATATTGCAAAATCCTTTATTTGGAAAGTAAGTATAGCCATTCAATTTTCATTCCTAGGAAACAAAAATTGTTCCACTTCCTCTAAACATATTATTTCAGTTCAGGTGTATTTGACTGCCAGTTACATCTCCAAAACCAAAGTGGATTAAACAAGGAAAACTGTCAACATAGCTCACATAAGAAATCCAGAGAGAGCCCATCCCAAGTGGGAAACTGAGTAGCTCAAGTTTGCTAGGTCAAGGCCAGCACTTCTGCATCAGCTTTCCCTCGTAGGTACATAACTGTTGCCGCTCCAAGCATGACTCCCTCACAAAGCATACAAGGCAAGCACAAAAAGAGTTGAGACTTTCTGTTTACATTTCTCTTTTTCTCAAAGAAAAAACAGTTCTCAAAAACTCCTCATTAATTGCCCCCTTTTTAAATTTATGTATTTGTTTTTAGCTAGAAATGAAACACAGGTAAATAAAGTTTTAAAAAATTGTTGGAAGGAATCTTGAACGCTTAACATTTCTAAGGTGCCCAAACAAGCATGCTATTAAAAACAGTGTAATGAATAGTACAGGTTGGGGTTAATGGAAACAGATGCAGTGACCAATCAGAATGGATGTCAGTGTCATGAGCTGGAGCTTGTTCAAGTGAGAGACGGCTGAACTGTATTGTCTTCATTTAGCCTTTCTAAGTGTTTAGATAAAAAGGCTTAAGATAGGCTCCTGGGGCATCTGGGTGACTCATTCGGTTGAGCAATGAGTGTCCAACTTCAACTCAGGTCATGACTCAGGGTTTGTAAGTTCAAGCCCTGCATCAGGCTAGCTGCTGTCAGTACAGAGCCTCCTTCAGATCCTCTCCCTCCTCACTCTCCTCCTACCCTGCTCACACTCTCTTTCAAAAATAAATAAACATTTTTAAAAAAGCCTCATAAAAAAGGGCTTAAGATAAGAGGTGACAGAAACCCAGATTATCTTGTCCTCTGGCATAGGAAACAAAAGTAACTGAAGAATTAAATTTCCTTATGTCTATATCCCATTGACAAGTCCTTAAAACAGAAGAGTAACCTTCCTCTAGGAACTCAGCTGCCTCGCTGATAACATTTTGCTACGAGCAAAAGGTAGTATTTGCCTGAGCCCACAGGATCCTCTAAGTCTACTTTAACATATAAAAATTCCTTTGGAGACTTTATTTATCGCTAACCCCCGAAGATACAGGTTGGCAATAATACTCCAAGCTTATGGCCCACGGATAAATATTTGAAGGGTCTCATGACTGAGTTTTTACTAAACAGTAATAAATAACCTTTTCCTAACAATAGCTAGCCTCCTCAAGGTCCCAAAACTCCTTGCTTCCAAAATTCCTTAGAGACTTACACTATCCCTAACCCCCTCTTAACCTGAAGGTATGTAATCGGTCACCCATCACAATCCTAGTGCACTTCTTTCTGCCCATAGGTCCTGTCCCCGTGTTTTAACAAAATCAGTTTTTTGCACCAAAGACATCTCAAGAATTCTTTCTTTTCTTTTCTTTTTTTTTTTTTTTAATGTTTTATTCATTTCTAGGAGAGAGAGAGAGAGAGACAGCATGAGCAGGGGGAGGGTCAGAGAGAGAGGGAGTCACAGACTGAAACAGGCTCCAGGCTCTGAGCTGGCAGTCAGCACAGAGCCAGACGCGGGGCTCGAACCCAAGAACCGCGAGATCATGACCCAAGCGAAAGTCGGACGCTTAACTGACTAAGCCACCCAGGCGTCCCTCAAGAATTCTTTCTTGAACATCAGCTCTGGCCTCTCACCACTCCAAAACCTCCATCACTCTACCAGGTTATAGTTTCCTGGGGACAAATAGTGTGTTTCAGTCATGATCCTATCCCTAATATCCATTTAGAAGTTCTCTTCCTTTTAAATGAACATCTGTTAGTTACATTCTTTCACTACATTTTCAATAGCTTCCCATTTTTAAGCTTTTAGTTGTCTTTTCATGGAGTAAAACTATAGCTGGTTAGAATATTTTATTATTTAGAGAATGATACACGTAATCAGTTCTATCGTCAGGAATGTAGAGTTTGGGTGGTTTGCAACGTTTGAAAGGAGCAGAATTTGCCACTTTAAGGTATTTTTCTTTGGCACAAGAGTTATTTTAGGCTGAGTATTTTTTAGGTTTATTTATTAATTTTCGAGAGAGAGGGAGTGGGGTAGAGAGAGAGAGAGAGAGGGAGAGAGAGAGAATCCCAAGTAGGCTCAACACTGCCAGTGCAGAGGCTGGCATTCAGGAACCATAACATCATGACCTGAGCCAAAGAGTTGCACGCTTAACCATCTGAACCACCCAGGTGCCCCTAGGCTAAATATTTTTAAGAAACAACATCTATAGGAATAGCTCAGAAAACTGAGTAGAAGTCTCCTTTGTAAGAGACACCTTTATAAGGGAAATTTACATCTGCTCGAGGAAGAGAAGGATGACTCTAGAAACATTAATCAATAGAGAAGGTCACAACATAAATCTGCATAACAATAACACCCTTGTTTTCTGGGCATTTCCTGATAGCCTCCCTTGAGTGGCTCCGTCTCCCTCCCATCCCCGCCCCCCAACATCTTTTGTCTTTAGCTGGAGATGATAGTTAAGGCAGTGGTTCTGATCATCTCAGGAAGTGACTCAGTTTTCCTGGGTATTTCCCATGTATACAGGAGGTATACAGTTAATAAACTTGGTTGTTTTTCTCCTGTTAATCTTTTATTACAGTGGGTGCCTCAGCCAAGAACCTAGAAGGGTAGAGGAAAAATATTTTTCCTTCCCTACACTTTATTTTTGACTCAAATAAAAGTAATATAAATGCTTCAAAATAAGTACATTCCTCTCAGGCATATTTTGTTTCTACGATGATGGCAATGATGAGGTTAGACATAAAACTGAATTTTATAGTTTAGCATAAAGTTTTTGCTTGCTCTTTGGCTAGAGACAAATATTAGCTAAATTTCCTAACTTTATAAAGTCCAAAATAAAAGTTATCTTTAAGAAACACTTTGCTTTACTGTACAAATACAGTATGCCTTAAAATATGGACTAAATAGAACATAAATAGGGCTATGATAATGAAATTGCCTTCAAATTATAAACAAAAGACTGATTATGAAATTAACCTCTCTCTAAGAGGTCCAAAACAAATTAGTACTTTAAAAAAGAGTAACTGCACCAAAGGAAAAGAACTGGGAAAAACAAAACTTTCAAACAAGACTCAAGAACAAATCTAACCAGAGAACACTACTAATACAATATTTGATGTGCTAAAATACTTTTAATTATTTCTGAATTCAAACCTGCTTTCGCTTACTTGAAATTGTTGCATAACTCAAAAGGGCCATTATAATTCAACCCAAATGGTAGGGTACTTCAATGAGCTGGTGGAATTGATTCTGGACATTAAAGAGATGCCGGCAAAGTTATAAATCGCTATTCTAATCGGGAGTGAAGAGGTTAATTCAAGATTCCACTAAAAAACAGACTGGCAGAAATGTTTCCAGGGCGTACCTTTTTTTTTTCTTTATCCCCCCCCCCTTCTCTCTTTTTTTCTCAGTAGGGGTTTGGAGAAGAGGTTTGGAAGGGAAGGAGAGGGCTGGTTCCAGGCCCCCAGCGTTCCCCAGAGCACCGTTAGGGAAGGGGGAGGGCTTCCTGCCCAGGCAGCCATCTGTAACATTCTGCGAACAGCAGGAACCCGGACTGCTCCAGTCAGTAAGCCCGGGTGAGGATTCTGTCTGCATTCAAAGAGGAGTTTCCCCTCTTATTTCTTGCATTCTCTCTGCCTCAGACCTTTCCTTTTATCTGTTGCAGGTGAGCAATGGAGCTAGGTTCTCAGGAGTTGCTTATATAAATAAAATAGCCTCTCAACGATGTCAGAACAATACTGTCGGGGACACTGGCTTGACCAGTACCAAAATACCCAGGCTGCCTCCAGGAATGTGCTGGCAGCAAGCTGGGAATGTCATCATTTCAGCTAATGTCACATTGTGGAACACTTTCTGGGATCAGTGGACGTGTGTCTGATGTTCCCTAACGTTACTGCTTTCTAGGCTTGAGTCAATTAGAGCTGGCTTTTTTGGAAAGTGGTGTCATTTAAAACTTATTTTATGAAAGTTATTTTTGTGCCTATAATTTGGGGCTCACACGTCTGTTATTTCCTCCAGTCCTTGGCGTGCATAATATACCGCCTATGGAAAGTAGTAAAGAGTGACAATGGAAAAAATAACAAGGGCTTTTTACTTTTAACATCTGGAGAAAACACATTTAAGGAAATGTTAACAAATAGGTACAGGGATTGATAAAGTTAAAAATCTATCTATCTCTCTCTATATATCCTTTCTTATAGAAGTAAAAATAACCCAGAAAGAATTTTTAAAGTCAATTTTAGATGACGCAGACAATAAAAAATTGAACCATGGGAATGATCTTATTTAAGAAGACTCAGATCACATCTTTGTGTAGGGTCAACCAAATGACTAATGTCAAACCCCCAAGGCACATAGGTACAAAAAATTTTCTCAGTAGAGAAGAAAGGCGTAGGATTCCAATTTTCACATTTTCTTACTTTCCACTTTTTGGTAAAGCTTTACTATTATATTTAACTTCCTGGCAGCAGACTAAAGGAACAAGCAAATTATACTGTAGCATATGAAACTTAAAAATCAGAGAGAAAACTTCAAGAAACATTCCAGCGCAGAGATAAATATTAAGACAAACAATGTAGTCGTAGTTCTATTGAGGAAAAAAATGTACAAATGTGAAAGTACTCTATTCTTATACACCAAAGTTACTTAAAGACAAAATGCAGTTCAAGGGAAAATAACTTATAATGAATATCCACTACTGTATTACCAAAAGAACAGTGGCTACATTTTAGCATGGTTTTCTACTTCAATTTTTTCACATTTTTATATCCTAAAGTAAGCATTAGTAAATATTCCCATCTGGTCTAAGTTTTTATTTTCGACCCTGAATCATAATTTTATACCAGTATAGGCTAATTTATAAAGGCATTGCATCAAAATTTGAAAACGCAAAGAATCAAATATGATAGTTTCTTTTTTCTCAGAATTACCTAGTGTCCAGATAGGAAAAAATTTCAAAATCTGTATTTGGGGAAAAAAATGTATCAACAGAATAACAAAACTTATTGAAAACTGCAAGATCAGGTTTGTAGAAAATTTTAAAGCTTCAGAAAATAAGTGGATGGTTTCCAGGTGCATGGGGCTAGTGCTTATGGGGGTAGAGTACCCTTGATGGGGAACAGGGGAGGCACTTCCTGAGGTTGCACTAATTCTCTTCCTGTGTCCAATCATCTTGCTGTCAATGTCCACGATCAAGCTCTGAGTTTAAACATGGTAAAACTTAATTTCTACCTAATATCGTAAAGCAAAGGACCAATACTATCACCAGGATCGCGAGACTGCCAAAAAAACAGACTATTAGCTTCAAATTTCACAATGAGAAATAATTATTGTGAAAAGGATAATGCCCTGATCCATAGGATCCGTGCTACTTACCCATACGGGAGCCAAGTAGGAATCTCCCCAGTTATGAATTTGCAGCAAGAACTTGCTGTGCAAGATCAGAACAGTACAACTCCTTGTGACTAGCACATTTTCTTCATGAAGGCACACTTCCCATCTTCAACTAAATGAATAAACAAAATAATGTTACAGTCCAGATAGGAGGTCCTGGGATCCATTTTGTCTCTTTAAGGAAAATTAAATGTTGGATGATGTACAATTCTAAAGTACCAGTCTCAGCGAATGATTTTATCTCCCTCATGCCTTTATTTTTCCAGAAATTTTTTGTTTTGTATGACTTCTAAGCACTGACAGCAGAGATTACTTACATTTATTGACTTTTTCAAGGACTATTCAAGAGAAAGTGTTATTGTGACAAATCTCAAACTAGTGGAAGCCTCAATGTTTCTGGGCTAGAGTAAGATATTCATGAAGTCTTAGCTATGTGTGTGCCAATAAAAGATGAAAGTCATTATGGGGATGTCTACATCCAGTTAACCACTTTACATTGCCCATGGGGTTAATCAACAAAACCTCTAAGTAAGAATCATTACTCCTACCTTTCAGATGAGGAAATTCACTTTCAGTAACATTTTCTAGTCCCTCCTCTGGTAAAGACAGCAAAAGTTTTTGAATTAGAGCTCTCTGACTTCTTAGTAGGATGACATGGACCTCCTCTACTTTGACCTATACTTAGCTAAAGGAAGATAATGCCCTATAAACTAGAGAGAGGTTACTAGCGGACAGGAAGAGTGAGGTTTGATTTATACATTCCCAAAAACTACTACAGTGAAAGCAAATGACAGCCTCATTTAGTGTTTGCTGAATGAATAAATGAATAGGTTTAATCACTACTTTGTAAAGCTATAAATTGAATATAAGATAAAGCGATTTGTATTTTAGTAAGCTGTTTCCTTCAAATTTATAATAATCCTTTAAGGATAAGAATAGTGCCAAAATTATGCCCACGCTTTTGGAATTTCCTTTTTATTTAGCTGTTTTTCTTAGAATTGTTAAGTAGAAGGAAAAAGGGTTTCATATCCACACAATTTAAAAATACAGTCAGAGCTCAACATCACAGATAAGAAAATGCAAATCAAAACTACAATGAGATACCACTTCACATGCATTAGGATGGTTGCTTAAGAAAAAAAAAAGGAGGGGCGCCTGGGTGGCTCAGTAGGTTGAGTGTCTGACTTCGGCTCAGGTCATGATCTCGCAGTTAGTGGGTTTGAGCCCCACATCGGGCTCTGTGCTGACAGCTTAGAGCCCAGGGGCCTGTCTTCGGATTCTGTGTCTCCCTCTCTTTCTGCCCCTCCCCTGCTCATGCTGTCTCTCTCTTTCTCAAAAATAAATAAAACTTTAAAAAATATTTTAAAAAAAGGAAAATAACAAGTGTTGGCAAGTGTGTGAAGAAACTGGAGCCCTTATATGCTGTTGGAGGGAATATAAAATGGCATAGCAGCTATGGAAAACATGATGGTTTGTCAAAAAGTTAAAAATAAAATTACCATATGATGCAGCAGTTCTACGTCTGGGTATATACTTAAGAATTGAAAGCAGGGCCGTGAAATATATGTGTACACCAATGTTCATTGCAGCATTATTCATAATAGACAAAACATGTTAGCAACCCTAGTATCTATTGATAGATAAATGGATAAGCAAAGGGTGAGTATATACATACAATGGAGTATTAAACAGGAAGGAAATTCTAACACATGCAACAACATAGATGAACTTTAAGGACATTATGCTAAATGAAATAAGTGACTCACCAAAAGACAAATACTGTGTGATTCTACTTACATGAAACACACTCAGGATAATCAAAATCCCAATGGCAGAATGTGGAATGGCAGTTGCCAGGGGCTAGGGTAAGGAGGAATGTGGAGCTAATATTTAATGCTATAGAGTTTTAGTTTTGCAAGACGGCAAGAGTTTTGAAGATGGTTAGTGATGATGACTATGTTAGTACTGCTGAACTTATACATAAAATTGCTTAAGATAGTAAATTTTATGCTGTGTGTATGTTACCAAAATAAAAATATTGGGGAAAAAAAACTATAATCAGAGAAAGACATTGGTCCATATACGCAAGTCACTGTTTGGACTTTATTCAGCATTAGCCCTTCCTGGTTATTTGGTTTATTACTTTAATGGAGCTGAGTTTCATTATTTAAATGTGTTTTTGTCAAGACGGAGGAGGTGAAGATCTGTGGACCTTGGTTAATTATTTAAGTAGATCTGGCATCTTTCACACTAAAGTAATCTCTTTTGTTCCCTGGGACTCCTAAGGAGCCATTGCTTAGATATGCAGAGGAAAATATTGCTGAGGTGTGTTAAGAAAACTAAGCTATAAGAAAATTCAGGTCTTTAAAAAAATACCACTATAGTATGAATTATTTATTAGCACAAAGATTTAAATTATTGATTAAGTCCTGGGCATAAGAGACAACAGCAGTTAATGAGACTTGTCTCTTGTCTCATATTATATGGATTCTATGAACTGATTTTGGAATATTAGCCTCTGAGCAATGAAGTTTCCAGTGGCCACGTGATAGCTTATTTAGCCAGTTGGTGATTAAAATATCTATTTTTAAAAATTCAGTTAGTAAATATTCCTGATCATAGACAATTCTATCTCCAAGTAAGTAGGAAGCATACAAGTATGACAAACAATATATATTTTAAAGTAACACTTTCTAAATATAAACAGTTATTGTATACGCATGTAACTGATTTTGCTATTAAAACTGCCAAAATTTTAAGTGTTGTATTCTTCTATTAAAGTGTAGCAGTGGCAGTGGTCAAACGCACACATTTATGGTTCAAAAGATCTTTCATGATTTTTGTTTTAAACCATTCCATGAGCTCGAGTAAATTTTTCTTCAAATTTTATCTTTTCTGACTAATTATATAAGCTTACATACTTAAGATTTTAGTTAAGGGGGCCAGTAAGGAGGTAGAGATATGTAGAAGGGACTCTCAATATTGACTGAGGTCATCTTCCATGTTCTTAGCCATGGAATACATTTTTACATGTTATTAAGGAAGTTATTCAGAAGAAGGCTGTGTGGTACACTGCCTCGACTCTTCAGGTGAATCCTGGTATCAAGGTCAGCAGCCTTCATTAGGTGTCACGAGGACACTTGACTTTCAAAGAGAAAATTGAGCTCACGGAACCTGAACAGCTATAATTTCACACCCAAGTCAGGTAGCCTCCAGAAACTCCTAGAAAAAACCAGGTAGCTGTTTTAAAGGATAAGGTAAATTTTTGTCAGCATTCATGTGAAGGTAAAACCTTCCAAATTTGAGTTTTAGTTTCAGAGTGAGCCCTTTTTTCCTCTCCCTCCGATCCCCAAATTAGCCAGGCTGGGGACATTTATACTAGACACCTTCCATCCATACATTTTACCTGGTATTTATCTTCTACCACTTTGGATTCTTGCATTCCTGTGTGCTTAGATTTAGTTTCTCTGGAACTGTAAATGTGTTAATGGTGTAAGGAAGAACTTTTTTTCTTCAGAGAAGTTCAGCAGGTAAATCCTTCCGATACCAACGAAGCCTAAGCAGAGGAGGCGGGGAACCTCACCAGCAGGATTCACAGTTGCAAGATTCACAGAACAACTGGCTTCTAATTGTGTCTGTCTGGTAAAGGGTAGCAGCAAAGAATCTGTGGAGAAAATAGAGATGGATCGGCATCAGGAAGTATAGATGAGTAGTTGCTCAGCTGTGACGGGTTATTAATGAAAGCAGTCATTAAAACCTTTCAAGAACAGCTCGCAATTTTTATTTCCTATCTGACAGTTTTGGAAAGAGCTTTGCAGAAAAACAAATCCTGTATTGATGGGGAACATAGAGAAGGAAGGGACATGTCTGAAATATGGTGATTTCCTTTCATTGTGGCCCAGATCAATTTTGTCATACCATAGTGGTTTTATCCTGCCCAGGTAACACCATGATGGAGTGGCAGTGTACAGGTGGGTGGGAGCGAATGACCACGTTCCCCTACAATGTACACGTTATGGAATTCTTACTAAGTCAGAGGAAGAGATGTTAAAATTGGAAGACTATAATCAGATCTGGTCGTGATACATTTCACAAAAAAATGGCACTCGTATTTTATCTTTGTTTTGATATATACTTACCATTTGCAATGTTTAAATTATTGCAAAACAAGTGAAACCATACATATATTCCACAATATTTGCAGCTAATTTCATAGATAAATCACACAGGTGTGTTATCACATAGAGGTGGGAATAGGGACAGGTACCCTAGTAAAATTATAATGACAATTATGTTATAACATGAGTAAAGGAACACTGTGAGCTACTATGACAAGGTAATTTTCATATTTGCTAGTGACATCCAAGGGGATTATGCCATTTGTGAAAAGTAAAATTAGTAACAGAGTAACTGTTTTTGGTTTGGACTTAACAGTGACTTCTCTGTGCCCTTCCCACTGTTTCCTTCTGGAGTCACACTGTTATCCCATCTGATCCTTACAACCATAATATATGAACCCTATTTTACAGATGAGGAAACTGAGGAAGTTTCACCAAGAAGGAAATAAAGCTGGAAGAGGGGCTCTAAGACCAGGAGTCTATACACCTATCACCAAGCAGGCTCTCAATAAACACACTGGTCCACAGAGACTGAGGATTACTTCCTGAATGTCCCTGTTTTCCTAAAAGGCCTTTCAGCAAGAACTGCTCTAAAAAATAAATCAGGGCAGAGTAATTTAATGCTCTTGTGTCTCTGTCTACTCGTCTCTCTTTTAAATAAGAACACATTGTGAATCCGTTTCTCAGCAACAATGCTGAATATCACTATCTAATTTAGGCTTTATTCCGGAAATAAATAGCAGGTTCTAATATGGGCTTGTGAGGTGCAAATACATGTGTATACATACCAGCATGAATGTACATGAGTCCCTTTGCTCAGCTCGGTCACAACAATTACTATGAAAGCTTCAGTAACTTCATTTTGGCAAGGAGAATGATAGGTCTGGGAACCAAATGTTAGCCTGAAGAGTGTTTTTCTGTTAGATCATTAGGTTTCTTTTTTTCTGTACTTAACAGATGCGTAGAAATTAAATGGGTCTGGAGTCACTAGTATCTTATGAATATGAAAAGCACTGTCCTTCCTGTGAATAAAACCAACCATTATCCCATTAATCGATCTAAATAAAATATTGTCCTGCACTAACAAAAAATATTTTCTGATGCTCTTAGCCCTACTCTTTACTCTCTCAGCCTCAGGAAATCCTCTCAGGTTGTGAATAGGAGGAAACCCTTACTTTTGCATTCTTTTCTACTTGCCTATTAAGCTCTCCCCTCGTGTAGTCTTTGAGGAGTGAGCGGTTGGTTGCCTGCCTCTAACATTGTAAGGAATACCAGAACATGTGCTATATCATCACATACTAATCACTGGATGGAATAGTAGGAAGAAGCTCTGGAGATTACCTGGCTTAATTCCCTCAATCTACAGAGAAGACCAGGGTCGAGAGAGGGAAGTCCCCACACAAGATTACAAGTATAAGCAGGGGTAAACCATGTTTGCTGATATTAATACAGTTCAAACTTCACTGTTCTACAAACAGCTGGTGGCTGTGACAGGCAAGAAAGCATTGCACTGTTGCTACATGAACAAACTTCATTATTCATTTAGTATAGTCAGTCAACAGTTGATATACATGTATTGAGCCTTCCAGCATGTTAAATGTTGGGTGTGCAAAGCTGAACATATCAAACGAGGTCCCAACAGATAAGAACAGCTCTGTGCCAGAGGCACCAATCAGAATGAGTTGGTTCGTAACAAGCAAAGGCCATTGAGAACTTTTCTTAGCACACAGGCGTTGGACCAAGATAAAAGCTCCTGCTACATGGAGTAAGAACATTCAAAGGACTGTACATTAATATTTTCAAAATCAGTCACAGTTGCCACTTTCTGTTTATCATGAAAGACAGCACTTGAGTAGCAAAAATAGATCCAGGATTCACAGACTTCACTGATTCTTGAATGGAAGTTTTTCTCAGGTTTCCTGCTGTCTAAAGCCATTCTTGTTTTTGTTTGTTTTCTTTTGTTTTAATTATTGTACACTCTGGGTCAGAGGACAAGAGATTAGAGGGTTCTTTTAGATAGGTATTCTCAAAGAGCTAAAAAGAGAAAAAGAAAAAAGGGAGAGAGAAAAAATATTAACTTACACTCCTTTAAGAACGTCAGGCTAGGGGCACCTGGGTGGCTCATTTGGATGATGACTCTTGATTTCAGCTCAAGGCATGATCTCATGGTGGTGGGATTGAGCCCCATTTTGGGCTCCGCGCTCACATGGAGGTTGGTATTCTCTCTCTCCCTCTCTCTGTCCCTCCCCTGCTGATGTACTGTCTCTCTCTCTTTCTCTCAAAATAAATAAACTTTACAAAAAACTGAATGCTAGGCTAGATAAGAGTCCGTGTTACTTTCAGCTAAAAGTTCTATCTCAAGAAATACATCATATTTTTGTATCACTGATTTTTTGAAGAAATAGAAACACGTATGAGTGAATATATGTCTGTAACAGAATTACATAAAATGGAAGAATAAAAAATTAATTCCTAGAAGGCAGGGGCAGTGCCTAGAAAATCTTTGTACATTCAGGTTATAAAAGCTCACTAAAATGTAGTATGCACTCAGACACTTTTGACAAATCTCAGGAAGTATTCAACAATCCTAGAGATAAAATCTAATAGAAAATATGATTAATTTCAAGTAGAAAATTGCCTCATTCATTCTACAACCAGTTCACTAGGCAAAGAAAATGGAGAGGCTCTAAATTCTAGTTCTAAATGGCACAAAGTGGTAGTTGACCCTGGGGAAGACAGATCTGATTTGAAATACTGGTTCTATCAGAGTCATTTCAATAAGATTCAATAATGCTGCAACTATGACGATGAAGTAGTGAAAGCTTATGTTTTATATTCCTAAATTTAGACACAGTTGAAAAGGCAAAATTTTCATTTAATATTTTAAACAAAATTTCAAAAATGATGCAGACCACTTCCTATATTTCCTTTATTCCAGTAAGATACATTATTCATCAAATGCTACAAATCCCTTTCTGGTTTCCCCACCTTGAGATCTTCCACAGCTAGTTGTTATTTCTATCTCTTAAGGACATGGACAGTTAATAAATAAGCAGCAGAGTAGAAACCGAAGTTACAGAAGTGACTGAGAACTGAAAAGGATTTACTGAATCTCTTATTTTATGTGAAAAGAGCCTTGGGCCCTAAAGGGGAAAGTGAGTCTGTTTCTTAACAGATAATTACTGGGAGGATGGTTTCAGTGATCATTCCATTGCCAGAAGAGTCCACAAATTGCCAGGCTGGCCCTTCCATTCCTCTCTTCTGGTATTTCAGCAAGATAAGGTGGTGGGGGATCAATTATCTTCACTGTCTGCACCCTGGGCTTTCCATATTTTTCTAGCAGTCAAGGACAGTTCCTTTCCCTGTCTCAATGCCAGTCACCTCCTCCAATCCTCATTTTCAGAAGTCAGTGGAATCTGCCTTGAGTTAGAAAATTTCCAAAATACTTCCTAGGCAGAATCATGGAAATTAAAGATGTGGAGGATCTCATTGGATCATCTAGTTCATCTATTTCCCATTAAGGAGTTTTCCAGATGGAAGATTTTCATATGCTGGATGCCTCCTCTCGTTTCTGCAGGGGCTAAAGTCAGATTTTGAGCATCCAAACCTAATGTGGAGAGGTGAATAAGGCCTGCATTCAATAATTTCATAGACAGAAAAGTGCCTTATCCCAAAGGTGTTATCATATTACAACAACTTTTGGATGGAAATAGATGACACCTCATCAGCATGGTTATGTGAGAGTGTTGTATGGTCCTCCAAGCACCATGGCCTGACATTTCTTTTGCAGCAAGCAGTGTTTGGTTGCTGTGTCCTGAGCACAATGGAACCCATTGGGAACTCAGATATTTTTTTTTTCTTTTTCCTCTCTCTCTCTCTCTCTCTGAATTTCTTTCCTGTTGCTCTAGTTTTCTGCACAGAGAAACTGCTATTTTGGGGATATTTCCATAACTCTCCTGGAAGAGAGGAGTGATGTCCAATGGTACATAGGTAAGTCTGGAGGAGGATGTCAGTTCAGTAACAGACACCTCTTCCACTAGCAATTCATTTATGAATCTCCCCTTATATTTATATCAGCATTACACAATGCTGCCAAAAAAATGGCTGGAATTTCATTCTTAGTAATTATATTAAAGAGCCACTTTAGGTAGGTGCCACTGTGGTTAGACTATTATGATCACATTATGGTCTAGAACAACCTTAGTTTTATTTTTTTAGAACAATCTCCTGATTTTTTTTTTTATAATAGAGAAACCTAAATTTAAAACCAGGTGTAGCAGAATACCTGGGGAGCTCACTCGGTTGAGCATTCGACTCTTGGTGGCAGTTCAAGTAATGATCTCACTGTCTATGAGCTCGAGCCCCTCATCGAGCTCTGCACTGTCAGTACATTCTCTCTCTCCCCCTCACCAGCTTTGCTCTGCCTGTGTGCTCTCTCTCTCAAAATAAATAAATAAACTTTAATAATAATAATAAATAAATAAATAAAGTCAGGTGTGGTGGAATCTTGGCTTGCTTTCTTCCCTAGCCGTATATATTTGCATACATGATTTAAACTATCAGTCTCCTCATTTGGGCAGTGATTTTTCATGAGGCAAAATAAATATTAAAATATCTGGGCCATGTTCAATACAAAATAAATAATTGTTTCTTCACTGTTCCTCTTATTGATGCTAATTAATCTAGGAGCTTTGGAAGAATCCCAAAAATAAAAAATAAATATGAAAATATTTTCCCCCTGCATCAATTGAAGAAAAAGCCCAAATTAATTTTATATTATTTTGGTAATAACAGTTTGTTTCTGCTTACAGAGTTTCTTGTCTACATTATTTTAAAGAAAAAAGAAAATCTTGTATCCAGTGTAAACAAAAACAATTGAAAGAAGTTTAGATATTTATTAAGCCTACTAAATCCTATCGTACTCCACGAGGTCCTTGCCCTGACATATTAAAATATACTTTATAACATTTAATAATACTGGAATGGACCGATGTGCCTTACTCACGTGTTGAAATGGTTAAGTCTCTTGGTTGCCAGTACCAGGAAACAATTTGAACTAATAAGCACAAAGGGCTATTTATAGGAATGATTTGGGAAGCATCTTTTCTTGAACTACTCTTCCCTCAGATATTTCTAGTTTATCCTTTCTTCCTCCAAACTGTAATTTAAATGTCAGTTTATTAGTGAGGCCTTCCATGATCTCCTTAGGGACAATTACAATCCCCTATTCCCCGCTATTCCCAATTCCCTTTTCTGAACCAGCTATTTATTTATTTATTTATTTATCTTGTTGATTTTCTACCTACTTTTACAATATGTAAGGTCCACTAGAGCAAGGCTTCTAGACCATGTTATTCACTGACTTTGCCTTAACAACTAACACAGAACCTGCCATACATACAGTTGGAACTCGTAAGTGTTTATTGAATAAATGAATGAATCTGAATCTCATGGAATCTGAAGAAGAATAAAAAACTTGGCTTCACAAAAAGCCAAGGTCAGTTTCTGTAGGATTATTTAGATTTTCCCCCTGGAGTTCTGCCATTGACGTGGAAGTCCATTTTTATGGGTAGAATGTGTTTCCTGAAGACACAAAGTCCATTCTCCATCAACACACTCAACAGTATTTGTTTGAAGGAGATTGTAACTGACTTGCCTGCCATTAGCACCAAATGGCACCTCAAACATTTCTGCTTAGATGTAGGAACAGTAGCCAATACTCAAACACTTACCAAGTGATATGAAGGTGTGAAGCAGACTGGCTGTGATTCACTGGGGAGTAGTGTACCCTAGTAGTGTACAGTAGGAAGTAGTGTACTGAAGCAATGAACAAATTCTGCTTTTAAAGGGTGAAGACCCTATTCAGTCTGGGTGATGTTCTATTGAGCCAAAGCCCACTTTTCCTAAAGCTTCTGATTTTCAAAAGAAGCTATAAATAGGTATCTTTCTATACAATGTCCTAATTTCTAAATTGTGACAATACACCGTGAAGGTTGTGCAAAACATCTGTAGCGGAGAGATGTGGCCAGCAGGCCAGGTGTTTGTAACTTCTGGGCTAGAGCATCTTATGGTTCTAGTAATCTAAATTTTATAATCCAAGCCATCTTCACTTTATTTGTAACACTTATAAATTACTAACAAAACTTGGTTTTTTCCAAACTAGATTTTTAGTAAACATAGTTTTAAAGTTTTTCCTTCTAAACAATCCCCTTTATTCCCTTGATTAGTTTAGTGATGCTCATTAGGACCTTTTCTATCTCTAGCTCCCTTGAATGCTAAGTAGAACAAGTAAAAGAATATTGAATTTGCACATAGGAAATCTAGGTTCTATCCCTGGATTTGCTTCTCTCTTACCAGCTATGCAAACTTGAACAAAGTTATCTAAACTACTTAGATCTCTTCTACCCTTAAAATGAGAATGACAGCACCTGATTCTTTTCACCTGATGTGAGGCCCTGTACATGAAAGAATCTGTAAACTATAAAGTGCTGAAAATGTAAGACTTATCTGAGTATAGTAACACCATCACTTTATGTGACAGTTAAATCCCAGTGAATGCTTTATTTCTAATAAAATGCTTTACTGCCAATAATTTTTTTTTATTTCCAATAAAATTTAGAACGCATAATTGCATGGTTTTGTCATTGCTGCTGACACTGCAGCAATATTCTGAAATGTTCTCCAGACTCTGATTTTTCCTTAGGTTGTAATTTATAATTCACAGTGTAGTACCTTATACATTTATTTTACCTGCCACTTAACTCATCTTAGCCTTTTTCTGTCTTCAGGTCAACTTTCTGCATATCTTCTTTTTGTTGTCAATTATCTCCTTTCATTCACCTCCGACTGCATTTATGAAGTCATATGTAATCCTTCAATTTATTCTTCATTTTAAATCACTTTCCTTGTTAATCCCTACTTTTAAAAATCACATCTAGACAACACGAGCTGCTCAAATAAAATATTTCTCATGAAGCTCCCAATTCTTCCAACTTAAAATTACCTCTTACTCTTCTAAATACCTATATAACTTCATTAATTAAAGCTTAAGACATTTCAATTTGACTACTATTTGTTTTCATAGATCAAAGTAGGTACCATGACTCAATATTGTTCAGTTTTGCAGCCTCTGCAACTCTTAAAGTTGGACTTTGTATATAATTGGTATTCAAAATAAAATGGAGGAATGGATTTTTCTTTCACTCTATTTTCTTTATTTTCCTGCATCAAAGTCAAATATTATTATTCTGTAGTTTCACTGTTTTCATGACATTCTGGTATGTTATATCTGTAAGCTCAGTATTTCATGAGACAGAGACTCTGGCAATTACAACAAAGAAAACTTCAGGGATTCTCTCTGTATTTTTTTCTAGGCAATATGTTTAACATGGTGGTTGAGATTGTACTCCAGCATCAGGTCCCCAAGGAATCTTGACACTAACACTTTTCTAAGTAGAGAAATGATCATTTATTCCTACACATTGCTTCCTGTCATTAAGCCATTTCCGTACTTTAGACAAAACATTTTCCATAATAACAAGGAAACCAATAAAAAAAATCGTTTGACCACCTATAGGATGCACACTTTTTAAAAAAAAATTTTTAATGTTTTATTTATTTCTAGGAGAGAGAGAGAGAGACAGCGCGAGCAGGGGAGGGTCAGAGAGAGAGAGGGAGTCACAGACTGAAACAAGATCCAGGCTCTGAGCCTGCAGTCAGCACAGAGCCCGACGCGGGGCTCGAACCCACGAACCGCGAGACCATGACCTAAGCGAAAGTCGGACGCACAACCGACTAAGCCACCCAGGCGCCCTGGATGCACAATTTTAAAGTCTTTCTGAAAGTGGAAATAAAATTACATTTTATTTTGTCAATATCATCTCTGAGAAATCTAAGAGATTCATTTATTCAATAAATCTTCATGGGGAACCTGCTACGGGCTAGGCACTGTAAGAAACTATTAGGGCACAGAGAAGAAAAGCCCATTTGGTGCTCAAGAACCTTTACCTTTGCAACTGGCTAAGTGCTCAAATGAGAGTATAGAGGGACAAATCTAAGGTTTAATTGAGGTGGACACTTAACAAGAGTCTCCAAAGAAAATTTAGATGGTGTTCAAAAGAAAGTACATTCTTTAAAAAAAAAAAAAAAAAGGAATAGCAAGTGAGAAGGCATGGAGGCATGCACTAGCTTCCCAGTGTGGTGAACTACATGCGGACTGTGTGGCATTTCTGGAAAGGAGCCATGGAGCAAGATAAGAACAGAAGAGACCCCAGTGCAGAGGCCTTCAAACTATTTTATCTGACAGTCTAAGCAATTAAACATTTGCAAGCAGGCAAAAGGGCTAATAAGACATGCCCTCGAGACATTACTCTGATGATGGAATAAAGAATGTCCTATGGAAGGTAAGGTGAGCAAGTTATTTGAAAAATCTAGTTTGAAGCCCTAAGCTGTTACAAAGCAGCAACACTAAGGAAAGTACAGGATGGGATATACTACTCTGGAGGTTTAATCAATAGGAATATACACTTGTGACTGAGTTAATTAGTGGAACATTATTTTCCCCTTATAGAAGCCATATTTCATATCTCTCCCAAAGTTATATTTTTCTAGGAATCTGAAATTCTATCATTCTTTCCAGGTGCTGCCATCCTGACAAGCTTGGGATACGAATCACCACTCTTGAAGTTCCCAGGTTTGCCTCCAGTTTCCTCCCAATGGACACTGTGTACTGGAAACCATTAGTCTTTGCTACCACAAGTCAGCTTAGCATGACAGGTTGCATATTGTAGCCAAAAGTTTCACCAGGGTCCCTGATGACTTATTTATATCTAGTCTTTCAATTAAATGTAGAACATAATCTTTACTTACTCTGTACAACTTTGTTTTCAGATATTAACCTGCCATAGTTTGCCTACCCTTTGCTTTCCTTTAAGAATGATTTTATCTTCTCTTCAACCATCTCTGCTCTTCCCTAACTTGTAATTTAGCTTATCCATGAGCTATAGTTAGTTACTCTTTTTTTGAATGTGATGAACATTTTCCCTTAGGTTTTTAATAAGATTGTTATAGGTGACTCCAGGCTTCCTGTGTTCTAAGCCCTCTCTCAACGATTCCTGTTTCCGTTACTGGCTTACATCAATAAGTGAGGATAAAGAAATATGAGACAGAATGGAATTCTGATACATTACATATTACATACTGTTAAATTAAAACTGTTGGGTCTACGTTTAATTCATTAATTTTGTTTTCTTCTGGAATTCTAAAATTATAATTAAAGTGCATACTAATTATTCTAGTCATTCCATATGTTCATCCTAGTATTGCTTTTAAGCACAGAAAAATAATTGGAAACAACATAAATGTACTAAGATGGCATATGTAGTGATTAAATTATTGTGTATCTAGATAATGTACTAAGCAACCATTAAAAATCATTATTTTAGTTTGCATATTTTGATATGAAAACCTATTCATTATACATAATAGAGAAAACAACAATGTGCAATTAGATGTGGAGTATGACCTTACTTTGTGATAGCTTTCTCTTTATATGAGTTTATTTGAGTGACAGAATTTTAGGCTTTAATTTTTCACTATTTTGTATTTTCTGGCAATGGGAGCACATTTGAACATTCAGAACACTTCTTTTTTATCTGGAAAAGCTCTCCAGGTTTTTGAAATTTGCTAACATTTTGATAATAAGCTATTAGTAATGTGAATGATCAATGCTATATTTTAATAATATTGTCATGTGATGATGCAAAACCAAACAAAAATAAACCAAAAACCTTCAGTCGTTTTCTCTGAGTTAGCAGCCAATATCTTACTAGAGAGAAACACTGGTCCTTACCTATACCGAAGTGCAGTTGGGGTTCATTTTGCACATGGTCACACCAACATGTAATCAACTCACAACTCCAGATTTACTACTTCTGGGTTTAGAGTTAAACTTTATGTCTTTTTTTAAAATCATAAACTGAGTTGTTGTTACTGTTTTCTTTCTCTATGTTCTTTGTTGAAAGAGTCCCAGGCCCCCACCTTCCAGTCCAGTGCACAAGACCATCATTTAACATTAGTATTTCATACTGAGAAAGGAAAAGACTGGTAAGGTGACATTCAGATCTGTTCTTATTTTCTTGGTGGTATACATCCTTACATTTAGCACTTGATAACTCATGCTGATACATTGTGTGCCTTTTTTCCCCCCCTTTTATTCGATTCCCCTTTACTGTGGCAAGTCTCATAGGAAGGGGAGGTGACTTCTTCCAGTATCCCATGGGCTTTTTTTCCTTCACAATCTGGAAAATTTCATCATGAAATCTGAAACTCAATATTATGCCACCAACACATTTTGCATGTTAATTCGCCAAGAAGATAAATCACATTTTCTCATGTTTCCAGAATCCCCAGGATTATAGGGCATCCCACACTTGCTCCCTGGATGCTTTACACTGGAGCCCCATCTGGTTTTCTTTTTGAAACATGTTCCCCTGAGATTTTCTTTAATTTGAATTGTATTAAATTCATCAAACTTCTTAATGAGCCTTGGGCATTGTTCAACTTGTGTGGCGGTCTCTCCTGGATAGTAGCAAAGGGGAATCTTAACTGCCTCCAGTACATGTACTTCTGGGCGTTCCCATCAGGTCTAAGCACTGTTTCACATTATGTGAATGTCATAAATAACTTGGTTGAAAGGGTCAGTGTTTTCTTATCTTGAAAAGAGTCAAAGGGCAGTTTGCATTTATCTAGGAAATGCACCTCACAGATGCTAGTCTTAAAAGCTCCTTAGGGGACGGGTGGGGAAATACTATTATCCTTACATAATTCTAAAAATCTGGAGGGGGGGGATGGGGAGTGAACAAACTGCACAAATTCTTCCCTTTCCTTTTCATCAAGCCACAACAAAAGAAAAAAAAAACACCACTGGCAATTTCGATTTTCTTACACTTTGGTTTCTTCTCAGAAGCATATAATTTTCTTGTCACATCTTAGCTTATTTCCTTTAGGATAACTATTATTTGTACACAAGGTAGGCTGTCAGAGTTTTCCTTCGATAGTGCCTTGGAAACAGTCTAAAGTGTACCTCCCCAAATCAGATGAGCAAAGCCAAGGTTTTTTTCTTCTGTTTTGTTTTGTTTTGCTGTGATGAACTGGGATCTAACCTAAGAAATTTAACTCAAATCAGGTTTTAAAAAAATAGAGTTTAGTAACTATATTTTAAAGGCCCCCTACACAGTATCCAGCTGTCTGGATCTGTTCCTGGATGGAAATCGTAGATGAGGTCTGTGATAGCTCCCTATTGAATTTTCAGGCCACCACCCAGTTTTAGTTCATGCTATCTGCTCCTCGCCAAATTCCACTTCCTTTAGACTGTAACCCACATCCATTTATTTATGTTTGAAGTCTGGGAAAATCAAACTTCAAAATACAAAAAAGTTGAATTTTACCAATTCACCTTAAGGAACTGATAAATAAATGCAAAATTTTTCTTCAAACAAATATTTTGAAATCAATTCTACTTTACTGCTGACTTCTGTAACTGAATACGGGTTGTTGTTTTTTTAAATCAACTTTCTTGAGGCATATTCTGTATGTAACAAAATGCACTTAAATATACATTGTGATCAACTTTTACAAGTACACATATCCACATAGCAACCCATTCAATCAAAATATAGAATAATAGTTTTCTCCCCCATCCCCAAATGCATACACTGCACAATTTCTGAGGTGGGACTGAGGTTGGCAGGTATGGGGAACTGAAAACCTGCCTGTATACCTGGCCTAGTTGAAAAAGCAGATAAGAATTACATGTTCTACAGAACACTGGACATAAACTATTTCATGCAAGATCAGATCTCACTTGCTTGTCTGACATTTTTTTATGTCATTCTTAGCTGCTTCTCATCCACAAGAATATTTAGGGTATTTTTTAAACATTTTTTTAAAAATTAAGCAATCGCTATACACAACATGAGGCTTGAACTCACAACTCCAAGATCAAGAGTCTCATACTCTACTAACTGAGCCAGCCAGGCACCCCTCTTTGGCAATTTTTTTTAACTCCCTGAACTTTCCTACTACATTGTGACTTTCATTACTTATGCCATTGTTTTATTCTACTTTCTAGCATGTAAAAGGGATGGAAGGAAAGACGGAAGGAAGAAATTTTAAAAATATACTGTCATTCTGGCCATGACACTAAATTGTGTAATCATTCTGAATGGCAATTTAGTGCTATATAAGCAGTTATATGAAGAGTGGGATACAGTAGGGAAAAAAACTATTTGTTAATTGCATGCTTTCTGGCATTACTCTAGACACTGCAGGAAGCACTGTACAGTATAGCATTTAATTTAATAACTACCAGGCTTAGTAGGTGCTGCTTGTATTAGAAAATAAAGAAACAGTTTCAGAGAATTAAATCAATGTGCCCAAAGTCACCTAAGTGATAAAAATGTCCAGGTCTTTATGGAACCAGGAACCATTCTATTCTCCTAACTCATGATGTCCTTAAAATTAGAATTTACTTTCTAGGAGAAATAATATAAGCACTTTGACCACGTGAACAGAAAGGGGGAAGGGAAGTGATACTAAGTTCCTAATATGTGCTGCTCAATGAGCTATATATTTAAAACATTACCTCCTGTAATTATTCCAACAATCTCAAAGGAAACAAATTATTTTCCATATTTCATTGAAAATAAGGCCTAGAGAAGTTAAGGAGACTGCTCAAAGTCACAGAGCTCATTGACACAGACGTGGAATTTAGTTCAGCTTTGTCTGCTTCTGATACTCGTGCTTCTTTGTACCTAACTGTACCACTTTTATAAAGGAAAAGTTGGTATAAACTTTAGACTGAGAAAGTGCTTAATATGTTTATTCTGCAGAAATATTTATCCAGAGATGAAATAGAAAAATCTTGCATCAGCATGGAGGGGACCAGTAATCTCCCTCTGCTTTCTCAGTGTCTTTGGTAGAGAACATGGTTGTCAAATACCCTAGAATTAATGACATCTCTTAATGGAAGCATAAGATGGTCTGTATTTCAGGACCCTTGGCCACAGAACAGGAAGTGGAGCTGTTTCCAGAAAAAATGAAGTTGCCTTCTCTGGGGGAAGACCAAAACAAACAAACAAACAAACAAACAAACAAAACAGGGTGGGGGTAGAAAAAGAAGAATTTGAATGGACGATTGATCAGTAGGAAGACTTAAGGTGATAAAAGATCATCACAAAAGCCATTAGCATACCAGTTTTAATAAAAGGGGCTGCCTCCAGCAATGTTTCATGCAATGATTTCTTAGACACATGTTTCTAAATTTTATCTTTAACAATGCAGGTGTTTCCATCCAGAGCCAATCTCTCTCTTTGAGCCAATCTCTCTAAGGATAAAAGGATTCCTTTGGACTATTTGTATAATTTACCAATCAAGATGTGCATTTATTCTGTTAATGATTTTTTTAAGTTTATTTATTTATTTGGAGAGATAAAGAGCAAGAAGGAGCATGAGAGGGAGGAGCAGAAAGAGAGAGACTAGCAAGCTCTGCACTATCAGTGCAAATACCGAAGTAGGGCTTGATCCCATAACCTTGGATCATGACCTGAACCATAATCAAGAGTCAGATGCTTAACTGACTGAGCCACTCATGTGCCCCTATTTTGTTACTGATTGTAACCAGAGTGTTTGCTGCTCCCCACTGTCCCAGACAGGGCGTACTACAGTTTGGATGTGTGACTTTTCTCTGATTATAGCCGGGATTAACTTTGAAACCAACAAAACAGGGAGCTCACTAAAAGTTTCTTTTTTTCCATTAGACTACTAGTTGGCAAAAATTCTAAAAATTTTCAGTAAAATATAAATGTTCCAAATTGGCTTAACACATGAAAACACATCTTAAAACACTAAAGGGAGTTAATATTTAACATGTTGACCCTTATAATATACTAACATATAATTTTTGTTGTTTTAATCAAATTAAAATCTACAAGAAAAAATACTAGATCATATAAAGTTAGTATAACAATTACAAATGCATTTGTAATGTCTATATCTAAAATATCTCCTTACTGTGAATATATTGTTGGATGGCACAGAACCATACTAGCTGGTAAAGTGATTTTCCACTCAAAATAGAATATCTAACTTGTTACTAAGGATTTTAAGATTGAGAAAACAGTGGTAGCTCTGGCATCAAATGGTGAAGAATAAGAATAAGAATCTCTTTACCTATGTAGAAATAGCTTTGTAGCATAGTCTGACAGTCATGGTAAAGTTTTCTCTTTTTTCCTTTTTCCTCAGTATATTTAAAACTAACATTCACCTGGCATTCCCTAGATAGTTTTTGATTTCAGTAGTAGTGCAAAACAGTCACTTCTCAAAATTGGTGTGAATAAAAGACCTTAAACCATATGCCCCAGATATTTCTTCCTCTGGAATCTATTGGAAGACTATATAAAAGGCCCTAGTGAAATTCAGCCATACATCAGGACCCTTTGTCCATTGTAACTGACTATAAAATACATTGAAATAGTGTAGATGTCATCTCTAGCGGTTTCAGGGGGAAGGGAGGGAGAGGAAGGAGGTTAGGAGGGCAGGCAGCAGAGTCCTTTGACTTTGTGGATTATGAAAAAATGGCCGTGACTTGTGTACATGCTTCTATTTACAATCCTTTGGAAATACTGCCAAGAATACAGGGAGAAGATAAGGACATTCTCTCATACTATGTCTATGGATAATAGAGATACTATGTACCTACCTATCTACCTATCTTTACAATATCAGATTTAGCTGAAGTTTATCTGAAATATACCAAATATCCTTTTTGGAATAAGTAATGAGTTAGGATATTAAGAAAGGCTTTTCTACAAACATAAATCAGCACCTCAGAGCCATGATATGTGCTTGACCTGAGTTAAACCATGATTTTTTGAGTCTTTCTAATAGATGCTTCTAGAGGACTCAACTAAATAATAATTCAAAGTAGCTAAGAAATTTAAAAATAGAATAATGTGGTCTAATGGTAAATGGTCCTATGCCTATCTACCTACATATCATCTATCTATCCATCTAACTATTCTAACCAAAGGCCTTTGTGTTGCTACCACCCAAGAGACATATTTTGACCATTATTTATTACCATACCTTGTTGTTGCTGCTGCTGCAGTTGTTAACCAGCATTCTTCCCGTTACTCCCATTACACTTCTTTTTTTCTTTTTTTAATATTTTTATTTATTTCTAGGAGAGAGAGAAAGAGACAGCGTGAGCAGGGGAGGGTCAGAGAGAGAGGGAGACGCAGACTCTGAAAGAGGCCCCAGGCTCTGAGCTGGCAGTCAGCACAGAGCCCGACGTGGGGCTCGAACCCACGAACCGCGAGATCATGACCTAAGCGNGTCAATAGTCATAACTATATCCATAGTACTTATATATTTCACAGTCCATTTATCAATGGCAATCTATGCAACAGAACTTCCATGAGATTTAGGGGTTTTTTTTGTTGTTGTTTTTTTTAAACTTTTTTTTTTAATGTTTTTTGATTTATTTCTAGGAGAGAGAGAGAGACAGCGTGAGCAGGGGAGGGTCAGAGAGAGAGGGAGTGACAGACTCTGAAAGAGGCCCCAGGCTCTGAGCTGGCAGTCAGCACAGAGCCCGACGTGGGGCTCGAACCCACGAACCGCGAGATCATGACCTAAGCGAAAGTCGGATGCTTAACCGACTAAGCCACCCAGGCGCTCCTCCCATTACACTTTCTTAATGACATTTTTCAGAACTCTGAATATAGATTTGACAGTGGAGATGTCAAATCTCCAAAAAAGATTACCAAAAAGAATAAAAAAAACTCATGATGATTGAAATAATTCATATTTAAGAAATTACTTTGCAAAATTGGTCATCCTACTTGTTGTCTGATTACTTCAGCATTCTTCAGTGAACTGCATATAAAAAGGAATAGAAGCTTTTCTTTTTCTTTGGTTAATAGGCCAACGCTGAAGGTGTAAACATAGGATTCATATCTCTAATGAAAGCGATATTAGAGTTCTTGAAAGTCACAAATCCCCAAGGAGGAAATGCTTCAAATGTAAACATTGTTAGTTGCATTTATTCACTTGATTCCTCTTGATGTGTTAAAACACAAAAATGATAACGACAGCCTTTATGGAAAGCATTGTTACAGTGTCCTCGCTTCTCCAGACCGTCAGCTGCAACTGGTACAAGGCCAGGATAGCAAAAGATGATATTTCTTTTTAATGTTACCTAAATAAATGTACCTTCCAATTTCCCATTTTTTATGTTTCTCCGTATTGGAAATAATGAATCTTTTGAGAAACTACAAATTAAAAAGCATTTGCAAACTGAATTGGAGACTTTCTTTAGAAGAATTTCTTTCAAAAAGCATAGATCAAATCTAAGCTCATATTTTGAATATGGAAATGCTCTTGGTGATGAAAGTTATACTTAGTAAATGTGGAATGTGTGCTTCATACTTAAAGTGTTCTTAAAAATACGAGCCATGCCAGTGAACTTCAAGATGATGAAGTTTAATGGGCCCTGGAGTCTGAACAGATCTCACTAGTGGGATCCAAGTATAAATTCGCAACCAGAAGTGTGTGTAGAATCAGCACAAATCAGTACAGAATCATGGTTCTGGTGGGAAAACCATGTGTGCCAGTCAGAGGAGTCCCTGGCTGGTGTAAGTGATTGAGGAATTGAGAACTTTGGCTCCACTAAGTGCAACTGGGTGCTAGATAGAATTCCACTAGGAAACTTGTGCTGAGATTAGAAGAACTTGAAAAGGATGCCAAGAAAAGCATCGTTGATGCTGGTAGTGCAGACTAAGGCATAAAAGTGAAATCATTCGACATTATGCAGGCTTCTAAAAAGATGAGGAACTGTCTAATAAAAAGCGTTGTCTTGAGTCTTTGGACCTGCTTTTTTGTTTGTTTTCTTTTTCCTTTTCCTCTTCCCTGTCAGGGTCAGTGGTTGACCTACAATTAGGTTCAGTTATTTGGAATCTCTGGCACTAATGTCATCTGGCCTGGGAATTCCAATTAATTATTTTTGTGAAACAGCTACTATCTTAAAGCAATTCATTTATACTGGCAGAAGGTCAAGCTAGTGCCAGAGTTTGAGTGCCTAAAAAAAAAAAAAAAAAGCAGGAATATTTCCCTTATTGTCCTGAAAACGAAAGCAAGTAGGTAGTACCATAGGGAAGTGTGGGATTCCTGGCATTATTGGCTTTTTCTCTGCTAACAAGAAGGAAAAAGAATGATGTGGAAATGTATAGGAAATTGAGCTCTTACCTGGATGGATCATGTCAAATTTTGGTTTTCCCACTTCCTCGAATTTCATTTATTTTTTTGGTCAATGCTCTAATTTTACAAAATGGTTGGGAAAATCCTGCTGACAGGGGAGTTTATATCCATGGGCCATCAGGGTCACCAGGAGACTCGGTCCACACTGAGTGAGCAGCAAGAATCCGGGAAGAGGCAGGCAATGGACACAGAAGATAGGTTAAAAAGAAAAGAAATTCTGTCAAAGGGCCATTTTAAATGTCACAAGGCACCGTATGCCTTAACTTTTTCCAATCAATATAGTTACAAGGTGGTTCAGCCCTTAAACATAGTATGAGAATATGAAAGTAAGCTATGCAAATTAACATATTTATCATATTATTTCAAGTCTTCAAACATCTTTATAATAACAAGAAGGATATTAGTATATTAGGAATTTAGAATTAAAGGCTGAATTGTTGCCATGTACTGAATGGGTTATCTTATTTTCAACAGAATCAAGGAAAGGAATCAAACTAGTCAACTGAAAATAATTTTTTGCTGAGTAATATTTCATTGACAGAAATTTAGGAATTAAACAAGTCCTATGGTTTATAATCTGAAAACAAATAAAGGTTATCTATCTATGCCTTTACCATTCTTTGTGCACAGTGGTAGACTTATAAACACTCAACATGTCCCTGCAGCCATGTGCCTTGCTGCACAGGGAGAAGATGGCAGCATTTTCACATTGTCTACTTTAAGTCAGGTGTTTCACACATGCTATCTCACACATCTGGACTAAATGCCACTGAGGAAAGCCTTATGGTGATCTTTTCAGTGAATAAAAACATGAACCTCAAAGGGAAAAAGTAACTCCACCAATGGCATATTGTTAATAAGAGGCAAAGTTTGGATTTTAAACAAAATAATTCTGAAATACAAATCCATATTTGATTCACTTCACTGACAAACTAGAAGTGGAAAGCAAATAAACATATTTTTTAAGTTTATTTAATTATTTTGAGAGAGAAACAGAGAGAAGTAAGAGAGAGTGAAAGAGAGAATGAACAAGGAAGGGGCAGAGAGTGAGGGAGAGAGAAAATCCCAAGCAGGCTTTGTGCTGTCGGGGCAGAGCTGGAGGCCAGGCTCAGTCTCATGAACCCTGAGATCATGACCTCAACCAAGATCAAGAATTGGACACTTAACCAGCTGAGCCACCCAGGCGCATCAAATCAGATTTTTAAAAACCTGTAATTTGGGGCACCTGGGTGGCTCAGTCAGTTAAATGTCTGATTCTGGTTTTGACTAAGGTCATGATCTCATGATTTTGTGAGTTGCAACCCTGCATCAGGCTCTGTGTTGACAAGTGTGGAGCCTGCTTGGGATTTTTTGTCTCCCTCTCTCTCTCTGCCCCTCCCCCTCCTCTCTTTCAAAAAAGATAAATAAACTTAATAAAAATAAAAACCTGTACTGCAGAGGTAAAAAAAAAAAATGTCTGCTTCATTCATACTTTATTCATTCATTAAGAGTTGTTTGGAACAGTGAACTAACCAACGCCCAAGAAAATAAACAATAAAAGCACCTATAGCTTTCTCCATGTATTCTCGCTCTCTGGAAAAGCCCAGTGTTTTACATTTTTTTAATGTGATGGTCATTCGGGTGCAGTCATAAGAGGAGACGCAGGAGGAGCTCATGAAAACAAAGATTATTTTTCTCACAGGTCCAAGTCAGGAGGCAGGCCAGGTGAGGCAGGGCCTCATGGGAAAGACACCAGTATAGTCAAGAAGTGGAGCACAGAAGAGGGAAGCATTCATCCAGAGCCTTTCCTGGGATTTTCATGGGAAAGACAAGCAGAGCAGAGGGCACAGTTTAGAACTGGCTGGTTTGATAATTTTGGTGGGCTTTCTATAGCTGTAGGGGTGTTCCCTGGTGGCCTGGCACCTGGCCCTGGGATGGTTAAAGCAGAGGAATATTTTCTCCTGGAGTGTATGTCAGATAGAGGAGGTATGATTTTGGTTTGGTTAGTTTGCATTTCAAAGGCATGCTTCAGGCTGGATCCTTTGCTATGTCTAAGACATGGCTGGCCCCAAAGGTGCAACTTCTCTCCAGGTAGCAAGGTTTTCTAAGACGTCAAACATAGTATATAAAAAATGGAAAGTATATCACAACACACTGGACTGCCTTTCTCACATGCCATGGTTATTGTTTTCTCTCAGTCTTCAAGTCACTATACCTTTAGGAATTTGGTTTGAGAATATAGTCAATGCTCATGACCACCTGATTAGCATTCTTCCTACTGCCTCCCAAAGAAGCCTGAGTCTGAGTTTGTTCTTGTTTGTTTTGACTTCCGTGGTGTAGCTCACACAAGTCAAAAGAAAGGTGATCACATTATCCTCTGCTCATGGGTAAGCTTGAATTGTGTAGCAGTAACCGACTTCCCTTTATTAATAATTGAGACAAGTGTGAGCATGTGACTCTATTTTGGCCAAAATAATATAAAAACTTCTGTGGAGCTCCAGAGAAGCTCTTCACAGTTCTGCTGAGAAGGATTCATAGGGTCTCTCTCTCTCATGTTGGATGTGAACTATAACACATGTGACCTTAATGCCTTGGGCAGCCATCCACCATCCATGAACATAAGGGGAAGCATTTTCAGCATGAAGCCAGCACTTCACAGGACAGAGCAGACAGAACTTATAAACTAAAGCCATTGTGAGGCTGGGGGTTCAACAACTGTCCCTCTGGATGTCCTCGCATTGTTTAAGCCAGGTTGAGTTGAATTTTCTATTGCACACAGAGCTCCAAAAGTTTGCTACTTGCTACAGCAGCTGTAAATTAGTAAAAGTCTCAAGAGGACCCCTACCCTATGGTGGCTCTGGCATTTATCCACGATCACTGTGTAGAAGCCCCACGATTCCACTGTTGCCTTCCAGAAGGTGCTGTACTGAAGGGAAAGAGCACAAAGGAAGGCATTTTCCATGAACCTGCTCCAGAATTGGAATCACACAACAGGAATTTGTTGAGCATGTACACCGTGCCAGTCACTCTCTGGGTTATGAAGGTATAACAAGAAACAAAACAACATCTCCAATAACAAGTTGTTAACTGTTAAAAGAAGGAGAAGAGCAATAAACAGATAAACACATACGTACATAATGTCAGGTGGCATGAATATTTTCATGGAAGGGCAGAAGCTTGTTTTAAGTAAATATTAAAAAGTGCTGTGAGGAACAGAAGGAGTTAAAAAGGAATCAGAGGATAGACACTGGCAGTGGGGGGGGGGGGGGTGTTACTTTACTGAAGGTAATAAAAGAATGTCTTTCAAAGAAAGAAACCCGAAAGAATGGAGAGAAGCAGTCCTGAGGTTATCTGGAGGAAAAGACTTCCAGCATCTGGAACAGCAAGCACAAAGACCTCAGAAGTGTCTGGCCCGTGAGAAGAAAACCACAAGATCAGTGTGCTGGAACGGAGTGAGAGAGAGAAGTGGTGATGATGAAAATAGAGAGAGGGAATACATGCCTTGTAGGCAGACTCAGAGACAGTCTATCTAAGGCTTCACAGGTCATAATAAAAACTTTGCACTTTCCTCTTTTCACAAGCTTTGGGCAGAGTTATGACATTCTTGCTGAGGTGAGAACATAGACTACAGGGAGGCAAGGTTAGACAGGGAATGTGTTAGGAGACAAATCCAATAGTCCCAGTGAAAGAAAATAATGCCTTAAATTTGGAAAGCAACATGAAGGTAGTGAGAAGTTGCCAGATTCTGAATACACTCTGGAATATCCTGAAAGATTGGCTATGGAGTGTGTGACAAAGAAAGGCATCGGGGATTACTCCATGATTTTTGCCTGAATAAACAGAGTCACCGTTTCCTAAAATTGCCATAACTCACTGCAAGATGGGCTATTTTGCAGGGAGATGGAGTTACAAGTTCAGTTTCGGATTAGCAATTTTCAAATTTGAAATCAGTAAAAAAAAAAAAAGAAAAAGTCAGATTTTTATGGATATCCGTGGAAGAGTGTTGATAAGTGGTTGGGTAGACAACCCTAGAATTCAGGAAACAGGGTTAAAGTTAAAGACCTAAATTTGAAAATTATAGGAATGTGAATGACTTGAAAGTTGTGAGATAATATAAAATCATTGGGGGAGTGAGTACAGGTAAAGCAGAGTTCTAAGACGTGATTCCTGGATACCCCAATGTTAGCAGTTGGGAAATGGGAACCTAAGTCAGGGAGGGAGGGTAGACAGGGATGTTACAGTGGCCAAGTGAAGAATGTGTTTCAAGCAGGAAGGAATGAGCAAGAGCACCAAACACTGCAGATTGGAATAATATGGTGAGAACTGGAAAATGACCATGATTGTATGAGGAAAGGCCAAATCCAAGTTTCTTGGCTTTTCTTTTCTGCAGGTGACACCTTATCATATTTCTTCAGCATTTGGGATGCAGACTAATTAGAGGATTTATTTTTGAGATCATAGTTGATTTTTTTATCCTCGCCTAAAATGAGAGCCCCGAAGTAATCCTAAGTATAATTAGCAAGCTGAAAACCTCTGTGTCTGTGCCTCCAGGTAGATGCCAATTTGATTAATGGATTAGGAGAAGTTTGAGGGTCAGTCTACACAGTTAATGAGACCCTTGAAAATATGCAAATAAACTCCCTAAAAGCATTATATCTCTCATTGAACATTACTGCACACATTTTCAAAGCTACCAGGAAACAGGTTTAAAACCAATCCAACTGGTTTTAGAAATAGTAAAAGGACAAGGACAGCATAGATTAATGTTTTCTGTGGATACAATTTGATGTATGATATGGCAGAATGGTTGGCAAGCTATCTGGAGACTTTTATTTAACTTACATTATACGTAGGTGTTAACTTATCAGAGGACCTCATGCCAATAAGATATGGTAAGTCTTCTAAATGAAAACATTTCCACATCTGTAAAATACCTGAATGCATGTTATGTTTGTGAATCTACAGTTCTAGTCTTATTAAGTTCCACATGATAATGAAGAATTTGGGTTTCTACATTGAATATTATACTCAGATTTGGGGGTTTCTTCTTTGTATTCTTTAATATGAACAACCAAATATTCAATGTAAAGGTTTTGAATTTTACTTTTGCCCTAAAAACAGTGTTTTGAGCCTTCCAGGAGCTAATGGAGTGGTGAACAATAAAATAGAAGGCTACGGTGCCTGGGTGGCTCAGTCAGTTGTGTCCCACTTCAGCTCAGGTCATGATCCCACAGTTTGTAGGTTCAAGCCCAATGTCCAGCTCTGTGCTGACAGCTCAAAGCCTGGAGCCTGCTGCAGACTCTTTTTCCCTCTCTCTCTCTCTGACCCTCCTCCACTCATGCTCACGTGCTCTTTTTCTCTCAAAAATAAATTAACATTAAAAAATTAGTAAAAAAGAAATAATAAAAGGGAAGGCTACATTGTTGTTTAAACACTAACTAGCCATGAACTTTATGATCCTTCTTTATTATTTCTGGAGGCCAATAGGAGTAAAAACAAAGAAATGACTGGCTTTTTATTAAATTTCAGTTCTTACTGATGTTTTTTGCAGAGATTATGTTTGTATTCTAATGCATGATTCAAAGAAATCTTAGTTTTCATTATACTGGCATTAGTGATTTTCTGTAGCTAAAGATTTGAGAAATACCTCAGTGATACCAAATGAGTTAAATAGGAATATATTGTAGACAATATATTTATTACTGATGAGGGGTAAATGTTAGTCAATTTTAATAGACAAGAATACATGATCGTGTAATTATAGTACTAAACAATTATTTACACATAATAATTTTATGTTCTGGACACTGCCCTAAGCTTTTTAAAGTTATTTATTTTTGAGAGGGATGGGGAAGGGCAGAGAGAATCCCAAGCAGGCTCTGCACTACTAGAGGGGAGCTCCAAGGGGGACTCAAACTCATAACTGAGCCATAACCAAGAGTCAGACACTTAACCAACCAAGCTACCCAATTACCCTAAGCTTTTGATATACTATGAATTCCCCAGAAGAATTCTAAGGGATAGCACTATTTTAGAGATGAGCCCTATTTTAAATAACAAAGACTTGGGTGTGGATATTTTAATTCATTTGGAGAAAGTCACAGTCAATATGTTGGCTTGACAGACTCTTTTTTTCTTAAACTTTATTTAAAGTTAATTTATTTATTTAGATAAAGAGAGAGAGAGAGAGACTGGGGGAGGGACAGAGGAGGGAGAGAGAATCACAAGCAGGCTCTGTGTTGACTGCAAATTTGTGGGCTCACACCCAAAAGCCATGAGATCATGACCTGATCATGACTTAACCAACTACTAGGCCACCCAGTTACCCCACCAGGCTCCTAATGAATAATATCAATACTCTACCATGTGCTGCTTAATCACTACTCTACCCTGTGCTACTATGTACAAGTTGAAATCTACAAACCAAGGCCCATGGTATGAGGGACTCTAAAATTTTGTTGCAAATACACATTTCTGTTTCCAACAGATTTAATATTTAGTCTTATGATTAGAGTAACCTGTGAAGGTTTTCTGGGCTTTGTAATGAACTAAGATTTGATGTTATCTGAGGTTGACACTAACTCAGGATAACACAATAGCACAGATTATTCATTAGCATTAACTCTTTCCACAACAATTTATAGACTAGGAATAGCATAAAGCGTACAATATCTTGCTAAATATGCTACTAAAAGAATTTTTATAGAAATGATGTAATACCTTAGACATGCTGAAATATATAGCTTTTGGATATACCTTAAATGTATCCACTGTAATGTAAATACAGTAGTCATTTGGCATTCATCATAATCTATCAAAATATTCATGAACACTCATTTATTTAATAGTTGGAAATTTAACTTCAGGCCACTTTCTCCTGGAAGTATGATTTTCCTTCTCCTTCTTCCAACTCAAATTTATCCTAATGTAAAATATTTTTTATATTTAAAAGTCTTTTTTTACATTAAAAACAATTTGTAATACTTACTTATTCTTGAGAGAGAGAGAGAGACAGAGCACAGATGGGGGACACGCAGAGAGAGGGAGACACAGAATCTGAAGCAGACTCCAGGCTCTGAGCTGTCAACACAGAGCCCAACGCGGGTCTCAAACCCATGAACTATGAGATCATGACCTGACCTGAAGTCATACATTTAACCAGCTGAGCCACTAAGGCATCCCTTAAAAATTTTTATTTAGTTAACTAGCTTTTCTTTCCATCCTTAACTGTGACAATAATGTACATATTTATACATCCATACATTGAAATAAAAAATGTTTTTGATATATGTTCTTAAAAGTTAAAAATTTTATCCTGGATTTAACTTTATTATTATGATTATTAATACATAAATGACCAAATTATTATATTTAGAACTTTGATAACTCCTCACCATAAAAACATAAAAATTAATCACTAAATACATCTCTTAATGAAGTGGATATTAATGTTCCATCATTTTATGGTATAAGGTTTTACACTTTGAGATAATATAATAAGATTTGGGATGGGAAAGAGCTATACCTCTTATTTCAAAAGTGTAAGTGTGATGATTGGAATAAAGGAGGCAGAAAAGATTTAACTTGTCTCTTGACCACAGACATCTTCTCAGGCCAATCAGTTTTAGGAAAGAGTACATATAGAGTTCAAGGATTTTGCCATGAATTTCCATAGAGCTATCTGTACCATGAATACCACCTGTGCTGAGAACCCCTTGTAAACTCTTTGGCACCTCTGGTACTCCCCAGAGAAGAGGCAAGGATGCTTCAGAAGTTGACCCTGGATGTCAACAAGCCTGATGATGCTATATACTAAGGAAAGAGAGAAACACAGAGACACAGAGACAAGAAGGATATTGAAAAGAGAAATGAGGCAAATGGAATAAAATAAATACTTTAAATTTACTACGTACTATTTTATTATTTTAGGTTGTTCAGTGCTAATAACAAGGTGATTGTTTTTACACACTATTTGGTTTTAATTTGATTAGTATTCTAGTCACACGAATAGCATATATTTTTAGCTTATATTTAATTTTAGAACACATATGTGTAAATTGTAATCATCCAGGCTCAAATTTTATTATATGGTTATTCAAATTATGAATTTCATCAAGTAATGGCTACACCTATATTAATGATTAATTTCTTAATTCCTTCTACAAATATTACTTGAAATATTTACTCAAGTAATTACGTAAGGAAAATTAGAATCCATTTTTCCAGACATGTTCATTTAATCATTTCTTCATTCAAAAAGCATCCATTGAGCACCTCAGTGGTGCCAGGAATTATTCTCTTTTCTGGAGATAATAATATTGAATAAGACCAAGCTATTGCCCATAAGGAACTATCCCATAAATAACTTCTGTATTTAACTATAGAAGGAGTTAAATAAGTCAATCAATATATGCAATTTCCCACATAGACAGCCTAGAGTTTCTGGAAATTTTATTTTTCCAGAATGGTGAATAGATGTAACAGACATAATTTTATATATTGTTCATTTTTTAAAATAAAGACACATATGATTTAACTTATTAATAAATGAGGAAACCTGTAAAATACTAAAACATGGTCAAAAGAGAATTCAGAGAACACAGATGTGGGCAGCTGGAGTGCAGAAGTTGCTGGTTAATAGATACAAAACTGACTTCTTGGAGGTGCTGTAGACAAATTTACTTCTTATGGACAGCAATCATTTTCATTGGTACTGGTTTCTATAAATCAGTTATTTTATAACTCAAAGACAACAAAATGCACAAATAACCTGAAGGAGAGTGCTAAGCAAGAAACTGAGTAACCTTTTGCCTGTTCAAAGTCTCTAATATTTTTCCTTGACAGTCTATCCCTCCTGTGATCATAATTATCTCAGAGATTATTCTTGACCCTAAAAATGGGCCATTATGGTTGGTCTGATTATTTACCTGAGCATTGCAAGAATGTTAATTTATCACATACTCTCCTTGAGTTTCGTTTGCAATTCATGAGGCATATATACCATATTGAAAAGCTATAAAGTCCATAAATTAACCACTGCCTGGATATTTTCATAAGGAATCTCAGATTTTACTTTTTAGAAGCCTCTTTTTTTTTTTTTTTTAATCTCAAGGCCAGGAAGCCAAGCCCAAGAATCTCTCTCCACCAGATTTTACTAGCAGTACTATATATCCAAGTGAATTCCTATCTCTTGGAAGTCCCCCAAATTTTAAAATTTCCTAGTCTGCCAAGAATTTTCCTTACTACCTTCAAGGGTAAGACCAGGACCCTGTAAACCAGGTATTAGGCCAGTTTTCTTAGGAGAAGTTTTGAGCCATTAGCTACATAAGTAAAGATTTTGTTTTGTTTTGTTTTGTTTTGTTTCTTGTCAGACCTGATTTAAAAGTTTCAGTTTCAAATATAACACCTCAGGCAAGACTTTGTAGTGTAGATTCTTATTACGCCTTTGCAAATACTTCCATGACAAGGAAGAAAATATACTAATTTTCTGAATTCTGGGGAGGTGCTATAGTGGGTTGAACTGTGTCTTCCCAAAAGATGGCTCCAAGTCCTAACACCTGTGAATGCGCCCTTCCTTGAAAATAAAGCTCTTTGTAGATGAAATTAAGGTAAGAATTTGGTGATGAGAATGATCCTGGATTTAGGGACATATTAAAGGGATGGCCATGTGAAGACAGAGACAGAAATTGAAGGGATATGTCAACAAGCCAAGGAATGCCAAAGACTGCCAGCCACCATCAGAAACCAGGACAGGCCTGGGACAGATTCTCCCCTCAGAGGACTCAGAAAGAATCAATCCTGTGGATAGCTTGATTTTTGGACTTCTGGACTGCAGAATGGTGAGAGGACAAATTTCTGTCATTTTAACCCCCCAAGTTTGTGATGACTTGTTATGACAAACTTAGGAAACTAATACAGGTGTTTGGTAAGAATAAAATATTATCTTTAAATGCTGTATTTCAGCTTAAACAACCAGATGCCTTATAGATGCCTAAATTGATGCCTTATAGATAAGAAGAAAAAGCAAGGGCTTCTTCATGTCTCTAGAAAGTAGAAACTTAAAACTATACCAAGCAAATAATCATAATAAATTTTCTTCCTAAGTTTTCTTATTCAATTCCAGGAAATAAATTCTTATTTCTTGGGGTAGTGGTCTAATTTCACAAAGGAGTCTACTAGCTTCAGTAGTTTCTACTAGTTTCATACTGTCTGTGTGATGTCAGCTCTGAAGCCTGCACTCAAGAGTCTATTCTTTGAAATGTCAGTCATTTAAACTGTCAGAGACCTTCTTTGTCAACGATATAGCTAGCTCAGGCCTTTGCAAAGAATTCAGGCAAGCATAAGAGTAAAACAAAACAAAACTATCTACAGTCTTAAGGGCTGTTATCAATTTATTACCATAATCAGTAATACTGCTATCATAATCAATATCCTCCACCCCCCCCCAAAAAAAAAGTAAAATTCTCTATTGGAATATAGCATGTAACTTATAGAAATTTTGATTAATTTTCCTTCTGGGAGTAAAATACACATTATAGATAGAGAAGGCATTGGCAAGTTTCTGGGGACTAACCATATTTCATAAAATTGACAACATTTTACCTACACATGCATTATCTAGGATAGGTTGTCTTTTCCTAATGGACTTTTCCCATGAAGCTCCTGCAATAATAGATCAAATGAACATAAAGTTGTCTCACTTCTCTTTATTTATAATGTGATAGAACAATTTTTTTGTAATTTCTCAGGTAACCTCTGGGAACTCCTGAAAAGCAGTTTTAGGTGTAAAATATATCCTGAAAATGTTTTCATTCTTTTCTAAATTGAGGTACAAATTTCAGGAAAACAAAACTGAGTTGTTAGAAACAATTTGGGTACTTTAATAAAATAGAATAAATGGGTATATGAGAAACGGTTCCTAGTTACCTATTTAATCAAACTGGCAATAAAAGATTTAAAAACAAATCTAGAAGATATTATCATTGTAAGAACCTTAGCTCTTTCATAACTGAGGAAGCCATGTTCTTTCTTATTTGTTTTTATTTTTTTATTAAACAATCAAGTACATAATAAATAATAAATGCTTTCAATAGAAAGCATAGAAAATTGTTCTGGTGAGACACAGTTTGCACTGTCCTTCATTTCTGAGGAAATGAAGAAAAACCTTTTATCATGTAGCTGAAGTCATAGATCAGTAAACCAAAGAAGTAAACCCATCAAAGGTGAGCAAAAGTTCACGAAAATTTAACCTACTTCATAGCTTCTTTTCAGATGTAAGTAATATAAACCAAAACTAATAAATTCCAACTCTTCAAGTTTTGTCCTCTACTTTGCTCTTTCATATTCTGGATCACAATGAGCCTTAATTGTAAGACAACGTCTGATCTGAGGACCCCTGGGGAATACTTAGGAGGTCAGTGAGGTCAAAGCTATTTTCATAATAATATTAAGATGTTATTTGTCTTTTTCATTTTCATTCTCTTACAAGTCTGCCCTGGAATTTTCCAGAAGCAGCATGATGTGTGATACTGCAACAGATTGGATGCAGAAGCAGACTGAGAATCCAGCTGCCATCAATTCATTCATATATGAAAGACATTTACAAAAATGTAAAACAATATTACTCTCCGAACTAAAACTTTAAAAAAAAGTTATTTTCTTAAGTAACTATTTCGATTAACATGAAATTGGTTTACCACTTTTATCTTTAAAGAAACCAATCAACAAGTGTTTTAAAAATGTCACAGTTTTGGGGCGCCTGGGTGGCTCAGTCGGTTAAGCGTCCGATTTCGGTTCAGGTCATGATCTCATGGTTCATAGGTTCAAGCCCTGTGTCGGGCTCTGTGCTGGCAGCTAGCTCAGAGCCTGGAGCCTGTTTCAGATTCTGTGTCTCCTTCTCTCTCTGACCCTCCCACTGCTCGCTCTCTCTCTCTATCTCTCTCTCTCAGAAATAAAAAAAACCCCACAGGTTTAAGTTTTAATATGACAAATACTGATATTATTATCCACAAAATAATGCTCTTTGGCCTCAAAAAATAATTTCTAATAGTTTAAAGGAATGCAGAACCAAAAGGTTTGGGAAAAGCTGTATTGGGAAAAACTGACTCCTTTTCCTCAAAAAGCAAAAGCACATGCAGAGTTGTTATTTCTCTGTCACTATTACTTGCTGTACAGTCTCAAGCACCATATTAATTATATCTTTTAACCAGAGTAACTAATTTCTACTTCTAAAGTCATGCAAAGAAATATATTTCTTAAAATGTAATTTTAACATAGGCCACTTTTTATAGAACAAAAAGAACATCTGAACTATATTGACAGACAAAATAGTAACATCTAGGTAACAACAACGACAAATAGTTCAGGAAGATGAGGGGGAGTGGACACAAAGGAGGCCATGTTTCAGAAATGGACAAAATTTCATTAAAACCTCTAGTTATCACATACAGGAATTCAATATTCACCAAGAGACAGGCTCCCTATTTTATGAATGTAGCCAGAAAAATCTAACAAGAGCACAGGAAGGAGGCCTGTCAGAATTATAGCCAAAACAAATAAGCTTCAGTTAGACTTGTATTAGGCCGATGGAATAGCTACACACTCCCAACCATCTTATACCTCCCTAAAGGCATGGGAAAACCTGCACCTACCTAGAAGTTCACAGCAGATCTAATGACAGAGAGGAGCTCCAAGTGACTTCCTTTGTAAAGATGATTAATTCAGCTATGATGCGTTCTGTTTATTTGTTGCTTTCTCTGCAAAAATGCCAGTGTCAGTACTGCTGTTGGATCTTAGCAGGACACAGTGGTAAAACAGCAAAATATAATCAGCCTGATGAATGGGAAGAGAGTACATATGAATGTGAAAAGCGAATTCCATTTGAGGATTTTATGGGAACTGTCCTGTGCAGTCTGAGAATGTGCCACACTACTGCTAACAGAGGCTGTTCATGTGCTGACTGGCTGAGAGAGATGCTGCTGTCTAGGCTTGGGAGAAACTTCATAGTGTGTAGTGTTCTATGGTTTATTTATAGTTATTTATTTAAGTTACATGAATGGAAAACAACACTGAGATACTGAATATTTAATATCATATTGAGAAGTATTAGAGAGAATGGTTCCACTCACTACAGCCAATGCACTGTACTAGAAACAATCACACACACTGTTCAGGAGTATGACCCCACCTCTTTTGTGGGAGGACTACCAGCCACATAATTAAAGGCTTAAAACTGTCCTAGACTTTTGGTTTTTAAATGTTTATAGATGATAGATAGATAGATAGATAGATAGATGATAGATAGATAGATAGATAGATAGATAAAGGGAGTTGGTAGGGGAGAAGCAGAGAAAGGGGGAGAGAGAATCCCAAGCAGGCTCCATGCTGTTATAGCAGGGCTCAATCTCATGACCAACCGTGAGATCATGACCTGAGTCAAAATCAAGAGTCAGACGCTTAACCAACTGAGCCATCTAGGCACCCCTGTGCTGGACGTTCAATACTGTAAGTCCATTTCCAGAAACATACCTTACAGAAACATTCAGATGTTGTCAAAGAGTGTTAATATAGTATATTAATAATAATAAAGAAATAGAAACAAAGTAAGCATGAATTAATTCAGAAATGGTTGAAAAAAGTAATAGTTCATCCATGTAATGAAATATTATTAGTAGGTACAAATAATGATGGGATTCCATTTATTTCTCCATTCACTAAACAAACATTTAAGTACTTATAATATTCTAGACACTGTTCTATAAACTGGGCATACAGAAATAATAAATAGGAAAAAAAAAAAGAAAAACCCTGCCCTTCTGGAGCTTACATTCCAGCTGAAGAGACAGAAGAAAAACAACAGTTAAGTAAATATACATAGTATATTATACATATACACATAATATACATAGTATATTATATTAGTACTAAAAAGAAAAATAAAGCAGTGAAATGGAATGGTGGTATTCATGACAGTGTGGCTGAAGGACCCTGGAGAGAGTGAAATTTGCATCTAGATGTAGGCCAGAGAATAAATGGCAAGGATATCTGGAAGAATAAGATATTACACAGAGGGAACAGCTAATATGAGAGCCCCTAAAGACAGCAAGGAGCCAGCATGGGCAGAGAGGTATTAGCAAAAGGTGACTCCTTAGGAGACGAGCTCAGAGAGGAAAAGAGGTGCTAGTGAAGAAGTTTAGCCATTGGAGAAGACAAAACAGAGAAGTAATGGGTTCTCTCTAAATGTTATAAAAAGATTACTCTGATTGCTTTGCTAAGAATAGATTAGAACGAGCTAAAATTAGAAGGAAGGAGACCAATTATAAATATTCTGTGTTAATATAAGCAAGAGATAAAGGTGCTTGGGTCTGGAGGTGATAAGTGGTAAGATTCAAGGCTTATTTGAAAAGTCAATAACATTTTTTAAATCAAATCAGATGTAGGATATCAGTAAAAGAATTCAAAAATGGCTTGAAAAATTATTTCTTGAATAAATGGAAAGATAGTTACCACTGACTGAGAAAGGGAAGATGAGTGGGGCTGGCAGATAATATCAATCAGATTCAAATGTCCACTTTGAAGTTTTGAATCTTAAGTTTGAGATGCCTATAAAATCTCCAAATAGAGATGTCAAAGAGTCAGTTGTAAGTATTAGTCAGGAAATCAGAGGAGGAGTCCAGGCTGGAGAGTTACATTCGGGAGATGCTATCTTGTAAATGGTATTTAAAGTCACTGGACTATATATGAGCACCAAGGGAACGGTTATAGAGAGACAGGAGAAGAGGTATAAGGACTGAGTCCAATAAAACTCTGAGGTTTAGAGACTGTGGAATTGAGGAGAAATTAATAAAGGAGACCACAAAGGAGCAGCCAGAAAAGTAAAACCAGAAGTAGCTCTGGAGGCCAAATGAAGACAGAGGCTCAAGAGAAAGAAAAAGATCCACGGTGTCAAGTAAAGGTCAAGTACAATGAGGAATGAGGATTGCATATTGAACTATAAGTTAGTAGTGATCTTATCATAGAACAGATTCAATAGAATGGATATAAAAATCTAACTGAATCTATGTTTATTGATATGTAACATTTTTAAAGCCTATTTAAAGGAAAATTAGGGCTTAAAACAGCACATATTTGGAAAGTATAGTATGAACTCCTTAAACATATATACGTGTGTGTGTGTGTGTGTGTGTGTGTGTGTGGTATTAAAATGCACATACAGGAAAAGTATAAAGTCCACAAAGACATTAAAAGGACTATTTTTCATCCAGTGATATATTAAATTCTTTCTCTGTGCTTTCTCTGTAGCTTTTTTTCTAATAAGTATTACTCTTGCAATCAAGGTAGCAAAAAGCCTTAGCAATTTCCTAAAAAATAAAATGCATGATGAAATAGTAAGATAATCTGCATTGTGGTAAAAAATATCTGTAAGATAAAGAAGAAGCTAAAATGATCTTTGCTTGCTTTTAAACTAGGAAATGTTTTGGAAAATGTTTGGTTGTAAATTACATTTGTATTTGAACACTTAAATTCATAGAACTCTTTCTTCTTACACTGTTAATTATTATTTAGCAAAGAGTGTTCTCTTACTTAAAAATAAAAATCTGATTTCAATTGCTCTTAATGGTCTAAAAACAAGACGCCACATTTAAGAAACATAAGAATATGCATTAGAAAGTTGTAGTTTTATTCTTTTCCTTACAAATTCACTCGTCATTTTTCCCAACAGCTCAGTGTTTAAGATATAAGACTTCTATTTTATACATTTTCATAGTGATAGCTCAGGAATGCCTCAGTTTACCAAAAAGATTCTCAAACATAATCATGACCCAGGAAGCAGCTGTATCCCATTTCCAAAGGGGGAAAAATACATCATGCTGAATTGTTTAAAAGAAGTAATATAGTGGTGAATTTTTTTCTTGTGATTTAGTTTGAAATACTGTGCCTAAAATGCTGAGCTTGAAGTCCCATAAAGCTTGGTATGCTTTGCAAAAAGCACTCCCAGCTTAATTTAGGCCAGGCCTCCTTTTGCTTTGAAGGAACAAAAAAGGAACATTAACTTTTCTTGGTCTTCTTAGGAATTGACTCAAGATTTCCTCAATGGTCACGGTGATGTTCACAGCAAATAGAGCTACTTTTTGAATGAATGAATGAATGAAGAGATGAAATCAAAGAAAGAAAGTTATTTATCTTAACAGAATATAAAGGCTTTAAATGTAAAGGCTTGCAGTCAAACTTATTTGTCTTTTATGCAAGATCATTTCTTTTCAAAGCTATGGTAGCTTCAGACATGTGCTACTACATTTAGATCAAGTATCACTGTGCTGTATCACGTGGATAAAATCTAAAGCATGAGTATAGATAAAAAGTCATTAAAAGAGATAATATGAAATATATGAACAAAGTTCGTTGTTCAAAAGGAGTGCAGGAAGGAAAGAACAAAAGAACAAAAACTAATGGAACAAAGAGGAATAAAATAGAAAGATGTTAGAGTTCAGTGCCAACAATTACATTAAGTGTAAATGAACTAAACACCCCTATTTGAAGGCAGAGGTTTTTAGAGTAAATTTTCAGAAATATCAACCTATACACTGCTCACATTGTATAACAAAGTATAACAAAGTTAGAGGACTTAACTATCTGACTGTAAGTTTTGATATAAAGATACAGTTTATAAGAGACTATCTTATTTGGTATTGGCATAAGTGCAATGGATGAGAACAGAGCCCAGAAAGAGATCCAGAAATAGACCCAGAAATGCACTAAATATACATAGTCAACATATTTTTGAAAATATGCTAAAGCTACTTAATTTAAGAAAAGAAAATCTTTTCAACATGTGTAACAGAAAAACTGGATAAAAACACAAAAAATAAAAATAAAACATGACCCAAACACCAAAACATATACACACAAGGTAAAATTATTAGTGTCATGTAAAAACTGAAACTACAAAGTGACCAGAAGAAAGAGAAATGAGAAGTTTTTTATAAATGTAGGTAGACAAATATTTTTTTAGAAATAAAATATATTAATTTTAAAACAAATAATTGGTAAGCTGAACTATATCAAAATTCTTAAAATTGTGCTCAGCAAAAGATATCACAACATGAAAGTCAAACCACAGAATGGAATAAAATATTCACAGTATCTCACAAAGAATTTGTATGAACAATTTATAAAGAACCCCTAAAAATAATAATATAAAGACAAAATAACAATTAAAATTAGGTAAGAAACTTCAAAAACTCTTACATATATTTTTAGCATCAGGAGATACAAATTAATACCACAATGAGGTGCTACTTTAGAAACACCACTGAAATTTCTAAACTACACACAGACACACACATACATACACACACTGATTCCAAATATTGGACAATATACAGACCAATTGGAATTCTCATGCATTCATTGCTGGTGAGTATTTAAAATTTTACAACTGCCAAGAAACTGTCATTTTCTTATCAAAAGAAGCCAACTTAATGGCCCAGGAATTTCTCTTCTTCATACATAACTGAGAGAAATTAAAGCATGTTTCTACAAAAGGTTTGTAAAAGAATATCTATAAAAACTTTATTTATAATCACTTAAAACTGGAAACAATCACTGTGTATCAACAGATGAATGGGTCAACAAATAATGATATATTTACCCTACTCATCAATGAAAAAAAAAAGAAAACTGATACAAGATCAGTCTCCAAGATTTTACATTGTGCAAAATAACCACAAAAATGTGCATACTGTATTTTCCATTTATACAAAACTATAGAACATCAAAACTAAAGTATGAGAATGGAGATAAGAATAGCAGCTGACTGGTAGTGAATGGATGGAGATAGATTGGTAAAGGGACAGGAGGGAACTTTTGAGGTTAGTGGAAATGTTTTATGGCTCAATTAATCTACTGGTTATGTGGGTGTATACATTTGTAAATATCATCAAGTTTTATACATGATTTATGTGCAATCTTAACTGTATTTAAGTCATACATCAGTTTTTAAAACGTAATATTATGGGGGTGCCTGGGTGGCCCAGTCAATTAAGCAACCAACTCTTGGTTTAGGCTCAGGTCATGATCTCATAGTTACTGAGATGGAGCCCTATGTCAGGCTCTGCACTGACAGTGTGGAGCCTGCTTGGGATTCTCTCTCTTCCTCTCTCCATTCCCCTCTCCTGCTCTGTCTCCCTCCCTCTCTCTTTCTCTCTCTGTCTCAAAACAGATAAATAAACATTTAAAATGTGATATTATTGAGCTCCAGCTGCAGAGACTCACCTACTGGATTCAAGATATTAAGCAACACAGTATATTCTCTTACCCAGGTATTTTAAAGATAATTCTACCCAAAGGATGTAATGACAATAATCCTTCATATATATATCTATATATCCTTTATGACAATCCAGTACATAGAATTTTTGCCTTAAAATACAGCTTTGAGGTAGGTAGATAGATGTCATTATTCGTATCATAAATGAGGAGAATGAGGGGCACCTGGGTGGCATAGTCAGTTAAGCATCTGACTCTTGATCTCAGCTCAGGTCATGATCTCACGCTTTGTGAGTTCAAACCTCACATCAGGCTCTGCACTGATGCTGCAGAACCTGCTGGGGATTCTGTCTCTACTTCTCTCCGACCTTCCCCTACTTGTGCTCTCTCTTTCTCAAAATGAATTAAAAAATTATTTTTAAATTAAAAAATCAGGAGGATGAGGCTTGCTCATGGATATAGGGTTAGAAGGAGAGTCTCAGTTTTCTGACCACCAATCAATCCAGCTCTGATTTCACTGTATCTACACAAAATAGTAGTCATCTTAAGGCACTGTTGATTATCCCCATTCAACAATCAACCATTGATCTCCAGTCTCAGACACTAGGTTATATAGATCAATAATACAAGGCCTCTGTCTTCCAGAAAGTTTAGTCTGTACTCTCTCTGCTGCAGTATAATGTAGAAGGCCGACTGTTTTGAATCCCCTTTATGACATTATGTTTTGAATACCTTTTATGACATTATGATGTGGATGCATTTTCCACAGTAGTTAGTATGCTAAAATTAAAGGTGACATCTTGATCAATAATATACCACCATGTATTCATTAGAAAAAAAAAAAAATTTGGACTTGTATTCATCACTTGTTCAAATCTTCCAATATTGAGTAGTTTTTTATTGCAACACACCAGCCCACTAAATGTGTGTCTTTATTTCTCAACTGGAAGTACAGGCCTCAAAACCCCAAAAAGGAAACATTTGTTTTGGCCTTTTTTTAGCTGTCCTTATTGAGAGTATACAGACAGCTAGGAGAAGGAGGGATCCTGTTAAGTTTCCATAAAACCAGGGAGCCTGACACCACAGAACACTATGTTCCTCTTGTTGGTTTTCACATTCCTTGAAACTTGGAGGTAATGACAGGAAGAAGAAAGGTTCATCAGCAAATGAATGGGAGAGTTATCTTAGAATAATTAGAAGCTTGATTCTCCTTCATAACATTTTTTATCTAATTTAATAGTTTCAATTTCACTGTGAAAAGTAAAGCAATCTTAATTGTTTTTAAATAGTGACTTCACCAAGGATATCATTCAGCCCTAATATTTATTTTATATTATGTTCTAATATTTAGAATCATGCTTAATTTTGCATTTTGAACTTCACAGAAGAGAATATACCCACTGTAACCTTTTAACTCATTTCAACATATTAAAATTCATAGCTTTTAATCTGTAGAAAAAGAAAATGTTGATATTTTATATGGTCTTTCTGACAGATTACAAATATACCAAATTACTGTATAAATACTGTATAAATAAAACTGAAAGCTTCACTTGTAAGTTTAATGAATGTCAAGAGTAATTTTTATTTAACATATCAGGGGAGGTTAATACCATATTTATTACCCATTTTTCACATAAACTGTGGTTTGCAATTAGTCTTCAGAGTAAAAACACTTAAACTCTAAATTTTATCATAAAAATAACAAAAATGAAAATGATAATAAAGATTTAAATAATATTCAGTAAGAAAATCAGTGTGTTTGAATGACAAGACTTAATAAAAAATGATTAGAAATAGGGATATGTTGAATAACTTGTTAAATCTTGCAGCCAGACTAAATGAGAAATTGATCAAAAGGAGAAAGAGTTTCCATTCTGAGTTTCATCACTAATTAGATGTGTGATCTTAGGTAAATAATAATAATAATAATAATAATAATAATTTTAGAATGAGGCGAGGATCCAAAGGATCACCAAAGGTATTTTCTCTGACAACAAAGACCAAAACAACGGATCTTACAGCTTCCATCTGATCACTTATATTAATGAGAACTCATGGCTTTATGAAGGAGATATTATATTTTCTACAAATTATCTGAGACTACTTCAGTTGAAATAAAGTGATATAAATGTGCATATTAGTTTTAATCTGTGCCCCAGGGGTGATGAGTTAACTTGAAGAATGCTACTCAAGATTACACACCCCAGAGGTGGTTAACTACTACTTGGAAAGACTTCTCCATTGCAGCATGATCTTAATCAATTCAATCATCCAGAGTCTTGATCCCTCCTTAGTGTCAGATGGTATTGTTATTATCATTAAGAAAATTAGCAGTGTTTTTCTGGGACAAAATGAGTATTGTATAAGATAATATGGACTGATCACTTCTGCTTTGGGTTGAATGAGGTATAAGAATCTTTGGTTAGCTCAACTGCTCAAAATGGTGTCCTATGCCTAGGGTTACACCCCTCATTTTAATTAGCAGACAAACACAATACTGCTATTGGAATATTGTCACATTTGCCTCATAAGAGTCTTTTGTTTAATAGTAGGAGTGCCCAACAGAACAAAGAAACTCCATCAAGTTTGCCCGTTGAATTCCTGACCTGTGTATACTTGCTAATAAATATAAGTTGGTGGCATTTGGCCTGAGACTTGCTTATATCATAAAACACCAAATAGTGGTAAGGTACTGGAGACTACAGACGTACAAAAGAATTCAATAATTATTTTTTCCAGCTTTACTGGGATATAATTGACATATAAAATTGTGTTAAGTTTAAGGTGCACAATGTGATGATTTGATACATGTATATATTGCAAAATGTTTTCCACAATATAGGAGCCCAATAATTCTGAAAGACTAAATCAGTTTAGATAAGTTTACAGCAGCAGCCCACTCTGTTTTTTATTTTTGTGTTAATGTCTTAGAATACCATTTATTAATTTGCAAAGAGAATATCAAATTTTAAGTGAACCAGAACATGTATTATTAGCTGATGAACACATTACCCCTTCTGGTTTTATAGCTCCCATAGGAAATATTCTTTATATTGAGCTGACACTGACTTCTGTAAAACTTCCACACATTTGTCATGGTTTTTACCTTCCGGGCCACACACATAAGCCTAATCCCTCTGAAAGAGAGCTAAACTTTTAAACATAAACTCAAAGTAGAAGACCCAGAACATGACTTAATTTTTCTATTCTGACTGAGACCTCACTTACCAGTATAGTATAAAATTCAGCTGCAGACAATTTGTTTACCCTTTCTAAGTCACATGAAAGCCCCAAGGTATCACAAAAGTTAGTCCATTCAGGGAGTCATTTCTGGTCTTTAATCCATGTTTGCCCCTTCTAATTTACTCATTTTTTAAGGCCAACTGATTACCTGAAGAAGGCTGCTCCTGTGCAAGGTGGGGACCCTGGGATACTTGCCATGGTCCCCAGACCTGGTGCTTAAGGTAGGACCTCTCTGGTAGCACCAAACAGTTCTACTCTGATATTCTGCCACTTCTCTGGAAAAAAAAAAGCATCTTGGGAATTCTTGCTACTGATAGAATTCCAAATCTTGGCCAGCTTCTTACTATGAGAAACATTCCTAGCTCCAGGAATTTCTGCTCCCTGCTCTCCAAAAAGTCTGCCCTTACACACAAGCCTACACATACCCATTACTTTCATCACACATGTTTTATCATTTCCTTCCCCATTGTTCTTCACCACCAGTTATTTTCAGATCTTTTAAAACACAGATCAGTTTTATCTGCATTAAAATTTGTATAAATGTAAGTGTACAATATATGTTCTTTGTGTCTCTAAGGCTTCTTTCACTTAGCAGCATTTTTTTTATAATTCTTGCATATTGTTTTTTACAGAAATTCATTTCTCTGTATTCTATTCTACTATACTGGTATTTCATTATATGAATACATCAGAGTTTCCATCATTCTTCTACTTGTGAACATTTGGGCCATCTCCAGTTCTTAACTACCATGGAAAGTGTGATTGTGAACATATTTTAAATTTTTTTCTTGGTTAACTACATTGGAGTAGAATTGCTAGGTCATAGGTAGATATATGTTTAGTTTTATAAGAAACCATTAGACCTTTATAGAAAAGGTCATGTCATTTCTCAATCTCATTAAAAATGAGTTTAACTGCATCTCCATCAACATTTGATGTTGACAGTCCTTTCAGTTTTAACCATTAAGTATTTAATAGGATCTCATTATGGTTCAAGGTCTATCTTGTCTCACATACTTCTGTGTCTTTTTATATTCTTTACTCGAGCTCTAAGCCATAGTGAAACTATGCCCCGTGTCTCCAAGTTTCAGATCTTCAAATCTTGGAAAGCATCCCAGCTGGAAAATCTATACAGGCCTCCTCCTATTATTTATAAAGGCTGAAACAGGAGTATAAGTAAAGATCAATAAGTCAAATATTTAAACTGCTAAATCAAACACATAAGCTATTATTTAAACATGTTATAATTTCCTACTTTGATATATATACTTTAGGGATGCAAAGTTCACACTTGAATGTGGAAACGTAGGGAAGACAGTGTACTGCCCTCTGGGCAACACTGTGTCCCAGGCCTGGCTGTCTCCTGCCCACCCTGAGGTTTCCCCATGCACATAAATGTGGACAGGCCAGGTATCCTAGTTTTGTTCTTTTTTTTTTTTTTTTAAATTTTTTTTTAAAGTTTTATTTATTTCTAGGAGAGAGAGAGAGACAGCGTGAGCAGGGGAGGGTCAGAGAGAGAGGGAGTCACAGACTGAAACAGGCTCCAGGCTCTGAGCTGGCAGTCAGCACAGAGCCCGACGCGGGGCCCGAACCCACAAACCGCGAGATCATGACCTGAGCGAAAGTCAGACGCTTAACCGACTAAGCCACCCGGGTGCCCCGCAGTTTTGTTCTTATTTCAACACAGGGCTTCCCCACAGCCACCCCTTGGGTCTACAGAAATACCTCCCAGTACAGAAATCTGGAAGTAGGCTGAGGAATGATGGGCAGGGAGTTTTGGAACTGTAGGCACTCAGGACAATGAGTCAGAATGGGAGAATGTGGACATTAGGTGGGCATATCCTCTGACCCCTGTCTCCATCAAAGCCTTGCTCTTTGGGAAAAGAGTGTACAGAGGCAGAGAACCCTCTTGCACAAATATGAATTTAATACACTGAGATCACCGATTTTATCTGCTACTACGGTTTCTTTTTACTATTTGCTTGAGTAACACCAGTTTCTTGCTAGATCACTGCTGTTATGAAAGATTCTGTTGGCAGATACTAAAGGAACCTCTCATTTCCTCAGTCACCCCAGTCTTTCCCCAATATTTGGCTGAGTATAGAGTATGATGTTTTTACAATTAAAACAGGAAAGAACAACAAAACCAACTGACAAACACAGAAAATACCAAAGCATAGAATTGGATATGGATCTAATTCTGAAGACATTTTATGGGTGATATTTAGAGAGAGGGATTAGTGAGAGAATCAAAATAAGTAACCAGAGAAAAACAATACACCTCTCATCACACATATGCACACACACACCTCTGCCAAAATTATATACACGTGGATCATGCAGAAATGCTTCAGCAAACACTAATCATAGTTAATGTGATTGAACACTGCCTATTGAACACTGCTCTAAAACCTTATGTGGATTGCTTATATATCCTACATACTATTATTGTCTCCATCTTATAGATGTGGAAACAGAGGCACAGTGAGGGTAAGTGAAAAGCATGGCTCAAGGAACAACATAGATGGAATAGGAGGGTATTATGCTAAATGAAAAAAGTTAGAGAAAGACAGATACCACATGTTTTCACTCATGTGGATCTTGAGAAACTTAACAGAAGGCCATGGGGGACAAGAAGGGGAAAAAAAGGTACAAACAGAGAAGGAGGGAGACAAACCATAACAGACTCTCAAATACAGAAAGCAAACTGAGGGTGGATGGGAGGTGTGAGGGACGGGAAAATGGGTGATGGGCACTGAGGAAGACACTTATTGGGATGAGCACTGGGTATTGTATGAAAGCCAAACAAACAATAAATTAAATTTAAAAACAAGTTTACTTGCTAGGAAGTGGCAAACGCACATTCAAATCCAGACAGTCTGGTTGTAGAATCCATATGGTTGACCAAAAGGTTATGCTGCGTAGGTCTATGTGTAGCACATTTTATGAGGTGTTTTATGTAGATTAGCTAATTCAAACTGTGACATAGGTATAATGATCTCTGCTTGACAGATGAGAAAACAGAGGCTAACTAATTTGCCAAAATTATAAAGCTAGTAAATGGCTGAGCTGAGTTTTACTAACTTGCCAAGTTATTTAATAAGTGTCTGAGCTTAGTTTCAAAATTGAATAAATTATATTCTGGGCATATAACAAAGGAGGGCAACATATATTTTTAGTATTTAGGAACTTTGTGTGTATGTTTTTCCTTTTCAATTTACACATAAAAGAATAAAATTCATGTCTGGGCACTTCTTTTACATGGAACACCTCATCTTTTAACAATGCCTGATAAATGAACCATTGCTGTACCATACCACACAGAAGGAAGATGTGATTTGATTTTCAGCTCTGCAGTCTAAACCAAACCTAAGGTTTTGGAAGGTGCTTATAACTGGTATTAACTGCATTTGGTTTTTTTCAGGGAGAAAAACATTTTCCTTCCTTACATCCATTAAGTATTACATTATTTCACTTCTATATAAACCTATGGATAAGATAACCTAGTGATTTCATATTTCCCTGAGAATGCAATAAAATCTGAAGAAAAAATATCTGTACCAAATCATTCAACATGCATTCCTCAGTACATTCCATAGCTTGGAGCACATACAAGAAAGTAGGGAAAAAATGACTGCCTGAACTCTCCTACATAGAAAAATTTAATTTTTCCTTCTGAGCCCTTAGTGTGAGCATAGGTATGGTATTTTACTATACATCTGTCACACATTTTCAAGTTGCCACTGAATTGAGCATGTGCTTCTTGAATGCAAGAGGGCTTAAAAAACTGGAAAAGATTCTAAAAGGAAGCAGCATGCTTTCTATCCCTTGACAGAGAGATATTTGCACATGTAAGCGTAAAGTGAGATTCATATAACAGCTTATGAACTTGCTCTTAAACGCATCACTTTTATGACAATGAGTCTTACCTGAAGCAATATCTATTGACTAATTATTCTGGTTAAGTTATATATTTCGAGCTTCACATTAGAATTCATTTTTCACAGATCTTATAAATACTAGGAGGTGTGATGAAAGGGTCCTTCTACAAACGGGGAGGCATCAGTAATATTCTGAGCCTGGTGATTCAAAAAAGTAAAACAAAGACGATAACGATAAAAGGAAACACGACTGATCCTTTAAAATAAGGATCTCTGTGGAGTACCACCTGAAATGAGAATTCTGTATCAGTACAGATCTAGGATTCCTATCCTTGGTGATGATGTTGTTGTTGTAGAGTGTGAATATTAGTAGATGTGTTTTACTTTCCCTAAATCCTCATAACTGTGCTATAGAATGTCAATGCATATTGCTGCAAACTTTATCTGTGCTGTTTGTTTAGCTGTGGAACTTGACTTTCCAAGAATGCTTCAGCAATGAATGAGAGGCCCTTGGTGAGAATAGACCCCACACAGCTGGTGGCACCAAGGGTGCCAGGGCACAGCCCCTATGGAGCCAAAAGTTGCTCCCATATATTTGGCAGTCCTGCTGAGGCCACGGAGCCACAGGCAATCTGGCCATCCCAAGTCCTTTCCTAAATGACAGGGTTTCTTTCGAAGGATGGGGGGGGGGGGGGGGGGGGGGGGGGGGCGGGGCGGGCAGTATCTCCAGGGGCAAGGCTTAGAAATGAGCACTTGGAGCAAAAGGAGATGAGAAGGAAAGCAAATAGTTGTCGCTTCCTTCCCAGCACCAACAGGGATGGAGAAATCCTTTAACTTGCTGATTTGGGGGGAAAAAAGGGCCTTCAAGGTGAAGAATGTTTTTCTTTTGTTTAGTGTTTGAACTCTCCCCTGCTTTGACTTGTTATTTATATGGCACTGTGATTTTTTATTGTTGTTGTTTGTGGGTTCTATTTTTTTTAAGAAACAAAGCCAAATTCAATAAGACAAAAAAACAAAGATTACCCTTTAGACTATCATTAAGGTTCTATAGAAAACATTTAAAAAAAATTAACTTAAAAAATTTACAAGGGAGAAAAAGACTATGTTGAGGATCTGCTACACACTGAAATACATGCTGTTAAAACATATTATTCCATTTGGTGCTCATGATTATACTGATTATTTATTTTTAGCTCTGTTTTGCTAATATAGAAATTAAGGTTCAAAGCACTTTACACCGTAAAGTGAATTGTGTGCATTTCTCCTCATTATTATTAAATAGTTTTATCACATAAGAATATCTCAATACAGATTGAGATTTTCTGGAAAATTCCATTGTCAGTTCCATAATCTGACTTTAACCATATTTCTATAGAGATTTAAGCTTCCAACCTGTCTGGTTACATGCTTAGAATTAAATACTATGACACAAAATTTTAAAAAAGAAATAAATTAGGAGACTCTCTAGATTTTTGAGTCATGCACTACTCACAGCGGTCGCTGGCCACATGTAGCCACGTTAATTTGAATTAATAAAAGTTAAATTAAATGATAAAATTGCACTTATTAGTAAAACTAGCCACATTTTAAGTACTTAATAGTCACATATGGCTAGTGGCTACCATGCTGGATAGTACAGGCCACAGTATTTTCATCATCACAGAAAGTTGTACTGACCAATGATGCTGCGTTTCTTGTTACATTTCAGATGACAAAGCAAAATTTCCGGAAGTTACTGTTCATAGAACTAATAACTCTGGTGGCTAGGTTTGCATTTGTGGAAAGCCTTATTTAATTATGACTTCAGGAAATACTTGCTTTGATATCTGAGTGCTATTTTTCATTTTCTTCTTATATTACCTCTTCATTCATTAATTGTGTTTTTTATTGAATGGTAAGTTGAAAGAGGAGTGAGCTGTTCAAGCAAAGGTAACAGTGCCATTAAAGGAAAAAGATAGGATAGGATAAGGTGGTTTGGGGTGTCCATAAGTGCCCAGTTTTGCTGAATTATAAGAAACCTGTTGAATAGTTATCATATTGGTGACGTGACTGGGCCAATGTGCCCAAATATCTGGTCAAGCATTACTCTGAACAAGAGATACCTTTAAATTGATTGATTTTCAGTAAAGCAGACTGTCCTCCATAATGTGCTTGGGCCTCATCCAGTGAACTGAAGGTATGAATTAAACACAAGGCTGACCTCCCTTAGCAAGAAGGAATCCTGCAACAGAATGCCTTTGGACTTCATCTGTAACATCTCCTCTTTCATGAGTCTTCAACCTTGACAGCCTTTGAACTTACCCTGTAAAACTGGCTCAGCCCTGGGTGTCCCATCTGCCAACCTACTCGGCAGATACTGAATCTGTTCTACTCTATAATTACATAAGCCATTTCCTTAAAATAAGTTTTTCTATACACTGACACCTATTAGTTGAGTTTCTCTGGAGAACGTTAATACAATAATGGCAGAAAGGTAACAGAGGCAATTTGCAGTAAGAAGCCATTCACAATTTTTTATCATAGTGACGTGGATTTGAAACCCCAACTCTTTTCTTTCTTAATTGTTTGAGCTTAAGTAAGTTCCAGAAACTCTTACTTTATCTGAAAAATGGAAATAATCACAATATCAACTTCATGACTGGGAGATTAGAATAAATGAAACATTACTTCTGTAATATGTAACACAAGTCCTCTGTTTGTTATATAGTAACAATTCAACAAAATTCTTGCTCTTTACATATATAGGTACATGTAATATATATATAGTTATGTATATATGTACATACATATGAATGATAGCACATGGATAGAGAGCTAGTGTGTATGTATATACACATATATGCAAGCTCTTACATGTATACACATACAAGTTCTCCATATATGTGCTAGCTATCATAAATATGGACATATACATATATATAATATATACAAATTACATGGAAAAATGGTTTCAAATTAATATTTTAGGTTAGTAGTTTGGATAAGAAGTTAAAAAAAAAAAAAGGGAGGAAAATTCAAGCTTAGGTGACATGGACAAAAAGGCTCCATTAACAGAAATAGCAGAAGGAATAGCTATTTGGGGGTAGAAGATGAAAAAGGCTAATAGACTTGAGGTTCATTTTGGAACGTTTTAGATTTGATTTGCTAAAGGAGAGCCACCGAAGAAAATATTTAGATGGTCAGAAGTGCCGGGGTCTCGGTCACTTAAGCCTCTGACTCTTGATTTCATCTCAGGTCATGCAAGATCTCTTGGTTCGTGGGCTTGAACCCTGTTGTCGGGCTCTGCACTGACACTGTGGAGTCTGCTTGGGATTCTCTGTCTCCCTCTCTCTCTGCCCACCCCCCCACATGGACACTCTTTCACTGTCTCTCAAAAATAAATAAATAAACATTTTTAAAATGCAGTGAAAGATTAATAATGCATAATAAAGTAATTAAAGTAATGAAAAACCATATCTTGATTCCGAACAACTTAAATAAAACTATTAAGGTTTTAATATATGAATATGAATATTTCTATTAATACGAAATAAAGACAAAATTTTAACAAAATGGGATAATACTGTGTTTATAGTCATTTCTTCCAGTGCTTACATGAGTTAAAATACAGTCAATTATACAACATATAATTTATAAGGCACTAATTATGTTTTATCTCTGAAATGCTTCAGATGAACTACTTCTTCCTCGAAGTGGGCACATGTGTCAGATGTCAAGTACTATTAAACTGAAACAGTGTGAGATGTCAGGGCCAAACACGCGTTCATATTAGTGTTGACCATCTATCATATGTAGATTTCGTGATACACTTACTTTACTTCATCCTCAGAATATCCTTATTAGGTCAGTAATTATTCCCTAATTTATAGATGAAGCTCTAATTCCTTTGAGAGCACATAGATAGTAAAGATATAGTTTGATCTGAACCCAAATTTTATGTGGTCTTGACAGCACTTAGACGCGTGGACTAGTTACCAGAAAGGTTTTTTGTTTTTTTTTAACCCAGTGATTATACAAATTAAATATATTTCTTAGAAATGCCTCAAGATCACTCTGCGGCTAAAGATTGTCTGTTCTTTCTGGGTTCTGTTCGGTCACAAAGGAAGTTGTAATAAAAGTTCTCCCATGGTAAGACACTTAATTTTATTTCAGCTACTGTCTCCTCCCACTGTCTAAAAAGTTTATGTACCACAGACCATAAAAAACACAACTGAAGACAGAGACTCATAGGACAGGGCTGATGTAATCTGTGCTCTGCAAACACTCTTCCTATATACCATTTGTAGGAAAGTACAATAAGACTTTTTAAACATCTGTTTTTGAGGTTACGAAAACCGAAAACATCTACAGACTTCAAATAACTTTGGAAACCCTAACACAATCTGCCATATTAGAAGCTAACACCAGTCAAAATACACTGTCTTAAGGTAACCTATTCTTGTGTATTTTATTTACATAATTATTCTATTATCGATTAGCCTAGCACCAAGCATATTTACTATATCTGGGGACACATTTTTAGAATTAAAACATTGTAAGTTGAAGTAGATTGCATATTTATTGTCCCTTCACATTTTCAAGCTTTGACAAAAACCAGGCAAAGGCCTTTGAAGATGGTCCAGAATCCTGCAACAGAGGGGAATGTGTCAGGAAATCAGCTTTGCAAGGTAGCGAAGTTCCTGGCTGCTCTGCACTGGGTCACAAATTGGCTAATGGGCAGTGCAGGCATGGGATCACTTAGAGAAAGCATTTTAACAGGTGACTCTAAAAAGTGACTGGAAGGTCACCCCAACAAGAATGTAATTTGTTCCTACTCGATAATCAGTCATAGGACTGACCTATAGGTGAAATCTTACAAATTTCCCTGTAAGTGAAATATTCCAAATTTCACCTAAATTCTTGAAAAATCCATTCCAAACCATAAAAATATCAAAAGAAATTATAAAAATAAAACACAAATACATGCTTTTAAAATATTTGTTAAGTTCCTAAGCAATAAGGGCACCAGGAGGATCTATTGTTCTCTTGAAGTGACTCCATGTGGGGTTCTGGATGCCTCCAGGATGGGAGCCACGCACCAGAAAGACAAGCCATAACTGGATGCTTGCAATTCTCATCCCCCCCTCACCTCCCATTCTCCAGAGAGGAGAGGGGAGTTGAAAATAGAGTGGAAAATGGATTATTCCTACCTGAGAAAGCCTCCATAAAAATCCCAGTAGTATGGGAATAGGGGGTTTCCAGGCTGGTGGACTGGAAGGCTTCCATGAGCCACTGGCCAGGCCCCAAACTCCATGAGGACAAAAGATCCCTTTTTGGGGACCTTGTCCTACATACCTCCTCATTGGGTTTTTGTTTTTTATCCTTTTTTAATAGACCAGTCACCTAGGGAGTAAAATTAAATAAATAATTAATTGATTGATAAAATACTTCTTAACTAAAACCAAATAGAATATATTTTGTAAATATTTCTCATGGTGGATTATCCTATGTGACTTTTTTTTTTTTTTTTTTGAGAGAGGGAGAGAGAGAGGGAGGGAGGAAGAGGGAGAGGGAGAGGGAGAGAGAGAGACTATTAAGCAGGCTCCACACTCACTGTGGAGATGAAACCAAGAGTTGGACACTTAACCGACTGAGCCGTCTAGGTGCCCCTATCTTATATGACTCTTAATGACAAACCTACTTAAAAGGCAAATCCAGTGAAGTTGAAGGGGTATGTTTCTTCAGTAACAGTAAACCATCCTTTGGGAAAGGCACATTTCTCTTAGCACCATGATCAAAATTAGATTTATTTTAAATATGGGTTTGTTACACTATAAAAGGCTTTGAAATGATAATGCTAGAGGCTAGCCCCTAAAATTTGCAGGGCCCAAGGTTCATATCCTACATGTCTGAATATTTTAAAGTTATCCTTCAGGCTATAGTTATGGTCATGCACTATGGTATTTGAAGCCTACACCCGCACTCACACTGCAACTGAGATTCAAGGGGTATTGCTCTCCAAGGCTGCAGTACTTGCTGTAAACCCAGGCAGCCACCTGGATCTGCTGGCATAGAGCAAGGCAGAGGATGGTCTGGCACTCAGGATGCCAGGGCAGTCACTGGATTTGCCGAAGCTCAGAACGGAACTGAGTCAAACTCCCCAGGGAGCCAGGGCTGGCAGGGTCTTCCACCCACTCTATTCTGCCTACCTTTCCAACTCGGGGTTTCCAATCAGTTCTAATCACTTCCAAAAGCTACACTGCCCCAGTAGGAGGAGGGATGGAATTCAGTTATTTGGAGAATCCAATCTGACTAAACACTTTTTGGGGGTGATTGGAGGCAGCTGCCTTAAACAAAAGCAGCTCCTTTCCCAGGCTTCCAGGGCAGGGATTGTGATCTCCCCTCTCCTCCGTCCGCCCCCACTCCCCCAAACACTTACACTGGTTTCTGTCAGCCTTGCATTGTGTGTGTGTGTGTGTGTGCGCGTGTGTTGATGGAGGGAGAGGGGTTGTAGTGGGTGTGGGGTGTGGTTTGGTCCCAAACATTCTTCCCAAGGAATTCTGTTTATTTGTACAATTGGTTACCAAACTTTAAAAAACCTTCCTAGGAAGGTCAAAAAGAAACTTAAAAACTCCTTGAATTTTCTGTTTGAGATATGTTTTGGTTTTTCTTATAGTGCAGGCCAAGCTCTGGAGCCTCTGAAGGGAGAGCTAACTCGGAAGAGATTTACCTTGTTCACATGTTTTGAAGTCACCTTGACTGCTCGTCAGTCTTGAAGTTCAACTGCAGGAGAAACATCAAGTCGTCTAATTGCCATTTCATTCGAGTTGTATTATTTGCCACTCAGATGCACTCTCTCAATCCCGTGTGATTCTTTGGGGATGGTCAGTCAGGGTGCTTAACTTGAAACCTGGCCTCCACGTTGGTAACATGGCCCTGGCTTGGACAATCCAAGTATTTCATGCCCTGGGAACAGGACTGGTGCATGACAAACCAGGCTAATCAGAATCCAGAAATTCTGACACAGACATTAGGAAGAGTGTGTTCTTTTCCTCAGGAATCAAGAGTGTGTAGGTCCATAGCCTCATGAAAGGAGCCTCTGAAATTGAAGCCGAACAGAAGCAAGGAGAAATAAGAGATAAAGGCCTAAGAATAATGTTTAGCTCTCTGAATCCAGCTGTGTCCCCCTTGAAAAAGCTAATAAATCCCTTGATTTGGTTTAAACTAGTTTGAGCTGTGCTCGTGTCACTTGCAACAAAGAGGGAATTGAATAACAAAATTTAATTCTAAAAGCAGTAATTTCATCTGATCCTAAGCAAATGCACCCAGATGTCCCACAGACACATCATTTTCAAAACTGAAGTTGTCTCTTATTTTCCCTTCCTCCACGACACATGTGTTTCCTCCTGTGTTCCATACCACCAGTCATACAGCCCTCCTTGCCCTGATGGTCCATTTCCATAAGTACTGCCACACTTTCTCCAGAATATTCTTGAGTCCATTGTTTCCATTTTTCTACTGTTGCTGCTTATTCCATAATATCCATTATTTTGTTCACTGAACTATTGCAACAAACATTCTCTAACTGATTTCCCCTACCACTAGGTTTGCTCGTTCCAAACTACTCATCTTATTGCCAGAGATAGATTTCTGGAGTGTACACTGAAACATGTGATCCCTGACCCCTTCCCCATCATCACATTAGTCACTCATCATTGCCTAAAAGATTAAGTTCACGTTCCATAGCACAGGTTAGCTAGTTCCTTTAGAATTTGGCCTTAGCCTGAACATTTCTAACCAGGCCTTTTGCAACTCCCTGCCAATAATCTGTGGTCCATCGATAATAAATCACTCCAGTTCCTTAGGTACACAAGTTTGTTTACGTATGCTGTTTCTTCTTACCTAGGATGGCCTTTCCAACATTTGTCCTCAGCAGAAAACCACTATGTACTTTCCTAGACTGAATTAAGGCTTGCTTCGTTTTATTAGATTTGGTCTTTCAAGGTTCTCTATAACCTGTAAACTCCCTCACTTCATAAGTTCAGCATTTTATTTGTATCCATTAACCTTAAGTTCACCTAGAGAGTCTGTGAGGTGTGATCACAAAGGAACAGAAGGAGGAGAAATGTATCCTGGAATTTTGCTGTAAAAAGGCAATTGTTATTATCTACCATTCCAGAAGCCAAGACCAATGCAAACATTTAGATCTCATGATCCTGTTCTCTTTGGCTGGCTCAATATATCCATGGATCAGACACCTGTAGTCCCATAAAACTAAACCCTAAACGCTCATTGGTTTGTGCTGAAATCAGAGGGGACACTCGATGTTGTTTACAGTCTGTCTGCTTTGGTAAGGCTTCTTTCCCGGGGCCCAACTTGCAGCTCTGTCTCTGCAGCTTTAAATTAGGGACTTTCCTATGTTTCCATCAGCTTCCTACTTTGGACATTGCCTCAAGGTCTTTGGCTTGGAATCCCATTGTACACTTTCCCCACTTCAGGTTGCTATGCAGAGCACATCTACCGTAGCCAGCCCATCGGAACTGAAGCCATACATACACACACTCCCCACTCTTGGGCATATGGACACTTCTTAATACTGACCAGAGCCTCCTTTTCAGTCTGGTTTGCAGGAAATATGAATGTTTGGCTTAGAAGTACAATCTAAAGACCCAACAGTAATCATGAAATCCAACTAGAATTTTTTCCCATTACTTAGCACACTTTCCTGGCTTTTTTAGCCTCCACGTGGAAGGAAATAAAAGTTCCTGTTTATTTCTCGAAAGTGCCTGCCTGCAACACTGTTCATTTTGAACCAGAGAAGAGTGACTCATTCATTTCAAATAATGATTTCAGTTCATCTCAGGAGCCTGGCTCCTTGAGGCTTTCCAAGACAACAGTGCCTGGGTAAAGGTAGTTTATCACTACTTCCCAGGTCACATGATGCCAAATGTTGGAGTTTTAGAGTCATAGGTGTTCTGCGAAACCCTCAATGCCCAAGTGAGACATGCTGAATACATTCTGTGCATTCTGGTAAATACATCAAGGTAATAATTACTTCCATATTTCCCCTTTTAAATACACATTTTTACTCAGGGCCACAGTTTGCCCTTACATACACCCAATGCATTTCAGATTTCTGTGTAATTTAAAGAAAAAGCATTGCTAAGGTGAGCCAAATTTATATATGAGTTCTTTGTGTAAGTTATTTCAGAGCTACAAAGGCTGTGTCCCCATGCTTATATACAGTTTGTTGCCTCATAATGGCTTTCTGCCATCAATTGGAATACCTTTCTTATAGTGCCCTAGATCCCAATATGAAAAAAGTTTACTTATTTTTTATTATTTTTTTTAAAAGAAAGACTTCTTATGTATGTTTCTAAGACAGGAGGACTGGTTTACATTTTCAAAACCCTCAATCTGGATATAGTAAAAGAGGTGATATGTTGGGGGGAAATAGTGAATTGGAATGCCAATGGAAAGAATGGGCTTGTTTTCTTGCTTTGGGAGCAAGGGAGAGCATGATTTTTTACTCTGTGGAAATTGAGGACAAAAAGCATTATGTCTTTCTAAGACACAGCAGGAATAACAAAACATTTCTTTATTTAAAAAGGAAATGTGTAATATTATTTATGAAGAGAATTAGCTTCCCTTGTACTCATTTTCTTCCTTGTAAAATGCATATAGTCATTTAGTTTCATAATACTGTGAAATCTTCCTTACGATTATCAATTGAATTACTACTTGCACTGTCTGGTAGTACAGATAATGTCATTTCAAGGTGACATTGTTCATCTCCACAGATTTGGGTTTCATTAACATTCGAGAATGGTGTCAATATTTCTTTGTCATACACAATGTGTGTTTTTAGTTTCAGCTGCTCCTTCTAATTATATTTGATTCAGAAATATTTGGGACTTGATTTGGAGGTGGGATCTCTATGTGCATTATCTTTATGTTTTCCCAAAATAGCTCAGTTTATACATGTATTTTGAGGTCACTACGTTTACTATGTTTCTTACTATCATCCATGCTTTCTATTAAAACTTATTTGAAATAGCACAGAATTTCATCTGTGGTTATGGGAACATTAAACTTAAGTGCATCTTGTGAATCAAATATGTGCTTGTTCAGAGACAATCAAAAAGGAAAAGCAATTCAAAACTGAAGTGCAATGTTATTTTGTTTTACTGGAATGAGTTTTTCAAAAACCAGATATCGTGGTGCCAGATACGTTGTTTTAATGGTCAACTGCTTGGCATCCTGTCAAATGGTGGAGCTAGTATCTGGAATAGCCTGGTGGGATAAAAATGTCATAGCTTTGATTTTACTGCCTCTGACTACAGACAATTGTTAAGATTTACCTGCTTAATCCTGTAAACCGTTGGGTGTTCACCACCATCCACGGAGGTTTTATGGAGGAAGTTATCCAGGACCACAGAAAGTATCATTTTTATGGCATTCTTTGACTGTTTGAACAAGCTTCAAAATCATAATGACTTTTGAATACCTTACCATAAATTAAATTCCAAACAACATGTAATTGGCCTATGCACCAAAGGAGAATTCTAGAACTCAGAAGAATCTCATGAAACTATTTCTATTATTTTTACTGGAAGATTTTGAATGAATGAACCTCAGTGTCGTAAATAGGTTTTTTCAGCATGTATTTCTTTCACCGCTTTTATTCCTGTCTATTGTAATTCATATGTTCATATCTGAATTCTCACTAGGCAGAGGGCACCTGGTGAGTAGGAATAATATCTTTGTATTCAAGTATCAGAAACAATGCAAGAGGGTAAACCTGCAGAACTCTAATGCTTCATCTGTAAAACGGCCAATGCCTGTAATAGTAGGTACATATTTTAACAATGAATGCCAGTATTCAGTGGATGTCAGCCACCTTTCCTTCCCTGAGGAATGGCCATTTTCCATAAATTACTTAAACTTATACTATCCTTTATAATTTACTTGAGTGGATCTTCCAAATAACAACTTAGGAAAAGTCCATACCTAGAGAATGAGGAGAAAAAGAAGAGGGGCGATCAAATGCTAGGTGTGAGTGTGTACTACATGTCTCTGAGACAGGCTATGTTGCCTCATTTGGGTTGGTATTCCCAACTGTTTCTAATCTATAGCTCTTTGGAAGAAAGAATAGTCAGGTGGCAAAAGCTATGGCTCCAGAATCATACTGAAAGTGTTCAAATACTCAGGTTTTACACTTGATGGTCATATGCACTTGGGAGAATTATTTGTCTCTGAGCCTTAATTTTCCCTTGAAAACTTGAATGAACTTCACCCTACATCATGAGATGATTGGAAGGACCAAAGAGATGAATGTAAATGAACTATTCATCTTTGACCCTTGTACATGTTAAGATTTGTTCAATCATTTCTCAGGAGATGAGGTTGAAAAGAGGGAGCAGGGACAAATGCACTGATTAAATAATGCCATTTGCTAACTTTATGACACCAGGAAGAGACTGATGAAACTTAATATGGATTCATCCTTATCTCCCCATCTCTCTTAGCAGGTTGGTTGCCTCATTTGGCAACTCTAACGAACTCAGAAGTGAAGAGGCATTCTGAGCTGACCAAAGACAGTAGCAAGCTAGGGAATAGTGACAAGTGCTAGCCCAGTGTCTTCCTTTAGTCTTAATACTGTGAAGTTTAATGACTGGTTAGATGAACATGTGGCTTAGAGTGCCCCAAGTGAAACCCTATCAAGCCATTTGCTCTTGGTCACAGTTAGTGACTGAGGAAATTGGAATGTGGAGAATGTGAGTAGTTTATGGGAATTCACAAAATTTCTAATCATGCACAAGCCAAGCCTATGCTTTTTATAAAAGGAAAATACGGTGTCTGTAATCTTTTGCTCATGATTTTAGAGGAACGGTAAAAGAAAGATAATTAACTACATTTATATTTACTGAGTTGTTTTCTTCAGGAAAGAATATATAGCATTCAGGTAGCTAAGGCCAGTGTAAAGTAAAATTGGCCATTAATGTCAAAAATTATCCACAATACTTTCTCAAACAATTGACATAATGCCTTATCATATACCTATGTGGACTGAAGAGTGAGAGGGAACATCATGTCCTTGGTTTGAAATGATAGGTCTATACTCACAAGCTGACCTGTAATCTCTTGTTTTTGTGTCAGTCTTTGTTTTTTCACCCATATTTTAAGTTCATTAGGTACAGGGACCAGGTCTTATCCTCCTGCCAAGAAGAGTTAATGCCAAATGACAATAGTTTGAAAAAGAAATTGTTCTTCATCTGCAGAAATGTTACCACTGAGGCATTGTCATCAACAGACACCTTCAGAATTCTATCCTCCAGCATGGGTGACCGTGACAAGTCACTCACACTCTATCATCAGATCCTTCTTTTGACCAGCAGGCAATACTTGCAAGACATCTGTTTGGAATCACAGTGAGATGCTGGATGGGCAGAATATTAGTGTTTTTGTTTCATATATGATACTAAAGGGATAACTATCACAACTCTGGCATCATTAACACTGTTTTCTGTACAACCATTAAGCTGCATGCTACTACATATATTTGAACTGGGGCCAAAATCACTGTGGCATTAGAGTCATTTTAAACTCATTTATCTTGAAAAACCCAAGTCAGAATTTCTATGTGTGTTCTGCACCTTAGAGGTTGGTGGACCAGCACAGTGGTTTAAGAAAAAGAGACACAGTCTAAATGGGTTAATAATTTTCCCTGTTCTATCCTCTAAATATCTGAAAAATAGGGGAATGGACTAGTTGTTGTTTCTTAAACTTATTGAATCTTAATGAGCTCACAAAGAGCTAGCTAAAATCACAGTTCTTCTTTCCTGAGCATTGCTGTTCAGCAGAGATAGAGCCTGTGAATCCATGATTTGATCAAACTCTCCAAATAACATATGACAAGAAGAATTGGAGAAATGCCAGACAAGGTGCTGACTTCCCCATTGTTAAGCTCAAAAAGTCAGTGTTATAGGAGATGATAGCCATCACATTATTATTAACACCTTCATGTATGAATGGTTAAAGTGAATCTACCTATTATAATAACAGAAAAATCTAAAAAAGATAAATTCCTTTAAGGACAAACTATTTTGCTTTCCTTATATACTAGTACATACCACTAATATCATTTACACATACATACAACTACATGGAATGCAACTGAAAGAACACAGTAGTCCTTAAAAGAAAGGCTTATCACATCAAGCTGCAGGAAGTCTTTTAACCAGAGGGAAAGCAGTTTTAATCCTCTACTTTCTAGTCTTATCTATAGTTAGAGAATCCCTTTGTGACTTACTATTCTAAGATCTAGAGCATGATGAAGTGTTACAGAAATCCAGGAAATTTAGGCCCAATACAATCACAGCTGTGAAGATGAGCACAGGCCCTATTTATAAAAATGAATGATATAAAAGAGCATATGATGTTATAATACACACGCATGCACACACACACCTTTGCTCAGGCTCCAACATCCACACATGCAAACATGCTCACAGCCCCACAAATATGAACACATGCACACCCTGTTCTGCACACATGCTGTGTCACGCTCTCAACTCTGGATTGGGTTTTTAGTTGATTAAACACATGAAACTGAAACTATCCAAATAAACCCTTTTGGCAGTTATTGAAAGTCTTTTGAAGTAAGCCAGAATGCCTCTACAGTCAATGTTTCCATACTGAATCAGTCCCTGTCATAGTGATATTATGTTTATTTTTTATGTTGGAACAGAGATTTCTTCTTTCATTGCATCAGCTCTGAAAAGATAAAAACAAAAGGTAATGAAGCAACATTCCTCAAATTTGAAGATCTCCTCCAAGGTGAAAGCTTTTGCTGTAATTCTTTTTACAGTCTCTTTATTTATAATAAGACTGGGCTGCTACTTTGTCGTGGTCATTTCCTACTTTTTCTAGCCCCTCGAAAAGGGAAAATATTTTCTCGCCTCTGTGAACCAGTAAAGCCTCTCAGTATTTGATGACTGTCTCATTCTTTTTGTTTTCAGAGCCATGTGGTCTGTTTGAGCTTGTCATCTGTGACAGAAACTGACTTGGAGAGGTCCATGTGGGCAATTCTAAAGATAATTTTGAAGATTTCCCAAAAAGCTTACGCTTCTTTTTTCAGAGCCCTTTAATGATCCAAGGCAAACATTTTGATACACCAAATTTAGAACTTGGGTACAAGATAAAAGAAAATTAAATATATCCAAAAGTTAGCTCATAACTGTCTACACCCCACATAAAACTACTCCCTTCCTCCAAAGTCTTGACTTCGGAGAATGGCATCAAACAGAGTTTTAAAGCCATAAACTGAAGATTCACCCTCACATCCTTCCCCACTTATCAAATCCAGTTATTCACCACATGCTGTCTAATCTACCTCCAATGTATCAATTTCTCATCTCTTGGTTCTCTCCCCACTGGGAGACCTCAAAGTAGATTGTCATTTGGGCATAGTCTATTAACCTCACAGTCACTACCCTTTGCTTCCTAAAGTTCTCACTGTTGCAAGCACTCCTATTTCTAATGTACAAATCTGGTTTTTGGAATTTTGTGAAGAAGAAGAAGTGTAAATACTTTTTTCTTAGGATTGTCAGTTCCTTTATAAGCTAGCACAGTCTGACATCTCAGACTCATATGTTCTGTTTCCTTTAGCTCTTATCCACCCTCCTTTATAGGGACACTGACCTTATTACCACTCTCTAAATATGTCATGCTGTGTTTCTTGGAATATCTCCCCAGAGATAGCATTCTCCTATCTCTCACACCACTACATTACTGTCCTGATGTACCAAACTCCAGTTCAACCTTCAACATCCATCTCAAGTCATGTTCCCTGTGATGCTCTTATACATCCCTCTCAGAGCACTGTGTTTGTACTATATTACATATTCTTTAGTGGAAATCATGTTATGGGTAGTGCAATGAGCTGAATGGTGGCATCCCGAAAGGAACACCCACATGCTAAGCCCCTAAACCAATGGCTGTGTCTTTGTTTGGAAAAAGGCTCATTGCAGATATAAATTAAATTATGACTCTTGAAATGAGATCATCCTGGATTAGACTCTGAGGAAAGACACACAGGGAAAAAGGAGACTCTCTGAAGATGGAGTGAGAGATTGGATTGACCAAAAGCCAAAGAACTTGTGGAGTCACCAGAGGCTGCAAGACTTTCCCCTTGAACCTTTGGAGGGAGCATGACCCTGTCCACACCTTAATTTTGAACTTCTGGCCTTCAGAACTGTGAGAGAATAAATTTTTGTTGTTTATAGCCACTAAGTGTGTGGTAATTTGTTAATGTAAACCTAGAAAACTAAGAAGGATAGTTATTTATACATCTGCTCCAAGCTAGATCTTGACATCTAGGAAGGAAAAGATCATAAATTTGTTTTTAATTAATAGACTTTATATTTTGAGCAGTTTTGGGTTTACAGAAAAGTTGAGCAGAAAGGACACCGAGTGTTCTCACATACTCCTCTCCCCTAGTTACTCCTATTTGGTATTAAGGTCATGCATCAGTGATACATGTTTGTTACAGTGAATGAGCCAAATGATACATAGGTGTTGACTAAAGTTCATAGTTTACATGAGGGTTGGCTCTTTGTAACTTACAATCTATAAGTTGTGATAAATATATAACAACATGTGACTGCAATTACAGTGTCATGAAGAATGGTTTCACTACTCTAAAGGGCTCTGGTGCTCCACCTATCCATTCTTCACTTCTCCCAAATCCTGGTTACCACTAATGTTTTTTACTGCCTCGATGTGCCCTTTCAAGATTGTCAAATACTTAGAATCATAGTGTCTAGCCTTGTCAGATTGGCTCCTGTCACTTTAGCAGTAGGCATTAAACATTCCTTTTGTAGCATGATAGATCATTTCTTCTTATTGCTGAATAATATTTCATTGTCTGGATGTAAAAGATCATAGAATTTTACTTCACCTTTGTAGCCTTAGCACCTATTTCAGTGCATGACATACAATATATGTTCATTGAGTACACTGAGTATGTACAATGAGTAGGTAAATAATAGATGGATAAACTGTTGAATGTATAGTAAATGAGTTTGGATAATTTACTGATTTTATAAAATGAAAGCTTTAAGCCCTATAAAATGACCAAAGGGATTATATTATTCTCTTGATACCACTGAAAGCACCCAATGGGTGTTATTCATGGGTTCTGGGGTTCTGGTTCTTGCCTTGCACTGAAGTGATGTGTGTTATATCCCAAACCAAAACACTGAACACAAATTGATGATGATATGACACCTAAACAGCTCCTTGTTGCAGGGGACAAAGTACCCTAGAGGCGCCTGGGTGACTCAGTAGGGTTTCGGCTCAGGTCATGATTTCACCGTTCATGGGTTTGAGACCCAGGTCAGGTTTCGCACTGACAGTGCAGAAACTGCTTGGGATTTTCTCTCTCTGCTCCTCCCCTACTCACATGTGTGTTCTCTCTCTGAAAATAAATAAACAATTTTCTTAAAGCAGACCAAAATCGCCAAAAGGCATGTAATGTATATTCATAGTTTGAATACACTTTGACTTTCATTATTGGTAACTTTGGTCATTGATTTTTAAAATAGATAACAGGTAACTAAGTAACATTTAACAATCTCCTCCAGGGCCAGATTTCAGGGTGAATATTGCTCTTGTTCAGCCCCACAGGTGAATGGCTGGAATCAGAGATACTTGAATCAGTTATCCTTTAATTTGCTCCTTTTTTATTTTAGAAAAGAGTATCTTTCAGTAGCTTTTAGTACTCATGAATTGAAGGACATGAAGCAGAGATTTTAATTTGAAATAATTTTGAGAAGTCTTGTGGGGAGAGGCACATGTGAAGGAAGATTTGTCCTAAGATGATAGTAACTAAAGCTGAGTGATGAAGATACGGGACTTTGTTTCATGGATCTGTCAAAAATTTATATGCTTTTGACTTTTCCTATAGTTAAAAAAAACTCATAATAGTAATGATAAAAAGAATTTTAATATATTTTAAGATAACTATATTAGAAATGTGAACTAAAGCTATTTTCTTAAGAAGATTTTTTTATGTGCCTTAAAAATTTTAACAGACTTAAAATGCTGTACTGCTTAAACAACTTAAGTATCTAAATGCACATATATATGGGAGAGGGGTGTGCACTGAATCATCTATAATTGAATGTATTTTTAGAGAAACATATATTCCAAAATTCTGACTCTTTTCCAAATAAATATGTTTAAATTCTACTCATAAAAATGCTAGAAAATAATACTAGAAGAAATATTGTCCATAAAATGAATTACTTATATGTTAGCAATAGATAGTATAATCAAATTAAAGTATTTTGGATGCCTTTAAGATCTAAGAAGCCAAATATAAAAAAGTCCTTTACTATTAAAAAAGTGCCAAGGAAGTATATTTGAATAGCCTCACAAAATTGTCAGCATTTAATATGATTTTGGGGGCAATTTACTTGTGACATCTTCAGGGAAGAAAAAGGAAATTGATCTAACATGCAACTTCATAGTACATTACTTATGTTCAATCAAATTATTGATACATCACAAATAGGAAGGCCCACATTTAAGTCTATTCTTAAACTACAAATTTATACTACCATCTGGCAATAAACAGAAGCGTATTAATCATTTCCTTTTTGAATAATGAAAAAGTTTGCTTCAAAATGCCCCAAAAATATTGGGCAGGAAAACACCCTAATATTTTGCTTACAACTTCAGATTGCTAATAGTACATGAAATCTTACAACATAAGCTTGATGTGATCAAGTTAATATTATTTAAATGCATTTATTAATAAATATATTTTTGCTTATCTAGGAAAATTTACTGAGGAAAAGGCAAAAGGAAAAATTCTAGCCTCTGCTTTTCAGGAAATACAAACTAATGAAACATAGCACCTTTGTTCCCAGTGCCAGGGAGCCCTCTCCCGACACACTCTAACGGTGTTCTTCTGCCTTTCCATTCTTTTCCTCTACCCCTGTTTATGATAAAAATTTATAGCACCTTTATCTCCTGTTGTTAAGTAAGTTGTTGAAATCGGATGTGCCACCAGATTACTGGTAAACATAGAAAAGAGCTGAAATCTGTGTTTCTGTGTTTGGGAATAGCCTTTTATCATTTGGTTAATATTTCTTTTCTGCCTTGTAGCAATGTTGCTTTGGATTTGCTTGTTTTTAAGCTTCTTTGATTTTTGCTACATTTGACTAATAGAAAAATGTTTGCTCTTTTCTTAGTCATATTGTGTCAAGTGATTTTTTTTTTTTTTTTTTTTTGGTAATCTCAGGCATTCTTCATGGTGCCTCTAAATTTATCACACAGCTGTTAAAAAAAATCCTGAGCAGAAACTCAGCATGTGCACTTTTTACAGTGTCATGAAACATGTGTATTTAACAATATTTAATTAATATTTTAATGTGCATAGAATATACAAAAGCATCTCTGAATCCATTGCCTGTCCCAGGAATTAGACCAGGCTACATGAAAGACTTGTCTTGCCACAGTGATTTCTTAATGACTTGGATTGTAAGTAGCCACTGTTTCCCCAACTTCTTTTCCTTTTCCTTCTTCCTTCTTCCTTCTTCTTTCTTTCTTTCTCTTCTTTCTTTCTTTCCTCTAATAATTTTCTCCCTCTCCCTTAGTATCTTCCTAGTCATTTATTCAGTTTTCTTTCATTTATTTGTTCAATCAGCATTTGTTGATCACTGCTTATTTGTCATACTCTAGGATAAACATTGTAACCATAACATGAATAAGACATAGTCACCACAGTCAAGTAGCTTACATATATCTTGAGGCACATCCTTGTTCAAAAAGAAGAAAGTGATGTTAAAGACAAGAAAAATGGCAGTAACAACATCTTTCTCTGACATAAACGTGACTGAAAAAATAAAACTGTAATATAGAAAACTTTGGAAAGAAACGGAACTTTCTGAAATAGTTCAGATTGAGAGCAAACATTTGGATTTAAACACAGGGCTTTCTAGAATCCACTCAAATTGAATGACAAGGGTTTCCGGTGACATTCTTGCAATAGTCTACAGCCACATTCTGTGTATTGATAGTGTCTGGGGCCCACCAAGAGAGGTGCAGGAATTTGGGGTGGAGAGAAAAAAAGGGAAATTAAAAAACAGAAAGGGAGTGAAACTGTGAATATTTAGAAATTGGGATTTCTACCCAACTTGACAATATTTTTCATATCTTAGCTTTTATGTTCCCATTTTATACCCCATTCATATTTAAGCTAATTCTTTTCCTTGGGCTTAAGTACCATCTATAGCTCCTAAATTTATGTTCCTGGCCTAGTATTCTCATTGGTGTTTCATACACATATCCAACTGCCTTGATGTCACTATCAAGCACCTTAAGAGTGCTGATTCAACTGAGGTCCACTCAGATCTTCAATCTCAACCTCCATTGCCTCTAGATCACAATACTATTTACCTATATATCTGATTTTCAAGGCAAAATACTGTTTTTGTTTCTCTTTCTTGACACTTCCTGTCCTATAATGTTCACATCTAATCTACTATGGATTAGTCCTATGGATATTGACTGTTGAAATTTTTGTATATTTTTCTATTGTTCTTCATCTCCACAATCACTATGAGGGCTTTCTGGTTGGACTCTGGTGATTTTCCAAACAATTTTCCATATTGCCACCCAAAGAGATCTTTTCTCAGTCAGAGCTGACGATGTTACTTTGACTTCTAAAACCTGCTGATTTTTGATTCTTCAGTGGCTCCCATTATATTAAAATTCAAAATCTTTAACATGTTGTAAAGGATCCTACATGATCTAACTGTTGTTTATCTTCCTATACATGTCTTGAGCCAATCTCTCTTGCTCACTCCTCTTCACAATCAATGTCTTCAAGACCTTTGGAAGGACAGCTTCTGTCCTAAGTGGAATTTTCACACATGGTCCTCCTTTTGTCTTCAATGCTCTTCTCCCACCATTTGCCTTTACATTGCCTTTTAATAGTCTTAATCTATATATTTCTTCAGGAAACAAAAAGTCTACCTTGAATCCTCTTGTAATACATACTTCATGCTTTATCCAGAACTGCTTTCAGAAGCGAGATAAACTGCTATTAGCTATCAAGAGATATCAGCTATCAACTCTTCACCATTACATATTTCACTGGAAATGGCCATCCACAGAAGGATACACCATATCTACATGTCTGTCCTTTTGCTTTACCTGAATTGTAAATGTTGATTACATCATGCTGCATGATGGATGAACATCTCTTTCTATTACCATCTTCCCCACTTAGTTACCGGTATATCTCCTCAGAAACTTTTCCAATGAAATTTTAGAATACATTTTTTTTTCTCAGAGTCTATTTCCAAGGAAGCCAGTTTATGATAGTATCAAGAATGGTACTGCAAAGCAACTAAAAAAAAAAAACAAAAAAAAAAAAAACAAAAAAAAAACAGCGCTGGATTTCCCAGTGTCTGAGTGACAATAAAGACACCATCACTGAGTCAGGAGGGGTGAGGAGAGAGTCTGGCTTGCTCTAATTTAAACATTCTCTGTTGATGCACTGGAATGGGATGCCAGTAGGAGGGAACAATATCGACAACACTATTGCCAGCATGTGGGCAGAATGAGCAAATTAGTAACTATAATGCCTATGGAAATAGGAGGCTCTTGATTAGTTCCACTGATTCATTGAAGAAAGACAACGTCAGGCTCAGTCACTAATCCCCAATTTAATGCAAAACATAAAAACTACAGGTCTTTATCACCTGCATTTAAAGAAACTCTAACATCATGTAGTAGAGGAAAGTCAAAAAAGAGGATCAGATACTTGACTTTATCTTAAAAATAACAGAGCTTCCGACAAGGCTACATTGTTAGTACAGGTCTTCTGTGCCAAGGTCATAGCCCAAGTTGGAAAAGAGAAGGACCATGAGATATGGAATGAGGAGGGGTGCCTGGGTGGCTCAGTCGGTTAAGTGTCCGACTTCGGCTCAGGTCATGATCTCATGGTTCGTGGGTTCGAGCCTCATGTTGGGCTCTGTGCTGACAGCTAGCTCTGAGCCTGGAGCCTGTCTTCGGATTCTGTATCTCCCTCTCTCTCTGACCCTCCCATGATCACAGTGTCTCTATCTCTCTCTCTCAAAAAAAAAAAAAAAAAGATATGGAATGAAGATTACTAGATAAACGCTGTTGATAACTTGGAATTCCCAAACTCCCTGAATGTGTTGGGCCTGCAAAATTGACCCTGTACCCTCTTTATTAGAACTTAATAGCTCTCCTTTGAATATTATGCACAGGCCTCAAGTAAGGCAGGTGCCTTATAAGACAATGCCTAGCTCTTCAACAATCTACTCCCATCTACCATCCTGGCAACCATTTTCTATCACTTAAAAAAACTGTCACTAAACCCTATCACTAAAAAATCTGTCAGATCTTATCAGAGCCTGAACAGGAATGAGATGAGTCTTCCAAGGAAGGAGAGGGACTCTTCACTGAAGAAGTTCCAGGATATGGCTGATATATACCAGCAGGAACAAGGAGAAAATGCATGGAACTGTAATCTCAGATAAACTGAGGGAAGCAGACATAAATCTGATAAGGAAAAGTTTATTGATACAGGATACTTATCTGTACTATATTTCAAATTCTGGCAAGGACCCCAGGAGACAGTACTAACACATGGCTAAGATGACTCTTGGAAACTTACAAAAACTGATGATCTCCCTTAAGTGAGGTATAAATGCCAAAACTGTTGCAACAGAAATGGGAAGAAGGGTTCCAAAGACTCAAAGAGGTAAACATTCTAGAATGCATGTACTATCTAAGGCTAGAAAACGTACCAGTTGAGTACGTTCCATGGGAGGTACTGGAGAAAAATTCTTTTACCAAATGAATAAAGAATGCCTATTCGGAGGAGTACCACCATCATTAAGTTTAGTAGAACATGTCCTCTGTAGGCGATGGCTAATGGGGGCAGCAGGGAGGGAGATCTATGATTCATGATGGCAATGGGGATGATGAGATGAGAGAAGAAGAAGGCAGGTGACAGCTCTTAACTGTTAGAAACAAAATGGGTGCAGTTTTCACAATGAGCAACACAATGAGGTTGTAGAACAGGGCAACTCCACCAACAGAGAGGTGTGGGGAAGATTAATAAAATACGTTATTATTGTAGATAAAATAGGTTGTCAAGAGGTATATTTCTTAATAATACAATGATAACTGAGGAAAGAAATATGTGGATGGACTTCTGGGAGATGGCATAGAATATGAAGATTTTATATTGCATGTTAATGCCACTAGTGAGTATAAACCCCGGAGAGAAACTAAGTAACAAAGTAGAGAGAATGAGTAAGATATAAAGTCAGTCTGTCACTGTCATTGGTTAACCAGTGCTGGGTCAAAGGGATCATGAATGTAGTTCCCATGATGGCAGGAATAGAGGTTATTGATGAGCAATCACTCACCAAGACTCTTCTGGATACCATTCCTGATGAATGTCTAGCTAGCCAACAAAAGATATGAATAATGAGCTTCTGATATGGTTCCAGCATCATGACAACCATTCAACCACTTGGTAGCAAGTTGATTGTGCACTGGACTCCTCCCAGGTAGAAAAATTAGTGTGTCAGATCCATATACTGATTATACATATCTTTCCTACCTTGGGCTTTCCTGTATATCTAAAAACATATAGTAAAATGTTTTTTCTATTGACACAACATCCCATATGACTATGCCTCAAAGAGACCAACTTTATAGCAACCGAAGTGTGGCAGTGGGCACATGATCACAGGACATGTTTCCATGAAATTATTTACCTGCTGAATGGCAGAATGGGTCTCTTAAATATGTACCTAGTTATATTCATCAGTTTGGTTTTTAAAGTTGTTCCTTGTGCCAAGAAAACATCAGGAAAAATAAGTAATCACTATTTCAGCAGGCTTCTTTCCAAGAGACCCACCCTGACCTTGAAGCTGCAAAATGAGGATGAATACATTTTGTGCTCAGATGCTGCAGTGGGTTATTCCCTTACTTCCACAACCTGTTTTAATAATAATGAACAAGTACAGCTGCAATATCTGAGAATAGCATGGTAACCAGAGATCCTCTGGGGATAACAATCTCAGTCACTCCACCAGGCAAGCTACCTAGCAAGCAAAAGAGGTAAAAATAAGAAAAAAAAATCTGAGAGATGTCGTGGAGGAGGGTGATGAGTATCAGCTACCGCTAAAGGATCACATGCAGCAACAAGGATTATAGTTGATCCTATAACCCTTTCCTTATAAGTTTCCCAGGAAAGAATGTCAACAGGGATCCTGGAGAAGCTATTTCCCTATTTCCAGATAGGGAAAACTTACTAGAAGATGCTAGTGGATCTATATCACTTAGTAGTAGACTATAATTGATTACATGGTATTTCACTTCAATACCATCTTTAGACCTAACACAACACCCTCAACTGTTGGAAATATGGGCTGCTGAGAAGCTCTGTGCTATGACCCTCACTATGAATTTTACTCAGCTGTAGCAGTGAGTGACTTGCCGATGATTATAAACTTTTTCGGTGGGGCAACCTGCAGCCAATGAATGTGTAATGTGAAGCTGTACATCTCTAGCCCCCTGCCTCAATTTGGGACAGATCAGAGTGGCCATCACAGCAGCAAGACTTCGCTTGGGTCAGCAAAGACATCTGGTGCAGCCACATTGTGGCTGAGAATACTGAGAAGGATCTCTGTTTACCATGCTCTTCTCAGAACCCAGTACTGCTTCCCCAGGCCTTCACAAGTCTTCTCAGGGCATTCAGCAGTAAGACTTCTTTGTGATGCTCCCTTCTTAGGATTTGTTTCCAGGATATCTAATCTAAAACGTTCAATCATGTGTCATTTGGCCTCTCACCACGTTATTTAATATTCTTTCAGAGCAATTAATATCACTGGTAATTATACATGTGTATAAGGATTTCTATCTCAACTACTAACATGACTGAGAACCAGACTCACAGCTCTTTTGCTGGTTCCTGTATCCCTTTATGTGTGTCAAATAATTCATACTTATTAAATAGTTCTTGCTTTGTATTGCTACTCAAACCAGATAAAAAGATCTATTTCTTCAACTCCTTTCTTGGTAATACACTCACTTTCCACTCTAATGAGTTCTTCAGTCACCAGTGTAGAAAAACCTCAAGCATGGAGAAATGTAGCTGTTTGCCTTCTCCAGAATGCTATATTCTTCTGGAGAAAACAGCACCAGCTTGTCGATCCTGCCACGATCTTTAGCCCCAATTTGCTCCTCAGCATAGTTTACCTTTTGCATCACCTTAATCCATGGCTTTCCCTTTCCCACAAACAGCTAATTCAGACTTCTCTAAACTTCTTGAGGACCTCCCCCCTCTCTAATGTGCTGTATCACTGCAGAGGACTTAAGCTTCTTCATGCTACATGTGTTTGCAAACTATATACACCTATGCCTCTGTCTCTGACTTGGTGCCAAATCAGCTATGAGTACTTTTTTCCTAAGCTTATCAGGACTGTTTTTACACGTTCCTTTTGGCCAACACGTATTCTTCCTCCTGCCCTTCACAGAAACCTTCGTAAAGAGTTGTTACATTACTATTTCTGCTTCTTCACCTCCCAGTTGTTTCCGCAGTCAAACTCAGCTTGCTTTGTGGAATCCATCATTCCACTGAAGTTACTCATACCAACACTGCCAACAATCTCATTGGCAATAAATCCATCAGAATCTTTTCAATCGTCAGATTACAAAGTCTTTTTTAAAAATGTAAGACAGTCGTCCTGTATCCTAAAATTCCTTTCTTGGCTTTCACAACACCTGCTTCTTTTGGTATTCTTCCCATCACTGTTCAAAATGGTTGTCAGGCAACTCTATCAACTCCCTGTCTTCTGGGATGCCCATGTTGGGATTTTCCTGAGTCCCTGGCTTTCTTCTCTCAATGCTTTATAATGCTCAGAGGAGACCTCCATTCGGTTCTACTCCATCCAGAACTACCACAAATCTCTACTTGAGTGTCAAAGTTCTACTCCATGCCTTACTGCCCTTGGTGCAACCCCATTTTCAAACCTGAATTCATTATCTTTCTTACTCCTCCTGCACTGTCATATAAATATCCCATTCACTCAACCAACACAAGTCAGAAACTTGGGAATAATGCTTAACTATTTTTTACCTCTCTTGCCTTCAATTCACCAACTACCAGATAGAGCTTTCTCCAGTTGCATCCAATTATGTCAGCCCCTTACTTAAATGCCCTTCTTGATCTACATTACCACAAGATAAAGCCCCATTTTGTTTTTCAGACTCACTAGGCCTTTCAGGAGCTAAACTCTTCTCTCACCAGAAATATTTTATTTTATTTATTCTTTTTTTAGAGATTTCTGTTTAGGTAGTCTATAAACCTGACATGAGGCTCGAACTTACAACCCCAGCATCAAGAGTCACATGCTGTACCAATTGAGTCAACCAGACCTTCCAGTAATGTTTTATTTTAACTATCCCTCTCTATCTTGTCCAGAAAATCAGGATAATTTCAAGGAATCAAGCTATCTAAATTTGAATTTGTTGTGTATTCTCTGTGTGAAGAGAACAAACTTTCCCACATCTCATTTTCCTATAATCCACTCATATATGCATGAGAATTAATTGATATCTGAAAAATTCTGCAATGGTTTCTTGCAAGTAGGAACCACTTAACAAATTTTACCTTTATTTAATATTATTAATAATATTATTGTTACACTAGTAGTAATATTTGATTCTAGACATTAAATTTCTTCAGAGAAGGTGCTATGCTAAGCATATAGTAAATATTAACAGAAGTGAGTTTTATATGGATATATATCTTTTACTTTATAAAAGAAACTCATGACGCTACTTACTATTTTACTGTTTTAAACTCTGAAATAATTGCAAAAGCAAGCACATTTCAATGAGGTTCAATAAGTATAAACTGAGATAATGGTAGAAAATATTCTAAAATATATAAGTGAGAAGGGACAGTAAGACTATCTTAGGCACTTCTCAGGAAAGGGCTTGAGAAATAAGTATTTTCTAAAATATTAAAAAAGAAAATGACAAGTTATGCCTTAGATTTATTGTGCCTATGGCAAAGGAGAGAGCAAGTTGTACAAAAATAAAGCTCAACCCAAGGATGACTTGCAAACTTTCTTATTTAAACCTTCTGGAAGAGAATGATAACTCAACAACTTGACTTATCAAAGACTGCAATCAATATAGCAAGGCTTAAGAAAGATCGGAATGAACAAGCTGCTCCAGAGATTCTGAAGGTCATTAGAGTTTGACAGAGTCAGAGCCAGCCACACCATATGGTTGCTGAAAAATTCACTCATCAGAAAGAGCCATAAAATTGTAGTATATTTCTAGAGGCAAAAAACTCTGACTATTAGGGATAAAAAAAAAATAACCACTCACAGAGAATTGGCCAGGGAGGAAAGTGAATCAAGATCAGAAGTCTTCTAAAATGCCCATGCAGCATTTGTGCTGTGTATAACTACACAGCAGACAGAGCCATGCGTCCTAGGGGCCACAGAGTTGGAGTGATGCACAGAAAGTTCAAAGTGTTTATGAGCTGTCTTTAGACATCACTGACTCAGAACTTCCCCACTACTGACACAAGCCCATCCAATGGTCTTTTGACCCAGTGTGTCCTGATTCAACTATTGCCATGTATTTCCTTGTTTTCCACAAACATTTTTTTAGAGTTTATTTATTTTGAGAAAGAAAGAGAGAGAGCAAGTGCATAACTGAGGGAGGAACGGAGATACAGGGAGAGAAACCAAATCCCAAGCAGGCTCTAAGCTGTCAGCGCAGAACCTGATGCGGGGCTTGAACTCACAAACTATGAAATCATGACCTGAGATCAAACCAAGTCAGAGGCTTAACAAACTGAGACACCCAGGTGCCCCTCCACAAACCTTTTAGAATGAAGCAAGTATATTTTCTTTTTAATAAAATCATAAACTTTAAGTATCAAAACATATTTCTAAATCAAAATACATCTGACTTGGAGTCTCTGGTGAGTAATTTGATCTCTCATATTATAGCTCCCCAAGTTCCAAGGACTGTATATAATTGAGAACATTTGATGAGGGCCTCCTGAGTTTTTGGATTTTATTTTCCATCTGCCAATAGACATTGATCAAGTGGGAATGGTCTCCTGAGGGTAGGGCATCACCAGGCTTGCTTGAGGACATTTTGCCCAAATTTGCCCACAATCTGGTCTTCCTGGGAGTGTCTTACAACTATTACCTTTTGAGGTTTTGCCACCCACTCCAAAGTAGCAAGAATCATGAATGAGTAACTAACCAAAATGGAACTTTACTTTTGTTTCCTGCAGCCCCTTCAAATGTTACTCAGTAGGAGACTTCTTCCCTATTTTTGGACAAAACTTCAGCAGGTCCTTGATTTTCTGCTCATCTTCATGTAATTGATCATTTTATTACAAACACTCTCTTATTTCAGTTATTAGCATCCAGAACAAGATTTTAATTCAAGCTCTTAACTTGCTTAAACATAAATCTCCAGCCTAGATCAGATTTAGGCTGGAGCCTGCAAAAGGAGGCAGTAGACAGAGTTTAAAAGCATCATTATTCTAATATTCAATGTATCCGAAAGCTCTGACAACATTTTCAAAGAATGGTAAACCTTTGGCACCACTGTAGCACTCCATGGACATACTGTCTATGTTCAAAAGGAAATTTAAAAACTTATTATGGATGAATATAACAAAACCAATAATCACAATTACCAATCTGTGGCTATTCCCAGAGATACTCTGACATCATCATCCTTAAGGTTTTGGGGTTTTCCCCCCTTTCTTTTCCTCCTCTTTCTCCAATATCAGATGTCAAGTGATTATATCTGAGCCTAATTTATGCGCTGAAGTATAAATAATACATGAACCACAAAGAAGAGTCTCTTTACCACTAGTGAGCTATTTATTTTTCAGTTCACAAAAGAGGAAGATAAGGACAATTCTGAAGCACTTGCCTGGGGGCTTAGAGCTAAAGCTTGATATCTGCATCTTAACAGAAGTTTGGAACTAAAACAAGTACTGGAATAGGGAAGTATATAAAAAATGACTATGCTGTCAATTACTTGAGATTTCAGATAAAACGTAAAGTTGAAAGCTGGCAAGCAGAAAAGCTCATGTGGAGAAAGAACTCTACCATAGATGAGAGTATTGTTTTTGCTGTCTTATACATAAATCATGGCAAGGAAAAGGAAAGAAATATTTCAACTGCCAAATGGATAAGTAATCATGGCACCAACCTCCCTCAAACATGAGAAACATTCACCTAGTCCAAATCAAAATTATTTTTCTCATGCTTTGTTTAGGTTGTCATAGAAATTGCTCCTATATGTATGTATATAGAGATCATTAACGGCAAGAAGATAATTCTCTTGATCAGACTGGGTATATGGAGAAAAAAGTGGTTCGCTGTAAATTTGGAGGACAGATGTTATTTCCCAGTAAAAGCTAATATAAGTGAAGGTAGTGATAGTGTTCTGATCCTCTATAAAAATTGGAGTGCATTCAGAGCATCTTAATTGAAATATTTTTAAATGCACTAGGGTGAACAATTTATGAACTCATTTAAAGATGTGAAATTAAGATGAGGAACAAACATGGCAGGAGTTCATATTTAAAAAATGATGTCAAAAACTGAGGACGTTTTCTCTGGAGAACACAGGGTTCAATTGGACAGGAAGGCTGAGGAACTTGACTACTATCTTCATGTGTTTGAAACTAGCATATAAAACAGGAGACGTGAGAAACAGGAGATAAATGCTTCTCTAATATCAGAGAAAAATGAGCAAAAGGTAGAGGGAGATCATGTTTGGGTCAAAGATAAAATGGATATCTCAGGAAGAAGGGCATTCTCTGTCTGTGGAAGTATTTTGACATGAGATATGTAAGTCATGCCTAGGATAGAATTTCCCTCAGCTTATTGTTTGGGGGTTCATAAATTCTGGTCCATTACCTACTAACACATTGTAAGAGGCAAATGTTTCAGTATACCTGTTAGCTCTCTACCCCAAGTATTGGTCCTATAGTGCTTCCTATGATGGAGCCTTGGGCTGAAGAGAGAAAGTATTCCAGAATTACCAAATACTTGTGTGTCTTAGACCTTCCACAATGGATAGCTTCCTCTCCTGAGCTCTAAATTAGTCCTGAAGAATCCTGTATTTCTTTGTTCAATTAATCCATGCTCTCCTTTTTTGTTTTCAATTATGAAGCTATTCTTTATGAGTTTCATAACTTAAAAATTCATGAGATACACTGACACACCAAAAAAAAAAAAAAACACTTTTCCTTTTCAACATCTATACTGTTGTGATTTATGAACCTCTTTTTATTTGGTTTTCTGTCTTACATTTTTAAAACCATAGGTGGAAGAATAGGAATCAGCTCTTTGAACTGTATTGTATATAAATATCTGAACTGAAGTACAATAACGGGTCTGTTGTGCATCACACAGTAGAACCAGTAAGATAAATAATGTAGCCGCATAAAAATACCTTATTATTCATGTTATAAACACTTCTGATTTTACCTAAACACAGCCAAGTGCAGAGTAGCCATATTACCTTGGTGTTTTGCATAGTAATCATGAAGCATATAAACTGTATGTGTATTTATTTTCAACATTTTTCTGATCATTAAATGGAGGTTAGAGCTAGTTCATCTTTAAATTCAGAATATTATTCTATACATATGGAGCTATTACATTTTTTCCCATATGGTGTCATATTTATTTCCACAAAGGAAATGTGATGACAGATTTTTTTTTAAAAAAAAGTTTCCAAAAAAATGTATTAAAACAACAGTAGATTTCCTATTAAGCAAAGAATTCAGTACCTCATTTTTCAGCCAGTTGAAGGAGCGCCGAGAATGTACTGGCATTGGAAAAGATACTTCTTTCCAGCCAAAACTCTTCAGAGAAGTTCAATAAGAGTTATTTCCATTCAGGAATTCCATCTTTCATATGCCAGGTGTCAGGACTGTCAAATCTTTGGACTGTTTAGTCTTATCAAACCTAATAAAACAATCGTACATAACCACTAGGAAACATTTTGTTGCTCTTTTCCACACAGCATCACTTTTAAGTTTAACTTGGTTTACTAAAAACCAGTTTTGTATTTTTGAACATCTTGTTCAGATTTCTAAAGAAGTTTTTCTTGAAAGTAGGTCAATATAAAGAGTTATTCAAATATACACATAAAGTAAGAATGATATTCAAATGCTTATATATTGAATGTAAACCAGGAGTCATGAAGTTGGAATGGTGAACTCTTTCTGGGTGAAAAATCAGAGTAGAAACCTTTTAGCCTTATCTTACTGACAGTAAACAGGAAGTCATATAGTGCTGGTTGGGTATTGCTTTTTGACAAACTGGAAATTTAGTAGAGAAAAGGGATATACAGATTGTCTCCTTGCACCATGATTCAGTTTCATGATGTGCTGACTTCCCTATAGGCCTCAGGTTTAAAATAACTTTCCTTTCCTTATTCCTCATAACTTATAGTTTTTTTTTGAAGTTTATTTATTTATTTGAGAGAGTGAGCAATTGGGTGGGGCAGAGAGAGAGAGACAGAGACAGAGAGAAAGAGAGAGAGAGAGAATGAATCCCAAGCAGGGTTCCCACTGCCAGCTTGGATCACAATGTGGGGCTTGAACTCATAAACTGTAACGTCATGACCTGAGCTGAGATCATGAGTATGATGCTTAACTCACTGAGCCACCTAGGTGCTCCCATAGCTTATAGTTCTAAAGAAGGAATAGGATAGAGAGAATCTCTCAACTCGTGTCACCTACAATTAATTAATTTGGCCAGATTTATTAGCTTAATTTCATGTAAATAATACTTCTTTTCATTTTTCCATCAATATATCAGTAAACAAGAAATCAATTAATTTGAGAGGGGGTTGATTTGGTTGTTCAGTGTTGCTTCGACACAGGATAAAGCATGATACAGAATGCACTGTTTTCTTCTCTATGTTTCTTCTGTTTTGAATTACCCCTGCTTTAGGAGAGAATAATATTAATCACTCCTTTACAGGGCTATCCTGGAACTTTTGTGGATGATCTTAGCAATTCCTGGATGGCATTTAAGAAGACGGTATATATATTGATATATATACACACACACATATATACATATACAATGTTGATTGTCCCTGAAGTCCTCAGCAAGTCGAGCCTTTAGTTTAGAGGAAGTCTAAACCATGACTTGTTTTTACATCACTGGGGTTCACTAGATCTTTTCCGATCATACATAAATTAAAATTCTAAATTCAAAGATCCTGTCTTAGGTTTAAGACCAAGTCCTTGACCTCTAAAGCAGTTTTAGTTGGGTGGGTGCATGGTTTATGTGGCTGTGTCTGAATTCTCCTCCCCCAATACTGGCCTGATCCTTCAGTTCCTCCAAGAATGTATGGTCCTTTTTACATTAACCATGTTTCTTCAGAGAATGGATTCTAGTCCTAATACTTGAAATGTACCAGCAAGAAATGCCGACCTCCATGATATCTAGTCACCGCTCTGTTAGAGCCTCTTTGATAACAAGCGTTGCCTTGGAATTGCTACTAGTAACTAGTGGAATAGAAATACTTGTGACTGTGTATATTCCCATAGCAGTGTGATGCATTGGAATGTCATCTATTCTACGTCCCACTTTTTAAAAAGTTGAAAATTACTAATTTTAGGTATTATTAAGGTAATGTGGAAATATAATTTATTATTTTCTTCTAAGTATGTGTAAAATTCTCAAAGCCAGAGAGCCCTGTCATTTAGTATCCCATGCAATCAAACTGGGGCCTGGCCTAGATGCCTCTGTCCTACCTTGAACAGGCAAATCTAGTTGCTATGTTATAGTCCTTTCCAGTCTGTTTCCAGAACTTATTCCTAGCATCTGAGAGCTTTCTTTTAGAGCCTAATAAGCACTGAAAAGAGAAAAGTTTAAATGAGATTAGCAGTTGCAAAAGTTGCTGCCAGAAAAGCACAAACATTTAATAAGGAAATTAACGGAAAGGGAGAGAAGGTGTGACTCTTACTAAACTCTGAAAGCATTATATACATAAAATAAATCAAGGTGACTTACTGTTAGTTCAAAGAATCACAGCTGACAAAGAATAGTTAAAAATTGATATTTTAGGGAAAAAGTATATGACTTGAATTATCTTCTTCAAGTTTACTTAATATCTTAAATTACAGGTTTTTTACACATCTATTCCCATGGCAGTTGATGTTTCCATGGCTAATGCTGCATGCTCATACCTATGTCCATCAAATGTAGGATTTTTCTCCCCCTTGGTCAAGGAAGTAGAGAAGTCAGGACAGCATAATTCAGATTACCTTATTCTTTCTGTAATTTCCATTTAAAGTAAAATTTAAACATTTATAAACTTACAAAAATTGACAAGTTTGACACATCCACTCTTCTCTGTAAATGTAAATGTCTAAGCAAAAAATCAAAGCATTATTAATAAACATTATGAAATAAAATATGAAATGAATATTAACCAAATGTGAAGGTCAATCTCCATCCTGCTAAACAAGTAAAATTTGAACAAAAAATGTGATTTATCCCTGAGAACAAGTCATATAAGTAATACAGAAGAAAATAATTAGGCAAGAGAAATCTTTCTGTACTTTTTTAGAGACTGCATTTAGTCCACTTTGATAATGGAAAGTATGTCCCCTCAGCAACCAAATATAATGATCCTGTAGCAGATGCAACATGGATTATTTTGGGGATATACCAAAGTTTGATAAGACACAAAAGGTCCACAAAAATCATTTCTAAGTGATAATTTTTATATGATGATGTATAAAAATTCTTGTACCTTGAAGAGCTCAGCATAATATTTATTTCTCTTGAAGAAATATTCTTGGAATTTAATAATTATTTATTGGATTTTTGTAAGAATATTTAAAGTAAAAGCCAGTAATTAGAGTGATTACAAAACTAGAGAGAAAAAGCATTTTTAAAGAAAAGGTATATAAGTACCTAATATAGAACGGAAAGCATTCTTCCAGAACATAGCAGGAAGTGGTTAATACCAAGAAATTTCGTAGCAACATGTTTTCATGGAATCTCAAATGTACCTATATTCTTAATTCTGCCTAAAATCTCCAGCTTTTCACTGAATCATTTTATTTGAAGTTTCCATAGAGATTAAGACGTGGCTACATGAGAGTGTATGTGTGAATCAACTTCTAAAATGGGTGTTGTTAACATGATTTCTGTTTCTATATTTATTTTACCCATACTTCCACTCTTGTATCTTAGGCAAATTTCCCCTCAAACTTTGACCTGCATGTCCTGAGGTAGTTCTCCCTATTTCCTGACACTTCCAAACACAAAACTCTCTCACTCATTACATCTCATGGGGGTCATGGTTTCTTGTCATAAGAAGGTGTGCTATGAAATTCAATCTATTGCCACTCAACGTAACATCCTTCTAATCTCTGGTGATGGTCAGAGGTCAAGGTGGCATATAATACTGTCACACACATCACAGTGAAGCACAAAGGATGAATATTCATATTCCAATGCATACAAAGATGACTGCCAAAGTCTGAATACTCATGGCCATACCGTTGTTAGTAGTGTATGTGAGAATCATCAAGTCTCCCATCTCTTTCAGCTAACATATTTCTAGTAAATTATTTTCCATGTGTAACTTAAAAATATTTTTATGATTTAAACATAGAACTTTGAAGGAAATAGTAAAAAATGTAAATCATAAGAATTCATAAGAGTGACCAGAAGATATTTTCAGCAAGCTGGAAACTATATTTTATTAAAAGTTCACAAAAAAATAGCAGTTGAATAACCTTTTCGTATTAATGTTGAATTATTTTAAAGTGTTAAAAATTATTTTCCTCTTTATTTGTAAATCAATATGTCAGCTATACAGAATCATGTTTAAAGATTTAGAAGTATTCCATAAATATATCCTATATAAATATGATATAAATATATATGTGGTATATGTGTATAAAATACATATATTTTATTTATACATTATATAACTATATGTGTGATAAATGTGTATAAATATACATATATATGTGTACCTGTGTATATGCATATATACTTTAAAGAATATTTATCTGTGTATTACTCTGTTGAGCTTAGATTTTCAGTTGAAAAACTTTTGAGTAAGAATTTATGTTTTGAAGAAGATTTTAAGTAGCTTGTTAGAATTTAGTGAAATGCCTTTCATTTTCTGTATGTGCAGTCTCCCGAATGATAATTTTCATTTTTAGCTCCTCTTCTATAAACGACCATCACAGATGGCATTCCATTGTTTCAAAAGTGATACCCCTCACCTTCTTTTAGGAAAAGATTGTATTTAATAGGAAGTCTGGGCAGTGTTTTTCTCCAAGAAGGGAGGAGGGTGTAGCTTGAGTCACAATATTAGGCCTTGTATTTGAATTGTTCTTGTATGAATTGCTTCCTAAAATCTGATGCAAGCAAATAACTCTTCCAAGTCTTTAAGAACTGCTTTACAACAGGAAGTATCTCAACAATTTGCTGAAAATATGTGCATCTGTTCACTCAGGAAGTGAGGATCTGAAGTGATGATTATCCTCTTTTTCCTTAAAGAAACCTGTCATAGTTGTGTCATCCAACACGCACCTTTGTCATGGATGCGTGCCTGGGCTGAGAAACACTAACACATTCTCAAAAAGAAAAATCTCATTTTTCCCTCTTACTATATATATATATATTTTTTTTTAAATAAATTAAATATAAAGGTCACTGGGAGTAGGAAAATAACTTTATTTTATTTACTGTGGTCATCTGAGTGCCTAGTGTAGGGCCTGACACAGATTCTTGGTAGATATTTACTAGATAAATGACTAAAAGCTATTGATGGTCTCAGCTGCTGACCAGCACTCTCAGTAAATGAAAGGATCCTGAGATCTCTCCTGGATTACTGCATCATCTCCATAGCTAAGAAAAGCACTATGGATATTTCAGGATCAGTTAACTCTTCCAGGTGATAAGGCTTAAGAATTGTCTAGAGAGGGACACCTAGGTAGCTTAGCATCTTCATTCTTGGTTGCGACTCAGGTCATGATCTCATAGTTAGTTTGAGCCCCTCACTGGACTCTGTGCTGGCTGCACAGAGCCTGCTTGAGATTCTGTCTCCCATTTTGTCTGCCCCTCACTCTCCATCTGTCTCTCAAAATTAAATAAACATTTTTTTTAAAGAATTTACTAGATACGTATGAGGGAAACACCAAATATGGAGACAAAAGCTATGTAAAAATTAGGAGGAAAAAAAACCCACACAAGACTAAGAGCTAGGCAAGAGATGTTTTATTATAGTCCAGATTATCACTAGCATCTGGTTAAATAAAAAAAGATGGTCCAAGTATCTAGATCTCATTCAGATTCTATATTCTATCATTATATGGCCATTTTGTCCACAACACACCCTAAATTTACTTATGTACTTACATTCACAAGTTTTTCTTATACTAACAACAAACAAAACTAGATGGGATTTATTAGGAACTCCCTCAGGCCACTCAGGAATGTAAAATCTCAAGGGTCCTTCCATCTTTCTCATTTCTGCTTTTGACATTTCTTTTTCTTGATTAACACTTATTACAAGTTTAGTTTAACAATGTCTTTTTGAATTCTCCATTAGTTCAGATACTACAGCATATGAATTTTTTAAAGTCTCTAACTCATTTTTTAAAGTTTAATATTTTTAATTAATTTATTTATTTTGAGAGAGAAAGAGAGAGCGTGTGAGAGAGGAGGAGGGGAGAGGGCCAGAAAGAGAAGAAAGAATTCCAAGCAGGCTCCACAATGTCAGTGCAGAGCCCAAAGCAGGGTTAAAACTCATGAACCCTGAGATCATGACCTGAGCTGAAATCAAAGAGTAGGTCGCTTAACTGGCTGAGCCACCCAGGTACCCCCTTACTGACTCATTTTTAAGGAACAGATTTTGGGGCTATAGTAGGAATAAGCATATGAAAAGATGTTCAGGGCACCTGGATGGCTCAGTCAGTTAAGCATCAGACTCTTGATTTCAGCTCAGGTCATGATCTCAGCGTTCGAAAGTTCAAGCCCCACACGGAGTGCTCTCTCTCTGCGCCACTCCAGCATCCCCCCACCAACTCTGTCTTTAATAATGATTAAAAAAAAGATGTTCAAGATCATTAGTCATTAGGGACACATAAACTAAAACCACAATGAGACACCATTACACATTTATTAGAATGTCTAAAATTAAAACAACTAGCAATACCAAAAAGTGGCCAGCATCCTGCTCAAATTCTCAGACACTGCTGTCAGGATTACAAAATGCCTCAGCCATTTCCATACAGGAAAAGAGTTTGAAAGTTTCTGTGAAATTCAACATATACCTATATGGCCAAGAAATCCCACACCTAGATATCTGCCTAGAATAAACAGAGATTGTTAATGAACAATTTTAAAAGTACTATGAGAAAATAGAAAACTATTATTAGAACACTATAGTGAAACTTGCCACAGACAAGATCCACAGATGGATACTAAAATGGGTGGCTGAAAGTTTTAGCTGAAAGAGGATATTTGTGTATTATTCCTCCAGAGTATTTAGTAATTACAATAGGAAAAAAAAATAGGAAGTTTAGAATGGAAAACTTTAGCATACACTACCATAGTTAAGTGATTAAGGTTAACATTACCAGTCATGTATATTGACTCCATGTACCCCCTGATATTATGTACTGAGAAGGACACATCACTTCTATGATAATCTTTTCATTACCTTACAACTTCATTCTAAACATGAGAAAACAGTGGACAAACCCAAGTTGAAGGATCTTCTACAAAATAGTTGAACAGTACTCTTCAAATGTGTCAAGGTGATAAAAGACAAGAAAAGACTGAGGACTCACAGATAAGAGGAGACTACACTGGCATGTCAATGCAACACGGAATCCTGGATTAGATCTGGAACAGAGAAAGAATAGTAATGAAAGAACTGGTAAAATGTGAATCAGACTTGTACTTTGGCTAATAATATTGTACCAAGGTTCATTTCTTAGTTTTTGATAAATGTTTTGTAGTTACATCAGATATTAATATCAGAGGAAGCTGGGTGAAAGGTAAATAGAACCCTATGCACTATTTTTGCAATTATTTTTTAAGTATAAAATTATCTCAATAAAAAATCCAACTTCTTGATCATTTAATCAGTGGTAGGTTATCAATGCTATTCATTCCATGCTGCCAATTTGAGAGTTTTTATTATTTAGAATATTTCCTAGCACTTGGCAGCCTTGGGATCATAGAGAAAACATGAAAATATCTCAAAACACCATGGATATAATTTTTAGTAGTTCTCTCACTCGCACTAAACTGTTATAGCAAACAGATACCAAAAATCAGTGGCTTCAAAACTATGGTTTATTTCTCTAACCACAAAAGTGAAAGGTGGGGGTTCCATGTTTAGATGTGATCACCCTTTGGACCAAATCTGCCTGATGCCATGGATATGAATAATCCACTTTAATAGCTGTTTACAATATTGAAGAACTTCATACATTGAAAAGAATGTTTAAGAAATATGGATAGTCTTATAAATATCAATGATAATAACTGACATTTGAATAGTAGGTTATACTTCACAAAGGATTTTCCTGTCGAACATCACATTTAATTCTGTGAAATAAGTAGATTAATTCTAATTTACCTAGGAAGAAATTAAGAAAGATAAAATAGCAAATGGCAGTGCAGGGGTACAATTTTAGATTTTCTGACCCAACATGGGCATTTTCTTTAGAGATTGCTTAAGGCTACCCTCAGTTTAATTGTCAAGAATGGCTTAAAACTTGGAAAATAAAATCTCACTTCAATGTCATTAAAATCACATTGTTAGAAAATTGTATACTCTGTTTTCAGAGAATTAGGAGTTGAAGAATGAGTCAAACTCTCCTTCTAAACATGACTTAACTATATTTGTTCAGTTTTTAATGACTGAATGTTTCATTTAGACCAAAGAACCACCAATTCCAGGCCCTGGGTAAAATCCAGACCTCGAAGTCTCCTATTATTCCAAGAGTACATTTCCAAATATTTTATTTCCTTAATTTGTCTCATGTGCTAGTTTTGTCCCAGGCAGGTCTCGTTCAACTCCAAGTTCAAACAAGAGCCTTCAGTCTCAGAATCTCTCATCTCTCCTCCAATTTGTTTTGGCTGATTGCCTCCCACTGTGACCACACTATTTCTCTTGCTTGCACAGTTGATGCCATATGTCACCGCTGTTTGTAAGGGAGTACTTGAAAGGGTAGGTTCATTTGTAAGGGAGCAGGGCTAAAGGATGGAACTCACAAGGAGGAACTCCAAAAGCCTGACAGTCCATTACTGACTCCCTTACTGTGGAGTGATAACATAAAACCCCTACATGTCACAAGATCCGAAGGAAGTATTGTCGTCCTTCCTTCCTATCCATATAAAATTCATGTCATCCTGTAACAAGGCTGTCAAAATGCTAATCTAATTTTTCACCAATGGAAGTTGAGGTGTATGAATGGTAGAATTCATGTATGTCTTTATTCTACAATAGTCAAAGCATCCCAGAAACTTCAGCCTAAGGTCTTGGTATCATACCTTAAGAGGATTACTTCTGCCTAGAGAACTGATGGAGAGGTGAAGGGGACAATGACAACCCAAGAGAAATAACAAGGAGATATACTAACACTGGATAAGAGAAAACTGCCATTTGAAAAGTTATCTCCAAATATCTCTAGGGCAGTTCTGAATTCAGCAATCTTCAAGGAGTCATCATTTTGCATTGTCTAAGAGGGAGAGCCAGACTTTGGTGATTATTAGGAATCAGGTAGCAGCTCTACATGAGGAAAAGTAGGCACAAACATAAGAAGTGGCTAAAAAAAGAAGGGGTAGCTCTGCAAGTGAACTAGTTTCTCATCCCTTGGAAGCCTTCAAGTAGGAGAGCAGAAGTCTGAGAGACTGTGGTTGAGAGTACATGCTGAACCACTCTGCCTGAGTCTGCATTCTCAGAAACACTGTTCTTTAGTTTCCTTTCTGTGTAAATGGAATAATACCACCTCTCTTAGATAGGTTTATGGTAAGTACTTCATACACGAAACACTGAGATGAATTTGTAGCACACTCTAAATGCTCAATAAATGTTTGTAACTATTTTTGAAATGCCAGAACTGAGGAAAAATCTGGAGCAAACGGCAGGGGTGGGGGGGGGGGGTTGGAATACCATACAGAGGATTGAAGACTTGCATTGAGAGTTATAACAGACCCTCAAGCTCCCTTTAAGACTTTCTATGATCTGCTCTCCCTATTATCTTTATTCAATTGCAAAATATTACAGTGTAGAGAATGTTCTAAAAGTATACCGACCTGAAGCCAGGAAACATGAAGTAGTGTACCATTGTACAACCAACGTGTCATGGCGTTTTAGTGGGCTATGAATGCATTACACATACAGTTATGAAACATCACAATTACAATTTTTTTAAATGTTTATGTATTTTTGAGAGACAGAGACACACAGTGAGAGTGGGGGAGGGGCAGAGAAGAGAGAACTGTCAGCACAGAGCCTGACGCAGGGCTCGAACCCATGAACCATAAGATCATGACCTGAGCCAAAGTCGGATGCTCAACAAACTGAGCCACCCAGGTCTCCTGACAAAGCACAATTTAAATAAGTTTGATAGCCACTGAAAAAGCCTATCAGTTGAAATTGTTGCATGTGGCCATTTCAAGCATTAAAACTGATACAAGAAAGTTATATTCATTTGTTAAGTTACTCATTACAATTTTTGAAAACAATTTAGATGTTGCACTTCCATGTTTTTTTTGTTTATTCAACAAAATACAGAAAATATCGTTGTTTCTCATCAAGCTTCACATAGATCCCAACATCACTTCCAGATAATGTATGCTGATTAAAGATAATGATTTTCGGGGCGCCTGGGTGGCTTAGTCGGTTAAGCGTCCGACTTTCGCTTAGGTCATGATCTCGCGGTTCGTGGGTTCGAGCCCCGCGTCGGGCTCTGTGCTGACTGCCAGCTCAGAGCCTGGAGCCTGTTTCAGTCTGTGACTCCCTCTCTCTCTGACCCTCCCCTGTTCACGCTGTCTCTCTCTCTCTCCTAGAAATAAATAAAAAAAAAATATAAAAAAAAAAATAAAGATAATGATTTTCTACATGGGTCATGATGTAAAAATATATGAGAGATACTAGATTCAGTGCTCTTTTTAAATTATTTTTTTAAAATCCTTCACTACATTCCAATATATAAATTGGCATAACGCCAAGTGGCATAAGTTTGGTTACATACTTTCTTTCAAAGGAAATTCATAGTTTTTAAATTATGTGAAAACCACCTTGTAGTGATCTTTCATGGTATCAGCTGTGACCTCCTATTGGGAAGAAAGAACTAACCATGGATGGAAATGGTCCAAAATGCAAGTTTCTTCTTCTGTTCTTATAACTCAGTGATAGTCAATTCCAGACATGTATATATTTAGGTATAACTGAGGATCACTTTTTAAGTAAGTTACTGTGCTTAACTAAATGTAATATTTATAAACAAAAATTGATGCATCCCCGGTACTTACTGTGGGGCTTTTTCCTGTTCTGAAGTCTGGACCCCAGACAATATTTAGCAGTATCACTGAGATGCTCTTGCGTGGTACTCACATACATCACTGGAAATTTTGTAGTGTTTAAGAATGCAGAGTATCAAATCTGTGTTAGTCTTGAGTTGGATGTATTTTCCAGTTGCTTTTCTTGCTTTTTGATGAATTCTGTTTTTAAACTACCCTGAACAAATTTTGTTTAGACTTTGACATTTTATTTTTTCCATAAATGTTTCTCTTTCCCCCACCAACATGGAAAGTGAAAATGGGAGGCTTAAGAGGACTTGGAGCACTTGAATATATTATCATCAAAATAGTTTGGGAGCTTAAAGTAAAGTGAAAGAACACTGAAACTTGAGTCAGAATAATTTACTCTTAAAGTACTTTAGACAATTTAAGCAGCCAATTTAAAATTGGATCTATTTTCCCTAAAGTAAAAAGAGTGACAATGCAGCTATTATCAATCTGTTATAAACAAAGAAATAAATGAAGAATTATATACTGTAGAAGGCAGGTGATATGAGTTATATCTATGCGAGTTTTTAATGATTCATGTAGTCTTAATACTATAATTCTGGATTCAAAAAGGAGCTACCAAACAGAAGCCATGGTAAACAGTTTCCAATAAAAACACATGACGTGAAACAGCTTTCCTTTAATCATTTTCTCCCTGAATATCCACTAACAATTGGCTAGCTGTGATGCAGGCATTTATTTATAAATACATTCAGGCAAAGAATATAATGACGGGAGAGCTACAGCATGGCTGAGAAAGCTTATTTAATCATTTTAACAGTCATCCAGGGTTTATTGCTGAATTTATTTGATTAACTGCAGAAGTCTGTTAAGATAAATGTAAATAAAGTCTAATGGAACCAGTCAAAGCCAAAAAAAAAGTGACTGAAAAGCAAATAACACATTGTTTGCAAAAAGGGAAGGCATACAAATTCCTAGATACATATCCCACATTGTGATTAGCAGAATACTTCAATACTCAACATGAAACCACAAAGATAATGAGAAATAAAAAACTCTTAGCAGGTATTAATGAATATAAAGATAAAAATGTACAGTGAATGTATTTGCAAAACTGAAAATAAAAGAATTAAAGTCACAACATAGACATATTAGATACTATCAGTCAGGAAACTGGATGGGCTGACAGATGCAGTCAATGCCTATGGCCAAAACATTAGCACTCTTAATGGTCACAGTATTCCTGGTGCTTTGAGGTAGAGATCAATGAATTCTGTGAGAATGGTGAAGACTGTGGGTTATTAATTAGACAAAGAAGCAACCTAAATAGATAGATCTTCTACAGCAAAGTTTAAGCATTTATTCCTCACTAAACAGTAGCCATCAACCCTCCCAGATAAAGTAAAAGGGAGTAAAGGCAACATTATGTGGCAGGCAGCTTCAACTCTGCCAAAGAACATTTGTTATTCTTTCTTATGAGGACTGTTTCCTCTGGTGGACGCTAGCATGGCCATATAGGCAGATTTGTGAGGAAGAGCAAGTAGTTGAGGGAAACTTTCTAGGACTCTGGGTGGGGGGGGAAGGGGACTGATTTTCTATTGTTAAAGAAAATTGGAAAAAAGAAAGAAAAAAACCCTTTATCCCATTAACTTCAGTTTACCTCTTCCTAAGAAACAGTCAAGCTGCTTGCCTTTTTGTTGAAATATACAATAGTCTGAAGTTATATGTACAGAAAGGGTATATCACGAGGTGGAAAAGGGTATAGGACTGGTGATTACAGAAAAAATAAATTTTATTTCTTATATTCATTGTTTACATTGAAAAGAGCAAAATCCATCACATGGTGTTCAAATAAGTAAAAAGGAATCTTTTATGACCAAAGGATCCTGAAGATCAGGAATGACACTTACACAGACCCCTTGTGCTTTGGAACATATGCTAAATCACAGCTTGATTAGCTGATTAATTGGTAATTTTTGCTCAGTTGGCAAGAAACCTAAAATTGCAGCTCAAAAGGATTTCTAATATTCTGTTTTAAAATATTTTTAAAATCTTGGGGCACCTGAGTGGCTCAGTTGTTTGAGAGTTCAACTTTGGCTTAGGTCATGATCTCACAGTTGGTGGGTTGGAGCCCCACATCGGGCTCTGTGCTGACAGCTAGTTTGGAGCCTGGAGGCTGTTTCGGATTCTGTGTCTCCCTCTCTCTGACTCTCCCTTGCTCATGCTGTCTCTCTCTCTCTCTCTCTCTCAGAAATAAATAAAACATTTTTTAAATCTAAAGAAAAAATCAAAATGTTTTGAAGATAAATAGGTTTCTCATGTAGGATAAAATTTGGTAAAGAACTGATGTTTTCAAAGCCATGGGGCTGGATGCCATTTTGAGATTCCAACTTCTTTTATTCTTTCCCTGTCAAACAGGTAAACAGCTCTACATGGGATCATTTCAGGAAAGACACAAGATAGGATGGAAAAGAGAAAGAAACCACAAGTCTTTGTGGACATTATCCCCAAATTTTTAAGTTCTTAGGAGAACCTAGAGGATTTTATGATAAAACCAAAGTTTTCTGGGTTTCATGGACATAAATTTCTGACCACAAAAGGAAAAGTATTATCCATACACTGGGAAAATATGTCCCCAGGCTATGAAGCAGAGACAGAGGGAATCACATCTTGTTCATTAGTAGTTCCTCTGTGGAGCTGAACAAATCTTAAAAAATGATATGAATGAATGAATGAATGAATGAATGAAGAGCTGTGCTATTCAATTAGGCACACACACTTGGAAGGTGTGCAGAAGGGTCTGCCAAGCACATATGGTAAACAAAAGAAAACAACTGAACTTGAAGAGCCTGTCAACCTTCTACAATACTCATAAGAAAAGTAAACCACAGGAATCAAAGACCACGGTGTGTATCTAGAATGACCAACATATCCCAGGTTACCTGTATCCCAGGACTTCTGCAGTTTTGCCATAGAAAGTTCCATGTCAGGAAAAACTCTCAGTTCTTGGCAAACCAAGACATGTGTAATCCTCCAAGCCTTCCTTCCTGCTACACACAATGTTTAAGTATATGGAACAAGTATAAAACGGGTATTTCAAGAAGAACTAAAATTTCTACCTGTTCTAAGAAATAGGGATTGAGAGTCAGAATTTATAAAGAAATATAGAATATAAAGTTATATTTTTTACACCAAAGACTATGAAATAAAGTGACATCTATAACATTTGAATACCATAATAAAAGGAAAGAACATCAAAAGAGTTTTCAGGGGAAAATCACTAGCCACAAATTCTGTACTGAGCTAAATCATTGTGTAGAATAACCAAACAGTCTCATCTTTTCAAAACTCAGAAAACAACAGTATTATTGAAGAAGGTGCTTAAAGGATTATTAGTTGATCTAGAGGTGAATCTAAGGGAAAACTTAAGAATTAGAAAACTCTATAATAAGAAATCACATATAAGGCCAAAGAACAAATAAAATTAAATCTAAAAAAATGTTTGTAAAAATATTAGTACAGTTAAATGTTAAAAAGGTGAATTTAAAAATATACTCAACACAAGAACAATTATTAAAGAAGACACGCATAAGACAAACAGACATATAACAAGATGCTCAACATCACTAATCACCAGGAAAATGCAAATCAAAACCACAATGAGGTATCACCTCACACCTGCCAGAAAAGCTAGAATTAAAAATATAAGAAACAGTATTGGTGAGGATGTGAAGAAAAAGATACTCTGATGTACAGTTGGTGGGAATTTAAATTGGTGTAACTACTGTGGGAAACAGCAGGGAGGTTACCCCCCAAAATTAAAAATATAAAACCATATGATCCAATAATTCTACTACTGGGTATTTAACCAAGTAGAAAACAAACACACAATTTGAGAAGATACATATACCCCTATTTGTACTGCAAAATTATTTACAAGAGCCAAAATATGAAAGCAACCCAAGTGTCCCGTGATATATGAATGGATAAAAAAGATGTCACACACACACACACACACACACACACACACATGCGCACACACACAAAGGGATATTACTAAGTCACAAAAAGAATGAGATCTTGCCATCTGTGACAATATGGATGGACCTAACAGGTATTATGCTAAGTGAAATAAGTCAGGCTAAGAGAGAAAAATGCCATATGATTTTACTTATATGTGAAATCTTAAAAACAAAAGAAACCAACCAACCAACAGAAACACAGACTCTTTTTTTTAAAATTTATTTAATGTTTACTTATTTTTGAAAGAGAGAGAGTGCAAGTGAAGTAAGGGCAGAGAGAGACACACACAATACCCATAGCAGGCTCCAGGCTCTCAGCCATCAGCACAGAGCCCAATGCGGGGCTCAAACTCATGAACTGTGAGATCATGACCTAAGCTGAAGTTGGACACTTAACTGACTGAGCCACCCATGTGCCCCCCAAAACACAGACTCTTAAATACAGAGAACAAATGAATGGTTGCTGAGGAAAGGGGAGGTTGGTGGGAGAATGGGAAAAATGGATGAAGAGGAGTGGGAGACAGAGGCTTCCAGTTATAGAATGAATAACTCATGGGGATAAAAGGTACAGCACATGTAATAAAATCAATGGTATTGGAACAGTGTTGTTGGTGACAGATGGTAGCTACACTTGTGGTAAGCAGAGCATAATGTAGAGAGTTGTCCAATTGCCATGCAGCACACCTGAAACTAATGTAACACTGTGGATCAACTATGCTTCTGTAGTAATAAGAATGATATTTCAAAGACAATCTTCATCATTTAAGTCAATACAGTAAAGCCTTGGTTTGCAAGCATAATTTATTCTGGAAACATGCCTGTAATCCAAAGCACTTGTATATCAAAGATAATTTTAAGAACCATTGGCTCAGTTGTGGTCATGTGACATTCGGTGTCACGTACTACTTGTACTGCCAGACATTACTCATTTATCAAGTTAAAATTTATTAGAAATGTTTCCCTCTCTTACAGAACAGTCACAGAACAAGTTACTCGCAATCCAAGGTTTCAAAGTACTTACAAATTGCATATTCATAGATGGGGAAGTAAGATTAAAAGCACTCTCAACTTTTAAATTTACCTAGAAAAAGTTAAATTGACTTGTTAATGTTTGATTTTATAATAATACGTAGAATAAAGTAAATGTCTAGAGACTGTCATAAATAGATCTTTTAAATGAAAGAAAAAGAAAGCAAAGGACCAAATAAAAGTCATAGGAAAGTAGTATTAACAGAATGTACAAAACAATGACTAACATAGGCCGATGTTATCATATTGCTTATGATATTGCTTATGATGATAAACGTTAATAAGTTCAACCACTTAAATTATAACACTCTCCATTTGCATTTTTAAACACAATTTATCATACATGTTATAAGACAGATGCCTAACTACAAAGATAGCTTGGACATCCAATACTGCCATTTCATAAAACCCCCCTGTGGCATCATAAAGACAGTATTCTAGGGACACCTGGGTAGCTCAGTTGCTTGAGCATCCCATTTGGCTCAGGTCATGATCTCATGGTTCATGAGTTGGAGCCCTGCATCAGGCTCTGTGCTGAGAACTTAGAACCTGGAGCCTGCTTCAGATTCTGATTCCCTCTCTCTCTCCCCTTCAAAAATAAATAAAAAACATTTTTTATAAAGCTACAGTTTTATTAAGACAAAGACAATGTGATATGAAGTTTACATTTAAACAAAGTTTTCACAGAAACCTAACACTACAGCATTCAAAGGACATCTTCTCAAGCCACTTCTATGGTGCCAGAACAAGTAGAATTCCTTCCCTCCCAACTTGAAACCCATAGTCAGATGTGACAGGAGCTGGTACTCAGGAGAGTTAATTCTTATCATCTTTTTTGTCATCATTTTCCGAGGGATAAGAATGCCATATCAGCCTTTGCTCATAGAAGGATATGACCACCTGTGGGCGCTTGACATTGGCCTCCTTGGCAGGGACTAGGTCAGCCTCATCAGAATTTTTCCATTTCATCAGGAACATGAGTTCTCTACTCAGAGTCCAATAATCTACTCTGGCTCCAAACCCCAGGCAAAGCCTCATGGCTTTTCTCTTTCTTTCTTCTGGTTTGGTTTGCTCTCCTCTCCCTTATCTTCAGAATAAGAGTCAGCTTTGCACTTGCCTCCCTCTGATTTATCTGTCTCATGTGCTATTTTCATTGACTGTAGAAATTTGGCAGTGAGATCAAGGCACTCAGGCTCTCTTCTGGCTCCCACGTGTTATCCTCATCTGGGAACCCCTTCCAGTTTAAGAGGTACTCCACTTTCCCCCTTACCACTGGACTGTTAAGAACTTTTTCCACCACATATACCTCTTCCTCTTCTTCTAGCACATCCTCCACTTTCTTCTTACCTTGTTTCTTCCCCATAGTGCCCACCAGCTTTCCGGTCTAAAGGGTGACGCTGCTCAGAGCAGCAGCCAAGAGCCCCAGAGGAATCAGTGCTGTGCTAAAGGTGTGATGTGTAGGGCCAGCCAGGGGAGTGGCCTTCCAAAAAGCAACAAGGCAGTGGCCTTAGTCTAGCCCCTTGCTGAAGCAGCATACCGCAGGCTCTGGCCAATGGCCCTCCCCTAAGACCTAAATAAAAACATTTTTAAAAAGACATGATTTTATCTTGTAATGTACTTACAAGACATATAAATATGCAAAAGATGGAGGAAAGAGGAATAGAAATAATATCAACAGGACTTTATAGCCTAGAAAAAAGGTAAGTCAGTGCTTTTTACTAATGTGTAGTGTAGACTCTTCAAAAGACTTAGGAATTAATGTCAACAGGTAGCTTTGGGAGACAGGGAGGTGGCTGGGAAGTAGAAGGCTGGATGAGAACAGACGTCTGCCCAGATCCCATCTCCACTCTGCCCTAGGTCCACCTGTCCCTTGCCCTATGGGATGTCTAAGGTCCCACTTCCTGGAAACTTGAAAGAGAGGATCTCTGGACCAAGGGACACCAGGAAAAGCTAGGGCAGGTGTGCTATAAGAACAACACCACCACCAACACCAACAGTAACAACAACCCAGGGAGACCAGGGGACCACCTGCCACTGCTCAATGAGAACTTTGAACTGGAAATGTGATCACCTCAGGAGAAGATGACTAAAGAGACAGACACAAAGGGAGTCCCAGCCAATGGCCTGGTCTAACAATCTTTCTGTGAATCTTGGGATCGATAGGCCCTGTCATACACACACACACACACACACACACACACACACACAGTTTATATTCAGATTTTCAGGCTCTTCACTCTTAAATACAGTAAAGAAACCATAATTCTCAAGCATTTTAGGAAAGCCTCTAATATGAAAAATAATAGGCCAAACAAACAGAAAACAAAAACAATTTGGAAGAGAAGGAAAAAAGAACATATCAATAATCTATAGGAGGTACTGGATCTGCGACTCAACTATACAAATAATATATTATTCAAACAGATGCAAATTACATCCGCAAAGACATCTAATTTTAATATGCTTAATGAAGGTTATGAACAATAATTATTCCTGCTAGAAAATATCTGAAATATATTGGCAAAGCCTTGTAGGAAAGAAATCTTCTTTAATGAAGAGACCTAAAACCTTTTGTACATTTTTGTCCAGGGAACACAATTCTAGAAAATGACCTTAAGCAAATAATTTTACATGCACACATTGATAAATATAAAGTTAATCTGAAAATATTCATAAGACCAAAAAGTGAGAAACAATCCATATGTGCATCAGAAGGTGAATGGTTTACATATAAGGTGAGTCGTTCATATAAGAAATTGTTGTAGTCATTAGAAATTTAGAAATTTATTCAATATGATGTTAAATTAAAAATTGCTTTTGTGCTATAATCTCAATCTTGAAAAGTTTTGTAGGTGTGTATATGTGTTTATATATTAATAATTCATAACTACTAAGGAATAAAAAAGACTGAAAATTATATCAGAATTTTAGTTGTGTTTATTTCTGAATTATGGAGTTATAGGTGAAATTTATTTTCTCTTCTATACTTTTCATTCATGTTCCACTGATATTTAAAATCAGAAAATCAGAAATAGCATTATTCAAATAGGAAGTTGAAATCCTCTTCAATGGAATTGGCAAGTGACAAATATGGAATGAATAGTTCTCTGAGGCATTTGATTGCTATTATAGACTTAGTCTTCCTACTGGCAGAAAGAGCCCAAAATAACCAATAAAACTTGTTCACACAACTGTGCTGACAATGATATTAATGCCTAGAACAACACAGCAGTTAACTAAGGGAAAACCATGCTGGGTTCAACTCAATGAGAACCAGAGGAGGGTAAAAGCACATGGAAAAAGATGAAATTGACAGGGAAACTGAATGCTAACTTCAAGCTCCCAGCCTGGGTGGGCAGTTTGGGTGGGAAACTAACCTCTCCAGAGTTTGGGTTCACTGACCACAAGTGGAACAAGGATTGGCAGAGAGACCAGATTGAAGCAAGTAGTTATAAAAGTGTTCTTCCCTGTGAGTACCACCCTGAAACATAATTAACCACCCGAACAAAGGAAAACAGTGCCCAGGGTTTCTCCATTCAGGAAGCAAATCTAAGAAGCAGGAACTAGAACCATGTGCCAACACTTCCCCAAGATCAGAGGCCAAGAAAATAGCATAATATCTGAAAAACAAATCTGGTCAGCTTCTCATAAGACTTTCTAACTCAACTATTTTGAATTGGCAGTATATTTCTAGGGATCTAAGTATTGGTTCTATCCTAAAACTATGAGACTTTATGAGGTTATTTTTATTTGGTAACAGACTTTGCTAAGGTATATGAGCTATTATTTCTGACACTGAAGTTAATCTACCTGGATTATGGGAACACCCTGTTACTTACTTTTCAATAATTCATTTGAGCATTCATCCATCCAACATTCAGCCACTGTTCTATATATACAGCATTGATTATGCCTAGGCATTAAATAGTATATAAAGACATACAGGTCATATGCACTCTTCTCCAAATCTAGTGGAAGGAGGAAGATATTAATATATAAAAGGTCTTTATTAGTCAGGATAGGATAGTCTATGCTGCAGTAATTAAAAAGAACCACAGTGATAGTTCAGTAGCTGCATAATCAAGGTTTATATCAATCATTAAAGTCTAAAAGAGAAAGAAGTTCTCAGAAACAAAGATACATCAAATCATGACTCAAGAATACAGGATGGTTTCAAAACATGCCTCCAAACTTGCTGCCAACGGAAAAACATAGAAGACGTACATTCACTTTTAAATATATCAGATTAGAAGTGATGTGTTGCTTTTTAGAATTTCATTTATCAGAACTCTGTAACTGTTTTTAGGTTGGGTTCACTGAGAAACAGATCCTGTGCCAAGGATTTAAATCCAAGTTATTTATTTAGGATGCAATCTCCCTCTAAATCAGTAATGGATGAGAGAAAGAAGAAAGCCAAGTATGAGCGCACTTTAGTCATTTATGATGGACTGTGCCATTAGCTGTGGTGAGGTAAAAAGAGATGTGAAAGTCATGGACATTCCACATCATGAAAAGTGAGGCAGTACTAGTGCCCAAAGCAAATGTCTGAAGTTCAAAGTGTCAGCCGTTAGCTGCAAGGTCTGTCAAAGCGGCAGCATGGACACAAGGACTAGTCAAAGAGAGCCAAGGGAATGAGCAAGGCAACAACAGTGTCTGCTTTAGGTTGCAACAAAATTCAAGGGAAGCCAGAAAGTACTGTATTCCTTCATACCAACGAAGAGGAAATTTCATGGTAAACACATGGGTGGATTATTTTTTTGCTCTCAAATGAAGATGAATATTTATTAAAAGGATTGACTACCACTACAGAATGACATCGATGAAAATGTATCAAAAACGAAATAACAATTAAATATACATTATATGTTGGGAGTATTTTCATTTGCTATTGTCTTAGCACTAGCGATTAAATAGTTATTTTTTTAAATAGTTTATTGTCAAGTTGGTTTCCATGTAACACCCAGTGTTCATCCCCACAAGTGCCCTCCTCCATGCCCATCTCCCCCCTCCCCCCACCCCCATCAGTCCTCAGTTTGTTCTCAGCATTCAAGAGTCTCTCATGGTTTGCCTCCCTTCCTCTTCCCCACTATTTTCCCCCCTTCTTCTCCTCCACAGTCCTCTGTTAAGTTCCTCCTAATCCTCCTATAGGTGCAAACATAGGATATTTGTCCTTCTCTGCCTGACTTATTTCGCTCAGCATAACACTCTCAAGGTCCATCCATATTGCTACACATGGCCAGATTTCATTCTTTCTCATTGCCATGTAGTATTCCATGGTATAGATAAACCACATCTTCTTGATCCATTCGTCTGTTGATGGACACTTAGGCCCTTTCCATGATTTGGCTAATATTGAGAGTCCTACCATGTACATTGGGGTACATGTGCTCCTATGCATCAGCACTCCTGTATCCCTTGGGTAAATTCCCAATAGTGCTATTGCTGGATCCTAGGGGAGTTCTATGGTTAATTTTTTGAGGAATCTCCACACTGTTTTCCAGAGGAGCTGCACCAGATTACATTCCCACTTACAGTGTAGGAGGGTGCCTATTTCTCCACATCCTCCCCAGCATCCAGAGTCCTCTGATTTGCTCATTTTAGCCACTCTGACTGGTGTGAGGTGGTATCTCAGTGTGGTTTTGATTTGTATTTCCCTGATGAGGAGGGATGCTGAGCATCGTTTCATGTGTCTGTTGGCCATCTGGATGTCCTCTTTGGAGAAGTGTCTGTTCATGTCTTCTGCCCATTTCTTCATTGGATTGTTTGTTTTTTGGGTGTGGAGTTTGGTGAGTTCCTTATAGATTTGGGATACTAGCCCTTTATCTGCTATGTCATTTGCAACTATCTTTTCCCATTCCATTGGTTGCCTATTAGTTCTATGGATTGTTTCCTTTGCCTTGCAGAAGCTTTTAATCTTGATGAGGTCCCAATAGTTCATTTTTGCTCCTGATTCAACACATGGATGGATTTTGTCATATCATTTAGGATATATCATGTAAAAACAGAGGAATCCTACCATTACTTTGTTGTAATGAGCCTGACAATGGATGGTTGGCTCTTTTTATCTTTCTAGACATTGAGACTGAATATTATTGACCCAAAAATAAATGGATATTTAAGGTGTACAATGTGATGATTTAATTACATATATATTGTGAAATGATTGCCACTACCAAGTACATTAATGTGTCTATCAGCTCACATAATCATCTTCGTGTATGCGAAGATCTACTCTCCTAACAAATTTCAAGTATAGAGTATTATTAACTCTAGTCTCCACATTGAATACTAGATTCCCCAAACTTATTTAGTTTACAACTGAACATTGTTACCCTTTCACCAACCCTCTCCATTTCCCCTATGCTTAACTCCTGGCAATGACCTTTCTACTTTCTGGCTTTATGAGTTTAACATTATTAGGCTCCACATGTAAATGAGATTATGCAGTATTTATATTTCTGTGTCTGCCTTATTTCACTTAGCATAATGTCTTCCAGCTTCATCCATCTTGTCACAAATGGCAGGGTATCTTTCTCTTTTATGGCTGAATAACATTCCACTGTATATATACACACCACACTTCCATCTCTGAATAGATACATAGATTATTGCCACACCTTGGCTATTGCGAATAATGATGCAATAAGTATGAATGGGCAGGACTTTCAACATACTCATTTCCTTCCATTTAGATACATATTCAGAAGCAAAATTGCTGGTAGTTCATATAATCTATTTTTCATTTTTTCAGAACCTTCATACTGTTTTTCCTAATAGCTATGCAAACCTACATTTCACCAACAATAAAAAGAATTCTCTTTACTCCACACCCTCATCAAAACTTATTATCTCCTGACTTTTTGATAAAAGACATCCTAACAAGTGTGAAGTGATATCTCATTGTGTTTTTGGTTTGCAATTCCCAAATGACTAGTGGTATTGAGCATTTTTTCATATATATGTATGTCTTCTTTGGGGAAAATGTCTATTTAGGTCCTATGCCCAATTTTTAATCATGTTATTTGTGTTTTTGCTATTGGGTTTTATGAGCTCTTTATATATTTTAGATATTAACCCCTTATTAGATACATGGAATGGAGATATTTTCTCCCATTCAGTAGGCTGCCTTTCATTTTGTTTATCATTTCCTATGCTGAACAGAGCTTTTTTATTGATGTATTCTCATTTATTTTTGCATTTGTTGCTTGTATTATGGTAAAATGTCCAAAAAATCATTGCCAATACCAATGTCAACAGCTTTTCCTCTGTATTTTTTGAAGGAGTTTTACAATTTCATTTCTTACATTTATCTTTTTAATACATTTTGAGTTTATAGTTTTGTGCATGATGTAAGGTAAAGGTCCAATTTCCTCCTTGTGTATGTGGATATTGAATTTTCCAAACACGATTTATTGAAGAGACCATCCTTTTCCTATTATCTGTTCTTGCTGCCTTTATCAAAGATTAGTTGAGAGTATATACATGGGTTTATTTCTGGGATTTCAATTCTCTTCCAAACCCTGATACCGATGAATTATTGTTATCCTAAGAATATTCCCACAGATATTCATTAGTTTTATGACCCAGTAAACACTTGTGTCTAACTAATAATTAGCAATCATTTGTTAAGCTCCTATAGCATTCTAGACTCCAAAATCCACTTAAATATATGAGACTCTCACTCACATGGTGATTTTAAAAATAATGGTCCTATTGTACTTGGATCTCTCATCTCTAATTACGTCTTTATCTAAAAAAAAGAAAAGCAGTGTACACATTGAAATGCTTTATTTCATTATATTAAAATGGAAAGTTTACACATGGAGACTGCACAGTACCCTGTACATATGCTACACTATTTGTCCTTAAGTCTAGGGATTTCCTTTACTTGGCATGAATTATAGGAGAGGTGCCTAACACCCAGACTGAGTGAGTTATTCTAGCTTATGGTGGTGTTGGAGAGAAAAGTGCATAAACCAGAGGATGTCATTAGACCAGTGACAATGGAGGAGAAAATATCCAGTGCTGACAGCCCACTCACTTGCAAGCTGATTGGTGTCAACATGCTGAGCAGTACAGACAGAATGGCTTAGGAAGGAGTTTGCTGCATCTGGTGAGAAAGGAAGTGTAACAGCAAAAAGAGAACAAAATATTTTATGTCTGTGTTTGCTCCACCTAGGAAAAGCAGACACAATGAATCTACAGTATGTATGGAGAAGGAACTAACCACATGTATTAATACAGTCTTTGTGCCTCAGCTGTAAAACAGGTTCTGGGCTTGTAGTTAAAGTGGCTGCACAGATGGGGCCTTTTCCCCTTTCTTTGCAATATTCCATATTCTAATTATGACTTGCGCTGCTTCTGGCACAAAAACAAGGCCACTGATGTGGCCCCAAGAGTAGTTATGATAAAAAGCCAGGCCTGTGAACTCATGTGACTGCTCTTTTCCACTTCCTTTCTCCTTCCTGGGTTAACTCAATCTGTTTTGTTCTTTCTTTCTTTCTTTCTTTCTTTCTTTCTTTCTTTCTTTCTTTCTTTCTTTCTCTCTCTCTCTCTCTCTCTCTCTCTCTCTTTCTTTCTTTCCTTTTTTTTTTGACAGCATTTGGAATTCTTCAAGCTGTCTCTGGTTGCTTTTCAGTCACTGAAGAAAGAAGACTTAGTCTTCAGAAGTAACTCTATAGTTACTGGCAGGAGAGGGGGCACAGACTGATTAACAATGTGGTACAAAAATCGTGCAAGCATATCAAGTACCAATAACTGATTAGAGTAAAAAGGAACTTGTACGGGCTAATGAGATTGTACAGTTTTCTACATAAATTCCAACTGCAAAATCTACATCATATATGATAGGTTTCCTCACTTCATATAGTACTTCATTTTGGCCCTAAATGTTACATTATCCATTTTAGTCCATAAAAAAAATAACACCATAAAATTAATAAATATCACTAAGCAAGATGTTCTAAATCATCTATTTCTGTCTTTGCTAGTAAAGCCTTGTAAGTTTTCTATTCTATTTGAATTGGGGGTTTGGTTATTGAGTATTAGATAATGTATTGAGTTTCACCTTAACATTTCATTAAACTTTTATGAAGAATGAATATTCTTAAAAATAAATGATTATCATGTAAGCTATATAGCTTAAACATAGGAAAGACTCCCTCACAATTGGTACTCATGTTTTAGCTCCTTGAATATACTAACACAATTCTCAGTTAGAGTCTTCTATTTCACTGCAATCTTCTTGAAACATTTACAAGGAGTTTTCTCCTTTTTGTGTCTTGTCATTCTCCCCTCAACGCGCCCCACACAAAGATCTCAATAATACCTTTAGCAATTTGGTAATCAGAAATATCATTATATCCATTTATTCATTGATATTCATTCGACAAATATTTACTGAATGCCTAGAAGCATAGTAGTTAACACAAGAGAATGAAGTCCATACTCTATAAAAAAGAGATAAACAAGTAATAGATAAACAAGTAAAATATATAGTAAGCTAGATAATGAAAGGTATATAGAGAAAAGTAAAAAGAGAATAGAAATTTAATTATGGTGGCCAGGAAATGCTTCACTGAGGTTATTTGTACTGCAGTAGAAACAGGAATCAGTCTTGTGCATTTATGATAGAAGCTGTTCTGGAGATGAAACAAGTGCTGGAGTTTTGAAGGCAGATTATGCATCAGAGTGTGAGAAGAAGAGCAGGGTGGCCAATATAACCAGAATGGAGCAACCAGCAAAAATGACCACAGAGATATAGACAGGACCATATTATGTAGATCAACGTAAAGGCTTTGGATTTTACTCCAAGTAAGAGGAGAAGCCATTGGAATATTTATTTGGAAAAAGAACATGTTTGAATGTATGCCGTGTAAATCATCTAGATTGATAACAAACTATTAGAGTAACACAGGGAATACCAGCTAGAAGGGTATTATGATTATTCATTCAGAAATGATGATGACTTGGACTAAATTGAAAGAAGTAAAGGGAGTGCAAAATGTCTACATTGTAGATGTATTTTCGAGGTAGACTGAGCAGTACTTTGTGATGGATTGAAAGCAGGTTATGAAAGAAAGAGAAACTGACTCCAGAGATTTGGGCCTGAGCAAATGGAAGTGTGGAGTTGCAATTACTGACACAGAGAAGTCTCTGTAAGGAGCAGGTTTGGTGGGAAGGGTAAGTGTGTGATTTTGGAATTGCAAAGTTTGAGGTGCCTAGTAGGTATCTAAGTGGAAAGAACTTAAGTTGAGAAAAGAAGTCTGGGATGGAGATATCCACTCAGGAGTTGTCAGTAGAAAAATTATTTCTGAAATCATGTAAAAGATGAAACTGTAAAAGTAGTGAGTGTAAGGATAGGAGGGAAGAGTTTGAGGACTTAGCTCTGGGATATTCCAATAATTCATGGTTAGGAAGATTAAGAGAAATCTACAAAGAAGCCATAGAAGTAGAAGACAGATGGGAAAAAAAGGAAAACTTGAAGACTGTAATATCCTGGAATTCACATGGGGAAACTTTCAAGGAAAAGGAAGTGATTCACTGTAGCAAATTTTATTCTGGATCAAGTGAGATACTACTCAAAAAGTGATTAGGATAAAACACTATGGAGGTCATTGGTGATTTGATAAAAGCTATTTCATTAGAGTGGTCTCTTCAAAACTTGATTGGAAAGGGTTTAAGAGAGAAAGGTAGGGGAGGAATTGGGAAATGTTATAATTTAGACAACATTTTGCAAGTTCTTATATAAAAATGAATGAGAAATTCAGTGATAGCTAAATGGGGACAGAGTCAATAAAATCATTGTTTTATATCAGAGCAATAAGAGCATGTTTGTATGCTGACACAAATGGGGGAAAATGATACAAGCAGGAGAACAATGTCTAGAAATAGAAGAGAAAGCCAAGTGGGGGAACTGTCTTTAGATAGGAACACCCTTAAGTCCAACACTGTCAAAGGAACAGATGTAAGTAGGAGCTTGTGGAAGTTCTCTTCTGCTTGTTTCTATTTTCTCTGGAAGCAAGTCATCAGCTGGGAGTTAGGATTTAAAAGGAAGTATTAGAAGTTTGAGGAGAGAAGAAAAAGTAGGAAGTATTTTTCAGGGAGAGTGGGAGAATGAATGGACTAGGGAAACATAATATGATTGCCAGGCAGCATTAAAAGCCCACCTGAGATTAGAGATCATAAATTCAAAGGAAGACAGTCATCATGGTTGTGATTTTCTGCAGCCGTATTCAGCTGTATAGGAGCAGATGTGGAGTAGGCAGAGGGATGGATTTAACCATAGATTAACCATGGATGAAACTCTGTAAGACAGATACAATGCAAAAAAAGAGGGAGTAATTACAATGATGGGTCACGGGTTGTAAAATGGGTGAATAAAAAAGGGAGTTCATAGGGTGACAATGACATAGTAGTGCAATCAATTGATTTTAGCCCCAGTAGAATATAAATATGTATGAATTAGGAAGACAAAAGGTAATGGTCATGGAGACAGATTCTTGAAATCCAAAGTTATGAAAATTAAAAGTTGTTAGTACAAAGAAATTATGTGATATAACCTGAGTATTGATTGTCCTATGTTGATAGAAGATGACCCATTTAGGGGATGTGAGGTCAAGGCATTGAGAAGCTAGACTGAAGCAATATCTACATAGAATTTGCAAATGACCAAGGGTAAAAGAGGAGTAGTTTAGGGCACAATGGTTTTTATCTCTTGAAGGGAAAAGGGAGAATGCCCTGGAGGTCAGTAAATGGAGTGCCATAAGGAAGGGTAACACAAGCTCACAGCATGAACTTTAGAACTGGAAAGATTGATGAAAGAAGGAGGAAAGATTGCCCAGAAGTTGCAAAGAGCATTTGCCCCATCTCCAGGACCTGTGGTATGAGAATGTGCAAGAGAAAAAGCCACTAATTAAGAGGGCTTTTGAAAAACAGCCTTCTTAAGAACAATTTATAATGGGAGTGATTCTCAACCTTGGCTGCTCATCTCATAGTTAGAGGATTGATTGACTGACAGATGATAGACTTAAGATAAATAGTTTCCAGTTTTCCTGTTTCAACTTTTCCCCTAAAATTCTAACAGACGGTCTACTATATGTTTAAAACAAGTAATTTTTCAATTACATTACATGAATGGCATTACTTCCATCTTCTTTATGCAGTGAGAAAATTAACCACCGTCTTGTTGCACATTAATCAGTTGGTATTATCTCAGAGGAATTAATGAAATGTATTTAGGCAGGAACTGATCTCATTCAAACATTTTTTTAGTATCAAGAGGGAATTTTCCAACAATAATAAAGTCTAATTCTTCTTCATATATTACATTGAAAGTATAGGATTGAATAGGTATAGAGGTATGATTCTGAGAAGGCTACTGATAACAAGAGCAGATAGGCCATGCAGATACATAGATCTAAATGTCTATTCAGCATCAGTCTTTTGGGCATGATACTCAAGAAGACTTAGAAACACAATGTGAGTCTACCACATTAGGAGGAAATGCCCCATTCATTTCTTTCATAAAGGTGTCATGGTGTACAATCTATGGTGAATTAACATACAAATGGTGGTGGGAACAAGTTCAAGTGCCTAATAATAAGAGAGCAAAGAATTAAATCAAACTGATTTTTAAGACTGGATATTTTATCATTTTTAAGTTTATTCATTTATTCCTTCAGACAACATGTTTTGAAGGTCTAATATATGGGAGGCACTCTGCTGGCTAATGGGTACACAGAAACAAATGGACTCTTAACTTCCGAAAGTTTACAATCTTGATTCTGCACAGTGAAGGAAATAATCAACAAAACTAAAATTCAGCCCACAGAATGGGAGAAGATATTTGCACAATTCAGAATCTTCTTCATGCTTGTGAAGAATATTTTTGTACTTACCACTCAAAAACGCAAGATATATGTGTATGCCCTGATAATTATAGAGGGTGGAATTACTTTCATTTGGATATTTACTCCTAAATTTATTTCCTGATACCTCTTGTGAAGACTTGAGATACACAGGAGTCTTACAAAATTTGGAATGAGAAATCACAAACTCAGAGAAAACTAGTTTTCTTAGTAAATTTCTCATGATTTTCTGTGACTTTAAACATCAAGAATAAGCATTTCGGTCACCTCTAGTGAGGGTGGACGCAGTTAAAATCAACTCAGATGTCTTTGGGTTGTTTTTTTTTTTTTAAACGTGAATACTATTAACACGGATTAGATTAATTAAAAATAGAGATCTGAGGGTTGAAAAAAAGTTTTTTTTTAATGCATTTGATCATAATTCTTCTGAAAAGAGGAACAAAATAGAGTAATGTTGAAGAAGGAAATGAAAATCCTAACGCAACCCAGAGAAGGAAGAAGAGCTTCTCTTAAAGTATAAATGGGTCTTTGTTGGATTTTAACAAGGCCTCGAAGGACAGATTCCTGGAGATGTCTGAGGTTCTTCATTTAATGTGAAAATACTTTACACTTTCCCTTAAACAAAGAAATCACCCCACTGGCTAAGAGCCAGACCCTGCACATTTTTTGAGGCATCACAGGAAAAGAGAAAAGAAGAAAGAAGGCCAGCACTTGCACATTCACCCTCAGGGAAGAATGTGACCTGCTTCCCAGAGTTCTAATCAGTGGCAGTTCTGGATCCTGATTAATGAGCCCTTCCATGTTCCTCGCTCTGATGTCCCTCTGCTGCTCTACAGTTTCAGTTTTCACCCCAAATCTGGAAGTGCGTCCTCAGTGAAGAAAGCCCTGAGATGATGTGGCGGGAATAAAATGGAAATGCAGATATTGGTGCTACCTGACCAGCAGGAAATTTGAACTGTAGCAACTGAGATGGCCCAAAGAGCTGTTGAAATGTAAGATAAAGTTCAGAAAGGGATTACTATGTCATGTTTCTTTTTGAGGGGGGTGGCGAGGAGCAGAGTTTGAGTTAAAAGTTTATGAATCGGTGTGGCACACCATCGCTTTTTCATTGTCTCCTGCTTAGGGCTGGGACTTCTTGGAGTCATGGCTGCAGTGATGCTTTCTATTTCACTTTCTAAAAAAGACTTTCGGTGTCATTTGGGTGGCTGAGCTGGGATAACTTATCTGTAGGTTATGATTTATTTAAGTATGTGACTATGATACTCACAGACACACTAATGCTAGTGGTAACACCTACATTTGCATACTATCTGCTGAATAGTGTTAGGGCTTTATTAACATAAAATAAATCAATCTCCCCAAGAAGGCTATATGGCACAGAAAAGGAAGGAAAGAGATGTATGCGATTTACACATCATCTCATAACTAGGAAATGGTGGTCCTTGCTTCAGACTCTGTGCTTTCAAGCACTTAACTGTACCTCCTTTCAAGGAAAACTTGAATATGAGTACTAATTACGATTTTCAAAGATACACAGATGCCCCTTTTAAGAGAAACTAATATTTATAAAGTATAAAGGAAGAAGTATCTAAGAGAACAACAAAGAACAGTAGTTAAGAGGACTGAGTTTGGATACTGCCTTTTGCCTGTTTCCAAGCTATGTGATACTGAGCAAATAGCAATGTTGTTAAACCTCAGTTTTCTCATCTGTAGGATGGGGATAATAATAGCAGGCTTACCATAAAAAATAAATGAGATGATGAATGTTAGGTAGCACATACCCAGGACAATAAAATTATAATAAATTGTACCAAATAACTTAATGCCTTTAACACATATTTCTCCTAAACAATCTTATAGTGAATTTACTCCAGTGAAATCTAAACTTTCTAATTATTTTACTCCCACAGTATATATTAGAGGACTGTTTTATATATTTCAAGAATTTGAATATGGCATGGATATTTTGGGCTTCAAGAAACAAACATGAAAACTAACTTTAGCACATCCAAATTCAGGCATCTAGCTGAAAACATGAAGCAAACCACTGGACTGAGAAGTGACTATCTGACACAAATCAGAACAAGTAACATCTCTTTCTTAGTTTGCTTCTAAAATTGTCCCTCAGTCTTAGATTTCTCCTGGGTTACTTTACAGTCACTGTGTCCCTGGAGCGGCAGTTGCTTCTAGCTCAAAACTGTGGCTTCAAGCACCAAAGGAAGCTTTATGACCAGATCACTCTAAGTCACTCTGTGTCACGCTGCCAAAGAGTTTGTGGTTAAGAAGAATGGTCAAAGCCTTCTATAATTTAAAACCAGGGTGTTTTTTTTTCCACTGGAGTGATTCAACGTGCATTGTGTGCACACATGTTCCAGTTACAGATGGAGACTCAAATGACTATCAGACCCTTTGGTGTGAGTTCAAATTTCCTGAAGGTGTTGGAATGTCTGTAAAACATCAGATGCCCTTCTGCTTGAGGTTTTTTTTTTTAATAAATATATTTTAATTCTCTGCTGATTTGACATCTCGCTTTATTTAGGGAAAGACTCGACAGTATCTTTGAAAAATTGTTCATAAAAAGTTTTTGAGTTTCTGGCAGGTAACTGACTTTCATGTTAAGCACTTAGATATGGTTTGTCTATTACCAAAGACCAGTCATTGTGTTTGTGTGTGTTCCCTCCCCACCAAACATTCTAAAGTCTTTATTCTTGTTCCAATATTATTAGTCATATTTTACAGAATTATTGGTGAGATGCTGTCATCACTCTTACGATTCAGTTTTCCTACTTAACCTTCAGAAATTCTTTTCAGAGAAGCTTGGGCAATGTTATCAATGTAAACTTGGGTGTTTTATTTCGGAGCCTTGTGATAATTGCAATGTAGCTTCCACTTACCTCATTTTGCACTAATCCCAATAGTCAGAGAGAGAAAAAAGACCCTCCTGTAATGCCCTTCTGCAAGTAGCGGATTCCGCAGTTCAATGGCTTCCACCAGCTGCCTTTGTTTTTAATGTCTGAGAATAAAATGTTATGAAATTGCTGTGAAAAGAAAAGGATTTGAAGCAGATATAGTCTTCAACTGACACTCTGTATTTTTGGTCTCAAGCAAAAAATGGAAACACAAAATATCCATCATCAGCAACCAACCCTGCAGGTAGGCTGAATATGTAGCTTTTTATATAACATGCTTTCAGGTATATTATTCCCAGGCATGGGATCTCTTGCTCCCTTTATGATGGCAAAAATTCTACCATTAGAGTCATTCCTAAGAATATTAAAGCAATGCCACTGTAACAATGTAATATTATGATGCCATAACATCAATTCAGGATGGGCCCTTCATGCTGTGGTAGCAAATGGCCTCCAAGTCACAGTAACTAAAAATCATAATAGTTTTCTTTTTTTTCTTACTTATGTGACATGTCTATCAGTGGGGCAGAGGGCTTCTATCCATCGGTCATTCAGAGATTTTTCTTGTCACCATTCCAAAAGAAAAAAAAATCCTAAATGGGTCTTAAAGTCACAAGCAGGTGTCCAGATCCCCACACTAACACTTATCACTTCTACTCACAACTCACCAGCCAGCACTTGTAACATGGTCTCTAGAACCACAAATGGGCCAACAGGTATACCCAATATGAACCTGAAGTAGTGGGAAAGCATTTAGTAAGAGCAATGACTCCTTCTTTAAGGAGCTCTGAATTTGGAAATAACCTTTACCTTAATGCTTGAGAAATTCTGAAAAGGGCTGAATAAGCAGAGGTGAAGGAAACCAAGTCTCATTGGGTTGAGAGGCTTCTTGAGACAGGAGCCCAAGGGAGAGGACCCTGTTTGTTTGAAAACAAGCAAACAAAAAACAAACAGATGTTAAAGAAAAAACAAGAGGCAGATCAATTTATTAATGCAACTTTGTTCATATCAGTTGTGCTTAAAACTACATTGTAATTAGCATCGTTTTTTTTAAATGTCAATATAACATACTTTAAAAATCACACAAAATAATATTATATGTGAGAAGATTATCATAAAAGTGTTAAACACACTTATATTTGTATAATACTATAAATAACAAAGCCAGTTCGTTCATTATTTGCCTCAAATTAGCATCGAAAGAAAATATCCGAAATATGAAATGCACATATGCTAAGGTTTCTTTTTTAATATTTTATTTATTTACTTTGAGAGAGAAAGAGAGCCCAGAGCAAGTGGGGGAGGGGCAAAGAGAGAGAGGGAGTGAGAGAGAATCCTAAGCAGGCTGCCCAACATGGGGCTCTATCTCCCAAACTATAGATCATAAGCCAAAATCAGAAGTTAACCCTTAACTGACTGAGCCACCCAGGTGCCCCCACATATGCTAAGATTTATGTGTAGACATTTCTAAGCTTGTTTAGGTAAGTTTACTGTAGTCTCCTCAGGATTCACTAAAATGAGTAACTGCTTGCTCATTGTAATCAATTTTCCTTTGAGAACTGTAAGTGGCAGCCACATTTCAGTTTGTCTCATACTTAGAGGTCAATATTTTCATAATTAATTACATTTTTTATAGCCACTCTATCTAACCATGAAGCCATCCATGGGTGCTAGATTACTCAACGGTCCCTTAACAGTTAAATACTTTTTAGTGCTGAAGGGTATGACATTGTATGACACACTGTAGCTGTGTATCAATTCATCTGTTGAGAAACACTTCAGTCATTTCCAGTCTTTAGTATTACAAATAAAGGTGCAATGCTTTGTATAGACATAAGCTTTCTAAATGCTTTGAACATTTAGGTGCAAGTCTTTATATAGACATAACCTTTCATTTCTATAGGGCATATGCCTAGGAATGGAATGACTAGTCATAGAAAAGTTAATTTTAACTTTTTAAGAAATTGCCAAACTCTTTTCCAAAGTGATTATTCAATTTTCCTTTCCCTTGAGCATTGTATGAGAGTTCCAAATGTTCCAATTTCTCAAACACTTGGTATAGCCAGTTCTTTTAATTTTAGGCATTCTAACAGGTGTGCAGTAATATCTCATTGTTGATTTAATTTGAATTTTTCTAACAATAAGCATATTTTTATTCACCATTAAAACTAATTTTGGGGACACTTGGGTGGCTCAGTCGGTTAAGCGTCTGACTTTGGCTCAGGTCATGATCTCACGGTTCGTGGCTTCAAGCCCCGCATCAGGCCCTGTGCTGACAGCCAGCTCAGAGCCTGGAGCCTGTTTCAGATTCTGTATCTCCTCTCTCTCTGACCCTCCCCTGTTCACGCTGTCTCTCTCTCTCTCAGAAATAAATAAAACATTTTTTAAAAAACCCTATTTTTTGAGTTATCTGTTAATGTCTTTTGTTTCTTCTTTGATTGGGTTGTCTGGGTTTTTTTCTTTCTTTCTTTTTTTTTTTTTTGTTAGAATTGACTTATAGGAACTCTACATATTCTTGATTCAAATCTTTTGTGTTATAGATGTGTTTTGGATAGTTTCTACCAGGCTGTCATTTGCTTTCCATTTTCTTAACTGTAGTTTTGGAAGAGTAAATGAAAAAATTAAAAATATTAAGCAACTGACATCAAAAGTTAGATATCAGTTTTTCTAAAGGAAGGAGCTGTCCTCAAAATGCCACACTATTTCTGCATCTAAGATATTAGGTATCATTAAGGTATGCAAAATTCAAAACTAAAGAAAATTATATTAAAAACAGCATCATAACAATGTCCATTTTCTGAGTGCCAAAGCTGTGCGAAACAATATGGTTGGCTATTGAGATAGGAAGTGACTGAGATAGAAGCCTGTCCAACTCCAGAATTATACAACTTTTATCTCTGCCAAAGCCAGCATATTTCTGTCACTGTTTCATGGTGAGTCTGAGAGCCTAAAAAACAGTGAAAGAAAAATACATATTGGTAAACTTCCACTTCTGTAAACTTAACTCTTTTAAATACTGTGAAATTGAGTCAGAAAAGTAGGACCATGCAGGTGATGATCTCAAAATGTTGGATCAATCTCTCCAACTACTTAATTTGGGGGACTCAAATAAGCCTATGATACAGGGTTACTCTAAATAAAAACAGGAGTTCTTTGTGTTCATTTTTTAAATTATTTTTTTCTTAATGGTTATATAACATAATTTTAAAATATTAAAGCAAACAGGTATACTGTGAGGACAAGTGTATGAATTTTTAAGGTAAAATTTCAAGTTTCTGGAAAACATTTTTAAATTTTTTTTAAAAACTCATTTATTTATTTTGAGAGAGAGAGAGAGAAAGAACATGAGCATGGGAGGGGCAGATAGAATGAGAGAGAGAATCCCAAGCAGGCTCCAGGCTGTCAGTGCAGAGCCTGATGTAAGGCTCAAACTCACAAACCATGAGATCATGACCTTAACTGAAATCAAGAGCCAGATGCTTAACTAACTGAGCTACCCAGGTGCCCGAGAAAATATTATTTTTATGGTGGGTTATTTCAATTATACTCTCATAGTCTGGCGTTTTTTTATTCACTGGCATTTGTCATTTAGGTCTTTCTGAAGAGACAGCTAATTATTGAGTTTCAAGTCAAGGAGAGTTTGATGTTCAAGTCCTGAGTAGTGGAAAAGTTTATGCAGGGTTAGCTCTGACTTCAGTGTAATCAGTTATAATTTTCAAGGTAATGGACTGAGATTAAATAATAAAAAGTCAAACCAGAAGAAGGTACAAAGTGGAACAGGTATGTTTATACAAAATATTGAAAATATAAGAAAATAGCAAAGTGTAGATTTAAATACAAATATGTCAGTAATTAATGTTAATATGTTAAATTTTTTTTACTAAAGTCAAAGATTTTCATGCTGTATTTATCAGCAGCAACAACTCTGTGTGCATTGGTAGAAGTATATTTAACAACAAAGTCAAGAAAATAATTAAAAGTAAAATATAGAAAAATATGAAAAGCAGAAACAACAAACAAACCAACTATAGTGATTAATCACAAAGCGTATTACAAGACAGAAAGCATTACTAGAGATGAAAAGAAAATATTCGTGGGTAATTAAAGGTTCAATTGGGCAGAAAGATGTAACAATTCTAAATTCCTAGCTTCAATTAATAGAAATTCAAGGAAAAAAGAGAAAATATAGAATAGTCTACAAATTATGATTATACACCAAGCTATAAAGGAATAAAAATAATATTAACCACAATGTAAAAACTTTAAAGATGCCCAAACCAAATCTAGAAAAAAATAAAAATAATATTCCAGTCAGGAAGGAATTATCCCAGTAATGCCAGATTGAGTCAACATTTGAAAACCAATCAGTGGATTTAATTACGTCAATAGAAAAAATTAACAATCCTATTATTCAGAAAAAGAATTAGCTGAATTTTAATATTCATAACTTAGAAAAACTTTTTTTTTCTTAGAAAAGCTTTTATAAAGCTGAATTTAAAAACATTCTAAAACAAAACAAAAACAAAAACTACTAAAACATGTCTACAAAAATGCATAGCAAAATAAAAAATAATAAATTTTAAAATTATTTCTCACCAATATCCTGTAATCAACACTATATCCAACATTTTATTGGATTCCCAAGCCATTACAGTAGGACAAAAAAGGAAATAAAGTGTACATGGCATTGAAAGAAACAAAATTGTTTTGCTCTTCACAGGCAGAAAATCCAAAAAATTCTACATTTAAATTATTAAAATAAGTGAGTACATCAAGGCTCCTGAATATAAGATTGTTAGGTTTCCTGAGGGGAAAAAAAAGAATGAATAGGATAGACAAATGGATTTATTTTAAGTAAATGGCTTATGCAATTGTATGGATAGGCAAGTATGAAATCAGTAGAGTGACAGGCTGGAAATTCAGGTAGGAATTGTCATTGCATTCTTGAGGTTGAAATCTGGGCAAGCAGCAGCCAGAGTTGTTTCTCTTTCTCCTCCTCCTTCCCCCCCATTCCTCTTTTACCCTCTTCTCCCTTCCCTCTTCTTCCTTCTTTATTCTTTGTTCTTTATTATGAGAGAGAGAGAGAGTGGGCATGCATGGACAAGGGATGGGCAGAGAGAGACAGAGAAAGAGAATCTCAAGCAAGACCTGCTCTGTCACCACAGAGCCTGGTGCAAGTCTTGATCCCAAGAATCATGAGATCCTGACCTGAGCTGAAACCAAGAGGCTGATGCTTAACTGATTGAGCCACCCAGGTGCCACCAGCAGGCAGAGTTTCTATACTACAATCTTGAGGCAGTATTGTTTCTTTTTGAGGCAACTTCAGTCTTTGTCCTAAAGACATTCAACATATTGAATGTGGTTCCCCCATGTTATGAGAAGTAATCTGCTTTATTCAAAGTCTAATGACTTAAATATTAATCACATTTTAAAAATAGCTTCGCAACATCTTGAGTGGTATTGAATAAATAACTAGGCAACATAGCCTAGTCAAGTTCACACATAAAATTAACCATCACAGTCTAGCACTTGTGAACTTGGCACCCCTACACATCTCCTTAAACCATATTTAATCTCTAATGATGTAATCCAAATCATACTTGTGCCTAATATGATACAACTATCCTGTGTGCAACCAAAAATCCACAAATTCTTTTACCAGAAGATGATGCAAGCTACTTGGGTGATAATCCCTTTTCCCTCATATCCTGTAACTTAAATACTATGATGTAAAGTTAACAAAACTTAAATACCATGAGGCAAAGTTAATACATCTTATATAAGAAGAAAAATAGTATGTCTATATGCACATAGACACACAAAAATATATTCATAGTAAAATAAGGAAGAGATAGTCATAAGGATTACAGTCCTAGTTTCTGCACTGATCACCCAGTTGTGGCTGGTATTTATTACTACTTCTATCCATTGCATATTGTCTTAGACCTCAGGAAGCATTTCTTCCTTTGAAACTAAGGTCCCTAGGCCAGCAAAATATAAGATGGTGAGGACACAAAGGAAGATTTTTGCTAGTGGGCCACTAAAAGTAATAATGAATGGAGTCACTTCCATTTCCACCTATAGCTTCCTGGACCCATGAGTCCTGGATTTGAAATAAATTGCATCATATGCTGGGCACTGATTTTCAAGATTCCTTGATATATTAATTATCTTATTTATATATGCATATACATACTATATTTTCTCATTTATAAAGAACAAATTATGAACCATACCTTTTTACATAATATATGAAATAAATAAATAATATTTAATACAACACAGTATTAAATATTATTGACAGATATACAAATAAGCCAACTATTAAAACGTAGACAGAAAGAATACACAAAATACAAGGACAGGGTTACTTTTGGATAATCAAAGTGGAATGACTGGAGAGAGATATAAAGAGAACTTCAATTATAAACCTGTTATTTAATGAAGCAAATATGGCAAAAAAAAAAAAAACCAACACTGAATTTTTCAAATGGAGCACGTGAGTCAACAGTATGGACTCAAATGTGTCCTCCTAAAATTCATATTTAGAAGTCCTAACCTCAATATGATGACATTTGGAGATGAAGCCAGTAGGTGGGAATTAGTTCCAGATGAGGTCATGAGGGTGGGACCCTCATAATGGACCTAGCGCCCTTATAAGAAGAGACTTCAGAGAACTTGCTCCCTGTCTCTTCACGATGTGTGAGTACATCCAGGAGGGAGCATTCTGCAGGCCAGGAAGAGAGCTGTCCCCAAAACCCTACCCCACTGGCCCCCTCATCTCACACTTCCAGCCTCCCATACTCTCAGAAAATAAGCTTCTGCTGCTGAATCCACCCACTTTATGGTATTTTGTTATGGGCCCACAAATTAGAGTCATCATTATATTATTTGTAATATAACTCCTCACATTTAAAAAATCACCCTCCTTTAAAAAAATTTCATAGTCATGAATAGCAAGATCTTGTTACCCTAAGAATGCATGCAAACATGGAATACAGCAACAAGTAAAAGTAAGTTGAAGGCATTCTTCAAATTTAAATTACTATACAACTATCAGATATTGTAGAATCCCTGAAGGTAGGAAATGCATGAGTATTCCCAGTGCCTAGTGCAATAACTGCCATATTCAGTGCTTAATGTCTGTTATATATAAAGATTACATAAATTAAACAACTTATAAAACTTACCCAAGGAAATAAACTTTACAACCAATGTTTTCTGAAGTCTCATAAAGAGATAAATCTACAACAGTAACAAGTAAATATTTCTTTTCAGGGGCTTAATATTATGTAACATGCTTTTTAACTTTTAAAGTTACTATAAGTAACATGGACCTCTAGGTCTGATAAAACCAATCTTCTCATATCCTCCTTAGGCAAATTACTAATGCTGGTTTTGTCTGCTCTCTTTACAACTCTTTTCAATTTCCCTTCCCTAGCCTTCCTTTTCTGGTCCAAAGTTGGATCCTTTCATACTAAATAGGGGCATGGGATAGCTTCCTTATTTGTCTTCTTTTGAGCTAACAGTCCCAAAGAAACAATTATGATTTTTATTTTGTGTTACTCCCAAGAGGCATATTGCAACTTCTTCAGGAAAAGTGATCACATTTTGTTTATTAACCTGCATCACACAATGCTCAGATTTTTAAAAAAAAATTTTTTAATGTTTTATTTATTTCTGAGAGAGAGAGAGAGAGAGAAGCAGCGTGAGCAAGGGAGAGTCGGAGAGAGAGACACACACACACAGAATCCAAAGCAGGCTCCAGGCTCTGAGCTGTCAGCAAAGAGCCGACGCCGGGCTCAAACCCAAGAACAGCGATATCATGACCTGAGCCAAAGTTGGACGTCCAACTGACTGAGCCACCCAGGCGCCCCAGATTTTTAATATTGATATATCAATAGGCTGTCATTGTAGAGAACCACATCTAGAGTATGGACCTGGATACTATTTCTACAAATGGAACTATGAAGGAAAACTTTAAAAGAAAAGTGTGGCTGTAAAAAAGCATTGTATATATAGGTTTTTCTTTCTCCTTTCTTTTGTCTTCTTTTGCGTCCTTTCCTTTTCTTACTTTCTTCCTTTCTCTTTCTTTTTTTCCTTTTCTCTTCTCATTTCTCCTTCTTCTCTAACATCATATGTGTTTATGCTATCACTGACTTTCCAAACGCGTTAATTCAAACTGGTCTCCTAACTTTGAATTCCTTCCTGTTGGTATAGTATAGTATATGAGCAGCTGCCACAGAACATTTGTTAATGCTTCCTTCCTCAAAGGGAGATAAGTACAAACTTAAGATTGTGTTACTCCCCACCTGAGGCAGGATATCTCTGTTGTCTTTTGGTGAATTCAGCTAATTGCTACAACAGTTTGTTCTAATTTGCATGATATGGAAATATAACAATATTTGCACTGTGTTATTAACCTGTTTTGCAGTAAATAGTTTTTACTTATGGCCTTGTACATGTGGTATCTATTAAGAAACATCCCCAAGAATGGAAGCTTGCTTACTTGTTAAATGAAAAACAAAATGTCAAAAGTAATTGAGGGGAAAGGAAAAGTAAAGGGCAAATGTTGACAGGCTTGAGGCTTACTCAAGTTATCAAAAATGCAGATCACTTAGACATTAATAAATGAAATACTAATAACAGTTCTTCAGGCTTGACTGGGACTATTTATGGCAAGATTTCAACATTTCTTCACACAATATGAGACTTTTGCATTTTCCCAATGCAGTTAAGATTTCAATTATTACTATAATACATATTTTATTAGTCATTTAGTAATACTGTAGAATAATTGAAAAAGGCAGTGAATGATTTATATAAAATAAGGACAGTGATTCTATGAGACTTTCTTCAATTTAAGGGAAAAAATAATACAACATTTTATAGAAGGAAAAATACCATCTTCCATGGCTTTGTTATTGTTGAATTTATAGCTTATATTTCAGCTGTCTTTAAAAATTATTTGAGAAGCCCTACCATAAACATAATGCAACCCATGTTAACTAAAAATATATATATATTAAATGTTTATTTATTTTTGAGAGAGAGAGAGAGACAGAGCATGAGCAGGGGAGGGGCAGAGAGAGAGGGAAACAGAATCTGAAGAAGGCTCCAGGCTCTGAGCTGTCAGCACAGAGCCCAAAACAGGGCTCATACTCATAAACCATGAGATCATGACCTAAGGAAAGTCTCAGGCTTAAATGACTCAGCCCACAAGGTGCCCCAATTAAAAATATTTTTAAATGTGAATGACAAGAGCCATTTGGGAAAGGAGAATCTTGAGTGTTTTGGCCAAAGGGTAAAGTGGTATCTCACCAAGTGTTTTCTTCTCAGAAAGAGAATTGGCATCTCATGTGACATCGGATCCAATACCAGAAATGTTCAGCTATTCTACAAGACCATGCTACTCAGAACTTGAGCAAGAAATTAATTTCTCCTGGGAAGGTGTTCTTTTTTTAAAATTTTTTTTAAAACTTATTTTAACTAATTTCTACACCTCATGTGGGGCTCGAACCCAGGACCCTGAGATCAAGAGTCACATGCTCTTCCAACTGAGCCAGCCAAGATCCCCCCCTCTGATACACTGCTCTGCACCTACTTCATTGATAATGTGGAAAAATGCTGGGAACTAATATAACATCAGAAAATGTTGGCACTGGGGCACCTGGGTGACTCAGTAGGTTGAGCATCTGACTCTTGACTTAGGCTTAAGTCATGGTCTCACAGTTTATGAGATGAAGTCTGGTGACAGACTCTGCACTAACTTGGAATTCTCTCTTTCCCTCTCTCTCTGACCCTACCCTACTCAAGCACATTCTCTTTCTCTAAGTAAATAAGTAAACATTTAAGAAATGTAGATACCACTAATAAGTAAGACTTTGAGCTATAGCACCATTCAGTCCTTGATATAGCAGAGTATTAGAACACAAATCTAAAACTCAAAGAAATTTGGAGAGGTTATACTAAGTGGATAGGTAGAAGAAAGAATTGGAAGAAAATCTACAACCTGAGATCTTTAATTCTTCGACTCTCCAATTTTCATTGACAAATTAAAAAAAAAAAATCCTAACGCAACAATACTGGGTTTCTGTTTTTTTATGCAATCAAACTAATTTCACAATTGAGTTCCCATCTTGTAAGGACAGTGGAAGATTCCACCTCAGTTTTCCTAGGGGTCTCCCTACCCAGAGTAATACAAAAGCCCCAATGTTAAAAAAAAAAAAAAAAGTGGGAAATAGCTATCTAAGTCACATATCACAGTTGACATTGACTGCCCTCAGGAGGCCTGATGTCCTCCGCTTTCAAGATCCCTGATGCCCCTTTTTAGGCAAGTTTGAAAAAGCTGAAAATATGCTTCTCAGGGAAGTTCCAGAGGCCTGTGTGACCAATGGACCTTTAGTTTCTCTCTTGGATCATAGAAAAACCCCCAAATTTTTCTGCTTCTTCAAAGGCACACCCCTCTCTTCTGCCTCCACATGACCCCAACAACGTACCTTCACTGATTCTAGGAGAAGACTAAACCATGAAGTTTCTATTTCCTGCCCTCCAAAAACCTCAAAGGAAAAGAATAACGAAGATCATCTGTCTGCCTACAATAAGGGAAGAGAAAAATTGTACGGAGCACAAATGCTAATTAATCTTGAAACCAAATATTGCCCCAAGAGTGACCTTAAAAATGATAAAAAGTTTTTCAGACATTTTAAATTTTAATACTAACTGAACCAAAATGTGCAAGATACTTAATCTTACCTTCTCAATGCAACCCATTTTAAGAGACGATGAAGCACATGATGCAGGTTTTTTTTTCTCATTTTTGTTCAGTTTCTTTGAATTCAAAGTAAAATTGACTTCATCACTCATTAGGCTCTCCTCTCCAACCTCCCCCAATCCACTAATTTCTCTTCTCTTGTCTCTGTTGGTGACTACATGGCCAAGGTAAGTACTGAGACATGTCTTAAAGAAAACAAGAAATCAAAATAACTCAATCCATTTAGGCTACACAAGCTACCGATGCCCATCTCTCTGTTTTTATGGAAAGTACTTCTCTAAGGTAAGGTACAGCTCTTCTGTACCTGGAGCAATCTCCAGGATCCTCTGAGCCCAGGTCAATACCTACCTTCTCCAAAAGAAGTACTCCTCAACGTTTTTTTTCTTCTTCTTAGAAACAGTGGTTCCTCTTGTCTGAAAACTCCCGGATTTGCTCTTCTGCAACCATTTATTATTTCCCTGAGTATATCATTGTTTCAGGCATCTTATTATTGCACTTATTTTTTTTTGCACTTCTTGTATTTTTAAATCATTTATATTATTTATAAGAATTTACCTATGTGTCTCTAGACCATGAGCTTTGAGTGTGATGCTATGATTCTTCTCCATAAGCTCCCCATACAGAGATCTCCATAGGCCTTCATACAGAGTTCCCCTGTGAAACTGTTCCATCTTGCTGTCAAGATGTCTGACATGAATGTACAGCCATACTCTCAGCCTGGTGACGCTGGCAGAATTTAGAGAAAAACGTGTTTCCAATGTAAATATATATAATATATATATATATATAGTTTATATATATATTTATGTGTATTTAAAAACTATATATATATATAAATGTTTATATTTATTTCTGAGAAAGAGAGAGACACAGCATGAGCAGGGGAGGGTCAGAGAGAGAGGGAGACACAGAATCTCAAACAGGCTCCAGGCTCTGAGCTAGTTGGCAGCACAGAGCCCGATGCGGGGCTCGAACCTACGAACCGTGAGATCATGACCTGAGCCAAAGTCGGACAATGAACCAACTGAGCTACCCATGTGCCCCCAGTGAAAATTAACAAAGAAGAAATTAAGTAAGCAAAGTCATTTGATTCCTTTATATTTCTCACATACTACATTAATATTTTAAGTGTGTTCCATATACATGTATGTGTACATATCTATATATACAGCTTTCCTTATAAATAAAATGGCTTAGTATACATCCTGATTTTTGAGAGAGGTGGAGAAAGGGTCCCCACATTTTCTGAAGTAGAGAAATAGGAAAATCAACTACTGCAGTAGGTAACTTTGCTCCACGAGAAAGCAGAAAATTTCCTCCAGCAACCAAAGTCCAATCTAATTTTAAAAAGTATTTTTTCTGAATGTAAAAATGAATACTATTTTAATTACCCATTCATCAAAGCATTAAACTTAATAACGAATTTCTGCTCTCCAGAATGGCGCCATTGCACATTTCTACTCCAGAATAATTCGTGTGGCTATATCTGGCCGCCAAACATGAAAGTGTGGGTGCTGAGTGGCTGGCAGCTGGCCCAGTATTTAACCCTGCTGTTTTAGAATGCCATAAAATAAGCACAATTTAATCTTTCCAAATCATTTGGTCAGTGACTGTGATTTCCGCAGAAAATAACTTCAAAGTAGACAGGCACCTTTGTTGATGCTTGTTTAAGAAGCTTTGAGTGCCAACATACTTAAGAATAGGAAGCACAAACCTCAAAGCCTATAATACATTCTTAGGATTATATACCAAAGAGATGTGTAGACTGGCCTATTAAATTTCTCTGGTCGTAAAGATGTGCTTAGATTGATACAGTTAAGAGATAAGGTCATAAGATAAAAAGTCTGGCTCAGTCAGTAGAACATGACACTTGATCTCGAGATTGTAAATTCAAGTCCCACCTTGGATATACAGATTTCTTAAAAATACAATTTTGGGGGTACCTGGGTAGCTCAGTTAATTATGCGTCGGACTTCAGGTCAGGTCATGATGTAGTGGTTGGTCAGTTAGAGCCCTGCCTCGGTCTCTGTGCTTACAGCTCAGAGTCTGGAGCCTGCTTCAGATTCTGTGTCTCCCTCTCTCTCTCTGTCCGTTCCCCACTCATGCTCGCTTGCTCGCACTCTGTCTCTCTCTCTCAAAAATAATAAGACATTTAAAGTAAATAAAAATTTTAAAACAAAAGTCATCATAAGTGGACAGATACTGCTAGTTAAAAATCTATGACAGTAATGACTGCCCTAGATACTGAAGACAGACTGGTGGTTTCCAGAGGTGGGGCTGGAGGTAGATGAAATGGGTGATGGAAGTCAAAAGGTACATACTTACAATTACAAAATAAGTAAACCATGGGGATGTAATGTACAGCCTGGCAACTAAAGTTAATAACACTGTAGTGCCTGTTTGAAAGCTGGTAAGAGAGTAAACCTTAAAAGTTCTCATCACAAGAAAATGTTCTTGTAAATATATGTGGTGATGGATATGAACTAAACTTATTGTAATCATTTAATAAATGTAATTATGAAATCATTATGTACACCTGAAACTAATATAATGTATGTCATTATATTTCAATTTTAAAAAGATTGAGACTTTGCCAAAAAAACATAAATCAGTATATAAAGCCATGATGTTTACTTATGACTTGGGAAAAAAAAAAAGTTCTTTAGGATACTCTCTATAATAACACCCATTTAATTCATTACATGAAATAAAGATTGTATCAATTTATCTCATGTTTAGTTGGGAACATAATAAACAATTATTTTTTTAATGTTTACTTATTTATTTACATTCTTCTCATACCTACATGATTCACCCTCTGCAGAAGATCTATCTTTTTAAATCACAGGGCAAAATTTCCTCCCCTCAGATCCCACAGGGATAAAGTTTGGGATAATTCCACAGGGAAAGTAACCCAGACTAGAGAGCTACTAGTTGAGGGTGAGGGGCATCTAAAACAGGTGGTAAAGGAGGGGATGAGAGTATTAATTACTCTCCAAAAGATGATTCACGAAATAACCCCAGAATAAAACTAACATTTTTTTGGTTCTTCATGTAGCAGATGCCCTATCTTTTCTTAAAGATTGATGTTAATCATTCCTATCAGTATTTGTGATTCATTTGCTTTCTTCATAGTCTTCGGCATAAAGAGCCTGAAGTAAATGATTGATAGTTCTATCAAAGAATTCAGTGGGACTATTACTGTGTACACTGACGGAAGAATTCCCCTCTGAGACCCAGAACCTCTTAATTCACAGACCCTAAATTTGTGGCAATGAGAAACACAAGGACATCAACACATGTCCCTGGGAGTGATGGTAACTCATGATGGGGATATTTGTATTTCAACTACTTGGATTCCAGGTTCATGTATTCTCCTTGAAGAGAAAACCTCAGATAATGACATTTGATTTAGAGTGTCACTCAGTCCTGAGAATAATGTATTCCTGTAGGAGGATCCTTGAAGAAAAGAATTTCAAACTTGTGCCTCAGCAGTATCTTTAAGCCATACTGTGCTCCCAGGCTAGTGGCTGGAAAAGAACAGGGGATCTCTTGGTCATTTTCCCATTGCCACACCTCCTTTGATATGATTATCAAAATTAATTAGTTTTATTTGTGAATAAAACCACTACGTAAGCTCTCAGATAGTGAGGGCCAGAGAAAGCTCTGCAGGCATTAAGGTCAACCCCATATGAAGAATATGTGTCAATTACAGTTAAGATGAATTGCTGTTCTTTCAGAATGGAAGGGTCCAATATAGTCAACCAAGAAGCTGACTGGACTCTTCGAGGGACAGCCACGTACTAGGGTCCGGGATTGATCTCTTTGATGAAAATTTGGATATTAAGCAGGGATAGTCACTAGAGTAGCATTGGTAAGTGGGAGCTCATGCATAGCCCCTATGACTACATTCTTCATTGTCCATTGTGCCACCACAAGGGTGGATTATGATGGAGGTTGGATGATGTCTACTGGCAAAGTCACTATATCAATTAGGTTAGTCACTGTCTCTTCTGTGGATAATGTGTATTTTCTCTCATAGATATTGACATACAAATTAAACATCCTCACATTCTGTGTTTCCTTCATATGTCCAAATACAGGTCACTTCTCCAGACCTCTTGGTCCCCAATTTTCCATTCTTCCTTTTCTATGTCTCTGCCCAACCTGCTATTGCCACTGTTGATGGGTTCATGTGACCATAAAGCTTTTCTCTTTCCACAGAAAGTGAATGCCAAATTCAATACCGCTAGCTCTACTACTGAACAGTCTTCCTACACCACTGCCTTTCAGAGAAACCTCTGCTTGGAGTTGTGATTCAGCCATCTATTTTCACCTAACACCATGATAACATACCAACACTTTAGTCAACTCATTACTGAGGGGCATTCTCCTCCATCAGGTGTTAATAAGTGACCTTCAACACTGCAGTAGGTGTGGCTTGGGGTAGCTGTGCTGCTAAAGGAGTGATAGATAACATGGAGTGATAGAGGGGGTTATTGGGGCCACCAGCTTAAGCTATTTATTACCTCTGGTTTCACCTGACCCTGGGTGTATCATTTCCGTCTTACAACTACTGGGTTCCATCTGACCATATTATTTAAATAATCTTAGAGGATACAGTTCATTGTGACCATCTCTGGCTGCTTGATGACTGGATGTCACCAGGTTGGAAGCTCAATTCCTGCCAGGGCCCAGCTGCATACCAGGATCTGACTTTCAGTAGGTATGCAGTTCATTATAATACATAATATGGCCTTGTTCCAGACACCCAGGGGTCTATGTTTTAATATTTCCCCTAGTGATACCTCTGGTCTCATAGCACCACAGGAGCAATGTTTTTATCCTCCCAATGCACACACTCCTGGTATCACAGTGCAGTATGGCTCAAATGACACTGTGCTTACACCATTGTATTCCCTTTCCTGCTTTGACCCCCACTAAAAGCCACAGGATCCTTCCACATCACCTAGAAGATGTATTAGAACATCACTCTTAAGTGCCAAAGATGCTAGCTAGAAAATTCAGTTTTGTTACAGAACAGTGAGTTTTGTGCTTCTTTCTTAGAAAATTTATTTAAATCTCCACAATGACCAAAGTTTTCTTTGCCCTGGTGGTATATGAACTTGGATGGGAAAATTTTTACCTTTTTATTTAGCATTTACATCAATTATGTTCCACAGTTGTATTAGGCAATACCTATTACTATGTCATGAATAGAAATCATAGATATTTTCATGTTTTGTTACAGTTTTCATATATATCTTGAGCTATTGTTTTTATACATTATTCTAATGTTGAGAGGTACTGGACGTGCATCTATCTCTTAGTATTTAGTGATTTAATTAAATAGTATATATATTATTACATTAAAAATGCATGTTTAACATATTTGACATAGTATTTTAAATTAAATGATTTCCTTTACAATTCTATACATTTTATGTCATTTATTGACAAATATTTTTACTCTGTAAACTTCTAAAGAGTGTCACAGAGGTCTAGTTTATAACATAAAAATGTTTAGAACCCCTGCCTAGATCAAGCAAATCTCTCTTATGGGTGTAGCTCTGTGGCATTCAGGCCACCCACTCTGAAGTAGAGTCCTGTGCTTTTTACAACATCTTGATTTTTGTATTTTTTTTACCATCATGTTTATAAATGCTTTATTTCTCCTCATTCACATGGCTGTTGTTGGCTCACACTTGAGCTGGTTGACATTTCTTTTTTAAAAAATTTTAAATGTTTGATTTATTTTCAAGAGAGAGACAGAGCATGAGTAGGAGAGGCAGGGAGAGGCAGAGACACAGAATCCCAAGCAGGCTCCAAGCTCTGAGCTGTCAGCACAAAGCCCAATGCTGGGTTTGAACCCACAAACTGCAAGATCATGACCTGAGCTGAAGTCTGACGCTTAACTGACTAAGTCACCCAGGTGCCCTAACATTTCCTTCTTAGGTGTCCCACTCTAACATGTCAGGCTTATCCCTCTAGACTTTCCTCACTGGATAAATTTCCTTTAAAAGATAATTTTCCTTAGTTTTTGTCCACTAACATCTTTAAAAAAAATTTTTTTTTAATGTTTATTTATTTTTGAGACAGAGACAGATTGTGAGTGAGCAAAGGGCTCACAAGAGAGGGAGACACAGAATCCAAAGCAGGCTCCAAGCTCTGAGCCATCAGTGCAGAGCCCAACACAGGGCTTGAACTCACAAACCATGAGATAACGACCTGAGCTGAAGTTAGATGCCCAGCCAACTGAGCCGCCCAGGTGACCCTGTCCATGAACACTTCTTTATTCTCTAATTTATTTTCCTATGTGGATAACTTCACCCATTGCCACTAGTCCAAACATCATTAAAATATATTATTCCCAAGGGAATATACAGGTCCATAATCCCTTATCTGTCATCCTGAAATTCCTAAATCTCCTTTTTTTCTACAAAAGTCACCGGCAGCAAAACATTACCTGAAACAACAGAATAGCCTTTACTTACCTCATGTCCTATGAATATTCATACATTTTACCAATAGAATTTGTATTATGGTGCTGCCTGGATTCTGCTTGTAATGTAGTCCATTATCATTCTAAATGAATGATTTAATTGTGTTGCATGCTAATGTTAAAAGTTTTAAATGACTTTACACTATCTGTAAGATGCTCAAAACTATTAGTGTGGCATAAATGTCCATAATTTGCTCTCAATCTGCTATTCAAACAATACTTTGTATAATCCAAAATCAATTTTCTTCTATGTTTCTTTTTTCTTTCTTTACTTCTCAGTAATACCTCTGTGAGTGGAATCTTCTTGCTCTGTCTGGAAGGTAAGCCTCCATATTGATCCCATGTCAAGAATTAGTTCACAAGGAGTCTAGGCACAATTTCATTAGTAAATTTGCAGAAATTCTTAGGGAAAACAATATAACAAAATCTTTTGCCAAGAAAACATATCAAAACACAAAATAAGCATATATTATCATTTTTTCTCATAGTTTATTGTCAAGTTGGTTTCCATATAGGACCCAGTGCTCATCCCCACAAGTGTCCTCCTCCATGCTCATCACCCTCCTACCCTTCTCCCCCAAAAAATAGCATGCAAAAAAGAAAATTTCATTCTCATCTAACTTAGGTTATCCAAACAGCATATGACAAAAATATTACTTTCCAATCTAATTGGCAATATAAAGATAATAAAGTAATGCATCCAACTCTCGATTTCAGCTCATGTCATGACCTAGGGGCTATTGGGATTGAGCCCTGCAAAGAGCTCCAGGTTGACAGCTCAGAGCTTCCTTGGGATTCTCTCTCTCCCTATCTATTTCTGTCCCTTCACCACTTGTACTCTTGCTCTCCCTAAACTTAAAAGAAAAAACTTTTAAAAAATATGTTTTTTATTATTTCTGAGAGAGAGAGAGAGAGAGAGAGCGAGCGTGAGCAGGGGAGAGTCAGAGAGAGAGGGAGATACAGAATGTGAAAACAGGCTCCAGGCTCTGAGCTGACTGTCAGCACAGAGCCTGACATGAGACTGGAACCCACGAACCCTGAGATCAAGAACTGGGCCGAAATCGGACACTTACCTGACTGAGCCACCCAGTCCCCACTTAAAAAAATATTTTAATGGGGAATATATTACTGGATCATAATTTTTAAAATATTTTAAATAGCAACACTTCCTAAATTAATGTGAAAATTCAGTATATTCCCAATGAATGCAACATTTCTTTCTCTTTGGTCTCAAATCAAACATGAATAAAGCTAAGAAAATTCTTTGAAACATCAACAATGCATGTGACCTAGTCCCACACAGCATTCAATGTTATTACAAAATGAAAGTGATTAGAAACATTTGATATTGATGTGGAAACAAACATATCAATGGCACAAAAGAGAGAATCCAAAAATAGATGCAAATGTGCATGGGAAAATAATATATGTAAAAGTTGGCATATCTACATAGTCTAGATCATTCATCAAGTAGTATTGGGCCAAATAGCTTACAATCTGGGGAAAAAAAGGGTGGAAAATAAACCTGGACAGCTACTTTACTTACAAAATAAATTCCAAATGGACTTCAAAGTGTTATGCATGTAAAATCAACAAACATATTGTAAGAAATTACTTATAAGTAACTTTCATCTTTGAGGTAGAGAAGCTTTTCTAAGTATGTTGAAAAACTCAAAAGTCACAAAGGGAAAAAGTAAGTTTTAAAACATAAAATTTAAAAATGTAAAGAAAAATATAAGGAAAAAGAAAAACCTTTAACAGAATAGAAAGACAAAAATATGATAGCCAAATGAACTAGAATTATGATTACAAAAGTCTTATAAATTATAATATAACACAGATTGGGGTGCCTGGGTGGCTCAGTTCTTTAAGTGTACAACTTCAGCTCAGGTCATGATCTGAGAGTTTGTGGGTTCGAGCCCCGCATCGGGGTCTATGCTGACAGATAGCTCAGAATCTTGAGCCTGCTTCGGATTCTGTATGTCCCTCTCTCTCTGACCCTCCCCTGCTCATGCTGCCCCCCTCTCTCTCTCTCTCAGAAATAAATAAAACATTTATAAAAAATTTATAATGTAACACAGATCAAAAGAAAATCTAGCAAATTTTCCAAACTGACATTTGAAGTCAAAGGCATCCAAGGCCCTAAAAACATACAATCAGGTTCTTCACCTCAACAATACAAAAAAATTATGACTGCAAACAGTAAAATATTATTACCATATGGCTGACAAATATATTTAAATGATGAATAAGGCAATTGTCAGTATTTATCAAAATTTTAGTTGTGCATATTTTTGATTCCATAAATCCAATTCTAAATATCTATTCTTCACCAATACACAAGTGGCAAAGACCTCTGTATGAAGTTCATATGGAGTAATTTTTGTAGTAGGGAAAACCTGAAAATAGCATAAACATTGTTCAAAAGGGGAAGAATTAAATAAATTAGCATACAAACTACCTAATAATATGAAGGCATTAAAAATAAAATAGGCGCCTGGGTGGCTCAGTTGGTTAAGTGTCCGACTTCGGCTCAGGTCATGATCTCACAGTTTGTGGGTTTGAGCCCCGTGTCAGGCTCTGTGCTGACAGCCAACTCAGAGCCTGGAGCCTGCTTCAGATTCTGTATCTCCCTCTCTCTCTGATCCTGCTCTGCTCGCTCGCTCTCAATCTCTCTCTCAGAAATAGATAAAAACATTAAAAATAAAATAAAATAAATAGAAAGATATGCATGACCTAAGTGCAGGTGAAGAAAAGGGTGTTGTAGAATAAAACATAAAGTAAGACCTTACTTGTGACAGACAAGTAGTACTTGTATTAAGAACACATGCCTACACTGAGATATTTAGAAGTAGGCAGAGATGATACTAGTAGATAGGGGAGTGAGATTGGCGTGTAGGTAGCAGGAGGAAAAGGTAAAGAACAGTGGAGAAGACAGTCAAAGTTGCTTTTTTAATATTATATATACTCCTGTATGGCTAAGAGTTCTGTACATTAGCACATACTATTTGTATTATTTTTTTATAGGAAAAGAAAGAAGAAAGAAATTATGCTAATGTTCATGTTTGTATAGGAGTCATAAAATGGGCATCCTCTTGACGATTTTGTTGGTAATGTCAATTATTACACTTTTTTGGAAAGCATTTGGTAGCATAAGCTTAATTATATACATATAATTTATCTCACTATGTATATATATGTATACATATATACATATTATATATAACCTCAAGTATGCTTAACTGTTTATTAGAGAATATCTATTGAAAAACAGTCCCTAATTGTTTAAAATATGGAAACAGAACAAATATTTTATCAATAAGGAATTAGTTAAATGAATTACAATTTATTATTTAAGAGAATACAGTACAATATTAAAAATATTGGAGCATATCTCTGTGTATTGGCAGAGAAAGTGGTCGATGAATTATTAAACAAAACTAAGAGGTTGTAAAACAGGACCTAAAATTCCATCCAGTTTTTTTAAATTAATAATATTACTTACATTAAAATAATATGAACTATTAGTGGATAGCCTGTTGGAGTATACATGTAAAATATCAGAAATAACATATATGAATATGTTAACACATATATGTTGCATATAAGTATACATATATAAACTTGGATGTAGTTTAAGAGTGAGCTTAAGGAAATTCTTTAAATTTCTGCTCTCCTATTGATAAATGCTTTCAAATGATCATTTTGTACTCTTAAAATTACAAAATAAGGATATATTATTGATAATTCAAAACTACCTAAGGTTTTAGATGTATATGAAAATTGTTAATATGAAGCATGTCTTGGTGAAATTAATATACTATCTTCTTTGCAAAAAGGCAAATGAAACTTAATCTGTATGTAAATATATTAATTCTATGTCACCCTTGTAAAAATATAAATACCCGAAGCTTAAATATTGCCTTTTTTGCACAAATGGCACCACCCAGTCAGGTGATATTAAAGGGTAGGAACACTCCACGTGATTTTCACAGAAATTACCTTATCTCTCTGGAGGCCTACGAACTACAAACACTTTCATCAGAGCCCATACCCTGAAAGTGGTAGTTTTCCCTCATTCAGTACATGAAAATCGTTCTTAATGACAAGATTTTTCATCCTCATCTCTGTGGTTACAGTTGAGAATTTTTTCTTTGGCAGAACTGCAGAAAGAGATGAGCCACATGATGCCTAAGCACCTCACGTTCCACCTTATGCATTATCAGGGCACCCTTAAACAAGGAGACCTTGTCATTTCTTGTGAAAAATTTATTCCCATAAGATATTATGACTGAAGCTGAAGTTCACAGAGATAATATTAAAAGAGTTAATTATGTTTTCAGAAGACTTTATCTTCTTTCAGACTTTGGTCATAATTGAAATCTTTAATCACTTTTAATTTGTGAGTTAAAGAAAAATGAAATATGAAAATTTAGTTTGGCAAAATACATTTTAAATATAAGAAATCAAAATAACTTATGGACTGAATTTAAGGAAGTCTATGTTAAATATCTCATTTAGACTGGATTGAAGAGACTATAGAAGCACGATTGACATGATTTTCCTAAACATATACTGAGCAAAAGACTACTTAAATAATAATCATTCTTTATTGTTCAATTTGGAGTTAATTTTGTAGATTTTAGTTTCCTGCACACATGGTATTTACGCATCTTAGCAACTCTAATTTTTATTTTATATAAAGTCATAGGAGGGCAGAACTCTAAAAACTCAAAAAAAAAAACCCTCTAAAATTCAATCTGATAATGGAAATAACATCAGGAAATAAACAGATGGACAGATAGATAAATAAACACATACATGTACATATTTGTTGTAGGCTCTATATTATAAAGTCAGAGTTTGCAAGGTAAGATAAACGGATTACCATTCCTTCTGCACGTATCTTATATACATTTACTGAACTATACATATGTATGTAGACACACACATACATATATAATACATATACATAACACACATACCTAATACTGCATCTCCTGGACTCTAGAAGTAGAATGCCACCTCTCAACCACACCCACGCTCACTTAGCAGTTTAAAGGCTGGGCTACTCCATCCTTCAGGGCTGTTTTTTAATTTTGAATAATTTCCTCTAGCTTTCCATGGTAAAGTATATTTTTTAATATTTCATATAAAAATACTGAATGGCCTTATTAGCTGCAAGCTATAAATGCCACAAAACAGATTTGGAAATTGGAACAAACCCAACATAAATGGTTACCAACAGTGAATGGGAAGGCATACGAAACAGGGCAGTAAAGCCACCACACAATATAAGGAAAATCATTAAACGATCTGGAAAAGCATCAAGATGGCTGGCCTCTTTGTAGTTCCAGCACAAAGACTGAGACTTATTTCTAAATATTTTCCCTGGTGGGGAATAACAGCTTGAAAATAATCCCAGATGTATTCATTTGTGTAACCATTTGCTTCTTGTAGCATATAGGCATGGAAAAATTATTGAAGGCTTCAATTCTGGACTTGTATTTTTTTAAATGTCAAGCTTTTGAAAAATAGCACCATTTTTCTTTAAAACCATTTATTTACCTGGAATGTTGGCCAGCAGGCCTATAATATGGACTTGGTTTTGTTAAGATTGAAAAAATGCCCAATGGCAGAAGAGGAATGGGCAATTCCAGTGGATATAACTAAATATGAACCTGAAGTTAAATGAACAAATGTCCAAGCAGAGTAAAAAAACAATGTTTTCATGCTTCTAAGCAGGCCAAGGATTTCTAGATCCTGTTAAACATAAATTTAGAGAAAAAAAGTAATCTAGAAGGTTTTCTTTAAAGATACTGAAAGCAGAGCCTATGAAATAAAGTGTAAGCAAGTTGACTTTTTACTCAGGCATTTTTTTTCCTTGAAACTCTCTCATTTTGAACTTATTCTGGATATTGAGAGAAGAGGTCCAAAAGCTAAATGTCATTTTTAAAAATCAATTTTAAAGCACAGATAGATGAAATAATTTATAGTTCTTTTTCAATTGTTGGCTAATTCATTTAAACTCCTTAAAGTTCTAAAAATATATATTATTTTAAAATTTAAAAAATATACATATCCTAAGTATGCTGACAATTTGGCCTCAGTTCTGCAAATCTTCTGTGTTAAGTATTAATTCTGTTTTCTACATTTGAACATATATTACTTTTTTCTTAAGTAGAGTCTTTGATAAGTGTGGTATATATGCATGCCTATGTGAGTATGTGTATAGAGAAAAAGACAGTGAGATTATAATCAGTGTATTTTTCTTCTACTTGATCAGACTTTGTTTTAAAAATCAATGGGAAATATCTAAACTTTTTTGGTAGGTACTCTAGTGTTAAAATAAAAGTTGGGTAATATTGTTATTATTATTAACTTGATTGCTGTTTAGAATGTGAAGAGGTGGGTTTGAGTCCATCATCCTTTTTACAAACATTTTATAAGCCCCTATGTTATGCCAGTCACAGCTTGGCAACTATGGTTTCAATGGTGACAGTGAAATTTCAGCAAAACCTTTGTCTAGAATGCTTCTTGAGAAAACTTCAAAGTACACTCCTGATTATCTAAGGAAAACAACTTGAGATCAGAAAAAAGTAGGAGAGTATTTTTTTATTTACGGAACTCTATTTTATGGGGGGGAGGGTGCGCCAATCTCATGGTTTATGTAAATGATTTATCATCTGTGCATGGTGTAACTGATAGCCACTAACTTAGAAGAAGGGATGTCCTTGAGTCAAGTAGTCTGCTACTTGGAGGCACACTAAAAGCGACATGACAATGAGACCAGAAGGAATGGATTGGATTAATTTCAAGTGAAAATAAGGAACTCAATCTAAACTATGTAAAACTCACCTCACTCTGATTTATTGCTTTCTCAGACCATTGAAGCTACAAATAAAATTTATGAGGGAAGAACAATAAATTAGGATTAGATAAAGGCACAATTTTAGGCCTCAAGTTGCTTGTACAGTTAGATTTTAGCACATAAAATTGGGAGCATAATAATAAGTTAATAAAATCAGCCAAGTGGTGACATGTAAAAACTTTTTTTTTTTAACAATTGGTTGGTCCAATCAGTTAGCCTTGTTGACAACTTGAAATTTTGAAAACCTATATTACTTATATTCAATGAACATTAAAAATGTAGAAAAGTTCATGGATGCATGCAACAGAAGTTCATTGGTCTTGGAATACATTTGGGGGATGGGGTAGTTGCCTTTAAAGTTAAAACTGTAAAATTACCACATAATAAAAGTCTGTGCTTTGAACACTAATTGCCCATTTATTTATTTTTTAAAATTTCTTTTCCTATAATTATGGTGTGATGTATAAACTTTCTTTGGTTTTATTGAGGTATGTTTTATATATGTTCAGTTCTACGGCTCTTTTCCATTTATTCTTGGTTTTAATTTTACTAATATGCATTAGTATCAATCAGGCATCACGTCTACAAAGATTCCTACAGCGTTTTAATTGAGAGTAAATTGCCTTCAATAAATGGGGCCTCCTACTGGCCTAGAAAACTGGCCCACCCTAGTGGCTGGGCACAAATGCTCATTTGAAGAGTTAAACCGAGGTACGATAGCCCACTTTGTCAGCTGCCTAGAGGGACGTTGTCAAGTCTGGGACCCTGCTGCTTTATTCCTATAACTGTGTTTTAGAAACACCTCACAAGTGGAATTGTGGTTGCCTCATCCAGAAAATGTGGAAAGGATTAATGTGGCATGTAAAACAAATCACTCCTGAGCTCAGCTGAGAAAGTGGGTATTAAAAGCACTCCAGTCAAAAGAGCTTTAGTGAGAGGGTCACGGTGATATACAGTCAGCATATGTTGGGCTGGTAATGCTGCAGGGTGTTTGGAAATGGTAATGGTCCATGGGTGTAAAGTCTTTCAAGACCTCTTAAAGACACATGTGTTTCTTGAGCGTGTTCTCCAAACAAGGACCTGTTATGGGTTAGATTCACTGAAGCTTTTAAACTTTATTGATTGGTTTGTGGGATTCCAGGTTCACTCACTGCTTAAGAAAAAAATCTGTTGATAAACACAGGCAAGAATCCCACTTTAATCTTAACCTTATGAATCAATAAACAATGTGGGATGTTGCCTCCTCATCGATTATGGTACACACTGTTTATTTTTACCATGGAAGTGCTTGCTAGTTTTCAGAGTTAATGGGCAATATATCTATGTTGTTCTTCTATATCCAGGTGCTTTGTAGATTTATTTTGAGGGGGAAGAAAAGGGAGAGACCTGAAGATTTCTTGCTATTTGAAATATGAACCATAGCCTTAATAAAAACTTGTGGGTTTCAAGTTGAGAGAGAACAAATAAACCTGCTAAGTGTAATTTCATAAACTGGAACAATTTTCCTTGGTATTTCCAATTTAGGAAGGAATTCATTCAGATCTCACATTATATGCAAATATGTAATTGTAGCCACAGTTGAATGAACTCTTAAAGAAATAAAATGTACTAATTTTCTACATGTGAGTAAACTGTTTTTGCCTATTCTCCTCTGTTTGGTTTATATTTGCAATTTTTTAATGGGGTCCTTATACTTTTTCCCCAGAAGGTTATACCTCATCAATTTATTCATTTTTTTAGTTAAACTACACCAAAGGATCATGCAAAATCTTTGAAAAGATGAAAGCACAGGCAAAGCTTGCAATAAATAAGGGCTGATGCATTTAAGTAGTTGTTGGCACATGTACTCAAAACAAGCATGTGTTTTTAGATAAGACCTGGTAAAACATCAAGACAGGTTAGCAGGAAGTACTAGTTAACCAACCTAAAAATCTCATCAGTAAAACTAAACAAATAAAAATATTATGTGAGACTAGAAAAAGTTAGGGTGCCTTTGGATTTGGGTTCAGTGCTCTCAAGTTTGACCCCAACTTACAACCATGACTGCAAATATTTTTTCACCAACTTCAAGCATGACATTATTTGTTACCTTTACTTTACTGCAGGCCTGGTAAAAGTCAAGATCAATAATTTCTCAGGAACATTTCCACTCTACACTGAAATTACAACCAACTTGAGGGACACAGCAGGTATAAAATTTCTCGCCATCTCTGTAAAACTCATAAAGCATCACCACTGCATTGTGTTTTAATTGAACTTTCCATCTTTAATTGAACTTTTCATCTTTAATTGAACTTTCACATCACTGCTGTCTAACTCACACATTCAGCCAGGAGAGAGGTCTATAGTAGGAGTACATGGCCACTGCATTGAGTATGAAAAAGTTATGTATAGAAACAAGATAAAAATGTTGCAATATAATATCAAGCTAACTGGCAAGTGAAGCTGTCAGTATCATTGTATTTTACTAGACAAGCACAGATTACAGTTACTTTAAAATATCATGGCTATGACTACTTAATATCCAAAGAAGCAATAAATGTTGCTGCCTTCCATGTGATTGACTGTGGCTAAGAAGGAAACACATAACTTTCTATACAAAATGCTTTGAGTACTATGAGTCACTTGCATGCAATGATTGCTTGCATAGACTTTTGAGCTTCTGTTGTATATAGTCTATGTGAATAGTTTTCATAATCCACAAGTAAGCATGAATCTGCAGTCCTATCTTCCTAATTTACTTACAATTACTCTTCCAGGGGCTTCTGTGGCAATAAGGTATTTCTGCATTGTATATAAAAGGATGCAACTTTTATGTATTGTATTAGAAAACAGTAGTTACAAATAGAAAACAACTGAAAACTTCCTGCTCTAGATTTAAAATATTTCAAATGTTTTTCTGATCAAGTTAAACACCCAGAAAGTCAAAGTGCCATGCCTGTCTGCTCCATATTATTCAAAAAAATAATTTATTTTCCTATCAGAATGATGACAGGAAATGGATGAGATTGATGACAGTCTTTCTTTTGCTGTCAGGTGTGTTTGAGTCTATGTGTGCATGTGACATTTTAGCAGCTTTAAACTGAAACTTATTCTGGGCCTGAATGAGAGACTCTGAGATTCCTAACCAGTCCTGAGTTGGGAAATCATGGACCACTTGTCTCCTGTGCTCAGTGGTCCTGACTTTGAATGTTTCTCCAAACACACTAATTGGAGACCTGGACTATGTTGAGTTTTGCAGCTTTCCATGTCCCCCAGACAAACTGCACATGAGGGCAGACTACCCCTCACCAAGATGGGCTGCACACCTGTACAACAGATGACCAATTTTAAATGTGCAAAGAAAAACGTCCACAAAATAATACGATGTTTCCCTCACGTGATGTATATACAATTCAGACAGCTAAGGGGCTAAAGTATGCCATTTAGCTGTAAGTTTTCATTGCTAAAGACATTTTATAGGGCTTAAATTTTATATAGTCCTGTATCAAGTAGTACTCCTAATTGCATGACTTCAAAGTAGACATGTGAGCCCTACTTTCATATTATTTTAGTGGCAAGCAGTCACTGCCCTTCCAATTGTTCCTATGAGGTCCTGTATTAACATCATTATTGGAGATTTTATTTAACTTCAATTTTAGTGAAAACTATGCCTCCTTCTTTGAATGGGAGTTTGAACACTGAGATTAAATTGATAGAGAAAATCAAGTCTGAATCAGTTTATAGCCCAGAGGTACATTGTGAATCCCATAAAGCATTGTTGCAGGAACCTGGTTAGTGTTCTGTACACCTGCTTAATGTTTTTTTCATCATCACAAATGTCAAAGTGCTCGGTAAGTCACTAGGGTTTGAATGACAGCCATGCACTAAGCAAGCAGTTATGTTTTTTCACTACCAAATTGGACCATAAATGATGAAAAAGAGGTCAAAAAGGAAGTATGGAACCATACAAATTTGAAAGGGGAAACTGCTAATAGCCATAAACCCGGTGCAATCAAAGGCTTGGCAAGTCATTGCAAATTACCTGCTCTGTGAATTACTGATCGCACTGCATTATGATATAGAACTTTCTAACTCCTTTCATCTGTAGTAACAGGGTTCCTAATAGCTCACAGATCAAAAGCAAAATACTGCCGATGGAATTTTGATACAAATACACCAAGGTTGTACAAGTATAATGTATATGAATAAAATGTTAATATGCATTCAGTATTGCATCTGGTCTGATTATTTAATATAGTATATGTATTTTACAAACCACACCCACGGATATAATACTTACAGAAAGAGACGACTGGTAAGATATGCTTAATTTAAAAGGAAGTTGAAATCTTGCATGATACTTTCGTTAGGGATTAATGTAGGCTGGTATGCTTTAAGCAAGATCTTGGCAATCTTTCAGATGCAAGATGTCAAGTTCCTAAATCCTTTTCTTTTAGCTCAAAAGTCAGACATGTGGGAGTCAGGGGCACTCAAAGTTGCCCCTTCAAATATTGTTCCTATTAGAGAAAATATCTGTATCAATAAGTTTCTTTCAAAAAGATATGAAATGCCTAGGAAGGGTGAAGTCCCCTGGTCACTTGAAAGCCACTTTAATCAGACTTTTTTCCTCTTGCCCCCTTGCTAGAGATAATAGGTACCAAATAAATGGATATTTTAATTCTAGGTAAATAAGCCTTGGGGATGGGGGAACTTTAGATGATGAGACATTTTATAATAAAGATTTGGCTGAAGTGCTGTCGAGCTAGATTTTGCAACGATGCAGAAATACCTCTGGTGTCTGAAGGGTGGTAAAGGGATAGAGGCAGACAAGGTTGATAGTCACAATATCAAAAGGATACTTGGATCCTTTATATTTGATAATGGCAGATACACTTGAAATTGAAAATCATTTCCTTGTTGGTTCTTAGATCTGGGTTCTTTCATAACCCACTGTGATTCTTTTGTAAGAAGAGCTTATTTTGCTTTTGTAAGAATTAATCATCAATTAGTGCTACCTCCTCTCATGTTGAAAATAGAGATAAGAGAGATACCATCCCTATCTTTATGGGAAATGCAAATATATAGAGACTAACACGAATAAAGAAAGTAGAGATTGTGATAGTGGTATAAAGAATATAAACAGGAGTCTGAGAGGGCTTTTGAATAAGAGTGCTATTTGAGGGAGAATGATCAGGAAAGGCTTTCTGATGAAATAACCTAAGAGTTGGGATATGATTAATATGAAAAAGCTAGGCTAGTGAAGAACTGGGTAGATGGAGAAGATATGACAGAAAAAACACAAGCATAAAGACCCAAAGTATGTGTAGGGCCAAAAGTGGTTGATAAAGAACAAGAAACAGAATGTGGCTGGACCATAGGAAGCAGGGAAGAAAATAGAAAATGATGAGAGCAGATGATCTAAGGCTGTGAGTCAGAGTAGGAAGAAGAACAACACATTGTAACTGGGAAGAACACTGGCTCTGTGAGCAAGAACTGAAGCAAGAAGATCAGCTAGGTCAGCACTGAATTGCCCAAGTGAAGGATGATAGTGGTTTGGGTTAGAGTGGTGGCAGTGGAAGTGAACAGAAATGAAAGCAATGTGACTCACACCCATCAAGTCCCCAGAGAAATCCTGAAAAGCTCTCAGATTTCCAGTCGATGTTATATAGTAGCTGAACCTTCTGGTTCAAGTGTTTCAGTGAATGACTCTCCACTCTCAATAAGAAATTTTGTTTGTCCCACTAGTATTTTCTTGGTGGAGAAAGTATATTAATTTGTGAAATATAAGTGTATGCGTGTGTTTGTTTCTAACTACTTAACAAGCAAAGTACAGAACTCAGTGACACATATGAATTACTTCTGCAATGTCTGTTTTAAAAGCAGTTTCAAATCTTTGTGGCATGAGGTAGGGTTATATATCCATTGGTCAATAAATTGCAGCTGATGAAATCTGAGCTGCTGAGGTGAAGTTCTTACTTCTGTGGGGGAAGTAGGAAGAATGGGAGGTTGGCTGGTTACTAGAGCAATTGGTGTGAGATTGGGGAGGGGTTTAGAAAAAAATGACTCAGTTCTTTTCTACACACTTTTGCTTATTATTTTTATAAGTAGCATGTATCAATGGCTCTGCATTTTGTATAAATGAAAAAAGCTTATTTAAAAAACTTTTTAGCGTTTATTTATTTTTGACAGAGAGAGTGCAAGCATGGAAGAGAGGGCAGAGAGATGGAGGGAGACACAGAATCTGAAACAGTTTCCAGCTCTGTGCTGAAGGCACAGAGCCCAGTACTGGGCTTGAACTCACAAACCATGAGATCATGACCTGAGCCAAAGTTGGTCGCTTAACCCACTGAGCCACCCAGGCACCTTGAAGAAAGTTTATTTCAAAATTAGTTTAAAACATTTGGAAAGAGTGTCTAGAGACTTTCTGTAATCAGCATCAGATCAAGAAAGAAGCCATGAGCGAGGAGAAGAGCAGACCAAAAAGATGAGAGGCTGTTTGAAGGATTTGTAACAGAAATTCAAGTCTGCTCTCTTAGCCAAGCCCAGGGCCAGGGTCATGGGAGGAGCAGTTGGTAGATACTGCTAGATAGTGATGCCTGTATATCATTTATAATTTCTGGTGATATGTAATTGCTTTGAGAACCACATATAATTTATTATAGAATACAGATCAGTGTTTATCAACCCTGTGTGTTTTATAATTTCACGTGAGAGGAGGAAACTTTAATTCATTAGTAAAGGGAAGAAGATGAACAACAATGGCCCATAAGTTATCAGTAACTGATGCCAATAAAAGGAAGACCAATACCAATATGTCTTACTGTATAGCTTCCTTATTCCTTTCTTGTCATGGCATACAGGAAAAAAAGACGATATTTGTAGAGATCATTGGAGGAAACTAGAAGGGATTTAAGAGTGTCTATAAACCTTTTGGAAATTAAAAAAACATTACATTTTCTTGACATTATATAATTACAAAGACACAAAGCATTATGGAAAATATTAAATATTGAATTTGTACCACACTTGCAAATAAAATCTTTTCAAATTTTCTACAAAAACACTGTTAACTTTCATGTTTATTTTTTTATTTTTATTGTTTAAGTAAACTCTATCCCCAACATGAGGCTTGAACTCACATACCCTAAATTAAGAGTAACATGCTTTGCCAATGGAGCCAGCCAGCTACCCCTTTCATCTTTAAACTACTTGCATTTGGAAAACTCATCCAGGACTTTCACTGACAAATATAATTAGTGTTGGCATTTCTGAGGGCAAAATGATTGTTAATCCAATTAAACTTTTCCATATAAGTTATCTCAAACTTAGACTCAGAGGTGTATGCATTGTCAGAGCACTGACGAGGTCACATGTCACTAAGAGAACACAAATGTCAATTACATATGTGAAGACAGAGATTGAGACTGCCACTCACAATCAAGACTATTAAGAGTCCTTGTAAAACTCTGCTGCCACTACAGGCTGTATATCATGGTCTTTGGGTATTTGAGATCTGAACTCAGCTGTAAACTGGTAGGGTCCCACAACTAGCACAACCTGCACCTGAGTCCTGAAGAGATAGATACCCATGGATAGAACAACGGCTGGCATGAAGAGAGACTATTCAGATTGTTGGATGGCTGCAGATATTACTGAACCTTCTTCCAAACATACTGTTTTGTGGCCATCAGCCAGGGGTCATTTCAAAGTTGCTCATAGTTAGAGGCCACTAAACAAAGATATCAGCCACTTCTGGCCCTATCTGGACTTTTCAGGTCTGAGAGAATAACTAGCTATACATCTGCAATTCACTGCTGAGGCTAAGGGCTACAAAGTTCTACTTTACAAAACAGTCAATAGACCAAGCAGCTACCTCACTACACACACACCAGGCTTTAGACCGTATAGGCCAAGTCATATGCCAAAATAGGCATAAATTGGAAGTTCTTTTATTGGGATGATACACTCATCCCAATAAGCCAGAGGGAAAGGGAAGAGAGGTGGAATGAAGGACAAATAAAAAATGACTGGTTTTCCATGAGGACTGTTGTATTTTCTCATTTGTATATATTTCAGCCTTAAAAAAAAAAAGCTCCAGATTCTTTATTTCTTCCCTACCCTTTAGAGGTGGAAAAAATAAGGCAGCACAGGTTCCTTGTCTGCCTTAGTGATAATACTAAATTTATAATGACAGAGAAGCAGGTTTATTAATAGAAGTGATGAGGAAAGTAAAACTAGTATTTCTCAACATTGCTCAAAACACCTTAATATATCTCTTTGAAACATAATAGCTGGTGTTCCCCAATCAACTTGCATATTTAAAAATAATATCGCAACCATTTTATCATAGAGTAACTGATCCGATATCAAATTAGAATTTGGATCCCTCTGATCTTCAGTCCTTGCTTTGCTTGCTGTTTGTGCTCATTGCTAAGCTTCCTTCCTCATATTCATGGACATTTATTTATTTACATGTTTCCTTTCACATGACCCAAAGCACACCCAGAGTTATCTCAAAAAAAAAAAAAAAAAAAATCAAACCAAAAGACTGTGCTTTTGCATGTATACATGTAGCATAGTATTTTTTAATCACAATCTAAATTTTTCCAATGTTTTCCCATAACGTGTGTTTTCCTCTGAAAAAGAGAATTTGAAAAGAATTGCCAAATCTGTCTTGGAACTTCCACTTTAAATTCAAAACAGATCCCAAAATGTCTACTGGGATATATCTCTAGTATGACTAAGAATGTGCACCTGTGATTCCCTAAACCAGCCAAAGAATGGCACCATTGCTTCACATAAATGTAGTCACAGATATTTTTTATATGGTTATAGCATTTTGTCATAAATCCCATGGCTCAGTGTAGAATTCTATCTGTCCTACAGGTCTACTTTTTGCCTTTAGATAACATTTTACAGCAAAAGCCTGATGTATTGCTTCTGTCACCCTTTGACCACTAAAGGAACTTAGAACAGCACAATGGGTGAATAATAAGGAGTCAAAGGGAATTTTCTGCCCTTCTGGCTCAGTCCATGCATATGGTCATAATTTTCCAACTTTATGATAATAAGGGGAATGCATTTATCACCCCTCTGCTCCTTCTCAAGTTGATCCCCCATTGTTAACTTTAGCAGTTGGCTATCGATAATATAGAATTATTAAATAATATGGAGGGTAATGAGTGAGATGACCACTTGAGTTTCACAAGGAAATAAACGGTGGAGAAAGATTGCCAAGTTTGAAGGACAAGTTCAGAAAAGTATTAACTAAATCAGATGGTTATCTTATAAATCCTGAAAGTTAAAATAAAAAACTAAAGATAGCTTGAGAGGTCTTAGGCTAGTTTGTGCTGTCATGTTCTGCTCCAGATAAGATAAGCTGTTATCAGCACTGGGGTAACTACAATGAAAACATAAATTATTTTCTTCTTTAAAATTGGAGACAGCACCTAATAGTCCTTTACCTGATTTATCTACATTTGTGATAGTTTCATGTGACTGAGTTTAAGGGAAAAAAAATGATTACATTACACAGTGATTTTACTTGGATTCGATACTCTCAGTTTTCAAAATGAGGCAAGGAAAAAGAAAGACAATCAATTTTTTTAATGGGCAAAAATAATGAACAGTTTATACAGGAAGATAATCAAATGATTGAAAAGCACATGAGAAAGTGTTCAATGTCATGAATCATCAGGAAAATGTAAATTAAAACCACAATGAGAAACCTCTAAATACTCACCAGAAAATCTAAAAATTAAAAGACTGAAAATACCACATGTCGATGAGCTTAAGAAGTCACCAGCATATTCATACATTGTCAATGAGAATGTAAAATGGTACAACCACTTTGGGAAAATAACTGGCAGTTCCTTTATAAAACTAAACAAATGTCTACCCTATAATTCAGCAATGCTACTCTTAACTATTTACCTAAGAAAAATGAAAACATGTGTACACTGAAAACACTTGCATGAGAATATTCACAGCAGCTTTATCGCTGAAAGCTTAAAGTGAAAACTAGTCCAAGTTTTCATCAAGTGAAGAATGAATAAACAAAATGTAGTATGTTCACGCACTGGGATATTACTCAGAAATAGAGAGGAACAAATCATTACAACAACATGGATAAATGTCAAAATCATTATGCTGAATAAAAGAACCATTGCACAAATGAGTAGATATTATACAATTCATTGGAATGATCAGGAAGTCTAAAATGAGTAGAATTAATCTATGCTATAAAAACTTGAACAATGACTCTCTCTCTGGGCTGAGGGGTAAAAGGTGAGGATTATGTTGGATTTGACATAGTAATATTCTATACCTTTAAAGAGATTTGAGTTCCATAGATATATATACTCATTAAAAATCATGAAATGAGTGGTTTCTAGGAAAGAAGATGGTGGAGAAGGAAGATCCTGAACTCACTTCCTCCCATGCACATGCTGAGACAACAAGTGCATGTATTACACCTCTCCCTGAAAACAATCTAAAGACTGGCAGAATGGATCTTCCACAGCTAGTCATAGAGAGAAGACCACTTTGGAAAGAAGAGGTGGGGTGGTAAAGAATAGGTAGGGTGGAGATGTGATTAGGATTCAAACCTCCAGTGTGACTAATCACAAATGGGAAGGATATCATAAGCATAGAGGAGCAAGGACATCAGACTCCATACTAGACACCCTTGGCCCTGGGAACTCACACTAGGAAGAGGAGTCCCCATGATGCCAGTCTTTGAAAATCAGAGGGGCTTCGCTCCAGGGTCTATAAAAACCAGTGGACTTCACTGCAGGAGAACTGAAGGGCAATGGAAAACTAAGTCCCCCCACTTAGACCCAACATACCAAATAACTGAGCCCAAGACCCAGGACAGAAGCAGCAATTTGCAAGTCTCTGGGACATACATAAAGTAGATTTATTGACTAATTTTAAGACATGCACCAGTGGAACAAACATCTACAAGAGTTTTCTCTGGGAATGAAGGAGTAGGTAACCACCATTTTTCTTGCCCTCCCCCAAACTAAACAGCCAGACACTTGTGGGAGTCTGTGCTAATATTCTCCATCTACTTTGCTAGCACTGTGTGATCCATCCTTGCATCTTCTGTACACATGCCCCATCTGACCTGTTCACGCTGGCAGGCACCACTCCAAAACAACTGCCACACCTCATACCTGGCAAGCAGCCACAGCTGAGACTCATATCTTCCAAATCAACTCCTGTTCTGAGGAAGAGGTATGTTAAATCCACACACTAGTGTGCCCACAGGCCCTGGAGTTGAACTTCTCAGTTGGCAAAAAAAAAGGAGCAAGTGCATGCAGCCTACACAGAGGACATCTTGGACTGCCTGGTCCTGGTTACTGGAGAGGATTGTGGTACAGGGCACCACAGGACCCCTTCTACACAAGGCCACCTCTTTTAAGACCAGCAGATAAAGGTGACCTACCTAATACTAAGAAACAAAAGCCAAGAGTTAGAAAAATGAGGAGACAGAGGAATATGTCTCAAATGCAAGAAGAAGAAAAAGGCAGAGAAAAAGAGCTAAAAGAAATGAAGATAAGCAATAGGGTGGATAAAGAGTTCAAAGTAATTGTCATAAACATAGTGAACTAGACAGAAGAGTGAATGAACTCTGAGAATTTCAACAAAAATAAAGTTTTAAAAAACAGAACTGAAGAACACAATAACTGAAATGAAAAATACATTACAGGGAATAAACAGCAGATTAGAGGATGCAGAAGAATAGATCAGCAATCTGGAAGACAGGGTCATGGAAAGCAACCAGTGTGAGCAACAAAAAGAAAAAAATAGTATTAAAAAACCAAATAGGTTAAGAGACATCTATAACATACTCAAGCATAATAACATTTATATTATAGAGATGCCAGAAGCAGAGGAGAGTGACAAAGGACAGGAAGCCTATTTGAAGAAATAATAGCTGAAAATTTCACTAACCTGGAGAAGGAAACAGACATTCAGGCACAGGTATCACAGAGAGCCCAAAGCAATATGAACTCAAGGAGGTTATCACCAAGATAATAATAACTTAAATGACAAAGACTAAACAAAGAGAATCTTAAAAGCACCAAGAGCAAATAAAGTTACATAAAAGGGAAACCCCAGAAGACTATCAATAGATTTTTCAGCAGAAACATTGCATACCAGAAGGAACTAACATGATATATTCAAAATGCTGAAAAGAAAAACACCTACAACCAAGAATATTCTACCTAGCAAGGTTGTCATTCAGAATTTATGGAGAAATAAAAAATTTCCTAACAATCAAAAGCTAAAGGCACTCATCACCAATAAAGCAGGTTTACAAGAAATGTTAAAAGGACATCTTTAAGTAGATAGAAAAGATCACAAGTAGAAGAAAACTATGAAATAAAAGAATTTCACAGGAAACTGAAAACATATAGTAAAGGTAATAGGTTAATCACTTATAAAGTCAGTATGAAGTTAAAACCCAGAAGTAGTAAAATCAAAAATATCTATAAAAATTAGTCAAGTGATATAAAAAATAAAAAGATGTAAAATATGACATATACATAAAACATGGAGAGAGGAGGGAGTAAAAATTTAGTGTTTTTATAGTGTGTATGAACTTAAGTGACTATTAACTTAATTAGAGTGTCATATGCATATGATATTGTATATGAACACCATAGCAACCAAACACCAAAAACCTATAAAAGACAAACAAAACATGAAGAGAAAGAACTCCAAACATAGCACTAAAGAAAACCTTTTAACTACAGAAAAAGCTATGAGGAAAATAAGGAACAGAGAAGAACTATATAAACAACCAGAAAATAATTTTTTAAAAGGGCAACAAGTGCATAATTATCAGTAATTACTTTAAATGTAAAAGGACTAAATGTTCCAATCAAAAGATAAAGGGTGACTGGATGGATGAAAAAATAAAACATATCTCTGTGCTGTCTATAAGAGACTCACTTCAAACATAAAGAGACATATAGCCTATTAAGGAAGGTAAACCTTTAGCTGCTCAGTCCAAAAAAACATCCTCCCCTTTCTCACAAATAAACTTTAAAAAAAGAAAAAATACAAAGGATTTTAAGAAATTCATATAAAAATTATATGCCAACAATTTGGACAATATATAAGAACTGGGTAAATAATTAGAAACATACAATTTTCCTAGACTGAATCAGGAAGAAATAGAGAATTTGAATAGATCAATAACTAATAACAAAATTGAACTGTTTATCAGAAAACTTCCAACAAACAGAAGTCCAGTATCAGATGGCTTCAAAATAGAAGAAAGATTGCTTCTAAATATTATCTATGAGGCCAGCATTACACTGATATCAAAACAAGGCAAAGACACCACAAAAATAAAACTAACAGACCAACAACCCTCATGATCATAGATGCAAAAATCCTCAAGAAAATATTAGTAAACTGAATTCAAAAATACACTAAAATGATTGTTCACCACAATCAAATCAGATTTATTCTAAGGATGCAAGGATGTTACAATTACATAGGATGTCAGTGTAATATATCACATTAACAAGGTAAAAACCATATGATCATCCTAATAGGTACAGAGAAAACATCTGACAAAACTCAATATGCAATCATGATTAGAAACACCCAACAAAGTAGGTTTAGAGGAATCATATGTCAACTTAATAAAGAAAAACATACAAGACAAACACACAGCTAGCATTATCCTTAATGGTGAAAAGCTGAAACCTTTACCCAACATCAGGAACAAGGCAAGGATGTCCATTCTCATCATTTTTATTCAACATGTTACTATAAGTTCTGGCTAGCAATTACACAACAGAAAGAAACAAAAGGCATTCAAATTAGTAAGGAAGATGTAAAATTGCCAATATTTACAGATGACTTATACTATATATATATAAAAAACCCTAAACACCTCACCAAAATAAAACCTACTAGATCTAATAAATGAATTCAGTAAATTTGGAAAACACAAAATAAATATATAAAAATCTGTTGCATTTCTATACACTAATAATAAAATAGAAAAGAAAATAAACAATCTCATTTACAATTATGTGAAAGAGAATAAAGTACCTAGGAATTAATTTAACCAAAGAGGTAAAAAAAAAAAAAAAAAACAACTGTACTCTAAAAACACTGATGACAAAAACAACAATAACCAAAACAAGCAAAGGTGACATAAATACACTGAAAGATATACAAAGATATACAATGCTCACAAACTGAAAGAAATAATGTTAAGATGTCCATACTCCCCAAAGCTATCTACAGATTCAATGAACTCTCTATCAAAATACCCAGTTTCTGAGTTGAGCTTCATAGAACTCAAAACAAAAAGTTCTAAAATTTGTGTGTAACCATAAAAGACTCCAAAGAGCCAAAGCAGTCTTGAAAAAGAATAATAAAGCTGCAAGTGTCACAATCCCACTATAGTCCTGACACAAAAATAGTCTTCAAAAAATGATGCTGGGAAAACTGGACAGCCACATGTAAAAGAATGAAATTGAAGCATTTTGTTATATCATATACAAAAATAAACTTAAAAGGGATTAAACACCTAAATCTAAGACCTAAAACCATAAAACTAAAAGAAAGTATAGGCGGTATTCACTTATACATCAACTTTAGTAATATTTTTCTTAATCTGTCTCCTCAGGCAAGAGAAACAAAAACCAAAAAACAATTGGGACGACACCAAAATAAAAAGCTTTCACATAACAAAAACCCATCAATAAGATGAAATGGCAACCTAGTGAAGAGGAGAAAATATTTGCAAATTATCTATCTGATGAAGAGTTAATATCTAAAATATATAAAGAACCCATACAACTAAACAGCAGAACAAACAACTCCCATTAATGCAAATAATCCAATTACAAACTGATAAGGTTCCTGGAGGGGAAGTGGACAAATAATCCAATTAAAAAATGATAAGGTTGCTGGAGGGGAAGTTGGCAGGGGGGTGGGATAAATGGGTGATGGGTATTAAGGAGGGTATTAATTGTTGTGATGAGCCTTGGGTGCTGTATGTAAGTGATGAATCACTAAATTCAATCTGAAACTAATATTACCATATATGTTAACTAAAATTTAAATAAAACTTGAAACATAAAAAAATAAAATAAAGAGGGGCACCTGGATGACTCAGTTGGTTAAGCGTCTGACTTCAGCTCGGGTCATGATCTCATGGTTCGTGGGTTTGAGCCCTGCGTTGGGCTCTGTGCTAACAGCTAGCTCAGAGCCTGGAGCCTGCTTCAGATTCTGTCTCCCTCTCTCTCTGACCCTCCCCTGCTCGCACTGTCTCTCTCTCTCTCTCAGAAAAGAATAAAAAGGAAAAAAAATAATAATGAAAAATGAGAAGACCTGAACAGATTTTTTTTTTTTAAGAAGACAAACAGATTGCCAACAGTCACATGAAAAGATGTTCATCATCACTTATCATTAGGGATATGTGAATCAAAACAGAACAAACTTGTGAGTTATCACTTCACAAGAGTCACAACGGCTGGCTAGTATCAAAAAACACAAGAAATAACATGTGTCGGTGAGGATGTAGAGAAAAAGGAACCCCATGAACTGTTGGTGAGAATGTAAATTCATGCAGCCACTATTGAAAACAGGATGGAAGTTCCTCAAAAAGCTAAACATAGAAGTACCGTATGATAGGGGTGCATAGGTGGCTCAGTCAGTTAAACATTTGATTCTTGTTTTTGGCTCAGATCATGATCTCATGGTCAGGCTCTGTGTTGGCAGCATGGAACCTGTTTGGGATCCTCTGTCTCCCTCCCTCTCTGACCCTGCTCTGCTCACACTGTCTCTGTCTCTCTCAAAAATAAATAAGTAAACTTAAAAAAATAAGAAATACTATATGATACAGTTATTCCACTTCTGTATGTTACCTGAAAAAAAAAACACTTATTCAAAAAGATATATGCACCCCTATATTTACTGCAGCATTATTTATAGTAACCAAGATATGGAAGTAAATTATGTGTCTACTGATAGATGAATGGATAAAGAAGATGTGCTAGATGGAATGGAATATTACTTAGCCATGAAAATAAAGAAATCTTTCAATTCAAGACAACATGGATGGACCTATAGGGTATTCTGCCAAGTAAATTAAGCCAGACAAAGACAAATACCATATGATTTCACTTATATGTGAAATATAAAATAAATAAAACAAATGAACAAATAAACAGCAATAGGAAAGAAACAAGCTCATAAATATAGAGAACAAACTGGTCTCCAGAGGGAACGGGGAGATGAGTGAAGATTAAGAGGTGCAAACTTCCAGTTATAAAATAAATAGGCCACAGGGATGAAAAGTACAGTATAGAGAATATAGTCAATACTATTATAATATTCTTATTATGATGAGCATTTAATAATGTATATAATTCTTATATCACTATGTTGTACACCTTTAATATTATATGTCAACTGTACTTCAGTTTTAAAAAATCATCAAATAATACACACAATTTGTGCATTTTACCTCATTTAAAATTTACCTCATCAAAATAGTTAATGAATACTGAACTCTAGCTAATGAGATGCATATTAAATGTTTTAAGGTAAAGAATACTGATTACAATCAATTAATTTTAAAATACATAAAAAAATAGATAAATGGATGGATAGAGATACTGATGGATAGATAGGTGAAAACTGAAGTCAGCAAATTTATAAAATATACTGCTGATACAGTATTCACCATGTAAAACTTAAGCTTTCTTTACATTTAGAAATCATCGTACTAGGAAAAAAATCAGGTAGATGATTTTTCCTTTCTTCATTTTCATTGTTCTTGAAAACTAAAAGTTAGAATTAAAAAAAAAACAAGATAAATATTGAAAATAGCTGTTTTAAAATAAGGCTAGCTATTTCATTGAAACCAACATCTCCATGATTATTTAACATGGAAGTAAATTATTTCCTTACCCAGAACTCTTTTCTTACAACAAAGGCCATAGAAACCAATGAAGAATATGGGTTGGCCAGGGAATGTGTTAAAAACCTGGAGTTCAAGATGTCTGCTCCCACACCTACACCATGCTAATGGGTAAATGGCAGAAGTTCTATATATAGGGGTAGGAAGACCCAGTGATAAATCATAAGGGTTTGAAGTCAGGGGCATCTAAGTTTGAATTCAGGCTCTCCTCCTATCTGCTTTGTTTCCCTGTAAACATTATTGAACCTTTCTGAGTCTTGTTTTTATCATTTACTAAATGGGAGAATTACTGGCATGTACCATTGAGGGTTATTCTAAGGAATAATAAAGTACTATGGGTATTAACAATTATTATCACACACACACACACACACACACTCACACGTGGAGAAGAGAGAACAGAAATTAACTTTGATGGAATTTAAAAAAAGTTTTTGAAGAAAGATTTAATGACAAAATAAGAAGCTAGAAAGTATTGAACTACGCAACTCCTAGTTTTTTCCTTTCTTGCTTTTTTTTTTTTCACTGTGTGGGTTGGAGATTTTTGTCTACCCCTGGCCCCCACCTTTGAACACTGAAGCAGTGACAGCGATGATTGTTCCAAAGTACACGTTTGAATGAAAAGCCACACTATGGAATATTTTACTTTCCCTGCAAATCTTCTCACAACTTTCTCATAAATAAATGGGGCTAGAGTCAAGGAAAATGGGCTAAATCCCTCCCTTACTGCTTGGACTATTCCCAAATCATTCATCATGGACACAGAAGGATGAGAGCCTCTCTTTGGCATATATCTTAGGGAAGTCTGGCAGGGTTAAGGGACAGAGACAAAGGAGCCTATGCTCAAATATCCTGGGTATTTTTTTGCCAATCTACTTAAAAAAAATACATGCACAGCATGCTTTTTTCAATAAATCCTCCATGTGCTTATACTGGAGGTGCTGAAAATCGCTTGGATAGTTCAATATTGTATCTGGAGCTTTCGGCAGATCAGTGTTCTGACAAGTGAAGTTGAAAATTTCTATCTCTAGATCCTATAGTCAACAACCTCTGAGAATTGCTAATGGTTTTTACTGGATTAGAACTGACTGACTCTTCTGATTTGAGCGGTATCCATTTCAATTATACCATTATTCCCTGGGCAAGGAGAATGATCTTGTGCAGGAGCATTGGGCCAGCTTGAGAGCAAAAATATCCGGGTCCCAGGGAAATTAGGCATGGTGTGTAACAGTCACAGAATCCATGATAGATTGCTCTGTGCAATTGCTCTCAAGTCTGCTTAGGATTCTATGTCCTATTTTAAATCTGCAAAATGAAATTTCAGGCCATAGGGTTCTCAATGAGAGGAAAGAATACAGGAAAAAAATAAAGAATAAAGTCAATGCAAGACAGAACACCTTTTATGGTATGAATAGCTCCTAAAACTCTTTTTCTTTCACTAAAAAAGAGTTTTATTGTTAACTGTTTCATTTTGGGGGTATAAAATTATTTATGGGGCTCAGAGTAGAAAGCCACCATGCCTTATCTTTTCCCGGCTCCTATTCTTAAAAAGAAAAAAATCCACCTAATAGTAGTGTGGCAAGGCTTTAAGTAAAAAAAGTGCATTTTATAATTTCTTTAATTAAACATGATCAAAGGTGTCCTTAAAGCATTTGAACGAGCATTTTCCTAGTTATGTGGCACTGTCTATATTCTTAAACATGGCCATTGGCTCAATATCCCTGGTGTTGGTTCAATAGTTTCTTTTGCTATGGACGACCAAAATTTTCCATTCTTTGAAACCTAGTGTTTTACTATACACAGATGAAACACACCTGTTTCTGATATATAACCACTTTCAATTCTTATTAGCTGTGAAAAATCCATGAAATGGAAAAAATCTGTGTTTTCCATGCTGATGTAAAATATAATGTGGAGCATCACATTGTTGATTAAAAGGAAAAAATAGCAAGCACCTACTATGTGCAAGGAAGCTGCCATAGGATTCAACAATTCTATGAACACCCATTTATTGAGCACCCACTCTGGGTCAGGCTGTATCGCACAGTCTAAAAGGTAGGCTATGAAAACAAACAAAAACAGAAACAAAAACAATAACAAGCAGGAAGAAAGGGGGTAGAGATTTCTGGGGATAAGATGACTTTTCAATTGGATTACCAGGGTCCTCTCTACTGAGGAAAATCATATTGTAATGGGGAAATCTGAAGAATTGAAGGAAGTAAGGGTGTAAGCAACATAGTTTTTGTGGGGAAGACCTTTCCCAAAAGCAGGAGCAACAAGCGCCTTGAGGTAGAAGAATACTGAACACTGTTTTAAAAAAGAAAGCAGGCCAGTGATGCCACAAGTAAACACCTGAGGTGGGAGCAGTCAGAGATGAACACATGGAAGGACAGGGTACCAATTATCCAGGGTCTTGTAAGCCATTGTAAAGACTTGGGGTTTTACCATGAGTGAGAGGGATCTTTTAGAAGAGTTGAGTGGGGGTCCTGGGTGGCTCAGGTCATGACTTCACGGTTCGTGGGTTCGAGCCCTGCATTGGGCTCTGTGCTGACAGCTCAGAGCCTGAAGCCTGTTTCAGATTCTGTGTCTCCCTCTCTCTCTGACCCTCCCCTGCTCACACTGTCTCTCTCTCTCTCTCTCAGAAATAAATAAAACATTAGAAAAATTTTTAGAAGAATTGAGTGAAAGGAGACAGTATCTGATTTTTTAAAAAAATTTTTATTTATTTCTAGGAGAGAGAGAGATAGCGTGAACAGGAGAGGGTCAGAAAGAGAGGGAGACACAGACGCTGAAACAGGCTCCAGGCTCTGAGCTGGCAGTCAGCACAGAGCCCGACGCGGGGCTCGAACCCACGAACTACGAGATCATGACCTAAGCGAAAGTCGGACGCTTAACCGACTAAGCCACCCAGGCGCCCCGACAGTATCTGATTTTATATAATACCTCAATCAGTATGGCTGTTCTACTGATTATGTACACAGTACAGAATGCAAGTGCAGAAGAAAAGCCAGTTAGCAAGCCATTGAGTACCTCAGGTGAAAGATGATCATCGCTTTGATCAAAGTCAATATATGGAATGGTGAAAAGTGGTCAGATTCTGAATATCTTTTGCAGATAAAATGAGCAGAATTCATTGAAAGGTTGCATGAATGAATTGAGAACAAGATAAATCGATGATTCTAAGATATTAGCTGGTATTTGCTAAGATGGTAGGTAAAGCAGATTTGTTGGAGGGAGGGGCAGCAAATGGGGATTTCTGTCTTAGACACATTACATTTGAGATGCCAAGTAAAGATACAAGTGAAGATGATTCCACATGAAGCCGGAGATAACCATCTGGATTTGAGGGTAGAGGGACAGGCTGGATATAAATATTTGAGAGTCATCAGATGATCACACATATATATGGGACTCTCAGCAACTAAGGGATTGAGGGCTGAAATGATAATAAAGTGAGCAGAGGCATGCAGCTGTGAACCAAATGTAGGATAATAACTAGGAGTTAGTGATTACAAGGTTAACCGCTTGTGTTCTGTTAAGAGTCCAGGCCAATGAGCCAAAATAAAACAAAATAAAAGACTATAAAGAAATGGCCTTTAAGGGAGGGAGAAAATTGAGAAAGCATGATGTCCTGGAAACCAAGTGAAAAAATAAATAAATAAAATGAGCGTTATACCTAGTGATACATATAAACAATTCTTTAGCTTATAAGGAAGATAAAAGGATATCAAAATATTCCAAATTTAGCATAGTAAGTCGTCAATGCTGCAAAAGATTTTAAATGCAATGTTGAGGGATGGTTATAAACCTGATTGGCAGAAAGAGGCAGACAGTTGTATTAGAGAGAAACTCTTTTTTTTTTTTTAATATTTTTTTTATTTATTTCTAGGAGAGAGAGAGAGACAGCGTGAGCAGGGAAGGGTCAGAGAGAGAGGGAGTCACAGACTGAAACAGGCTCCAGGCTCTGAGCTGGCAGTCAGCACAGAGCCCGACGCGGGGCTCGAACCCACAAACCGCGAGATCATGACCTAAGTGAAAGTCGGACGCTTAACCGACTAAGCCACCCAGGCGCCCCAGAGAGAAACTCTTAAAAAGGAGTCCTGAGAAGGGAAAGCACAATGTATAATGTACTTGAGGAATGGTGAGTAGTTTAAGGTAGCCTGGGAGTACAAGATGTAGAGCCCATTTTTGGTATACTTCTGAGGCAGGTTTCCTGGGGCCAAAAGATATTCAGATTTTGCTGTGTGTGCACATGTGTGTGTGTGTGTCTGTGTGTACCAAATCTCCAGGAACAGCAGGTATAAGAACATAATAATGAAACTTTTTTTGCCATTCCATCTTCTTCCAATCTAACTCTCAGCTATCAAATTTTGTCTTTTCACTTGTAAATAAACTAATTGCTAAGTAAAACATGTATCTCTACCTGTTTAACATTTATGGAATGCTTGTTCTATGTAAACTCTGGTGGAAGGAAAAAAGGACTAATACAAACAAGCAAAAATATTCACTGCAGTGCAAGTCTCTACTATGGGCCAATTGTGGAACCAGGATGGAGAAAGTAAAGAAATATGAATAAGATAAGGCTCATTCTCTGAACAGTTGCATAAACTGATTAGGATAGTCTGCCTTAATAATTGGAAAATAGAAAATCCATGCCAGAGGTTTGGAGTTTGGCCTACGACGATCTGACCTATGCTCTAGCTCCATGGAGACAGAGAAAGCTATCTTGCCTACAATCACATGCAAAATTCCTTAAGGATAACAGTCATTACTTCTGTTGGAACAACTCATGGCATTGAATAAAGGAAAAGAGAATCCCAAGGAATCAGACAAGACTTTATTTTCAGTAACAGAAAAACTTATATTCCTTTCCTCAAAGAGAAACATGGTAAATTTTCTTAAAGATTTGTTAATGTGAATTTTAATTTTAGGGTTGATTTCACAGGTATTTTTCCCACCTTTATCTTTTCAATGACATAGTGGGATAAACTGGGTCAGAAGATCTATCTCCCAATCTAAACTGAGACACCACTTCATCCCCTTTGTGTCTTTAAACCTTGTGTGTCTCATTTGCAAAATTGAGAGAGAGGAGCGTAGTGTCAAGCGGAAAAGAACACTTTGGAGTCATACAGACTTAGTAGCTATATGGTATTAGGCAAGCTACTGAATGTTTGAATTTCAGTAGTTAAAGAGCAAATTAGAAAAACAGGTCTCACACAATGTTGTCACAAGGATAAAAAGAAGTCACGTACAGAAAATTTCTGGCATATAGTAGACACTCAGTAAATGGTCATTTCCTTCCTACTTTTAACTTCAGCATTTCAGTTCCAATATAATGTTAAGACTTAATTCTAAAAAAAAAGTTTAGGAAAGAAATTCTAGAGTTTTATCACTACTGGCTATTTTGAAACACTTTTTTAAAGTGGGCACCCAGTCTATCTCAGAGTTAAAAGACAGCTTCTGTCTTTAGGGTAAAAATAAAGAACTTACATATAAGGGGAAAAATATAAGGAAAGACAGGAGGAAGGAATTTAGCTGATACATAGCTTTAAAGTCTATAAATTAAAAATAAACCAAGTAGCAGAAAGGTATTTGCTGTGTTGCCCTTCTCATTAAGATGGGTGAGGTACTATGGCTGGCATAACACAGTCATCTTCCTTTCTCTCAAAATGGAAAACTTTTTTTTCATAAAAGTGAGAATTTATTGCAGGAATGTCAGCTCAGTGAATAAGTCTATGCTCTATGTAAAAGGAAATGTATACTTTACTACTTTGACCTTTCTATATTTTTCATATTTTGTCTGGCTACATATTGCAACCATTCCTTTCAGTTAGCAATTAAAGTCAAATTCGCAGCTGCTTTTACAAAACCAAAGCTTCCCTCCTACAAGTGAAATTTTTAAAGTCCTCTTCTTTGATCTCTAATATCATACAATTTGTTACTAAGACATATAAAAAACCCCATGTTTGAAGAAACACAATAGTCACTGTCCCTTAGCACTATTTATCACTCTATGTTTTAGTTTGTCATACAGTATAAAAAATAAATTTAAAAAAGGAAGGGAGAGGTAGCAATAATTTATGCCTGTCTAGGAAGTTTGGCACTGTAGCTTCAAGTATAGAGAGCCCTTTACAGGAGAAAAAATGTAACCAGAGACTATGTGAGTATGGAAGATGAGATCATCTACCAACAGCAATCTTTCAAATTCATAGACACTTGTGGGTTCATGAGGTGAGAATGAGCAGTGCAGAGTACTGTAAAATTCATTTGTAGTGTTTGAATTTGTTAACATGCATTCTCAATCTGTCTTTGTTAGGAGACAGTGTCTATAATGCAAGTGAAAAAAAAACAGTATGGACAATATCACTATCAACTGCAATCAGGATAGTCTTAAAGTATGAAAAAAGGACAATATGTAACTCTAAAGAGCATTTAAGAGAGAAAAAAGTGCAAATTTAGGAGAAACTTGCCATCATCTTTTTTTTCAAATATCTTTCTAATTGTCTAAATTATTAACCTCAATTAATTAATTCCAATTATTTTAATGTATTTGTCTTCTACTGAACATGACCAAAATTTATCTTGAGGTTTTTTTTTTAACCAAACATTCTCTTCAAAGTACAATTAAATTTATCAATGATTTCATAAAGACAAAAGATAAATAATTTATAGAAGCATACAGTGATCCGTACTTCTCTTACATTTCTCTAATAAAAGCCAACATCAATATTATTTCAACCTCAAAAAGGGAGATGAGAAATCTATCTTAGTAGTTTCTCTAGAAACATGCAAATCAAAACCTAGGAATCAGATCATGAGAATAGATAGTAAAGTGTTTCAGGGTAAGAGAAGGAGGAGGTGGTATTAATATTGGCTCCTTGGGTCCTAGTGCGTATTAAAAAATATTAAAATAATGTACATTAGTAAAGTGTTACTTATTTTTTAGGACTTACGTAGTGATCCAGGAATTCAAAAAGCAAGTATTTGGGCTAACAAAAATACATAGGTATACTGACAGACATTATTAAATTAGTGGTAAGATCAGGAATATATGAAAGTATATGTAAGGGAATTTGATGTATAGACAATCTCATTAAGATACATATTTGTGAATCAGTAGATTTGGGATGAGATACAAGATTCTGCATTTCCTACAAGCCCCCTGGCCATGCTGAGGCTTCTACTTTAAGGATCACAGTTTGAGTAACAAAGGCCTGATCATGACAAAGGAAGTTTAGGGCTTATCTTAGAAATTATGCCTAGAGAAGTCTGCATATCAGATGATGTGTCTCACCAACTACTGCCACCATTCTTATTTTCAATGGAATCCACTCCAGAAAATAGAAATAGAACTGGCTAACACTTCTAAATAATCACAACATGACATTTTATTAAGGTAAATAAATAAATTATTTAATTTAATCCTCAAAAGCCTATGAGGCAAATATTTTTATTATCTTCATTTTACAGTAAAAGAAACAGGCTTGGCAAATTTAATTAATCCAGTTAAACTCACACATGCAGGATTTAGAAACAGAATTCTGAATATGGTAGCTCTGACTCCAGAGCCTATATATTTTCATCAATGTTACTACAATGATCAAGCCTGTCCGACTGCATTCTTAGTTATGTTACAAAGAACTAAACACAAAAGATATGGTAGGGATACAATTTTGTATGAACTTTGGGGTGTATCATCATCATTAGCTTCTAGAACAGGATTTACTCAAGAATAACTGCTCCTGACATTAGAAATCTTAAATGAATGGTGACTAGCAGTTCCAATACACCAAATATAATCACTTTCAAGAGTCAAAATAAATAAAAGATGAGACTAAATTTCTTACTGGATCGGGTCCTTAAGATTAAACAAACAACAGATTCTAGATAGGGACTGGAGGTTCTATAGTCCTGAACATATGGGATAACCCTTAAAGCTCCACGTCTGAAAAATTAGCCCTTAAACTTTAGAATCCCTAAAGGATTGTTACTATTGAGGGGTACACTATTAAATATTTTATGTATTCTGTTATTTTTAAAAGGTGTAATCCCTCCTAAGGTGTGTTGGCCCTGGGGTCTTTGAACCAGTCTAGACCAGAATTAACAAGGAGCCATCATTTTCATTATAAGTATGCTATAATTATGTTTGCTTATTTCACACTGTTTAATATACTCCGTCCTGTTAAACTGCATCACAGGGCCTTCAGCACCTGTTGCTTATTTCTGCCAGACTGAAAGTATTCCTTTCTCTTTATTATTTGTGTGCAAGGATCAGATGAACTTGCCAAGGGTTGTCATTCTTGCATATACCTGCCAAGAGTCAAATACTTTAATAGTTGAAATGCTAATAGCATATGCTGCAGTTGCTACAGCTACCAACTTCCAGTGCCCAGTATTTCACAAGAGATTGAATATAGTCAGGATGACAGATTCATCCCTTGATATATGCATATGTGACCATATGCCACTGGGTATACACCATGTTTATATAACACATCCCCAGGTTAGCGTTGGCTGAGAATATATCTTCCAGTAATTTACTACCTTATATCTTCAGCTCTAAAAGTTAATAATAAATCTCTTGACACTTACTTATTTGTTGGCCATTTCTAACATGAAAGATGGCATCAGGTTGTGCCTAAAAAGAAAAAACCAAAACAAAATTGAGTTTATGGTTGCAAGATAGGCTCCTTCTTGGTTTGTTAAGTTCATTACTTTCCCTTTCTAAGGACTCCTGATACATTTCCCACTCTTCTGTTATGTCTTCAAATCAAGATAAAATGAAGTATTGGTACCCCACAGTATTCAGAGTTGAGCTAAGCTTAGAAAAATAGGGTGAAACTACCCAGCTGCTGGGGTTTGGCCAGTTGACTCTAAGACTCAGGGGATACAGCCAGTTTTCATGTAAGGCACAACAATCAGCATCCCAAAGACAGGCTTTCCCTTGGATGCCATCGAGAAATAGGGCCTGGCATAATGGTGTCTTTCCTTGAATCCTACTGAGGTGACCAGAAGGATAAAGCCAGAAAAGAATATGTCCCTTTTCAATGATTTTTTTTCAACTCTATCCTACCAATCTTGTCAGATCTCATCAGAGATGTGGAATGGAGAGTAACAAGTATAAAGAATGTTTTCTAGAAGGCTGACGTGTGACTAAAGCAAAGAAAGAGCAATGGAGACAGGTTTCTGCTTTCATTGTTTTACTATATTCCCAAGGACATGTGTAGCCTTTCTGGTTTTGGTGAATTCTGGGGAAGCCCATGTGCATATCAGTATGTTTGTCTTTCCTGTCCATGAGTAGATCTAGGTGGCACAATTTTCACCCCCTCTTCCTTGACAAATAGCAACATTCCATCCAAACTCTCCTGCAATCAACAGTGAAACTGACCTCTATAGCAATTTTGTGAGCACCCTGCTTCAGGCAACCACAGGAGACAGAACAGTTATTTTTCCTTCAGAACAGTGCAACACATTCCTAGATATCTCCTTCCCTCTTTCCCTCTCCTACACCCTCCCTCTCATGTGTGCAAACACCACTCAGAGCCCAAGCTGCTTGATAATTAAAGAATGAATTACATATCTTAAGACCTTTACAATTAGAAGATATATGGGTTTAATTCATTAACTGTAAGCTTTCATGAACCAAGTGGTCAAGAGCTTTCTTAGCACAGCATTAAAATGGAACCATGGGACTTTTCTCAAAGGAAAAACTTCTAATGACATTATTTTTAGTAAGTGAATCTACTAACCTCTACACTGGCAATTCATTATACTTTCTGGAATGAGAGGTCTTGCTGTAGGGCTATAGCTAACTGGCTTTCCCGTGTCCTGAGCTACTTACTGTGCCTCAGTAACTAAACCTCCTTGGATGTGATTCAGTCACAGATAGGATTTTCTCAGAGGTTCTTGGTACACCTAATTTTAACTTTTTAAAAAATGTTTATTTCTGGGGCGCCTGGGTGGCTTAGTTGGTTAAGCGTCCGACTTTCGCTCAGGTCATGGTCTCACGGTTCGTGGGTTCGAGCCCCGCGTCGGGCTCTGTGCTGACTGCCAGCTCAGAGCCTGGAGCCTGTTTCAGAGTCTGTGACTCCCTCTCTCTGACCCTCCCCTACTCATGCTGTCTCTCTCCTAGAAATAAATAAAACATTTAAAAAAAATTTTTAAAAAATGTTTATTTCTGAGAGAGGGAGAGTGCAAGTTGGAAAGGACAGAGACAGGGGACAGAGGGCCTGAAGCAGGCTCTGCACTGACAGCAGTGAGCCTGATGTGGGGCTTGAACTCCCGAACTGCAAGATCATGACCTGAGTGGAAGTCAGATGATTAGCCAACTGAGCCATCCAGGTGCCCCTAATTTTAAATTTTTCACTGATCCCTCTGACAACATAAATCCAGGACTGGGATATACATGAATATACAAAGCATCTTCAGATATGTTCAGGTACGCTTTTATGTAGGAAAGGAACAGATAAGTTCCTAGGGGCTATACCTGTACTACCTAGCTGGTAGTGTTACTGAATCATTACCTGGGGAAACATACTAGAAAAAGGTCAGAGTTGGTAGCTTTCATCAGATTCAGAAAAACACATAGGAGACAGAGGTAGGAGCTCTTTCGTCTAGAGCCTATGTCACTAATCAAAGAATTCCAAAGAGAATTCTATGCACAGTCACTGTTAAAATTTTAAAGATTAGAGACCCATTTCCAGCCAGAATAATTTGAAAACCCTGACATGTACCATTACATTGTTTGATGAACATTTCCAGAAGAATGAAATGTCTGCTTTGACCTTTGCAGTGTGAGTAACGTATGTAGAAAAGAGAGACAGAAGGCTTATTTTTATACAGATAACAGAAAGCTGCTCTCCTTGTTAGGAAAGTATGGCAGGCTGATTCTGTCTTTCTTTTTCCTTTGTAATTTCAAAGTCCTCCCAGATAAACCTTTGCGATATACAACTTAGTTTTGACATCCTGGCTTTATGCCTCTTACTGTTTATAAGTCATGTAAGGAAGTCATCTATCTTGACCAATATGGCTCAGACATATTTTCCATGTTAATTACACATGTTTGGACTGACACTGCAGTGATACAATTTCATTTGTTTAAAACAACAGAATGGATGGCTCTTTACTCAACAAATGTAGGTAAAAATTCTTCCTATAGTAAATTGAACAAGTCTGGAAATTATAAAGTCACAGGCACTAGTGGCTGATGCCCCAGAGACGAAGAAGCTGATATTCTGCAAGGATCCTTATTTAGATTAAAAGCATATTGGAAAAGTACAACATAATTATCAAAAAATATATAATTATAATAATATATACATGAGACACTCCAACAAGATTGGTGTCCTAAAAATAGTCACCAGTTTAAAAGGAAGCAGAAGCATTTTTTACTTTGACCCAATGGAAATGTTCAGATTTGGGCTGTGTTTTTAAGCAGGACATCAACCTTTTTTTTTACACTTAACAGAACACCAGCAGTTAACCCCGTAATGGCCAACTGCTAGTTATTATCCTACATTTGGTCCACAGCTGCATGGTTCTGCTCACTTTATTGTCGTTTCAGCCCTCAATCCATTAGCTGCCTGGTGACTGCTTGCATGCAGAGGGGCCTTTGGTTAACTAAATCCCCATCAGGATCACAGCTGTTGTAAAATATGCGGTGACAAAAATATCCATGTGCAATGCATTGTAGATAAATCTGTAAGCCAATTTAAGCAAAACTTGAAAAACAAATGAGGGGCCTCGCTGAATTCTCTGGCTTCTGAACATTATAAACTACATTTCCTTTATTTTAGGGAATATCCTTTGTAAGATTCCAGCATTCTCCTCTTCCTGCTTAGGATGTATGGGGCTAAATTTCAAAGTAACAGGCCTAGCTCAGGAAAGTAGTTCTTCACAACTTCTTTCACTCAGCAGTAAGAGAATGAGTCGTGTTCAATAATTCAAATAAATTCCTGATTTGGGCACAATATTAATGTCAACATTGGGTATTTATTCACAATGTGCCTGGACTTAAACACCATACCGTTGTCTGAATTTCTCCCAGCTGAGAGGCTTAACCCAGTGGGTATGTATGTGCAAATATATCACACCACAACTGTTTGCAACAGCCAAAGCTGCCAGGTTGGGCTCATCTCACAGAGGGCTTTGAAAATGCCCTATAAGTAATTTTGGCTGGTATTATAACGGTCAACCTTGTGTCCAGTTATGAAACTGAGACATTATGCTGATTATGCACCTTCTTGCTACCTGGAAATATTTATAAACAGGAAGAAGATGAGAAAATAAACAACTATACTAAAAATAAATAGTGAAGAAGTCCTTTTCTGTATTAAATCATTGAATGCCGTTTATTTGTCACTTTGTCAAAACCCAAAACCAAGAGGCAGATGTGATCTGAAACTTCCTTAGATCTAACCACACTTGACCCCACACATGGGGAATTGTTTCTGTTTCTAACTAATCTAAAATTTGGTTTGTCCCTGCCTGTGTTGACTGATTTGAATTTCTACCCCAGATTCCACTTGTTTTGTTAAATTGTTCAGATGTTCCTTAACAGTCAGTGACTTAGATTTTTCTACTTCATTAACTCATTCAAATATATTGTAAGTACCTACTATGTGCAAGGCACAAGGGATAAAATGTTAACGAGTTGCAGTCCCTGCATGCAAGAAAGTTAAGGTTCAGATGCCTATAATCTCCAAAATGTAAGAGGAAACATTTTTTTTCCTTTTTCCTTCCATTCATCCTCCAGTCCTGTGGTGCCATGAATCAAACAAGTGAGAAAAAAAAGTGCTGTCAGCTGTTTTTGGCTGTTTACCAACTTTGTAAAATAAGAGAGAATTCTTGAGATATGTATATTACCAGTATGCTGATGACTTATTAACTTCTTCCTAAATTTCACTGAGAAAAAAATAAATTAAAAAGTATCAGGTAGATATCTAGAGTATTACCAATATACTAAACGCATGAAATTAAAAAGTATATATATATAGTATAAATTATACATACTATGTTCCAGGAATTTACAACTAAGTCAGGAAAACAACATTATGACAATTAAAAAAAAAAAAACAGAATGCAATGAATCACAGTATATGTGTATATATATTTATACAATTGAGGTAAAAAATAATAAAATTATGAGTTTTAGACATGAGAGCTCTTAGTTTAGAACTGTCAAGGAAGGCTTAATTAATTGAGATCCTCATCATCTCACATGATGTGGCTCTACTTTATGGTTTTTTTCAGAAGGGTTCCCTCCATCCACGAGGTAAAACATTAAAAGGGCTGTGTGGAATCCAGACATGGAGTGCAAATTCACTCTGCTACATGGAGCCAGTAAACTAGTTACACATTTGATCAAGAACAGTTAATTCCAAAGACTATTGTTCCTTGGGTTCCTAATTATTGGGCTAGGTCCTAAAACTACTGGACTCCTTATTTTTCTTCTCATATTTTAGCTCTTTCTTTTTTTTTTTTCCCTTTATGTTGGTTAATTCTGTGCTACTCTTTGAAGGCAGGGCATGGTCTATAAAATGGGGTTTTTAAAATAAAGTTAACAAAGATTAAAATTTAAAAGATTTTTAACCTGGATTTAAATGTGAACTTCTATCAGACCAATGGGACCTACAAGATAGATCCCTTTTTGCTGCATATATACACCTGGTGCTAAGAATTAAAGATTTCCTGTTCTTTATTGTAATTAAAAAAAAATAGAGTAGTAAATATTTCTTGAAATTGTAGTTTAAAGTGTTTTTATTTTTTAATTAGGGCAGCCCAGGTCTTAGATATCTTAGAACAGATGAGAAATAAAGAGGTTGACATTCAATTCAGTTCAAAATTTAGCATATCTATCATCTATCTATCCATCCATCATCTATCTTTATGTATCTATATCCTTTTAGATGAGATATAATGAAAATAAAATAAGACAGTCTTATATGTCAAGTTACCTCTAATCACTTGCAAAGTATAAAATGATTAAGAGCTTAATCATGATATAGCTAAATTGTAAGAAGGGAAAACATCATAAAAAATATATCAGTTGAGCACCTGATGCATACCAGATAAGATCTCAAAGGGAAGGCATACTAATTCTTAAAAGAAAACCAAAGTTAAGAAATTGAAGAAATAGGGAGAAAATGGACCTTACTTTCAAGGAAATACCTTCTAAAAGGAACAGAGATATAAAATATGTTTTAGGGAACAAATAATACAAAATTCAAGGGATAGAGGCAGCTGGGTAGCCCAGTTGGTTGAGCGTTCGACTTCAGCTCAGGTCATGATCTTAGAGTTTGTGGGTTCGAGCCCTGTATCATCCTCTGTGCTGACAGCTCAGAAACTGGAACCTGCTTCAGATTCTGTGTCTCCCTCTCTGCCCTTCCTCCACTCATGAGGAGTGTCTCCCTCTTCCTCTCTGTCTTCCTCTCTCAAAAATAAATAAATATTTTAAAAAATTAAAACAAAAACAAAATTCAAGGTATAGAGAGATGAAAGATAAAAGTGGAAGAGTAGTCTGGGAAGGAGGACTTTATATGCCAGATTATAGAATTAGAAGTTATGAGATAATGAAGATACATTTAAAAATTTTATGAAAAAATCTCATGATGAGATAATCAGGACCTACACTAAGGACTATATGTCAGGAACAGAAAAAATAAACATACTGACAATATTCAGAAATAAAGTCAATAGGATTTAATGTGGGAAAGATACAGAAAGAGCTAGTGTCCAATATGATTCCAAAGTTCCTATCTCGAGTGATCTTTTTGGTTGATAGATTTTATTACTTGAAATAAGAAACACAGAAAAAGTAATTAGATCAAGGCTTAAACTGGAGGTAGGAAATTTTATACTCCAAAATTACAGAGGAGATAAGAAAAAGTAAAATATAAATGAGTTTGTATTCATCAATTATCTCTTAAACTAGATAGAGTTATAGAATCTGGCAGGCAAAATCTATCTAAAAGAATTTTTTTTTTTTAACAAAGATTGCACCTAATAAGAATGAATCTGAAAGTCAACCCTCCTGAGAAGAATGATCCACATTCATAGAAAAACTATAAGAAGAAATATATTTCATGGGAGTTCTAACTATGAATTTTTGTAGTTTTAGAAAGTGTTAGATCTGCACCGTTACCTGAAATACATTTTTTATTTAACATATAAGCTTTGTATTTCACTTAAAAGTGAAAATACTGTTCTTTGATTCTTATAAAGTAAATCTTGGAAAATACACACTTTATAAGATATCCTATCTTTAATAAAATATATTTTTATAGGCCCACCAGTCACAATCCTGTGAGAGATCATGAGAAAATATCCACATATTTAATAAAAGTACAACTTAAAATAATAATTTGATATCACTATTTATCAGATTGGCAAAGTTGAAGAAGTATTTTAAATAGTACTGGAAGAGATAATTTCTTAGTTGGAATTTGAAAATATTTAAATCTTAATATCTTTAAATAAATAAATCTTTAAAATTTTCCCATTCTTCTTATCAAGCATACTAGTAATAACTTACGGTGTATTCAAGAATTGGGCTACAAACATATACATCTCTATTATCTATGTATTACAAGTGAAGTAGCAGTTTTTAGCATTTTGCCTTTTTTTAATTTTAAAGAAAATATCATAATCAAAATATGCAAGTATTCAAAAACTAGTTATAATTAACTTTTTGCTATTTCTCAAAAGGACTTTTAAAAATATTTATTATTGAAGTACCATTGACATACAGGTTATATTAGTTTCAGGTGTACAATGTAGTACATAGTAAATTCTCGCTATTTCTCAAAAGGACTTCGGACTGGGTAACTCTAGTTATACCACTACATTGCAGAAGTTCCAAAAATTCTCTTCTCCCATTTATCTTTCCTAAAATGGTACTCATCACAACTCGGCAGCTAGTCCCAATATCTCTGATTCTATATTAAAACTCTCCAAAACTTTGTTCTACAACTGAGTGTTGGCCATTTCTTCTCTGTAATCCCTTTTCTCCATCTTTTCAACTCTTTTTCCTTCTCTTTTTCCTTCTCTTAAATGTGTCCTCACATGAGTTAATATAGCCTCTTAGACATACACATGCTCTAATTCATCAATTTCCTGGACCAACACAGCAAAACCCAATGCCTTGAATTGCCTAAAAAAGAAAGCATTATTCCTCTTTAGAAGATAGAAGAGAGGCTTTAGAAGAAGAGAGACAGCTGAAAATATATGTTACTTTTTAAAAATATCTGTCATAATTTATCATCCTTGTTATATTTATCACAAATATTGAAAATCTGATTATCCAAAAACAATAGACTGATTAAAGTATATTAAATTCATGCAATGAAATTTGATACCACGGTTTTAAAATAGTGAGTGTGTGAACATATGAATTATATTTAATGACACAGAAATATAAATATGTTATACATAGATGTATTAAATTTTAAATTCAGAAACAAATTAGAGTGTATCATTAATCCCTATACTTTTTTTAATGGATATAATTATATACTTATATCAGAATATTTTTAGTAATTATCCTTACATAGTAGGATAAAAATTATGTTTTACGTTTGTTCTTATCCTTCTATGTTTTCTAAATATTTTGTAATAAACATTTGTGATAAGAATAAAATTAAGCTATTTGTAAAGATGAAGATCTTTACTGTTTTCAAGTAAAGTAATATGTTAAGTTCAGAGTCAGGAAATCACATCTAATTTCGTCCCAACAGAATTTTTTTTAAGTATCCAACTGACATTTATGCAAAATCACGCATACCAGTTCTAATAAAAGATGGATGTGAATTATTTTGTTTACTACATTCTAAAAGATAAAACCATTTCCATCTGTATTAGTTTGTTGGGGTTGCCATACAAAAATTACAGACTGGGAGACAAAACACAAGTTAATTTTCTCACAGTTCTGAAGACTCAAAGATCATGATCAAGGGCTGTCAGAGAAGAGGCCTCTCTGCTTGGCTTTCTCACTGTGTTCTCACATGCCTTCATCCACACACAGACAGCACTGATACCCCTTCCTCTTCTAAGCACACCAGTCCTATTGCATTAGGGCCTCACACTTGTGACCTCTTAACCTTAGTTACCTCTTTTAAGGCCCTATTACAAATATGGTCACACTGAGGTCAGGGCTTCAACATATGAATTTTTTATAATTTTTTTTTAAATTTATTTCTGAGAGAGAGAGAGAGACACATGAACAGAGGAGGGTCAGGGAGAGAGAGAGATACAGAATGTGAAGCAGGCTCCAGGCTCTGAGCCAGCTGTCAGCACAGAGCCCTACAGGAGACTCCAACCCACAAACGGTGAGATCATGACCTGAGCGGAAGTCCAGTCGCTTAACCGACTGAGCCACCCAGGCGCCCCCAACATATAAGTTTTTAAGGGAGCACAAATGAGTCTGCAACTAAAATATACTTTATAAGTAAAAATAGAATAAACTTAAGTTCCCAAAGGTGGATATGAAAATAGTGATAGATATAGTTCATATAGTAGCACTAGTATATATTTGGCTATATTCTAATTCTTTGAATATTTATCCATAGCTTTAGTAAGTAAGAAACATAATTAATTGAAGATTCCTTCTTTCACTAATGCTGAAGATGTAAGAGGCTGAATGTCATCCCTTCATTTTTAATCTAGCTGTGCTATTACAAAGTGTCACATACACACCTGTACTAACAGGTATAATCATCTCAAAGGCAGAGCTTGAAAGGAAATGGTAGACTTCAGGGAATGCCTTAAAAACATCAGGAGGCCTATTCATTAGTTTTTTGTTTTCTATATTGGATTATATCAAACTGACCAAAATTTGTATTTATAATTGATCTGTTAAAACAAAAGCAAAGTTTAGACAGAGAACATTCATCAATTCATATTTCAATATGTACATGGATTATGTAGGCCAATAAATCATGCAACCAGCTGTGTCTTTTTCAAAATGTACTGGTAAATAATCATTTGGACTGAAATTAATTCCATCTTTTCTTCTCCCAATCCCTCACTCACATAGCAGTGTCAAAGTGTTAGAAGACAAAAAATAAGCTGAGATTCAGTCATAAATAAAATAACTAATTCTGCATACCAACCAAATAGTACATGGCAGGATCATTGGTTATTATGTAAAGAGCCAAAGCAAACCAGAGGGCTATGAAATTAGATAACAATTTTTTCACCAGGGGTATAAATATTTTCAGTGTATAAAAATTCATCCACATGTGAGGATTTTTCCCCCTTTTATGGCAACTCTATCAATAAGGATGTCATTTACCCAAGGTTGTTTCTTCAACTTTCATCAAATAATTTAATCAAACTATTTCTGTTTATAACACTTTGTTTGAAATGTGCATTTCCAAGGAAGTATCTTTCTTCCTTAGAAAGCAGAACATGAGAGATAATTGAGAATATTTATGGGTTAAGTATTTAAAACTACTTTGCAGTGTTATCAACTAGAGTCAACATGTTTTTTACATTAGCTCCTTAGACCTTATTCACTTTATAGATGATTGTTTGTAGTCTTTTACCAATCTCTCCCTACTTCCCCCACCCCCAGCCCCTGGCTATCACTTTTCTACTTTCTGTTTCTATGAGTTTGACTTCTTTTTTAAATTTAAGATTCCATGGATACATGACATCCAGCAGTATTTGTTTCTCTGTATGGCTTCTCTTACTATAATGCCTCAGGTTCCATCCATGTTGTCATAAATGACAGGATTTCCTCCTTTCTCATGGCTCATTAATATTCTGTTGTATATCTATTTAAAAATTAAATACTACATGATTTTTTATCTATTCGTGCATTGATGGAACTCCGATATCCTGTTTTCATTTTCTTTAGACACATGAGGTCTAAAGATCTAATGTAAAACATGGTGATGACAGCTATAATGCTGTACTGTATAAGGCAAATTTGCTAAGGGAATAGAACTTAAATGTTCTCACCAGAAAACAAACAAAAATATAAATATGTGAAATAATGGATGTGTTAACTAACCAGATGAGGAGAACATTTCACAATATATTTCAAGTCATTACAATGTATATTTTAATATCTTATAATTTTATATGTCAATTATACCTCAGGAAAGTTGAAATAAAAATCAAACAAAGAACAATATTTTGCAGTTGATTCTTCTTCTTTCTCTAAGGACTTAGTGAGAACTAATCCTGTCACTGCTTGGACTCCTGGTCACTTTGGTCATCCCAAAGTTTGAGGCTTCCAAACCATCTGTTATCTCTAAGACTGCTGATAGTCTTCAGAGCCTGTAGTTACAAACACAGATATAAAACCAGGATGCCACTTACTGTCATCATGGGCAAATCATTTACATTTCCAGTGCTTCATATTCCTTATCTGTAAAAGGAGGAAATAATATTTATCTATTAGAAAGATTAAATAATGATAGTGTTTAAGCATTTAGCACATAGCAGTTTCAAACTAAGAAATATAGTATATCCCCAAATCTGACCAAATGCTGCCCTCCCTCCCAAATCTTTTTCCTAGCCTTGTGAAAACCTAGAATAGGAGGGGAGGCTTCATGGAGGTGCAACCTGTAGAGTCATAAAGGGCTCCACATTTAGAAGCGCAATGTTCATCTGTTGCCATGTTGACATTCTTACTGATTTTTGCACATGATTTCCTGCACTTCTACATTGCACTGTATCCTCCAAATTAGGCAGTCGATATGTCATCCCCAGATTACCTTATCACTTTAACCTCTTCTGTGAATATTATCTTCAACTTCTTAAGTCCTGATGACATTGCTTTCCTTGTAACAGTCTGAAGCAAAGGATTTTTTTTTCCTATCATACACCATATACCCACAGGACCAGAAGGTAAGGAGTTAGGTGTGCATCACCCCCTCCTGTTTGAAGCTTGCACTATCAGACTTTATCACCCACTAGATCTTCTTAGTCTCATGTATTGACTCAGTCATTCCTTCAAATTTACTCTGGACTCATTCTCTTCCTTTTCTTCTCCATTCCTATACATTTCATCATTCTTGGTGACTTCAGAATTCATGCAGATGAGCCATTTCACCCGTCAGATCCTTCCCTTCTTCACCTCTAATCACCTGTTCTTCCACCCATTCCCAGCTAGCCTTGCTGACATTGCACCAGCAGTAACTCATCATAGCTGAAATTTTAATATCAATCACTCTTTTTTCTGGTTGCCACCTGCTGCTCTTTTAGCTTTCACTCTTCAACTGCAGTGAAACATCTATGACACTGACTTCATTTTTTTTTTTTTACCTCTTCCTATCTACTTCTGTGTCCTGTCCCTCTTTCACCTGGCCTTGAGTCTATGTTTTCTAGTTAAAATTATTCCCTTTTAATTATTTTAACTTGCTTGCCCCTTTCTCAAGCATCCTCCCCTAGAAAAAATGCATACGTTAGTTTTATCCATTTTAAAAGTTTTTATGCCAACTTCTGAGAGGCTGAATATAACTGTAAACGATGAGGAAGAAGAAAACGAACTTCAATTAATGCTAACATTTTCATATGGATACCCAACACTTACTAGCAAACTTTCTGCACTCCTATAGCAGTTTAACTTCCTAAAAATGAATCACAAATGACCCTTCATACTCTCTCCAGCCTCTTCTAAGTACTGCCTCTTTCTCTGTTACCCTCAATGTAAAACTGCTGAGATGATTTTTTTTAGCACTTGCTAATCATATTGTCTGCCATTTACTCTTCAACTTACAACACTGTCATTTTTTCCCATTATTCTAAAAAATATTGCCTCGTTAAGGTCGTTTGTGACCACCTTCTTGCCAAATCTACTCTTCCATCCTCTTCCTACGTGACATTCACCCAGCATCCTCTGGGTGACATCCCCTCTTCCTTTGGTACCAAATATTTGACACTTTTCTGCCTTCCTCTTATCCATCTCACTGGCTGTGACCTTCTAAGGTTATCTTGTCTCTTAATATTCACCTCATTCAATCCTTGCATGAGATCTCCTTGGTTGCTTTTATCCAATTCCATGGTGTAAATAGCACCTACATAGACTGAGCCATTGCCCCTATCTACCAAGGACTAAGAGGATTCCCAGGCCTTGGGATTGTCAGTAATATAATGGGGACAGTCTTAGGCAAACCGAGATGGTTGTTCACTTGTTACAATGTTCACCTGTTATAAGGCCTCAAGCCTGCTATAAGTCCAGATGTCTCTGATGAGCTGTGTTTTCACTTGGTTTGTAAAATACATTTCAAACTTAAATCTGTCGGAAACAGAACTATAGAGTTTTACCTTCAAATTCTTCTTCTCTAATTATCCATTATCTCCATATACGTTATCATAACATACCAGTTCCTAAGGCAAAATAAAAGAAATCAGAAATCATTTAAGGTTCTTCACAACTTTTTCTTTTTCATTCCCATGTATATCTGCCACCACCTGTACCACCATGATTGTCTCCTCAGTACTCTCCTTCTTTGAACCGTGATCCTTTCCAATTTGTTCTGCACAATGAAAGGTGGGATAACTCTATTTCTAAACTAGGGAATTTATTTTTTATGAAACATATATAAAGACTTATTTCTTTCCAAAATAGTTCAGTGGTTTCCCACTACTCTAAGAATAGCAATGAAACATTTCCCCAGGGTTTACAACAGAGCTTCTCTACCAACCGGTGGAGAGGATGAGTTTGTTTTCATTTTTGCTTTTGCTTTTTACTAATCCATTATGGACTGACATGTGGGTCCTGCTGCACATGACAAGAAGCAATTTGCAACATGAGATGCATGATGCAAGTTTGAAAATGTGTGAACTGAGATGATCCAGTGATCATGTGCTGGAGTCTCAGCAATGTGAAGTTGCTACAAAGGTTTTAAGTTTAGGTAGTTACCTTGTTTACTGAGCAGAAGTGATCTACAAACTCAAACTTTTATTAGCAGTGGTCTACAAGGCCCTGGCTTTCTAGCCTTACCTCACACAACCAAACCAGTTTCTCCCAACAGAGCAGGTGCCCTGGCTTCCTTTCTGCCCTTCAAATGAGACAGCAAGCCTGTGTACTCAGCTGAAAACATTCTTTGTCCAGCTCTCATCAATAAAACTTACTGTTAACCTTCCAGTCTCAGCTTAGACACTCTCTTCAGAGAGTATATCTCAAACCACTCTCTGACGTGATGTTCTCTAATTATTCTGTGAATCAAATAGAGTTTATGTCCTTTATAATACATTCTTGGATATTAACATATACTTTTAGTTAAAAATATTTACTTGTGAATTTTAAAATTAGTTATTATTAGTATAATAAGTAAAATCACCCTTTGCTCTCCAATTCTATCCTTTCTGAGGACACCATTATCAGTGTGTATACTGTCATCTTGCTAGCACAAAGACACACACACACACACACACACACACAATTTGTTTACTTACTTGCTTTTTAATGGCATTATTTACATGTTATTTTGTATTATAATTTTTCACCTAATAATATATTTTAGACATGTCTAAAGTGTAGAAACCTAGATTAAATGCTTGTATAATTTCCTTTGAAATAGGTATACATATAACTCATGTGAATAGTTTTACATGAATGAGAGTTTTGAGCATGTTTTTAACTTCCAGCTTTTGTTTTGTTTTTCTGTTTCCCAGTGTCTTTGTTCCTCTTCTCCACCTGCATCAACTTACCTTCTTTCATGTTCACAATCCATTGTGATTCTTGTTAAAAACTCAATGTCTTTCCTTTCTCACAGTGTTTTGTATGTTGTTCTATTTGCTTCTGTGCATCTTGTTTTTCTCAGTCAAAGCTCATTGGCAAAATAACTCCAAGACAAATAACATAAATCTTACGCATTCGTCAAAATTTCTTTTTTAATAGCTCATAGTGTGAGTGTATCATATTTTTTCCAGCTAAGTTCATTCACACTTTCAGTTTTTTGCCACTACAAAAAATAAAAAAATAGAGAAAAAGAACAATAAGCATCCTTGTATATACATTTTTATTTGGTGATACTTTTACTCCTATGTAATAGGGTTGCTTCTAAGACTGCGATTATTTTAAATTTTATAGACATTGTTAAACTGCTTTATAAAAAGGTGGGGATAGTTTATATTCCAGGAGCAAAGAATATACCATCTCCTTCACAGCCTGCTGGCAAGTTTATTAAAACTTTTAAATTTTGTCAGTCTGCTCACTTGGTGCTATCTCATTGTGATTTTAAGTATAAGAAACTTGAACTTACCTATCTGTGGATTCTCTCTTCATATTCTTGATGTATTTTTCTATTAGGTAGTTTGACTTTTTCTTTACAATTTCTAAGGACATTTCTATATCATAGAAACATAAACATTCATCTTCATCTGGGTTGCAATCCTCCCACTGGCCATTCTATCATTTGCTGACTTTATGTTAATGTAGTGGACATTTATCATGCTTGTGTTTGCTTCAGGAAATAATGAACATCTTTTCTATATGTGAGAACTTTCCACTTATGAGTCCTGTCCCTCTAAACTAGAAACGTGATTTCCCATGCTCCCTTGCAGCTAGGACACAAGAATATGCCCCAGTCTCTTCCTATCGGATTCATCTGCACACAACTTCAGCTAGGAAATGATCAAGGCAAGACAGTAGCCATAGCACTAGTGTCCTATAGAGGTAGCAATGGTATCATCTTAAAGTAGTCTCTCAAGGACATTTAGGTATTTCTTCTTCCAAATTGTTTTTCTGTATTGTCAGTACACTGGTGAGCACAGTGGTCTTCCAATATGTTTTCTGCAACATATACCTAAAATAGATGCTGTTGCTTTCAGTCAAGAACCCCAAAGGATATTGGTATCTGGGCATATACAAAAGTTATAATTTCTTGCGTCAAATATATCTCTTTTTTATTTGATTTGCTTCTGGGTTTCTGGTAATGTTATCAAGTTTCCCCTGAAACCCTATATTGCATATGTAGCCTTCATGATTTTCTTCTAAGTGTATCATATTTAAATTTTAAATGAATTGGTAACAAATGTACATATTCACAGTTATTTATATTTATATTTTAGTTCATATTTACATAAATTGTTATAAATATAAAATAGCATATAGTAAATATTATATATATAAGGAAAAAGATGAAAGGAAGATCAGTACTAACCAATATAACATTTTACAAAGATGGATATCTTCAATAATCTGCACTGCCCAATAAAGTGAACACTAGTCACACTTTAGACTGAGCCAGTCAGGTGCCTCCTGGCCACACTTTAAAACATGACTAATGCAGCTGAAGAACATAATTATAAAGTTAATTTTAATTAATTTATATTTAAATAGCACTTGTAGCTAGTGGCTATAGTATTGATCAGCAAATACTGTGAGAATGGGCACAACTTCCTTCTGGATAAAGAGTTAATTGGTAGCCCCATTTATTAAATAATTATTTTCCCACTGAATATGCCATATATAAAATTTTTACATACAGACATCCATTTGTTAGATTCTCTATTTTTTTATGGCTCCATATGGCTAATACCATATTGATGTGATTATGGTGACTTTATAGTGTGATGAATAATGTGTAAAGCAAGTTTCCCAGCTTCTCAGTCTTCTATATGAAACTTTTCTTGGCTTTTCTCAGACATATACTCTTCCAAGCAGACTTTTATGTCACTGTATCCATTCTAAAATCGACCTTGATTAAGTTCTATTTAGAAGTGATTCAAATTTATAGAATATTTCAAAGAATTGACATTTTTACTGTATTAATTCTTCATATATAAGTGCATATTTTCCATAGTTTAAGTATTAGTTTATGTCTTCCATAAGATATTTTTATATAGATCTGATGTTTTCATCTTAAAATTATCTATAATATTGTTGTTTATTCTAAATAGATATTCAATTTTTATTGACATTTGCTTACAGATAAAACAGAAAACAGCTATTGATCTTTATATATTTATTTTACTTCTACCTCAACAAATTCTCTTATTCAAATTTTTCCTGGATTTTGACTTTAATTAAAATCTCAAGATTGCTAGGCATACAATATTGTCATTAGAAAAAAAATCATATTTTTCAATGTTTATGTTGACTTCAATTTTTTAACTCACTTTTCCAAAACAATGAAAGCAGTAGAAATTTCCATCTCATTTTTAATAGTTAAGATTGTTTGAGAAAGACAGTGTATGTGAACAAGGTGGGAGTAGAGAGAGGGGAGAGAGAGAGAATCCCAAGCAGGGCTCAAACTCACAAACTGTGAGATCATGACCTGAGCAGGAATTAAGAGTCAAATGCTTAACTGACTGAGTCACCAGGGTACCCCTCTCAGTTTTTAGATTAATTATAATGAGAATTTAATAATTTAGAATGATAATTAGTTTTGGTTTGAGGGAAGTTATTTTGTGGTATTGTGTAGTTTACTTTTATTCCTATTTAACTTATGTATATTTTTTTCAGGATGTATTGATATTACCATAAGACCACGATCTTTTATAGGTTGACATAAATAATTATGCTGGTAGGTCTCTAGATATTAAAAATAAAAATATTTTATAATTATTTTCAGTTTTTTTATATATATAATTTATTCTCAAGTTAGCTAACATACAGTGTATACAATGTACTCTTGGCTTCAGGAGATTTCCCTGATTTGTCACTTACGTACAGCACCCAGTACTCACCCCAACAAGTGCCCTCCTCCGTGCCCATCACCCATTTTTCCCATCTTCCAGCCCTCCACCCGCATCAATCCTCAATTTGTTCTCTGTATTTAAGGTCTCTTATGGTTTGCCTCCCTCTCTGTTTGTAACTGAGAAACTTAACACATGACCACCACTGGGAAAGGGAAGATTTTTACATCTGCATTTGTATATGAGGTTAAGCTATACTTTTGTTTTTCATACTAACTTAATGAAGCTTTATATTAAGAAATTTTTTTCAGGTGGGATTTACTAGTTTAAGTAACATGGAGATTACCTGTTTTGTTTTCCAAAGGTTTGATAGAATTCATTTGTGAAAATCTGTGGTCTCGGGGGATGTCATTAATGGGAGATTTTGAAACTCCATCACTTCTTTGATTATTGAATTAAACTTTTTATCTTCTCTTGAGATAATCTTAGAAATTTAAATTGTGTTACAGAGGCATTTCTGTTATCTCTAAGGTTTTCAGATTTGTTGCCACAAAATTGTCTATAAAAGTACTTTATTCATTTATTACTAATTTAATCACACCTCCAGTAATGTCTCATATCTCATTCCCATTCTTGTGTATTTTGCTACTTTCTTTTGTCTTAATCAGGCTTGTTTTGTGTCTCAAATCTCACTTGACTTTCAGTATGGTTCACTAGTTAGCAAAAGCGTAATCTCCAAAGTCCAAACGGTTACAGTTTTAGGGCAAGTTTTTACACGATATTTCTAGTTTGTTATTATAAAACAATTGATGCTTATGAATAATAAGAAATTATATTACCTTGAGTGTCCAAATAGAGCTCAATCAGAAGATCTTATTCAGTAATCAAAACTCAGTCTCCCATTTAGGGCCTAGTATGGGTAAGAGTGGAAAGAAGGGACAAAAGTAGAAAAGAGGGTAAGCATAAATTTGGGCAAGGCAGTAGTGCAGCTTTCAAATGGGCCTGCGGGACTGACTTCCAGAACACCAAGGCAGAAATGATCCAGCCGGTACTGACTCTTTCTCTCACAATCAGTAAACTTCAACCAACACTATGTAACATGTTCTATTGTAGTTCCTAAGGATACAACAGTGAACAAATCAGACAATAGATTCCTACAGTAATGAAGTATTACTTCTGGGGGAAGGTGGGGACGAGAGACAGGCAAGATAGGGAAGCAAGCAAGGTAAATATGTAAAATAGACATTATGTTAGATGCTGATAATTGGTATGGAGAAACACAAAGCAAAGGAATTCTGACATTTTAAATAGGTTAATGAGGGTAGGGAGGAAGGCAAGTTGATATTTGATGGAAAAAAGTTCCAGGAGGGAGAATACATGATATTTTTAAAAACCAATGAGACAAATGAAATTAAAACAGAGTGAGCAAAGTGTTGAGTCATAATAAGGTGCAACCACTAGGTTATAGGTGAGGCGAGAAGGTGGGGATAGGCAGAAGGGACCGTTTACATAAGGCCCTATGGGTTGTGACCAGGATTCTGGTTCTTACTCAGCAAGGCAGAGAGCTATTGAAAGGTTTATTATTGGACTGACATGGCCTAACTTATTTTTTAACAGGTTTCCCTTGGGTTGATAAAAGGGAAAGGGAGACTGGCTGGAAGACTACTCAAAACAGCTGAGTGAAAGATGATGATGATTCCCATCATGATGCCACCTGTAGATGTGTTAGACAGGAGCAAATTCAGCACAGGTACAGATGACAAAATGTGGGGATCAATCATATACTTGGTGTGAAAGAAAGCAGGGAGTCAAAGGTAACCCAAGATTTTTTATTTGAGCAACTTGATAGATGGAGTTTCCATTAACAAAGATGTAGAAGGCTATGAAAATAAAATTGGGTGGAAGAAGATCAGAAGTTAACTTTTTGGTCTGTTAAGTTTGAAATGATTGCTACCCATTCAAGTGGAGTGTCAAATGAAGAAAGTGATTTTGGAATTCTATAGACAGTTCAAACACGGATTTTTCTGTTGAGATGTGGAAACAAGGTGCCATCTAGTTTTCCTAGGAAGACCCTTTATTCCTTCAATAATTTCCTCCACTTTCCCTGAAGTCTTTTATTTTTCTTTCATATTTTCATCTATGTTTGCTCTGTGCTTTCAGATATTTCTTCCACTTGGTCTTCATATCTTAGTAAGACATATCCCAACCTCATTTCATTTTATTTTTAATTTAAAATGTCTGTAATTCAAGAAAAAGGTATATGTATGTGCACACAGACACTGCACTGTGAATGCCCTAATATGCTCTTATTGTTCTTACTGTTTATTTTAAATGCTCCCCTCACCTAAAGAAACTCTACTCATTATCTGCTGGTCCCCTAAGAAGTCATATTATTCCTTATGCTAACTGAAGCTCAAGTATCACCTTGGGATATACTTCCTAGAGTATCATACTCCTGAATGGTGAAAAGTGCAAGTGTTTTTGGCTCTTGGACCAGGAAAGAGGCAGCTTCAAGACAGTCAAATTATTACAAAAGTACCAGCAAAAAGGTATCTGCTTCCAGACCTATTCTGAGGACTCAGTCCATGGGAGTTGTAAAAATCAAGAAACCTCACTGAAGCCTATGGTGTCAGTGTCACAGGAGAGGCAGGATCTTCTTGGCATCTTCTGTTTCATAAAGGCCATATATGAAAGACCCATAGCTAATATAATCCTCAATGGGGAAAAACCGCGACAGGGATGTTCCCTCTCACCAGAGTTGTTTAACATACTGTTTGAAGTCCTGGCCTCAACAATCAGACAACAAAGGTAATAAACATCATACAAATCAGCATGGAAGGAGTCAAACTTCACTCTTCACAGATGACATGATATTCTATGTGGAAAACTCGGAAGACTCCACCAAAAAACCTGCTAGAACTATAAACGAATTCAGCAAAGTTTCAAGATAAAAAATCCATGTACAGAAATCGGTTATACTTCTATGCACCAATAATGAAGCAACAGAAAGAGAAATCAAGGAATCGATCCCATTCACAATAGTACCAAAAAACATAAAATGCCTAGGAACAAACCTAAACAAAGAGGTAAAAGATCTGTATGCTGAAAACAATAGAAAGCTTATGAAAGAACATGAAGAATAAATACAAAAATTTTTTTTTAAATTCCATGCTCATGGATTGGAAGAACAAATATTGTTAAACTGTCTATACTACCCAAAGCAATCTACACATTCAATGCAACCCCTATCAAAATAACACCAACATTCTTCACAGAACTAGAACAAAAAATTCTAAAATTTGTATGGAACCAGAAAAGACCCTGCATAGCCAAAGCTACCCTGAAAAAGAAAAGCAGAGCTGGAGGCATCACAATTCCAGACTTCAAGCTGTATTGCAAAACTGCAATCATCAAGACAGTATGGTATTGGCACAAAAACAGACACATAGATCAATGGAACAGAATAGAGAATCCAGAAATGGACCCATAAATGTATGACTAATCTTCAACAAAGAAGAAAAGAATATCCAATGGAAAGAAGATAGTCTCTTTAGCAAATGGTGTTCAGAAAACTGGACAGCGACATGCAGAAGAATCAGCCTGGACTACTATCTTACACCATATATAAAAAGAAACTCAAAATGGATGAAAGACCTAAATGTAAGACAGGAAATCATTAAAATCCTAGAGCAGAAAACAGGCAGCAACCTCTTTGACCTCAGCTGCAGGAACTTCTTACCAGACATGTCTCCAGAGGCAAGAGAAACAAAAGTAAAAATGGACTATTAAGACCTCATCAAGACAAAATGCACAGTGAAGCAAACACTCAACAAAACTAAAAGGCAACCAATGTAATTGGAGAAGAATTTACAAATGACATATTGGATTAAGGGTTAGTACCCAAAATCTATAAAGAACTTAGGAAACTCAACTCCCAAAAAATAATCCAGTGAAGAAATGGGCAAAAGACATAAACAGATACTTTTCCAAAAAAGACAACAACGTGGCTAACAGACATATTAAAAGACACTCAACATCACTTATTATCAGCGAAATACAAATCAAAACCATACCAAGATACCACCTCACACCAGTCAGAGTGGCTAAAATTAACAACTCAGGAAACAACAGAGGTTGGTGAGGATGCAGAGAAAGGGAAACCCTTTGTACTGTTAGTTGGAATGCAAACTGGTGCAGCCATTCTAGAAAACTATATGCAGGTTCCTCAGAAAATTAAAAATAGAACTACCTATGACTGAGCAATTGCACTAGTAGGTTTTTACCCAAAGGATACTGGAGTGTTGATTCAAAGGGGCACATACACCTCAATGTTTAGAGCAGCACTATTGACAATAGCCAAATTATGGACAGAGTCCAAATATCCATTGACTGACAAATCAATAAAGAAGACATGGTATACATATACAATGGAATATTACTCAGTGATAAAAAATGAAATTTTGCCATTTGCAACAATATGGATGGAACTAGAATTTATTATGCTAAGCAAAATAAGTCAGAGAAAGATAAATATCATAAGATTTTATTTGTATGTGGAATTTAAGAAAGAAAACAATCGAACATAGGGAAAGGTAATGAAAACTAAGATAAAAGTGGAGAAGGAGACAAACCATAAGAGACTTAAATACAGAGAAAAGTGAAGGTTGCTGGAGAAGTGTAGGGTAAACGGATGGGCTAAATTGATGATGGGCATTAAGAAGAGGATTTACTGGGATGAACATTGGGTGTTTTATGTAAGTGACAAATCATTAAATTCTACTCCTGAAATCACTATTACACTGGATGTTAACTAACTCAGAGTTAAATAAAATGGAAAAAATAATTGTCGAAATTGTCCAGACCCACACTTTATATGCTCAATATTTTATTGCCAACAGAGGCCCCAAGTAGCTATGGGAGGCTATGAAATGGAAAATGGAGAAAATAAAAGCAAGCACTGATTTAGTACCTAAAATGTGTCAGACACCCTGCTAGACACTTCACATCTAGTCCTTATAACTATTCTACAACAGATAATATTGAACTCTCTTATATATGAAGACCTCTATTTCAGGTTGGACGTAAGAAATTACTCATAGTCATTCAATGTCAATCCAAAACTTTCTGGCCCAAACCCCATGATTTTGCTACTGCATTTTTTTACCTTTGAAATATTGCTAACTTTTCTCAAAAGATCAGTACAGAGGCGCCTGGGTGGCTTAGTCGGTTAATCGTCTGACTTTCGCTTAGGTCATGATCTCGCGGTTCGTGGGTTTGGGCCCCACGTCGGGCTCTGTGCTGACTGCCAGCTCAGAGCCTGGAGCCTGTTTCAGTCTGTGACTCCCTCTCTCTCTGACTCTCCCCTGCTCACGCTGTCTCTCTCTCCTAGAAATAAATAAAACATTAAAAAAAAAAATCAGTACAAATATGTAAATATATCTGAATACTTTTTGAATATTTCTTGATACTCTCTGTATATACTATCTCTTAGAATGATAATGGCTCAAGTCCCTCAGGTAGTCAGTGTCTGAGACTGAAATGGCAGAGTGTGAGTACTAAAACCCATAACTGTGGTCTCCAAAGCAAATGCTCCTTCCATTACACTGCAGTATTTTCTACAGTAAAATAGAAATGATTTTTATATTATCCATGCCTCAGTTCTCCTATTAATGCATGTATAATTAAGATTGATGTTATGTAGACAAGCCACTGGGCTTAAGTATATTAAAGCAAATTTCTTTGTGTCTTCCTGGCCATAAGGCAATTGCTAGAAGGTTCTGACCACCTACTGTGGTACAACCCAGTTATCTCTCGATCTGAAAACATGGTGCCTTGAGTTTGGCCTTGCAAGATGCTAACCAAGGTTGGCAGCAGAGTTGGTGATGTGAGTTTGATGTGATCTCTAGTCCTTTCAATTTATATATTAAGATACTTAGGAGAGATCACCCATCTTATTAGACTGGATCTTGTCCAGGTCAAGTTTCTTGGATTTCTCTGAATCTCTTATGACGGCCTCAGAATTAATCTCTATTAACTGCTACGGACCACCCATGAGTAGCCCTTAAATTGAGGTAGCCATATCTATTTCCCAGAGTTTCTTCAAGCTAAAGTAGGTCACCCAAGGACCACACAGAGGCAAGATAGGAGATCTAGTGGAGTTCTGGTCTGAACCCAACTTCCAAAGAATGTACAATGTCTCCTCCAATATTGTGTAAACAGTGAGAAAGTCTAGAGGCCACTTACTCATGAAAGCAGCTGGGATGCAGTTTATCATGCCACCACTTGGCTTCAGTGATGTGTATGAGCATCAGCTGTCATCATCTGAAGATCACTGCCTGTAAATTCTAAACTGTGCATTATCCCATGAGTATGGTAAAAGCCTTCTCTCCAATCTAGCTTACCCAAAAAATTAAAGAAACCTTAACCTTTGTTACTGCTCAATTGTTTCTGTTTTATTCTTGGTAAGTTCAGAATATTTTAATCAACATTTTATATAAAAATATCAACTGGTTAAATATGTAATACATTGCGGTTTTTAGATGAAATGTGTCATATACATGAAGGATATTGACATTGTCATTCAGCTTATTTCTAGCTGCAAATTTTGGAAACAACACAATCCAAAATATCTATTAAACAAAGACTACATCAAGATTAATCCTGCAAAATGAGAGTAGTAAATTGAGATTTGGTACTTTTTTTTAAAGCCTGGTTGTGCAGTTCAGTGACTTAACTTACATTTAGTTCTATGTCTTTGTTTCACATGAGCAAAAATGGAATGTGATGAATGAGCATATTGAACTAGTCTGTAGCTGAAAATTTTTGACCTTTTGAATATATATTACCATTGCCATATTCCAAACTTTCTGTTAAATCCCTGAGCAACCCCAAATTGATACTGTTATTTAAAAGAAATTTTTCTTGTGTAAAGGGATACTAGTATAGTAACACTGCAAGTCACCATATAATCTGACCTAAGCATAGACATGCCTTTGAAAAGCCCAGGATGCTGCTTTTCCTTCAACCATCCATCAACCCAACGGCTGAGGATATAAGAAAATTCTGTTTATGATATTCCAATTTCTCCTGAAACCAAGAATGAGAGTTTTCATCAGCTTATGAAATATTTTAAAATTCATCTAAAATAGATAAATTGATATGTGGGTGATAGTTCTAGTGAGAAAAGAGAAAGTTCTGCTGCATTTATTTGTCTATTTCTTAAATAAGAGGGGGGGTTAACCCAAGAGCCATTCATCAACCACCATGTGGAATCACTTATGCCAGACTAAGCCATCAATTAAATTGGAAAGCATCGCCCTGTACTTTCTAGATTGTAGAAAAATGCTCATACAACTGAGAAAGAAGGAGCAGCAAGACTGTACCTGGTTAGTCCAATCCCCCGAGTTCTTCCAATTCTATTACCGTAGATTGTCTTTCATCACCTTCTGGATTTTTACCTACAACTGCACTGTAATGCCAGCATCCAGTTACATATCCACACCACTGGTTAGCAGACAGACTAAGAAACCACTCCAATTTAGTCATTTATGTGTCAGCAAGCAGGGAGCCCCACTTCCCTCTTTGCCAGAAAATTTACTTCTGCAGTACTGAAGTGATGGCCAGACATTTACAAGCCATTTTCTTTGGCTGACAATTTTGTTTTCAAACCCTTAATGGAGCATCTGCAACTACTGTTTTATTGAACTAATTTCAAATGCAGTCTTGTTTCCAGTAATCTATGACAGTTTTAAAAGTTTGAAGAGACCAGGAGTTGGAGACAACAGTAGAGCAGATGTGTTTCATTGAGATTTGTTAACATCTTACTATAGTATGTTATAGACAGATTTTAGGAGGCAAACAATTAGTCAAGCAAAAACAACTCCCCTTCATACATATATAATTCCATGTCAAATGGTAAAATGAGAACACACAAGCCACCAAACTACTTGTCCAATATCCAACTATCACAAATGTACATATAATAAAAGGGGAATGATTACCAAAAAAGCCCTGAAAATGCCACAGCAGATCATCATTTTGAGGAAAGTATACTCATTCATTTTTTAAAAAATAAATAACCATTGAGCACCTATGGTATGTCAAGAACTGCCTTAGATCCATGGGATTCATCAGTGACTAAGGTGCCTGAGTTTGAGGAGCTTCTGTTCCTGGGGGTACAGTTGAGAGTTGGCAAAGCAGACTAAAACAAAGATTAATAAATAAGAAAATTGCAAATCTTGCTACAAGGTGATAATTGCAGTGAAAAGATGAACAGGTGGAACAGGATAAGGAAGCTCCAAAGTACAGTGACTATCAGGTGACAGAATTTGGATAGTCAGGATACTGTTTGACAAAGCGATATTTGAACAAACACCTGAAGGATAGCTGGGGAAGAGAAATTATACTTAATGATAAATTACTAAAAATGAAACTCTAAAGAATTAATCAGAAAGATGCACAAAAATCTGATAAATAGAGCTGAAGACTAATAATACAGCAGAAAGCAAGAATGATGGCAAAAAATATACTATTCAAGTATTTTCACTTTGTTCTTCCCAGCAGTTTTGTATAACTCCCTTTTCCTTCATTTTGTGCCTTACTCCTCTTTTCTTTCCCTGAATAATTCATGTACTTCTTCTTCCTCATTACATGTATTTTTAAAATCTATATGAATAACTATGCTTTTTTCCAATAATACATTACTTGTCCCCCCCTTATGTACAGGGGTACATTCCAAGACCGCCTAGGATACCTGAAACCATGGATAATACTGAACCCCACATATACTATCTTTTTCTATACATACATACATATGATAAAATTTAATTTATAAATTAGGTAAAGTATGAAGTTAATAAAATAGAACAGTTACAATAATATACTGTAATAAAAGTTATAAAAATATGCTCCTTCTCAAAATATCTTGTACTGCTCTCACCCTTCTTTTTGTGAATATGTGAGATAATAAAATGCCTATGTGATGAGACAAATGAGGTCAATGATGTGGGCATTGTGACGTCGTGCTAAGTGACATCTGTCGGGCTATGTATCCTCAGAAGGAGGATCATGGGCTTCTGGACTGCATTTGACCTGACGTAACTGAAAGTGCAGAAAACAAAACCATAAATAAGGAGGGCTACCGTATCATTTCCCAGGAAACCAGTATACCCACTTACTTTATCCTTGCTGGAAACACTTTGCTTATGTTGTGATCAGCAGAATCAAAGTAGTCTATGTCTCATTGAATAATTTTCATTTTGCTCCTGAAAACCTTGCCCTAAAGTGAAAAGCCAACTGAAAACAAAAATTAATTTTAAGGGGAAATTATTATATTATCTCAATCCAAAATAATTTTCATAGATTGGAATATGTGTTTATACATATGTATGTATATGTACACATATATAAAAAACATTAAAAACAAGTTTGATAGATGGTAAATAGCATGAGAGTAAAGTTTGAATATAAATTGTAATCAAGTTTATTTTACTCACCAAGGAAGGAAGAGATTAGATAAGGGGTGGTAGTTGGTGCTTATCTTTAGACAGGCATTTGCTATCAAAATGGGAGGTACTGGATATATTAATTTCCTAGGGCTGCCATAACAAATTATCACGAGTTGGGTGGCTTGAGACAAAATTATTCTCTCATAGTTCTGAAAGCCAAAAGTCCAAAATCAAGTCCAAAAGGCTTGGCAAGCTGTCCAGAGCCTCTGAAGGAGAATCTGTTCCATGCCTCTCTCATAGCTTCTGGTGATTACTGGCAATCCTTGGCATTCTTTGGCTCATAGATGCTTCATTCCAGGCTCTACTTGTCTTCACATGGTCTCTCTCTGTGTGTCTCTGTATCCATATTTCCCTCTTCTTATGAGGATATTAATCACTGGATGAGCATTCACTCTCCATTATGTTTCCCCTCATAAACTGATTATACCAGCAAAGACTCTAATTCTATATAAATTCCTATTTACAGGTCCCAGGGCTTGGAACTTGAATCTATCTTTTTGGTGGACACAAATCCACCCACTGGATATGCATTTCCTTTTCCTTAAGACTATGACAAAATAAAGAAAATACTGTGTTAAGTAAGTGGTGCATCTTTTCCTGAAACTATACTGCTGACTTAGTGTATTGTTTTCAGTGTTTTAAGACTTTTTTTAAAAAAAGTTGTTATTTGAGGGAAAAAAAGTGTTGTATGGGAAAAATGAACTATTGTGGTGAAAGGTGGTTACAGAGACAGAATGCAAAGTATCTATATTTCAGATTCAAGAACAATCCAACTGTAACCCAGATAGACTATATATTTTCACAATAATGTACTAACACTATTTCCAATGTACACTATTGAGTAGGCCCTTAAAAATACTTAAATATCCCTATCACAAGTGTACGTATCTTGAACGGCACTAGGCAATACGTAGAATTGTTGAATCACTATATCGTACACATAAAAACTAACTTAACACTGCATGTTAACTACTCTGGAATTAAAATTAAATTAAGTTAAAAAATAAAAAAATGAAATAAAATTTAAAAAGTACTATAAACTTTTTAAAAATCGTAAATAGCCCCACAGTCTAAAATTTCCTGGTGAAATGGAGGAAGAGAAAAAATGTCATAATGTGGATGCCACAGGATCATTTTCTAAGTAAACTGCATACAGTTATGAATTACATCCCCTAAAAAAGATATGTTCATGTCCTAACCCCTAGTACCTCAGAATTCAATCTTATTTGGAAATAAGGTCTTTGCAGATGTAGTTAAGGTGATGTCATTAGAGCCCTAATTCAGTACAATGCCTGTCTTCATAAAAAGAGGAAATTTGGATAGATATAAATACTACATTAAGATGAGGATACAACACCATCAAGAGATAAAGGCTGAGATCAAGATGATGCCTCTACAATCCAATAAAACCAAAGATTGCTAGAAAACCACTAGAAACTAGAAGAAAGCCAGGGAAAACATTGTCTCTCACAGTCTGGTTGTGAGAGACACACCTTAATCTTGGATTTCTAGCCTCTAGATATGTGAGATAATAAATCTCTCCTGTTTAAGCCACGTCATATGTGGTATTTTCCCATGGCAGGCCTGGAAAACTAAAATACCTTTTGATACAAGAAAACTTTCCAACTCGGTGTGAAGAAGGCTAAACTAGATAGGACATAATATATGTGACGGATCTTCAAGATTGCTCCTCGACAATGAAAATTTTGTATGTTTAATGCCATGGGGTCTGTTCTGTACTAGAGCTTCCTGGTACAACCCTGTTCATACCGCCCCCAACCGCCACGAGAGGTTAGTCTAATTATTGGTACATCAATAATGGGAGATGAACCTCAGATTTCTATAACAAAGGTGGTCAGTGGATAAAGTTTTCTCTCTTCTCTTTGGCTCTGCGTGATTAACTCAGAAGAGGAGTCTAAGAGGGTACTGAAATTTAACATATGTAGCAGTAACTCCTCACTACCAGCACAATATCCATGGTTTTTTTTTCCTTCCTTTAAATGAGAGGATAGGAGCAGGCAATGGACCCAGCTAAAAATACCATCTCTCAGCCTCACTTGTTCAAAGGATGGTTGGTAAGGCGTAAGCCTATCTTATAAGCAAGTTGTAATAAAGCATTGGATAAGACATCTGGAAAAGTTTTATTAAGCTGACAGGTAGGTGCTACTTTACTTTACATTTCCCACTTCTTTTTTTTTCTTTCCCAAAACCTAGCTTAAATTGAAGTCCAGCAGCCATTTGAGGACCATGAGTGGATGGCTTAGAAATTCAATCAAGTTTCCTTGATACTCCCATGCTATTGAACAGATATCAGTAACTCTTGTCTACATACTTTTTATTGATTGACAAAAATAAAACCATATATATTTAAATTATTTAGACGTCTCTCACTGGTAGCCAAAAACAGTTTTTAACTGATATAAAAACCTATCTACTCAGCAGACACACTCTTCGTTTAAAAGCCTCTATGTAGCTTAATCCAACATTGTCAATTTTAGGATGCAGATCAACACACTAACATTCCCCATTTTCATAATTGAAATAAATATTTGACTGTAAGGGCATTAATGTACATCTTAAGAAATATAATTCTAAGAAAGCCACAGTAACCATATTTTTATTTTGTGGTCTGTTCTTATTTTATCAAGCAACCACTTCAGAAATTAGAAACAAAAATAAAACAAAAACCTCTGACTCACTTAAAAAATTTTTTCATTAACCAGAAAAGTAATCATTTTTCAATAGCTACAAAATGGATAAGACCTAACTATGTGATGTGAACTTGAGAGTTTGTTCCTTCATTTGTTTATTATGAGCTTGAGGGTTTTAAATTTTACAGGTTGCTAAAATAGATGAAGGATGGTAATGGTTAAGCACTGATTCACTGAGACTTCTCCAAACAGTTTCACTAGCACAGGAATGGACAAAGTGGAAATTTAAAAAGGAAGCATTTGAGAGGCCCTTTACTCCTTGGATATATTAGCTACTCCTTTGGAATACAATGAATGTCTAGGGCAAAATTCTGAGAGGTTAGGTAGTTTTAACATGGAAAACACTTTAATTGGGGTGCCTGGGTGGCTCAGTTTGTTAAGCGTCTGACTCTTGGTTTCAGTTCAGGTTATAATCTCAGTGGTTGGTGAGTTCCAGCCCCACATTGGGCTCTGTGCTGATGGTGCAGAGCCTGCTTGGAATTTTCTCTCTCCTTCTCTCTCTGTCCCACCCCTGCTTACATGCACGTGCCCACACACTCTCCTTAAAATATATATATATGGAAAACACTTTAACAGATACCACAGAACCACTTAACAGGGGTTCTATCAGAAAAGTTTTGTTTTCCCCATAGTTTTATCGACAAGAGAATAAATAGGAGCCACTCTCTGCTTTTAATAATTTCTGTTTCCTTCCTCCATTCAAAGAGAAATGGAAAGAAACAGAGAGGGAAAATGGAGACCATCATCAAAATTTCGTATAAATTGAGGCTATAATATTGCCTAAGATTAAGTTTATATCATCTTTAATATCCTAAAGTTAAAAGCACATGGTCGAAATGTCTCTTAAAAAAACAATGTGATATTTTAAGAATTTCCCCACGTTTTCCTAGTTAAAAGGCCTTATTAAATATCTATACGTTTTTTCAGCAGTTTCTCCTAAAAGTTGTATTATTTCACTTAAGAAGTCAGTGCAATTCAATTACTTGGCATTGTTTCTTTGAGGGTATCATCTTCCAAGTGAAGAAACAAGTTGCCCATGAAGAGCAAGTACATGCTCCAAATGGTTTGGGTTTGTTAGTTTTTTGTTTTTAGGGGTTTTGTTTGTTTGTTTGGCTACAACCAAACTTAGCAAAACTGTGTCAGGGGCACAAAAAAAATATTATCAATTTATTACCTTTCTAGAAAAGTTAGCCACCAAAATATTTTGGGATAGAGCATTTCAGGCCTGTCAGGGACTAACTGACAACCTTAAATTACACTAGAATTCATTTACGAACTGTAATTGTTGGCCAAAGAAACAAAAGTCTTAATTGTTTCTACCATTCTCATCTATCTCTTCCTTCATTTGAAGATTTCCAGTTTGAGACTTCTGATTCTGCTACTGTTCTAAGTATTTTTCCCCCATTTACAACCACCATTCCCTTCTTTTTATTTCCCATCACTGTTATCCTTCCAAATCCTGTTTCTAAATGACAACATTCTTGAGCTGTTTGAAACTTAACCTTGATATATAAGTGTAATATTTCAAATGCGTATGGCATCTTAGAGCAAAATGAGACTTCATATTCATTATCTTATTTCTGATGAGGTAGGTCAGGTAGGGGGGATCATAAGTACAAAGTTTGACATTGAAGGCCAGAATAAGTACTTATCACTCAGCTAGGATCACATATACACTAAGTGATGGCGCCAAGACTAGAATCCTTTCTTCAGTTTTCTACTTCATTCGCTGTGTTGTACTTCACTTCTACCCTCACTTTTGAAATGGGTATTTTTGCCACATCAACAGGAAGGTGATTAAAGTGACTCATGAGAGATAGAATTCTCTCCCAGGTAGACATGTCTCCAAATTTAATTATTATTGTTGGCAAAAATTTAAGAAAGTACTAAGTAAGGTAAAAAAAAAAATGTCTGTTTGAAATAAGCAATTTATATTATATTACTCTCTACCATTAGGTCATTTACCAAAATGACAATATTCAATGTCTTTCATTGCAAATGGAACACAAAGACCATTCTTAAAAGTGGAACAACTGACAAATGTTTTCAAAGGCATCTTTTGCCTGAATTATTCGTTTACCTTAGGGAATTTTATGAAGCCAGGTACAGGATGTCATAACAATGTCTGCTTGGATCAGAAGCCTTTTGCTTCTAGATTTACAGGACATTTGGCTTGTATTCTTTGTTCCTCTGTCTCATCAGTTATTTCTAAGGAGACCTATATTGCCACAGTCTTGGAAAATGGTCTACGGGGTTAGCGAAGGATGAAGATTGGTGGCAAAAATCCAGTTCTTCTTTCTGCTGTTCTTCCAATTCCTACCTCATTTTAGCCCCATCCATAGACATGAGAATCAGCCTAGCCTAACTACAAAAATAAGGCTGAGTAAGCACACCCAGAGCCCAAAGTAATACAAACTTTGTATGCAAGGATGTAAGTAGCTACCAACTTGAGAATAATGTATTCCTGTGTTTTCTTGTGATTACTTTTCTATTTGTCCTAGCCATTTTTGTGGGAAAGAAGTATTCTGAGTTTATATATTAAAGAAAAAAACATTAAAGCTTTTTCTTAAACAAAGAAGTAATTTGTGAAATCAATTATCTGTTCAGTGAATATTTATTGAGAGTTTATTCTGAGAGACACTGTGAAATTCCCATGATATATGTGAACCAGATGAGTAAGGTCTTGCCATCATGAAGCTTACAGTCTGATGGAAATGTACAAAGTAAAAATAAAAGTTAAACATGATAACTGCTGCAAGAGCAGACATAGAAGACTCTATAAGATAACTTGAAGCAAAACATTCCCATGAGCATGTCTAAGATTAAGTATGATTCACTGTATAACAGGTTTAACACAACACTAATTTTCTTCTGCTCTTAAAGGATGCAGGAAAAATTAGTAAGACTTATATTATTATGAGGATAACTTTGAGCTTGTTACAGTGTGGAGAAGAATGTAGGTTATTCTTAAACTTAAATCATTACTTTTTTAAATTTTATTAATTGCAATGTTTTGTGTTATAATATTATATTTCTGATGTCATTCTAAAATATGAAGAGTTTATTTTAGGGGCACCTGGTTGGCTCAGTTGGTTAGGCATCCGAATTCAGCTTAGGTCATGATCTCACAGTTTGTGGGTTTGAGCCCTGTATCAGGCTTTGTGCTGACAGCTAGCTCAGGGCCTGGAGCCTGTTTCAGATTCTTTGTCTCCCTCTCTCTCTGACCCTCACCTGCTCATGCTGCCTCTCCCTCTCTCTCTCAGAAATAAATAAAACATTTAAAATTTAAAAAAAAGGAAGAGATTATTTTAAACATTAGCTTAGAGTAAAATCAAAAGACATACTCATTCATGCTAATAAATTTTTATAACAGTAGAACTTTACCTTCCTTGTTCCACATCTTAAATTGAATGCACTTAGGGTATAATTTCATAAGCAAATAAAACCGACCAAAATGTAGTGGTAGGAGATAGCAACAGCTAATGTTCATCTATATTAAATGCAATAAAGAAATTTTATTATTCTATAAGATTGTCAGTGCTTTAGCACTGGAAAGATACCACATTTTCAAATTGTTCACCAAAATTTATTAAGAAGCTAATTGTGACGTGTGATCGCCCACAACTGATGCTAATACTCAGAAGTAATAATGGAGTGGAGTATGTTACAAACCACATTCTAAAACTCACTGAATATACTGAATGTTTCTATAAGAAATAACCAAAAATCCCTTGTCACGATTCCACAGTGATCTAATCATGCCCTTCCAGAGAAAAATCTTGTGATAGGATTCTTAAACCTCCACTACAAAAATCCTAACTTTGAGTTCATGTCTTGAAAAACAACAACAATGGAACTGAATGAACAGGAACATTTATTTCTGTTAATACATCTCTGCTGCTATCAGCTGGTTTAGAAAAATTTTCCACAGGAACTTTATTCTGGTAATTAAGATAGCCGACAACTGGAACAGATGATAATAGATGCTCAAAGATTAGCTAGTTGAATTTTCAAGGTCTTTTCTATACTTTGAAAGGCCTTTAAATTTCAACAATAAGAATCATGTCTACTGAATTTTAGTCTGGAGTAAGACCAGAGTTACTGTACTAATTTAATAGAGGGATACTTTGTTGAAAACTTCTTTCTTCCTTGTCTCTCTAATGTAATACATGTCCACTTGACAAATAATGCAAATTTAACTAGAGAGATCCATGGAACTGACAGGGATTATAGTGCCCCAAAACCATAGAATCTGTGTAAATGTTTGCCAAACTCAGGTTTATATCATTCCCAAATAAATACTTTCTAATTTCTCCATCTAGTCTTATCTCCTAGAAGACTACCAATTCTGACTGCTGCTATCACTACAGCTATGGCCAAGCGTACTCTAGAGCAGATAATACCAAATATACACATATACAATATTTTGGATGTTTACAATTCCCAAGAGACGAGTTGTCAGCTGGCCAAGGAATGTGTCTATATGGGCCAAACCACAGGGAAATATTCTTATCTAGTGTATATTTATTTTATTATTTGGCATATCCTAAATATGATCCAAATTTCCCTTTCTTCATGAAAAGTTAATACATGTGTCCTGATCAGAGGGCCGAAATTTCTGCCATGCCAGGGCTTTTAAAAGAACGGCAAAATAAAAAGTTCCATATTATATCCAGATATTATGATTGAATTCATTTAAAAAATTTACAGTTATATAAGCTGCCTCAAATAATACTCAAAATATGAATAATATTAAAAATAGATGAATATTATTATTCTTTAAATACATTTCAAAAGAAATTATTCTCATTCCGGAATTAAGTAATGTACTTTTTATGAATATTTTTATCTGATATTTGGCAATTAGCTCATGATCAAAAAAGATTATTAAATTTACTGAAAGAACTGGGGCGCGTGGGTGGCTTGGTCGGTTAAGCGTCCGACTTTCGCTTAGGCCATGATCTCGTGGTTCGTGGGTTCGAGCCCCGCGTCGGGCTCTGTGCTGACTGCCAGCTCAGAGCCCGGAGCTGTTTCAGTATGTGACTCCCTCTCTCTGACCCTCCCCTGCTCACACTGTCTCTCTCTCTCTCTCTCCTAGAAATAAATAAAAATATTTAAAAAAAAATAAAAATAAATTTACTGAAAGAACAAATTAAGTATGTAATTTTTAAAAATATCGGGGCACCTGGGTGGCTCAGTCGGTTAAGCGGCCGACTTCGGCTCAGGTCATGATCTCACGGTTGGTGGGTTCGAGCCCTGCATCCAGCTCTGTGCTGACAGCTAGCTCAGAGCCTGGAGCCTGCTTCAGATTCTGTATCTCCCTCTCTCTCTGACTCTCCCCTGCTCACACTGTCGCGCACTCTCTCTCTCTCTCAGAAATAAATAAAACATTAAAAAAAATTTTTTTAATATCTAATCACATTCATAAGAACTATGATACACTGACTAAACTTTCATATGCTCAGTCCAATATGAAACACTTTTTCACTAATCCACTTTAAAAATTGACTTTAAAAATAATGAAAAATAAATATTCATATGAATATTTTAAAATTTCTTGCAAATTCTTTTTCTGGCATTTGGGAAGTCTAGAAACCCTAACTTAACCTGTTCTAAAAATAACTAAAAATGCAATGTACATAACATCAGTTAAATTTGTGGGTGTGCTATAAAAAATGGTAAGGATTATCTGAGGCTACAAATAGAGTGAAAGAAACTAAGCAAAAGAAAAATGATTTTACCTGGAAGATATCTGATAAATCAGGTAATCTTGAGCTTCCATTTTCAAAGTTCCAAAGACCATGTGAAAAATGAATAAACCCTAGAGCCAAGCCAATATGGAAACTTTATAGATGATTTTCCTACATAAACTGGAAAGGACATAGTGCCATATTCTTGGTTACTATATAAATGTACTCTGTTTCCTACAGTCTCTTACATTCCTACCCTCATCCCACCCCTCTATCTCTCACCACCAACCACACCCTTTCTGTGGTAAATGAAACAAAAATCTGTCCCAAAACTTGGTGCTGACAGAGGAAAAAAGTTAACTTTCTTAAGAATTCATAAATACAAATAGGTGCTCAATGAGTTTACAAACCAATGATACACTCTCTGGATTGTGTGAGGAATTTTAAACCACGAATTTCTTTTAAAGTGCTCCTAGATAAGAAGTAAGGATAGCCACTGGCAGAAACAATTTCATTTCTTTTCTAAGGGATGCCAATCTTAAACCAAGGACTTAAGGAAATGCCAGGTAAACTTCCAAGAAATATGAATCATACTCAACAGTCACCAAATATGTAAGAAATCAAACACCATGAAGGAGAACCAGCAGAATTAACAAATAGCAGAATCACATGAAAACAGAAACAAGCAAGGGCAACAAAAAGAAAACAGTAATGGACACAGTAGATATTAATCCAACCACATTAATAATCACATTGAATGTCAATGGTCTAAATGCACCAATTAAAAGACAAGACTCTGACTGTCAGAGTGGATCAAAACAAAACAAAAGACCCAACTATAGGCTATCTGCAAAAAAACACCTTTTAATATAAGGATGAATATAGATTAAAGCAAATGAATGGACAAACTAAACCATTGTAAGACTAATTAATAAAAGAAAGTAAGAACAGTTTTATTTCAGACAGGCAGACTTCAAAGGAAAGAAAGTTCTCAGGAATAAAGAATGGCACTACATAATGATTAAGGGGTCAATTCTTCAGGAAGACATGACATATATGTTAATGACTGCACCTAACAACAGAGCATTAAACTACATAAGGTAAAAACTAATAGAATGCAGAGAGAAACACACTAAGTCACTAATATATCTAGAGACTGCAACATTTCTCTAACAGAAGTAGACAGATCCAGCAGGCAGAAAATCAGTAAAGACATGGTTGAACTCAACAGCACTATCAATCAACTGGATATAATTGACATCTTTAGGCTACTTTACCCAAAAAGCAGAATACACATTCTTCTCAAGCTCATAAAAAACATTCACTGAAAAAGATCATGTTCTCAGTCATGAAGTATATGTTAACAAATTTAAAAGGATAGAACTTATACAATGTATGCCCTTAGACCACAATGGAATTAAACTAGAAATAAAAGCTTAAATAATATACCTCTAACACTTGAGTCAAAGAAGAAATCTCAAGAGAAATCATACAAATGTTTTGAAAAATAAAAATGAAGACTCAACTTATCAAAATGTGTGGGATTCAGCAAAAATAACGCTTAGATAAAATTGTATAACAATGAATGCATACATTAGAAAAGAAGATTTAAAATTAATCATCTAAGTTTCCAACTTAGCAAACTAGAAAAGGAAGAGCAAATTAAATTCAAAGTATGCAGGAGAAAAGAAATAGTAATAATTAGAGCAGAAATCAATGACATTGTAAATAGGAAGTGAATAGAGAAAATCGATAAAAGCAAAAGTTGGTTCTTTGAGAATCCAATAAAATTGATAAACCTCTATCCAGACTAAGAATAAAATAGAGAAGACACAAATTACTATTGTCAGAAATGAGAAACGAGACATCACCACAGATTCCATGGACATTAGAAGAATAAAGTAATATTATTGTCAATTCTATGCCAACAAATTTGAAAACCAAGATGATGTGGACCAGTGCCTTGAAAGACACAATTTGCCAAAATTCACACAAGAATAAACAGACAACCTGAATAAGCCAATATCTACTACAAAAAATGAACCAGTAATAAACCTTCAAAAACAGAAGGCCCTAATGTGTTCACTTGTGAATTCTATCAAACATTTAAGGAAGAAACTATACCAATTCTCTACTCTCTCTTCCAGAAGATAAAAGGAGAGAGGATATTTCCTTATACGTTTCATGAGGCTAGCATTACCTTAATACCAAAAGCAGACAAACATATTAAAAGAAAACTACAGACCAATATTTTTCATGAATACACATGCAAAAATCCTGAACAAAATATCAGCAAATCAAATCCAGGAATGTATAAAATGAATTATACACCACAAACAGGTAGGGTTTATTTCAGGTAGCAAGTCTGGTTCAATATTAAAAAATTAATATAATGCATCACATAGCAACAAATGAAAGAAGAAAAACCACATCAATAGATCAAATAGGTACGTAAATCACATCAATAGATATGTAAAAAACATTTCATAAAATCCAACACCCATTCATGACAAAAACTCTCAGTAAATTATCAGTAAAAGGGGAGGATCCTCAGATTTGTAGATAAATACAACAAAAACCTATAGCTAATATACTGAAGGGTGATCATCTCAAAGCTTCCCCACTAAGACCAGATACAAGGCAAGAATGTCCCCTTACCACTCCTTTTCAACATTATACTGAGAGGTCTAGCTAATGTATAAGACATGAAAAGATAGAGAAGTAAAAGGTATAGAGATTGGAAAATAAGAATTAAAACTTTGTATATAACATAATCAGGTATATATAAAATCTCAAAGAAACAACAAAAAACTTCTGGAAATAATAAGCAATTACATCAAGGTTGTAGGATATAAGGTTAATATGCAAGAGTCAATCACTTTCATATATACTAACAGTGAACAAGTGGAATCTGAAATTAAAAACACAGTACCAGTCACATTAGCACCACAAAAATGAAATACTTAGGTACACATCTAACAAGAAATGTACAACACCTACATGAGAAAAACTAAAAAGCCCTGAAGAATTGGGGGCTCCTGGCTGGCTCAATCAGTAAAGCATGTGACTCTTAACCTCAGGGTTGTGAGTTCAAGCCCCACATTGGGCAGAGAGCCTACTTAAAACAAAAGTCAGATGAATGAAGCAGAAATAATCACATAAAGGAAGAGAGATCCTGTACTCATGGACATAAAGATTCAATATTACTGTTATGATGATATCAGTTCTTCCCAACTTGAACCACAGATTCAATGCAATCCCACTCAAAATTCAGCAAGTTAGTTTGTGGATTATCAACAAACTGATTCTAAAGGTTATATAAAAAGGTCAAAGACTCAGAATAGCCAACACAATATTGAAGGAGGACAAAGTTGAAAGACTGACACTACTCAATTTAAGACTTATTCCTCAGCTACAGTTTTCAAGACATTGTGATATAGGCAAAGAATAGACAAATAGATCAATGGAACAGACTATAGGGCCCAGAAACAGACTTGCACAAATATATTTAACTGATCTTTGACAAAGGAGCAATGGCAATACAAGGAAAAAAGATGGTCCCTTCAACAAATGGTACTGGAATAACTGGATATCCAAACTGAAAAAAAATTTTGAATGTAAACACAAACCTTACACCTTTCACAAGAAGTAGCTAAAGATGGATCACATAGCTAATTCCAAAACACAAAACTATCAGACTCCCAGAAGATAACAGAAGAAAACCTAGATGATCCTGAGTTAGCAATGACTTTTCAGATACAACCCCAAAGGCACAATCCACGAAAAAAAGAATTGATGAACTAGACTTCATTAAAAGGAAAATAATTAAAAAACAAACAAACAAATAAAAACTTCTGCTATGCCCAGAGAATGAGAAGACAAGCCAGACTAGGAGAAAATATTTCTAAAAGACAAATATGATAAGGAAATATTAACTAAAAAATACAAAGAGCTTTTGGGGCAACTGAGTGGCTGAGTCGGTTGAGCATCCAACTCATGATTTCGGCTCAGGTCATGATGCCAGCATCCTAGGACTGAGCCTCAGACTGGGCTCTGGGCTGAGTGAGGAGCCTCTTAAGATTTTCTCTTTCTCTCCCTCTGCTGCTCTCCCTGACCTGCATGCTCTCTCTTCCTAAAATAAAATTTTTTTAAAAAAATGCAAAGAACTTTTAAAACTCAACAATAAGAAAAAAAAAACAATTAAAAAGTAGGCCAGAGTCTTGAGAGAAACCTCACCCAAAATGATGCAAGATGTCCAATAAGCATATGAAGAGATGAAGAGATGTTCCACATCATGTGTCATCAGGGAAATACAAATTAAAACAATATAGAGATACCACTGCACACCTATCAAAATGGTGAGAATTCCCACAACACCAAATGATGATATGGATGTGGAGCAACAGGAACCCCCATATATTGTTGGTGAGAATGTAAAATGATTCAGCTACTTTGGAAAACCATATGCCAGTTTCTTACAAAATTAAACATATTTTTACCATATAATCAAGCCATCCCTCTCCCTGATATATATCCAAAGGGGCTGAAAAGTTTTATTTACACAACAACCTGCACACACATTGTACAGCTTATTCATAATTGTTTATCAAAACTTGGAAGCAACAAAGATATACTTCAATAGGTGAATGGATACCTAAACTGTGTACATCCAACAATGCATATTGTTCAGCACTAAAGAGAAATGAGCTATCAAGGCATGTAAAGACTTTTAGAAACCTTAAAACATATTACTAAGTGAAGTAAGTCAATCTGAAAAGGTTACATACTGTATGATTCCAATTATATGGCATTGTGAAAAAGATAAAATTATGGAGACATAGAAAAGATCAGTGGTTGCCATGGTTAAGGGAGGGGAAACGGTGAATAGAACACAAAGGACTCTTAGAGTACTGAATATATTCTATAAAATAAATACTACGGTAAAGCTTAGGGAAATCAATGTTTTCAGTTAAAAAAATAAACATGTAGCAGAACACAAAATCAAAAATTACAAGAAGATACTTCTTTGGAACGGGACTGTGGATAGAAGGACACGTGAGTTATAGAGAATTCCTATTTCTCATCATAAGCTCTCCTGTACTAGGTGATCTTTTTCCTATTACAATGAACTACTTCTGGTACTTGGGTGGCTGCTCAGTTGGTTGAGCATCTGACTTCAGCTCAGGCCATGATCTTGCAGTTCATGAGTTCGAGTCTCAGAGTCTGAAGGCTGCTTTGGGTTCTGTGTCTCCCTCTCTCTCTGCCCCTCCCCTGTTTATGCGAATAATGAATGATAAATAACACAAAAGCCAAAATACAACGGTTCTTGTTCAGAGTATTTATCATTCATATAGCTAATGGCTACTTCAGCCTTATATTTTCCACTTGATATTAATTTTACTTCTCTGTCAAGATATACTATTCTATATTATCAAATATAATGATATCTAATTTTCTTTCCAAAAAGAGAACCTGAATAAATCCAAGGGCTAAATGCAGGACATGTTTTCAGTAGCTTATAAAACATTTTATAAACATCTTCATAAGGGAGTTGAGTTGCCTTATCAATCATAGAAGAGGAAGAGAAAGATGCAACAGAGAGATTCTGGAATAATTCCATCTAATTTGTAGCCAGCGCACCATTGGAATTTAGAGAACCTCAAGGATGTAGAGTTGACAGCTCAGCCATATAAACAGCTCTGCCCCTTAACTGGAACACTCCCAAAGACAGACAATGATGCTCCAGGTCTGAGATTCATTCAGTGAACCTTGCAGTGATCCAGAACCAGCTAGCTGACAATCTGACTCACCTCTGAGTCAGTCCCATTAAGTCCCTAGTTAACTTTACACAAAGTTCTCTTGGTCTTTTTGTTTTATTTTATTTTTCAGGCTTTAAAGCTGAAGAAAATCTTATAGAACAGAGCCTCTTTTTTTTTTTTTTTTTTTTTTTTTTGGTCTTTTCATGTAGAAACAGGAATTAAAAGTTTTAAACTTGTTCCCCAGTGAAATAGCTGACTCCTGATTGGCTACTATGCCATCAAAAGAATACAGTTCTCTAAACATTGTTGAAGAAAGTATATAACCTCATGAAAGAGCAAAATGTATTCTCTTTCTTCTACTATTGAGAAAGACAGAGAGAGAGAGAAGAAAGTTCTAATCTTGTCTTACTATGGTGGTTTTCGTTCAGTGTTCTCTCCAATTTTCATTTTAAGAGACTACTCCCAATATATCCCAAACCAGAAACATGGAAACCCAAAATCACATTTTTCTAAAACTGTCCCCATTTGGTGAACAAGCATACAGTAAAGTAGGGAATTACATTGAAGGAATGATTAATATCCCAGTTTTGACTTCCAAAAATCTTATTTACTAACTCATCACATATTCCTATATTATACTATATATTTACTTTATATTCTTTACTATATATTATCTAAAACTTTATCAGCTGAATGAATCTTGTGTTTCATATCGTCTTCAAAGCTATGGAGAGAGACGAGGAAATCATTTCACAGACTAGGTCGCCCAAAAAGAAAGAATGGGTAAGAAATCATTGTTAATCTTGTGATGAAATTTATAGGTTTGACACACTTAATATATAGTAGAATATTAACACAATATAATCATTGTGATGATAAAAATCACAAACACATCATAGTCATCTTTCATCTCTCTGGATTTGGTGATACTTCCCATTCTCATGTAAAAAGCAGATTTTTCAAAGAGCAGTTTACCTAAACCTGAATTGTGAGTAGTACACCTTAACATTCAATGACAATACTTAAAATGTTCTTAAAATGTGAATTTGCTCCGTCTCAGGAAATTTATTTTATTTACTTTATTTTATTTTACTTTATTTTATTTTATTTTTTGAGACAGAGAGGCATGTGTGTGGGTGCAAATGGGGAAGGGGTAGGGGGAGAGAGAGAATCCTCATCATGCTCCACATTCAACACAGAGCCTGACCCAGGACTCAATCCTGGGCCAGATGACCTGGGCCAAAATCAAGAGTGGGACGTTCAGCTGACTGAGCCACCAGGCATGCCTCAGGCATTTCAAAATGATTGCATGTATGGAGGTCAGGGGTACACTTGCACACAGGTGGAGATGAAGTTAACATAACCACAGACATACATGCCATCAACATTGGCCTTCATGCCATCCCTCCAATACATCATGTCCCCTTATTATGGGTCTTTACATACCGTTCCTATCTACCATGCTTTCTGAAGGAAGACAGCAAAACGGTTTACCCCTTCTACAAATTTATGCTTTGCTCAAATGCCACTTTCTTAGGGAGGTGTCATTGGGTCACCAAACTTAAAATTATAATTCCTCCATCCCAGCACGCCACATATTTCTTTCCATTTTCATTTTTCTCCATACCATTCCATATCTCCTAGTATAACTACTTAATTTCATTTGTTCTCTAACACAATATGCCTGGAACATCAAGATGTTCCAAAATAATTTTTTGAATAAATGAATTTATAAAAACAATGTAAATGATGTCAGCTTGGTATTCCGCTAATTTTTTACAGTGTCAGTGTTCCACTAGAAACATGCATTTTCTTTTACATTTTAGTAAAATTATATCCCTTTTTAATATACAAATGTTGTTTTATTTCCCCCCCCAAGGCACATCTTAGCTTCCCCCATTTTCAATTGCTAACATCTCTCTGGCCTTCCACTCTGTCTTCACCCAGTGTTTGTTTGACATTTCCTAGTTCACCAAGGACCACCTCGACAAAGAGGGGTTTTCCAAGCAAAAAAATTCCCACAAAGAAATTCAACTTTGATATAGGGAAGAAGACAATCTGTTGCAGGAGATCATGTAAACATGGGAGTTATAGGCAGTGGCCCACTCAGAAACAGAAAGAAATTGGACTACCCAAGGAATCTCTTGCTCCCCTTCCTCAAATTAGAAGTCTCTGGCAAGGGTCCCATTTACCCTCTCAAAGGGCAATAACTTTCCACCAGAACGGTTTAGACACATGGCTACTTTCCAGTCATATGAGAGGCTCTCCAGAAAACGTGTCCTGAGAAGATGTCTACAGTGTAGGTATGATTTCAGAAGATAGATCTGCCTGAATGATTTCTTGCCTAGACTTGGCTGGGAGTTTTTTTCCATCTATTCTAATTTTTTTCAGTCTAGATTTTTATGAGTATTGAATAATTAGAGAACTTTAGATGTCTCTAGTAGCTGAGATCGAGTCTTAGACAAAAGACCTCTAAGACTGAAATATAAATAGAGAAGAGTTCAGGATGACATCATGTTGTATGCACACCAGAAGTGACCACAAATAACCTACAATAACCTTTAAAATTAGTTTTTTCCTGACTTCATAAAACAATATTTTATTTGGCAGGCATATATTGGCAAGCTCTTTCAAAAGCTCTATTTGTTTTCTGTATCCAGGAAGATACAACCAGTGTTTTCACATAGGTTTCCTTCTACGCTGTGGTTTTGCCATTTTCTGCTTCTTTATGAGTAGCTGCTGGAGAATATTTTTCTTTGGGACACTTATTAAGAGTAACAAGGATATGAATGAAAAACCATCCTTATAACAATACGGGGGGGGGGGGGGTCTGCTTCCATATGTAATGCTGACCAAATCCAAAGGATGTAAGCAGAATATATCGACAGTGATACGGTTGCTTTATTCTGAGGTTATATAATAACATGCAGCTGGATCAAAATATAGTGCAGTAAAAGAAATCAGCCCATGTGTCCTCTGATGCATTAATTAAATCCAAGGATAAAATAGAGAATGTCAAATCATAACAGAGCTTTAAAAAAAAGTGTAGAATTATCTAAGTCAAATTGAGGTGTGACAGACAGAAGGAAAACACTATTTCAAAGTCAGTTAACCTATGTCATAAGTTAGCCAATTGTTCTAGACTCTTTTTTAATCTTGCCATTATAAAATAAAAGTAATGTAGTTTAACATAGTATTAAATCTTGTCTGGACTTGATTAATTTCATATCACTCAGGTTTTTAAATTTCTACTATTTCCTAGAAGACCAAGATGAGTAAGTGTAGTCTTTTCAAATGTAATAAAAACCAAACAAATATTTCCCAAATAAACAGCTCTTCTAGAATAAATCACTATATTTCATTTTCTTCTTTTGGTTCCTATTAATCTTTTACTCTCACACAGGCAAAAGAGGAAGGTTCCAATAATTAACCTTGTGCTGTTGACCTAACCAAAATTAACTGGCTATGCAACAATTTAGTTGTCCATATAAAAACAGGAAGAGAGATTTCCCCAAGTAACCCTTATTCACCATGAGAAAAACAGCTGGTGCTCTCTCTTTCCATGTAAGCCTGTGAGGCATGGATGAAAGGATGTATATTTCTGATATCCTCTCTTGTAAATGGGTGGTTTTTTTGGTGGAAGAGTGCCAACACTCAGTTCCTGAGAAGCAGAGGCCCAAGAAAGGCTGGTCAAAATGTTTAGAATTATATCTTTATAAGATGAGGTCTGTGAAAATGAGCAAAGTTTCCTCACCAGTGCTACATGAATAATCACTGCAAAATAATAGTGGAAACCTACACCTTTTCCTCCTAGGAAAGGAGGGAAAGATTAATAAGAAACATTGCCCTTCCAACAGCAAAAATCAAAGTTTTAGTACCAGACTTCTTTGTGTCCTGTTTTCCAGTAGTTCTGCTACATTTCCCACAGTACACTGCTGGGATTTTTTATTTTTTATTTTCGCTACGCATGCTCACACATCTGTTGCACATGTGTGATCAACCGACTAGATTTTTGAGCCAAATGTCCTGTTAAATGGACAGAGTGGGCAGAGCATTCCTTTGAGAGTTAGACTCTGCCTCTGGTGGATTGCCTCCAAATGCAGTGGTGCAATAAAGAAAAGAAATCTGCTCATTTGAATTGCATTGAAATGAACTGTGTCCTCTCCTAAAATACCATATGGTAATGATCCCTGGAGGTATGGCGCATAACACCTAAGTCTGGCAGACTCCACTGCAAGGCTGTAAATGTCCCTGTGTAGTCAGACTGTGAAAGGCAAGATAGTTGACAAGAAGCATGTCGAGTAAAATAAGAATCCTATCTGGTGTCCCCCCAATCAACTCAAAACGAAAAGAAAGCAGATTAAACAAAGAAATCCTAGCAGTCATTTTGGAGAAATCCTTCTTCTCCCATTAAAAAGCCATTCTTGGATCTCACCTCCAGTAAAGTAAAACCGTATGGAAAGAAAGCGGTTTCACCTGAGCAGTAGCCAGAGTTTCCTTGCAGCAAATTATCTCAATAAGACTCAAGTGTATGTCTGCAAAACAAAATGCAGTCTTCCCAATCAAACCTCCGCCAGAGTGGAGAGCAGATGGACCAAGTAACCAGAGACGCTGCGTCGTGCCTCTGCTTTGGCTAGCACTCTCAGTGAACCTGAGCCTCCTGCAGGTAGTAGCTGGTGACCCGCACACCATCCTCTGAGGTCTCTGGAGGGACACACACCCCACAGTCTTTTCTGGTGGGGAGAAATGGAGGTAACACTGGGGGTGAGATATTATAAAGTCTGCATGACAAACAATAGAAAAGAATAGCATATTTTATCCCCTGGAGCAGTAAGGTACTGCTTATAGAAATTAAGAGTATGGGATATAGCTACAATAAAGCTTCAATAGCCATTGGTACTTTAAAAATTTCCATGAATGTCAACAGCTCAATTCTGGTCTGTTCTTTCATTTGCCTTGAAAAGGAACACATTTTCTACTAATTTAGATCATAATCAAATATACTTATAGAAATATATGGGAAATTACCTAAAGACATGAAGTTATTTCTGTTTGAATTTTTCCATTCCTTTAATTTTTTTTTCTTTTCTAATAATTTGATCATAATGGTGTATATCTTTTAATGGGGTAAAAGAATTCCTAAAAGTAGTTTCTTAACTTCCACTTTTCTTTTTCTACAATCTTTGACAACTAAAGTCTATCCATTAACCCACATTTAAGTATGGGATTTAGAGACTTCTTTGGGACTTTTCTGAAAATTTAAACTTTACTTTTCGTATCAAATGTAACTTTCTCTTTTGATTTCTGTAATTTCTTTGTGATTATTTTGAGGAAACTATGTTATTATTTACAAAGCACAGTGTGTAATAGGATAATAGTAGCTAGAGCATTTTAAGCAATTTTATCTTAGCTTTTAGTAACTCATTTAATCTTAAGCATAATCTAGTACCATAGGCATTACTATTATTGCTGTATTATACAGACGAGGAAATTAAGATTTAGCCAGATTCCGAAACATGCCCTAGGTCAAACGTAGGTGGTAGAGCTGAAGTGTTATCTCATATTCTGTTTCCAGAGCCAGCATTCTAAAATGTCTATTACACTATCATGCTGGAAGAGTGTTTGGTTTTGTAAGGTTTTTAAAATCCAGACTCTAGAAATCTCATTTCAAACATGTCCTCTCTACATTTTAAGACCATCAAAGGAGAAAAATTCTATTTATCTCAATAAATTCATAGTTGTTTTATATGTAACTCAGTATTTTTCCTTCTTCAAATATCAATCTTCCCCATGACAAAAGTATTAATTCACTGTCTCTAAATTCTGCTTCTAATAAGATTACATAAAAACCTTAACTTTCTCTTCAATCTTTTCTTCACAAGAGACAATTTTCCTTAATGTTATCAAATTATCTTTTTCCCCTAATTTCTAAACCAAGAAAGTATTTTGCTAAAAGTAGAATTCTAACTCTATAAGGGCTTGCCTTGTTGGCTCATTTTTACTTGAGGATCTCTATGAATGTCAAGATCACAAAAATGGTTCTTGGAAATCATGCAACTGACATTTCCAGTGATATCCATAATTCAGAATAATCCTCACAATATCAACACAGATGTTTCTCTTTTTCATTAACCATAATATCTTCAAATTTGATACTGAAACACCAAATAAATGTCATCCCTTCTTTGTTGTTGATAAAGAGAACATTGGATTCTGAAGCGGTTCTTAAATTCATATATTACAACCTTGTTTATTGTTTCAACAGAGGAATTCTGACTGCAAAATGTGTGGGAAGAATATTTATCTTATTTTTACAGATCACAAAGCTGATGCATAGAGATTAAATTATATTTATGAGGTCAATGAAAATATCAACAGAACAGTGATGAGCCAAATCTGCATTCCACAAAAGTCTAAAAATAAATTAGATTTCTATGTGATATATAACTAGCATTTTAAAACATTGTATAAAATTATTCATATATTCATGCCTTTCATTTCAGCTTTAATTTAGGCTATCTATATTTTACTAGATTCACAGGAAATTCCCAGTACGCTTTGCCAAATGATATTAGAACATAAAGTCCAAAGGAGTCATATATATATGACTTTTATATATATTTATATATATATTTCTTTTTTATGTATTGTATATAGGTATTTCCTTTTCAATTTATAGGGTGTATTTCTATGAAATGCACAGGATCATATGTGTTAAGTAAACCTAAACATTCTAAATTTGTCTTTAGACAGGAACAAGACTGCAGAAATACAAAATCTCACACTTTTTAAAAAGCTTTGTTGTAACAGCTATTTTCTGGCCCTTTTAATAATGCTACTAATTGTCCTGGATGCAAATTTCAGTGTAGCTGCATTTCTTCTGGGATGCTTTGTGTCTTTCTGGTACTAATGTAGATTCACAATGATTCCATAGAAGCTTGATTTGTCCTTCTGGATCCTCAGGTCTATAATCCCCACCTCTTACTGAATTTAAGTAAAACTGTTAGAAATGTTTTGGTGAAAGCAAATAGCAGCCTCTCCCCATTAGCGTCTGCAAAACTAAGAAAAAAGCTCCTGATTAGGCATATGAGCATGGTTTGACAATAATCTTGAAAATTCTTCCTGAATTTCACATCTGAATTAAATTTGAGAAATTAACACAGCTGCTCTCTCTCTCTCACCATGCACACACACACACAGGGCAGATCGAGAAATAAGCAAATAAACCAAAAATAAGGATTTTGCAGACCCGTCTCAGACGGATGCCTCAGAGACTTTTTAGTCCAATTGCCATTTCTCCAGTTGCTCACGATGTGTTGTGTGTGAAAACAATCATACATAAACAGGAATTTGAGCTCGACAACACTCCCTACTTTCTCTTCCACTCCCCTCCCTTCTCAACATCCTTTTACTTCTTAATCTTCCAAATCAAACGCTAAGTCAGGAGCAACAGCCTACAATTAGCTTTCTTCAATTAAAATGTAGAGTTCAAAGTTGACTCCAGAGTGAGTAATTGCTTTTGAAAACCACAACCAGCAGGCAGCTGCCAGATTATTACAACAGTTTATTTAACCTCAAAACATCTGATCAATTTTATTATCTCAGCAGAAGGGAGATATCCTGGAGAGAAGGGTTTAATATATACTACTCATCCTAGCTGTCTGAGAGGAAATAAAAATTCTCCAACACTATAAATACCCTTTTGCAATCACCTTGCTGAGAAAACAAACTCAACTCACACTTTCTTCATTGGGAAGTCAATAGAAACGAAGAAATCGAATGCAAACGTTTCGTGACATCACTGGGGTGGGAGTGTGGGGAAGGGGGCCAGGAACAATCCACAAAATTACAAGGTTTAAAAACATTCAAACATCCGGCTCATGATGTTTGGAGTTATTATTCATCCAGAAAGAAGACACAGAGAGGGCTGCCAACTTCACCAAAACAAAGACTATCACGTTTCCAGGATCCTGATTTGGCTGCCTCCGCACTGCCGAACTTATTTGGAAATCTGCTCCGAGGCTCAAGGGATAAAGGGAAATGAAATCTTCATATTATACAAATGGGCTGAACAGCCCTGGGAACTCCTCCTACCTTGCTCAGCAGAACCAGGGCACACAATATAACCCTTCTTGCCCTATGGAATGGCCTTGGGATTCCTCCCACGTCTTCCGGACACTCCTACCAGGACTTCCCTACAGATCTTTGCATTCCATCTCCCCGCCCCCCCCCCCCCCCCCCCCCCCCCGCTCCTGCAAGTCGACGGGAACCTTCCACCTGAAACAGGTTGGGTTGATTATTTCACCCCTTACAAAGAGGCAGTATTTGGTAAGAATACAGACCCTTCAGCAATTGTCCTGCATTCCACTCTCGGCTCTATCATTCACTAATGGAATAATCTTGAGCAAATCGTTTCTCTGTAGCTCAGTTTTCTCATCTACAACCTCATAGCTTTGCTGGGAAGACTGAACAGTTCTGTGTTGAGTGGTTAGAACCAGGCGTGGCATACTGGAAGTGCTATGCGAATTTTAGCTGTTTGTTTTTAGCATTCACTCAGGATGTAGTCTTTAATTCCCTTTGGCTCTGAACCTCAACTGTTGGACAATTCTATCTGCCTCAGGCCCAGTTCCCAGCTCTTGGAACATCTCATCAGTTAGCCTGGAAGAAGAGTTCAAACAGCTAGCTATCTGGGCTATTTTTGTATCCTGACTTTGGGGTCATGTTATAACAAATCTTCACTACAATCACCTATCTCTCATCTTTCTAGCGATTTAACCACCTTGAACAATGACCCAGATAGACCCAAAATACAGATAATGCCCAACTGTAGTCATCTCCAGAATATACCCTCATTCAAAGCCACAGAAGGGTAGCTAGATATGAATTCCCATCACTGCATCTAAATAATGTGAGTATTGCATTTTTCCTGTCTATTTCTGCAACTGTTCTCTTAAAAGAAAAACAAAATTCAAAGATCAATTTAGAAAGTGTTCACAGGAAATAAACCATTGATTTCTATAATAAGACACATCAGGATGCCCCAAAAAGCATGAAGAAATTGTTAAAATGCTTATTCTGTTTTATTTTCTGATTGTCTTTGGTTTTTTCTCCAATCCTCTTTCACTTCTTTCTAGAACCATGTTATCATATTGGATATTCTTGAATTCCTAGGGCTTCTTGTTTAATACACAATGTTTTGTGTATATTTTAATGTAAAGTGCATTGATTTAAAACCCCATAATCATTAAGCGTTATTGACTTATAAAGATGTTGATTAATTCTACTACGTGAATCATTCAATAGTGTTCTTGCAATATATTTATACTGTTTTACGTGCAATAATTTGTTGCTTTTAATTACTCCAGAGTGCTCCAGAGTGTGTCATCACCAGAGTTTTACTAACCACCTGATGCTTGCCATTTAATTAACAAAAATATTAATATCCCGTAGTTACTCTCATATTTAATCAGCCTGATCTAAAGTCACGGTGATTCTGGTAATTCACTGATGGAATTTTTCCTCCAATCTTTTACATAAGAGTTTCTACCTGAATTAGTAAGATAAATGATTCTTTCACTTTCTAGTAAAGATACAAAGAAATAAGCACTTTTTGTTTTGAAATCTGATCGTTGGGACCCAACATGCTTTGTTGATAAAAGTCAATAGTGGTTAGAGACACATAATGGTATAAAACATAGACAAACTTTGTGGAAAAAGGCCAGGAATAAAACGTAATTAATAAGCCAGCCATTTTTTGAGCATCTATAGCATTTCAATTGTAAAAAGATAGGAAATGCACAAGATCTCAAAAATGTTCAAATTCCTACACTGCACACTATGCTATAATGTGATACTGGAAACAATTTAAATGTCTATCAGTAGGAAACGAGTCCAAATAAAATATGGAATTTTATGGAACTATAAAAATGAAGTAATTCTATAAGTACTGACATAGCAACATCTTAAAAATACATTGTTAGTGGAAAAAGGAAGCCACAGAAGAGTTTGTTTTTTAATATGACTCCATTTCTATAAGAAAAAAAAGTAAAGGGAACCTACACGTATAATAATGTGTATATATGCAGAAGGGCATGTGCTAGAACATATCTGGGAAGATTCAAACTGCACAGAAGGATAGCAAAACCTCAGAGACAGAAAAAATTTACCTTTTAATTTTTGTCCTTCAGTGACATTTATGTATGTTTGGTTGTTTACAACATGTATTAATTTCATACTAAACTTCTCTAAATGTAAATAAAAGTACAATGAATATGTTTGGCTTTTGAAGAAGGTTGGAGATGGATTTATTTGTAAGTGAAATAATGAAGGAGTCGACCCAGGGACATCACCACTGAGGCAAGCAGAAGCAAATTTAAGCAAGGAACAAAAGAGCAGATCAAGAGATCAAGGAGTCACCCTTGCCCCAAAGAACTTAATAAAAGGCATGTAAAGTCAAAATAACTTAGCTATTTCCACATTGATTGGCGTGTCACTTGCAAAGTGGTGGTATATTACTTTTTATTGCAATGGAAAAGAAAAATTTTTTAATTCAGTCTAAAAGTGGTAATTTTCAGTGAACTGAGAGGTTAGGGGAAAATTCTTTTTTGACCACTGATGCTGACAGGAAGGTAACTGATAAAGAAAATTAGCTGGACATGTTTTTCAAATAGTTAACATACTAAGAAATTAATTTCATTAAAGAATATTTGAAATAATATACATGTGCCTTTTTCTTTGATGAGAATGATGTAAATTCCAGTTTAAAATATAATTAAGCAATAAAAAGCTAATATTGTCTTAGTTTTTTATACGTATTTTACCTTTAATTTTTAAAATCATGTTTTAATGTTCAGTGCTTCAAAATAGATTATAAATTATTTTGATTTTTTTCCAAATAATCAAAAATAAAAAGTTCAAAACAGAACTTGGCGACTTATGTCCAAATTTAAACTGTATTTCAAATTACTTAAAAGAACTGGGAAAAATATAAGAATTTTTAACAGAAATATGAGAAAATAAGAGGTAAATGCAGAACCATCCACATGGGAATGAGTAGTACTTTTTATGCCTCAGAATTTTCCATTTTTAATTTTCCTAAGACAGGATGATTTTTTTTAAATTAAGAAGTCTACATTTGATTTTGTTACTGTATAATCAAACCAGCTCTACAGTGGAAAAGTTTATCTTACATGTCTAGAAAAGCTCTCACAGAAAGTGGTAGTAGGCTCACAGGTAAATACTGGAATCATACCCATGGCAAATAAAAATGGTAACGACATATGTAAGAAAATCTGGTGATACATACTCAGTGTAGAACCAAGATGTTTTATAGTGATAGGCAATATAATTGTGTGGATTCTCTGTCCACACGGTGATTTTAAATTCTGAACTTTTCACGTGTATAATAAAAATACTAATGTGCCATTACAGTATACTACACTAAATTTTCTTAGGAAAAATGTCTTTGCTTATCAGAATATTCCATAAGATTTCAATGAGAAAAATATTAAAGAGAGTATGAAATAAATTCTAGGTATTTGCACTTCAATCTTGCTTTCTTACTCCTTACCAGAAACAAGGCAAATGAAAGGAAATATTTATGATGTTATACTCCCTCTAGTGGCCATTTTTAAATGGAAAGTTCAGTACCCTCCGTGCACGCTGCAGTACGCTGTGAGCTCCAGGATCTCATGATCCTGATGGGGAGGGTCTTTGTAGAATGTCTGGTCAACAGTGCCTGTGAAGCCTGTTCTGTTTCACCCCCTCAAGAAAGCTACTGTTTTTAGCTTAGGGGAACTATTGTTAGCAAGTTATGTTTGAGTCCAATTCCAGTCTTTGTAACATGTACTTTTGGACCTCTTGAAGAAACTGGGAAAAGTGTACCCCCTTTTCCATTTTGCCCATCTTCAAGTATATTTAGAAAGTGGCTCCTCGCCATGGCAGATACTAAACAAGTGCAAAACGGTAGCATTAAGAAGCCATTTAAAGAATATATTGTTTCAGGGAAGAGTAACAAAGTAAGAATGTATTATTAATAATCCATAAAGTCACAAGCATAAAGTGGTTATTTTATTTGCCATTATATAATACCATTGCCCAAAGTGAGTATTATACCCAAAAGCAAATAGTTTATGAAGACAAATATATCCAATAAATTTTTGTTAATTTTAATTTTTTAAAATATGTTCCTTTCACTTTATATGAAACTACAACATTAGTTTCTATTAGATGGAGTGGCTGGTGCAACTTATTATTTTTATTCATCCACAGTGGCAGAGGAGGTGTGTGTAGAACCTATAAGACCTCGAGAGGCTTACAGTCCAAAGGGAAAGCAAAAATACCTGTATGAAATAGCAGAACTTAGTCACACAGTAAAGGAACTTAAGCCATAGCTATCCTACGTTTGCTCAAATTCATCTCCCCAGTTTCAAGGATTTCATACTGAAATTCCCACCATTATGTTATGTGCCCCTCGAGCAGGAAAATTCTCGGGCCCTTTGTCCCTCTGAGCTGATACAGCCTACAGCTGAATAGATGCTTAAGTCAGGCTTATTGTTGATGAAGATGTAGCCCCAGGTATAATGCTTGGGGTCACCAATAGTTACTAATTCCCCTTTATACCACATTACAGATTAACTTGCTTCTCAGAGGATCTGCTGCTCATGGAACTGTTTTGGAAAACTGGGTGTGGGGAATAAGCTTAGGATTTCCCTGAGCTGGCACTGTTAGGTTAACGAGGCATAAAGGAATAGAAAGCCTCAGAATGTAAGCATCTAAGATTAGGTTATCTGGGCAAAGGCCCCCAGGTTAGGCCAAAGATATAGGAATAGAAAAGCCTCAGGATGAAAGCATCAAGAAGGAGGTAAACAAGATTAGGTATTCAGGGTGGAAAAGTCTCCCAATTTAGTACAATAGCAGAAAGCTGCTTTCACAGGAAGGAAGGACCCAAATAGGTAAACAGGGAAGCAGGACTTTAGACCTCAGCAGGGAGAAGTTGCCCCGGGCAGAGCTAATTAGCAAAACAAAGGTGCCTTGTTGACCCCAAGGTAGCGTGGTTTGTCTTTCTTGTCCCCTATGCCAGTTTAGGTAAACAGAGGTGAAGCCTCAGCCTCACATCTGCTATACACAGCCTTCTACCCAGCACCAGGATTTTTGTTTTGTATTGACCCAAACACCTAAAACCTCACATCTTCCAAACACTCTTTTCCCCATGCCCATGAATTAATGTTCACAGTTTCACTGTGTCTTTGTGCACACCCATCACGTTTGTTAGCCTCTGGTCCTACTAAAAATGGAGCAAGGACCCATACTCGGGGCTCTTCTCCTGGAAGTTAACCTCTCTAGCATTTTAATCCTGGGTCTGCTCTCTTGCTGGACAAGAGAGAACTCCAGACCCAGAGCCTACGACAACTAGGGAGAGCAATGAGAATTAGGACAGGTCTTAGGGTGCGTCATGGTGGGGAAGCCTCAGCAGGCAGGGAAAGAGAGGTATTTAAAGAGAGAGTAGGAATACCCAAGAGACCTACTTATCAAGGGCAGCCTAGATCCACCCACTATTCCACAGAAAGGGAAGTTCAGGCTTTTTCAAAAGCTAAGTGTCACCTACCCCAGAGGAAAATAAAGGACCTTCTCTAGAATAATATTAATTTTATCTACCCTAAGTCTCCTGGGAAGCTAACTTTGTAAAATTGTTACATAATTGCAGGAGTGAGCGAGCAGGTGTGAGGCAGGGGAGAAGAGCTGGGATATGGACAGCTAGGTGGTAGTGGACTACTTGGTAGACGGGATTTTGTGGGCCGGCACTGATGTTTGTACAACTGCACAACAAGATAAGTGCACTGAGCAATCTGGGAACATTTCTCAAGGAATGGCCTCGGTTGTCCACCACAACAGCCACCTCAAGTTTTTATAGACACAATTTCCAAGATGCAGTCCAAGACCAGTTCAGTCAGAATTTCTAGGGATGTTGCCTGATAAGCAATACATTTAACAAGATCACTGTTGATTTCTGTACAGATACTCAAGTATAAGAATCTTAGCACCAGGAATTTTAAAAACATCTTCATAGGTCCTTATACTGGGTGGAGTATATAAGGAATGAGAATGGGGACAAGTAGGCTCTCACATATCAACTACTATGGGGAAAATCATACATAAACCTTTACAAAGCCCTTAGAAATCGCCATTTGGAGACCAACATGCTCTCTCAATTAGATTTCGCTGCTAAGTGGCAAGAGAATTTATTTGTTTGACTAAGCACTAGATTACATAATTGAGTACCATATTCAAAAATATTCATCTTCAAAATCTAGAACTACTTAGAACTTGGAGAAATTATACTCTGAGAATCGCTGGGCAAAATAGAGACTAGCTGGGATATAATGGATAAACCAGGGAAAGTGCCAATAAACTGAAAAGATAGATTAGTTCATTTTCTCATACTGAGCAGCAACTTTATATTCGGTGTTATGCCTAATCACATGAATATCAGGATGAGGAGTGAAATCAGTGTGATCATAACTAATGAAATTTGTTATGCTTCATGAAATAGCATTATGACAAGTTATAAAGTTAAGAGAAACCTCTTAACAGATATTTTATCTTTGAATTGATACTGTAGAATGTATTAAGAGTTCTAGTAAAGTGAAAGATAAGGATAACAAGGTGGAGACAAAAAGGAGAGTTTTAATCATACACAGGTGATAAAAGAAGGAAGAAAACCTGTTGTTCTATATTTTAAGGTGTCATGGCTTTCTGGCCTATTTAGTTGATGTTTTTAGTTATTTAAATGTTTTATAGTTATCACCCACCTTCTCCTTGTAAATCTGGCATATGATTCTGAGTAGTCTACTTTGAGGTCTACTTGCATGAATGTTGGATCTGGGGGCTTGACTGTCTTCTATGTTCCTTGATTACATGTAAATGCATCATTGCCCGACACATACCTGACAGCCAATGTATCCATCAACAATATCATATAAGCCACAAAACATTCTCACTGTGCCATATTATCATGAAAAAATTTATAAAGCATCACTGTTTTAGTGCACTGCAAAGTGTCAGCAGTTTTCTGGTTCAAAAGCAATAGAAAAAAAATCTTCCTAACAAACATCATGCATCTCAGGAGAAAGAGCGATCAAGTGGCCAGAGTTATCATAATTAAAAACACATTCTCTATTCTCAAGGAAGTCAGCTGCAGGAGCATTGAGAGAGCTACATGAATTTATGTTTTTATTTTCTAAGCACAATTTCAATCACAAACCTAGAAGACTATTGATACAAATTTCCTGTTTTGCTCTAAGTACATTTTCCAAAGGGAGAGAACATTCTGCAATGTATTTACAGAGAAATACTTCACGTGTGCTTAAATCCAATTCTATTGACGAACTCTCAATATTCTGATGTCTAAACCTTCACACGGAATTCCCAATTCCACATGACAGATCAACTACACTTCCCTCTCAACCACCTTCCATTAACTTTCACAGAAATCTGTGTGCCATGAACTTGAATCAAAGAGTCCCTTGTGTCTATAGCACCACTTGGCTGTGTCCTTTCCAACATTAGATCAACTAAACTGTGGCCACATCACCAGTATTATTTTGAGAATGTGTTTATTTATCATTTTTAAATTGAAGTAATCCATGGACAGACAATGGGACTTTTGTGGAAAATAAAGTTTATCTTTTGACACCTTCTACCTATTGCTAGTTCTTTTTACCGTATGTCTCCTACCTGCAAAGTCCCATAGGCCACACTGGAGGAACATGCGTCTTTAATCAAACATTCTCTCTCTGCTACCTATGGGTAGGAATGGCTTAGAACAGTCATTCTCAAGACAAGGTAGAGAAGAGGAGAATAAGAGAATAGTAAACATTGCATTGGTCTAAAAATTATGATTTAACAAAATACTAAAATAAAAATAAAAACCATGACTACTTTGAAAGATATTTTTTTTCATAACAAAGATTTCAGAAAGCAAACATCAACCAAAACTTCTTTGCTGGTATATTAGTTTCTCATTGTTGCTTTAATAAATAACCACACACTTGGTGCATTAAAATGACACAAATTTATTGTCCTCCAGTCCTGTAGGTCAGAATTCCAAAAGGGATCTCAAAGGGCTAAGATGCTAGAGGTGCTATGTTTCTAGAGGCTCAAGGGGCCAGTGTGCTTTCTTGCCTTTATCTAGCTTCCCAAGGTCATCTGCCTGCCTTGTTCTGTGACTTCTTCTTCCATAAGGAGAATACTTTGGTTGCCAGCAGTGTTGCATCTCTCTGACCATTCCTGTAGAGTTAAAAACCTCCCTCTGACTCTCCTCCTGGCCTCTATTCCCACTTTTAAGGACCATTGTGATTACTGGGCCCACCCATTTCATGCAGTGTAACATATTTAATGCAGACTGATCACAACCTTAATTTCATCTTCAATCCTATTGTCTTCTGCCATGTGATGTAATATATACATGGGTTAGAATATAAACATCTTCGGGAACCACTGGTTTTCTGGCTACAACAAGGGAGGATGGTCATAATGTGGTAATTATTAATCACAGAAGAGGCGCTCCCTATAAAGGGAGATGCAAAATGAATATCAAAAAAGTGGTAGGGCATGAAATATTTAACTTCATCCGAGGGAGACCAGGTTTGGAAGGCTGGGCAACTGAATTAGTAATAAAAATAACTGTTCAGGACGTGGTTTGATTGGGTGGAGAAGGCAAATACATTTATGTGGGAGCTTAGATTTTAGCCTTAAATCTTCAACAGAGGACTTGTGTGCCTTTGTCAAAGCCACTCTGTCTGGAGTCCAGTTCCCTCTGTGAAATAAACATTTGGATCTGAGGGAGCCTAAAACAACTAAAATAATCTCAGCATGAAAATAAATAATAGAGCTTTGGATACTTCCCAGCCCAGGAGTTTGTGTTTTAAAGAAAATGAAGCCTTTAAAATGTGTGTCAGCTAGTAATTAGGGAAAGTACTTCTTTAATTCAAATAGTGTACATTTGAAGCACACCTACTGTACCATTGAGGCTATGTGTTATATCTGAGAGGAAGTAATTCTGTACTTTTGTTTGAATTACTTCCTTCATTGTTTTGATGGTTACTGACCCATTCTTTTTATTTTCTCCTTCTACTAGACTATACATTTCTCAGAGACGTATCACAGATGAACAGTGGTCACAAATACTACTACCTATAGGAGCCAGCCAATAACGATGAGGATACAGAGTGTGAGCATGAAGGAGAAGTTAGCTTATGGAAAACCAGAACAGGTACCCCAACTAAAAAGGGGCAGATGCTGTTCGCATTGAGATGACTTGCCTTGAAAAAAAAAGAAGGCCCCTTATTGCTAGATCGTTGCATTTTTATAATGACATTTTCCAACTTTCAAACACAGCAATTCTGTTATATTTTAATACAAATATGAAAAAAAATACCCATGGGTTAAATCCAGCTAGAGGGCTTCCAGTGTATAAACTCTGGAGAATTTTCTAGTACTTATAAAGCTAACTGAACCCAATGTCAGTATCACTCAATATAAGAGGTATACATAATAATGCTCTCCCATGCTTGTGAGAGAGAACACAGTTGTGTACTGAGTAAAGGGTTGGGCTATCTCAGTATTAAAATATGACTTAATATCTTCAATCACTTGTCCATGTGGTTAGTATGATATCATATGAATTATAAGCATCTTTAAATAAAATCCCTTCACTATGAAAGCATAAATCAAGTCATTTCAAAGAACAATATGAGACATGGGTGGGAGGAAAGATCTGGTTTGTGATTTTCACAAAAAAATCAATATGGTCACTGCCAACAGACTGAGCATCATAAAACATTTAAAATCACCCAGTGCTGAATGCCATGTTTTAAATGCCAGTGTCAGTAAAATAAGTAAGAAGCACATTTCACAAGTTTTGTGACAGAGGAAAGCCTGCAAGACACACACACACACACACACACACACTCTCTCTCTCTCTCTCTCTCTCTCTCTCACACACTACTGTATGTATTTATGTGCACATATGTAGACATGTAAAGATGAATACAGAATTTGTTTTTACTAATGAAATGATTTTGGGACACCTGGGTGGCTCAGTCGGTTAAGCTAAGTCGGTTAAGCTAAGTCTGACTTCAGCTCAGGTCATGATCTCACGGTTCATGGGTTCAAGACCTGCATCCGGCTCTGTGCTGACAGCTAGCTCAGAGCCTGGAGCCTGCCTCAGATTCTGTATCTCCCTCTCTCTCTGACCCTCCCCTGCTCAGGCTGTCTCTGTCTCTGTCTCTCTCTCAGAAATAAGTAAAACATAAAAAAAATTATAAAAGAAAAAGAAATTATCTCAGTGTGTATGCTGAGTTCAAAACAAGAATAACAAATTCTACCACCAGGTGGAGCTTAGCTTCCATTAAAGCAGCATGTATATAAAAGGATTTCAAGAGCTTGTTTGAATTATTTGTATACCTTAAGAAAAGACTGAAGTAAAAGGTAAACGTCAAAGGAGACCGAGCTTTAAAAGCCTATTACAAATGACAGTTATCAAGGACTTAAAGCATTTTTCATGAGAGTGCACAACTGATCGGGTGTTCAGGGGCCACTCATAAATGATTTTGACAACTGACTTCCTTCCTGCTCTTTTCCTTTTCCTTGTATGAAAATGTTGTAAATTCCTCAACATTTAAGCATTCGTTTTTAAATAAAAATCACTATAACAGGACCTAAGAAGTAAATTACAAAAAGAAATAGCTTAAATTATGCAACAGCTGGACTGTTTACGTTACACATCAGAACATGCATTCTTCATTAGATGAAATTACATTTCAGAACATAAAGTAATGCAGTGCCTGAAAGAGCTGGTAATAAAAGTTACTTCTTTCACAGTTGCAAACGAGATGACCATTTCACAATGAATCCCCACCAAGTCAATGTTCCACATGTCCATGAAATGCTCGTTGCATGTTTGAAGCATATCTAGGCTTTATAGAGCAGCCAATTATAAACTGAGAAGTCAAGAGGGCAACATGTTCAATTCCACTGCCGGTGTGTTTTGGCCTAAAGGGTAGAACCAGACATGAAATAGGTGGACTAAGATGATGGGTCCTAGTGAAATGCAAATGGTGGATTTACTTGCTAGGGAAGTAGGTAGAACATTACTGAAGATGGTGGCACAGGAATTCAGAACGAGGAGAGCATCACCTATGTGGCTTAGTGAAAGGAAAGGAAATCTGGCAGGCTTACTCTGTATTAAGTCCACCTGCCTGATGCACTTATTTTCTACCAACTACCAACATTTACTATTCCAGATTCAAAGAGGAGAGAGATGTATAAAACATGTCTTCTATTTTTAAGTTGTCTAGTGGTAAAATACTGTAAGTTTTGTAGTAGTGGGTAAGTACTACCAAAGTATAGATGCAGAATAAAGGATTTAAATGTGTATAAAAAGATCTAAGAATAGAGTGTGTCAGGCAGTAAGAGTATGTTCAAAGGTGCAAGGCAAAAGCACAGTGTGACCAGGAAATGGAAAGTGGTTTGCTGCCATGTGTGACATATAAGGTACTAGTAGCTTATAGTGATGATGACATAAACTGAAATGACCACAGAAATAAAGGAGAGAGCCTGGATTTAATGGTTAATTCAAAGAAAGATATGCAGTTGTCTAAGGAACAACCATGGGACAAGGTGAAACTAAAGGGACCAAAACTCCCAAAGAGGACGAACAGTGAGCACTGGTAATAATGACAAGATGTGAATTTGGGGAACAAATCAATCCTGAGGACAACAGAACCTCAGGGTTTTTTTTGAAGTTCAATTCAATAATAACAAATCCAAGGGTAAAAGTGTTGCTCAGTAAGCATTCAGCAAGATGACTCAGTTCACGTGATACCCGTTGATGCGGGATGGGTTTGGGAGATGCCAGAAAAATGCACTGAAACAAGTGGCACTTGTCATTGGCATCCCTCATTTATTACTAAATATATGGGAGCCAGGATTACTTGAGTAATTCATTTGTGTTTTGCTCTCTGTACTTTTTCCTCCTACTTATACTTAAAGCTAGTAGCCTGGATTTATGGTTCCTTGCCACAGGGATTTTGGAAGGTAGGAAAACAGGAAGAACCTGAAATTATAGTCGCTGCTGGCTCTAGAGTAAGGGCCAAACTCCATTATTAATGATCCTTGGGTAAGGGGAAGGGAGGAAGGACCTTTCAGGCCAGAAAAGAAAAAGAGAGATCTAGAGATCGAGAAGGGGTTGATGGCCCTGTGAGGACAGTGAGGTCTGGTGGCTGAGGATGGGAGGGGCAGTTATGATGCTCTGATACTTGAGACCCAGGGTCTTCCAACATCCATGATGAGAGAGAAGCCTAAAGGATGCCTGAGGTTGACTTCTGGTCTAATCCCCCAGGATTGGGGCTTGAAATCAGAGATAAATTGAGTTTTTAAAAATAAGTGTTTATGGACACGTGCATTTATGTATTGAAGATTCCAACATATTACAAAGGCTCCAGTGGATTCTTAGATATCACTTCACCGATGTATTCTGTCTCTCTTGCTAAACAAGACTGTACATTTCTCAAGGGTTTATATCCCAGCAGATAAAGTCTTAATTAAAGGGTGTTGATACTGTTGAGAGACTGAAATTACATTTCATGCCTGAAAGGGACCTTAGCAAGTTACTGTTACATTTAATGAAAACTGAAATTAACCAGATAGGTAAAACTTTCATGCTTAGCCTCAAGGAGATTACATCTTCAAAGTGGACAGAGACATATAAAGAGAATGTTTTAATGAAATATGTAATCAGTAAGTGAAGTTATCCACCGGTGCTACGTGAATTCTACCAAAGGAGGATATGCTGCCTTATGTGAAAGCCCAGGGAAGGAATTTAGCAGGAGCCCAAGTGAAACCATCAAGACTAGAGCCTCCATGAGGCAGAGAAGCCTCTACCTCAAATGCCCAAGTTTCTCTCCTCTGAACCCCTATCAATACCTAATGATATCACTTATTTCACTTTTACTGTATCACTTCCTATGGTCATAATTTTCATTTGTTTTTCTCACTTTTCCAGGAAAAAAAAAATGTCAAGGAGAATAGGAATCCTGCCTTTCATGGTCTTTATACAATTCCCACAGTACCTAGAAGTCTTGAACATAAGAGATGCTCAATAATTAGGGACTGACACTTGGTCTGCTGTATGCTTCTCACCTTACTGACCAGGAGATGCACCTCTGTTGCTAAGGACTACCTCTGCCAGTGGTCCTGGAGCCCACAGAGTAATGAGAACCGAAACAAAAACTGAAACCCAAACGATCAAGGAGACTCTCAATAGCTGTGCTGATAACCACATCTATCACTCGTTATTTCTTATTGTTATTTATAACTTTTTTATTGTTATGAAAAACTAGATTCTATTGATGAGAAGAAGCATGGGGGGGATTGGAAAAATAGAGCAGTTGGGTGCTGGCAGTGCTACTTACAAGCTATGTGATCTTAGGAACCTCCCGTGGCCTCTATGGGTCTCAGGCTCTTCTGTAAAATATGATAACTGAGCTCTCATGAAAGTTATATCAGATAAGTGAAAATTATTAGGAAAAGAATAAAGTGAAACTCAATGGTAATTATAATTGAATAGCTGTCTCTAAGATACTCTTCTAATATAATAAAGATCACAGAGATTTTTATAAGAAAAAAAAGCTGAGTCTTTCTTTTACATATTTTGCCCTTCACTGTGTTACTTTGTAAAACTGTCTTCTTTAATTTATTGAAGTCCCATAAAATATTTCTCCCAGTTAGAGATGGCATTTTTGGAGAAAAGATCATTTTCTTAATGTTGCAAGTTGACCACGCCTAAGATTAAAAACTCCAGACTTAAGGAAATATATCGACATTCACACTATTTTATGCTGAACTTGTCGGACACATGAGCCTTTCTCTTGAAGAGAAGGGATGATAGTGCTTTCGCCCCCTCTTGAGGAGTATCTCATCTTGAGATAAGGCATACAGTAATCCTTCAAATGAGGATGTGGTAAAGGATAGGCACTGCTTGCTCTCCGGGCCCAGACACTCAGGAATTTAGTATTTCTGTTAGTGAGCCAGTGGAGATAGGCCAATGTGAGTGGCAAACATACCTTTGCTCCTGGCTGATGGCAGCATGTATCCCTGCAGCGACAGAGAGATGACCTCAGTGTTTGGCAGCATCCAGCCTCCACCTCCTGAACTGCTCCTTGGTTGAGATCTCTGAGTGAGCTGGAAGAGCATCCAAGTCTGATACCCTGGATGCCAGACGGTCCCTCCTTGGGGAACAGTTAAGACTAGAGCCAGCAGGACCCAGAGTGGCTTTCTCCAGACTGTCATTAGTAGCAGAAGTTACAACACGGCAATGCAATGAAAAATAGAGTAAAAGAAACTGAAGGACTTTTTCTAGAGCATTCATGAAATTGTAGGGACTATGACTTTGAGTCAGTTTAGCCACTGGCAGAAACCATATGAGTTCAGGTTTTAATAACATGGGTTTAAAAAACAAGAATGTAACATCATTTTACATCAGGGGCTAGTGAGGTCTTTGTTATTAAAGTTACACAATTACTTAAAAATTTGTGTTGCATCTGTTTTGCTAATCAGTATTGTTAATTATTTATAATTACTATGTACAAATTTGTATTTGTTATGAGTAGGTACAATATATTTTCTCTATTTTCCCAATTTATTTAAGATAAACTTTCTTAAATCAGTGAGAGCTAATCTGCAAATCTCTAGAAGTTCTTCTTATATGTGCATACAGAGCCCAAGTTCATGATGCAATTGTTTTAGACTAATTCTTTCCAACAAATGTTGACATGAAAAAATATATCCATTTTTTTTCTTTCTCTACATTCTCTCCCCCTCCCACACACACACTGAAAATCAACATGAAATTAATAGAGATATCGTAATAGTGATAAACCTTTTAAAAATTTAAGGAAATTAAACTTTGGGTAATCTTTCTTAAGGGGAAGTTTCACATTTAAGTTTTAATTCTAAGTGAAAGAAACTAGAGAGACCACAATTTTCAATTCATATGCTACAGAGATAGTTAGAAGAAGAGTATATATCAGAAAAAAAGTAAAAAACTAGTGAAAAAACCCCCAATCTACCAAACTGCCATTCACTGTAGTCACAGATTCATGCAGATGGATAGAGTCATTAATTATTAATGGTAAAGATAAATAATTTACATATTATATATATTTGGTATGCCCAAATAATATAAAGCAGTGACTTCAGAGTTGAAAGTTTGTCTGACAGTAAGCAATTAAAAGTTAGTGAAATAAAAATAAAATTTCCATTTAGGCAACATATATGTTTGGGAAAAAGTAGTGTTATGTATGACTGCATGATTAAACCAGATCTTTTAATATCCATTAGGATTCTCGAACTGAAGCCAAGAATAGTTGGTCTATAGTTGCTTCTCCCTGCTATCTTATTAAAGCATATTATCTTAAATTCCTGATTCATGGTAAAATTTATGGATATTCCCACTGGGATACTCAAAATTCTTAATTTGTTTACACATTTTGGCTTCTTTCCAGATTTTATGTGAAGAGTAACTGATCCAAGAAACAAACAGGCGGAAATGTCTTTGAATAGCATTCTTTTACTATCAGGTCATACATACCTCCATTCAGTAAAACAGGCAATGAAATTCCTGAACTGGGCAGTTCAATAATACATTTTTAAAACTCAAGAGAATGATCTTCTATTCAAACAAGAAAAGAAAAAAGGAACTATGAACTTAACAGGGTCTTAAAAACACACACAGGATGGAAGAGAAATTCCTTCAAACTATTGAAAAAGTTAGTAACATGCAGATTTTATCACCTATTTCCTTCTCCTCAAAGGGATGTTTTGTTATCCACTTACACTGAAGAGCTTGCTTTCAACCAAATTAAGGGCTCAGATGTAAAGAATAAGAAAGGGGGGGGGGGGAAGCAAAACCTCACATACCAACAAACCAACCAATTTCAATAGCTCATTTTATAATGAGGTAGAACAAAGAACAAAATGGATAGCTCCAGAATGGCAAACCTCCAGAAACCTCATTCAGTTAATCTTCTAGATGCTTTGCCAAACCTTATCCAAATAACCCAATTATTACAGTCTACAGACTAGTGGAAATTCTTACAAAATTGGCTTCCTTGTGGAATCTCAAATCATGTCTCTACTCGGGTCAAAAAGATCACTAGGACTGCCTTGTTGAAGTTTTTACCCCTGGGCTCAACTGCAATTTTGCAAAATGGAAAATGAGGGAATGCCTCCAGGTAGAATTCTGGATGCAGGTTTAGATTTTGTTAAAACCTTAAGTAAAGAACAGCCGCTCCTAGTTGTAATCTAATTCTCTGAAAACCTGTCCAAAGGAGACTCAGAAATTCTGGATTCCCAAACTCAGTTTGGCTTTCAGGGTGTTGAGTGATCAGGAGTCCTTAATCTCTGCATACGCCTTTTTGCAACTGTCACATCACAAGGCTGATACAGACCTACCTCAAAGAGACCCTGCAAAGATTAATTAAGGTTAAACTGGCAGGAAAAAAAAAATGCATTTGACAAGTCAAGCTTTACCCATGCTGCTAAACAGACCCATATGTTTTAAGAAGTGCTCAAATTATTTGGTAGTATCTTCAACTAAGTAGAGAATATATTTACATAATGCATTTCAGCTGTGAAGCCATTTTTAAAAATCAAAGATTCCAATATTTCAGATGGTAAGAGAAAACAATCTGGCTCTGCTCAGGTCTAGCTCATTATACAGGGCACCATTCACCCCCAAAACCTCCCATCAAGCAAATATTGTGACATATGTGCACAGGATTGTCTAATGGCCAGGGAAGACTTCATACTTTGTCATGCCTTGGAGTTTCTCTAGACTTTTCTTTCTCCTATAAACATGATGAATGGATTTCTACTTCTCTTTTCATGTCTTCTCATGTTGCAGAGGCACAAATGGCTACATGCACCTCTGGTTCATTAAGAAAGTACTTCTGCTTTTTCACCTTACACTTATGTTATGCAAGTATATCTGACATTCACTGTCTATGGAAATTCCTACAATTTTAAAACCCTCAGAGATTGCATTGATAGTAACTGCACATCAGTATCAGTCTTTATAGATTTCAATGCCACAGGCAGATCCAGTGATGTTCCAAAATATGTTCATGTATTGTGGGTGATGATGGGCAAAGGAAATGAAGAGTACAGAAATACTGAAAAACAATGGGATTTAGCTTTTTTTCCTTTCTTGTTATTAGAGAAGACTCTCTTTGAGAGTCATTCTTTAACACATCTTAAAATACTATGTTTTTGTAATACTGCATGTCATTGTGTTCAGGAATATGAACTCTAAAGTGAGAAAGCCCTTTTTGACTCTCATTTCTCCCACAGGCTGCTTGGGTGACTCTGACTCTGAGTAAGTTATTTAAAATGATACGCCTTGGTTTCTTCATTTTTTTGAAATAGAGATTGGTATACAACCCAACACATAAAGTTATTACGAAGAAAAAAAAAAGTTAGGTACACACAAAGTACTAAGAATAGTTTCTAGAACATAGTACTCATTCAACAAATGTTAGCTATTTTCACTATCATTTTAAATGCCTGAATTTTGGGGCACCTGGGTGGCTCAGTCAGTTAAGTGTCTGACTGCAGCTCAGATCATGATCTCATGGTTCATGGGTTTGAGCCCAGTGTCGGGCTCTGTGCTGACTGCTAGCTCAGAGCCTGGAGGCTGCTTCAGGTTCTGTGTCTCCCTCTTTCTCTGACCCTCCCCTGCTCATGCTCTCTTTCGCTCCCGCTCTCTCTCTCTCTCAGAAATAAATAAAACATTAAAAAATTTTTTAAATGCCTGTATTTTAATTCAATATCATTTTAGGCCCAAAAAGTTTAACCTCCTTTATAAGCTTTTCTAAAACTTGCAGGTCTATTTTTCTTTAGTAACTATTAAATAGAGGGAAGTAACCATCAGGACCTTCTAGTACTTTGGGATCATTACTCTAACCAACATTTCTCCTCAGGAGCATCCTACTTAGCAAAACATGTGTCTCCAGATACATCCTAGATGTGTGAGGAAAACGTATCACACACTGCCACATACGTTCTTTCCTTGGTTACCACTTGGTGTGCAGTAAAAAGTTTCAAAAGTGAGTATTAGCAAACAACAATTAGCAAACAACAGCATTGCTCTAGCTCACCTGTCTGGTGGAGGTTAAATGAATTAGCCTGAGGAGCCCTGTTGATCTCACTGGTCCTCTTCATCCTTTTATTAATTAGCTGGACATCAGCTGATCTGGGCTTCTGTTTTCCTTTTGGAGACAGCAGGCCACGCAGGCATGTTCCTCTCATGGTCGGGGCAAGAGCAGAAAGGAGCAAGCGGCAACATGCAAGGTCTCTGAAGTTAGTCTCAGGCATATATACAAGCCACTTCTGCCTCACTGCTAGTCAGAGCAGGTTACACGGTGAATCCCAAAGTCAAGGAGGACACATATATTCCTCCTCTGGAAGCTAAGTGGAAAGAAAGGGTATTTCTGAACCAGAATTCAACCCACTACCCCCATGCAGACAGTTAAGGAATCACAGCACTTCATTCCACTGTGTCTGAATACAGTTTTATATTCACAGCAGCCACTGTAATTGCTAGGAAACCTGCTAAATACGAGGAAAAGAAGAAAAAAACTAATTGAGACTTCTGATTTTGCACATTTTTAATATATTTTACAGAATAATAAATGTGGATTTTAAATTCTTTCTATAAAACATTACTTTGTTATTTTCTGAGAGTAAATGTTATATTTCGTTATTCAATTGTAATTGAGTTAGTTTTAAAAATATGTTTATATACACCAAATAGCAATAATAACTGCCATTAGATATTAAAATAACAACCAACCAGTTAGTTATTGATCAAACACATATTTTGTTTTATAAAGAGAATATATTGAGAATCTTTAATAGTAGTGTGTTGCTTTCATTAAAAAAACTGTACATTTTCCACAATTTTAAAACTAAGAACGTACAAGAACATATATAAATGGTACAGTGCCAAAGCCACCTACACAGCCAGTTCTAATTGACTTATTTTAAACCATACAAATAACTTCTAAAGTAATGTGTGTTGTTTCATTTATTCTGTTAACTTCTGAATTACACTTTTAAAATAAGTTCAATCTTTCTTCATCAAAATGGCTTTAACACATTAATTAAAGTATCACTTATTTTTCCTTGGCCTAATTAGTTTCAACATTAAAAGGAAATAAAATGGGCACATTTAATATAAGAAAATGTTCTACTGGACTGTAATTTTTATAAAATGATCACTGTATTTAGATACAGGAAGTGAAGTTTGATACTGCTAACAATCCAGTATGAACGTGAGAGTCTGTCTGTTAAACCAATGCAAAACGCTTAAAGTGACCACAGAAAGAATGGCTCTGAGTGGAATACAGGGGTCTAATTATTACCTGTAAATTCACATGCTTGCAACAAGTTATGTCTCAAGCTGAGCAGTTTAAAAAAAAAAAAAATGTGTACCTCTTACCAGTATGTCATTAACCAAACCAATGATCACACTGTTAAATACTTTAAAAGGCTAACTAAATTACACTCAATGAACTAGTAAACATATAGAAAGAAAAGAGTCTCTCCACAGAACTTTCCATAAGTAGAGGACAATTTTAGCAGCCCTGAAACATAAATTACTATTATTTTTAAAGATATTTGGGAAAGTAAAGTGAAAATAGACAGTTCCCATGAAAGTAATGAAGTTTACAGAAGCAGTGATGAAAATGTAACGATATAGTTTGCCTCTGGATCTCTTAAACAATAAAAACAACTAACCAGTTTATCTTTCTCTCTTGGCCAATACTTCTCTGCATTCCCTTCATCCCTGGCTACAATTACCAATTATTCTATGTTGGAAAGATGACTAGAAAGCCAAGAGCTTCAGGACTTTCCTCTGGTTAATGGGATGATCTGCCCCTCCTTGTCCATTTCTCCAATGTGCCTTGGGAGCCTCTGACTTACTTCCCACAGCTCCTCGGCTGGACGTCCTTTGCCAGCATTATGATTAAACAGGGAGATGAGGTTCAAACTTACAAGTGGTCCTGAGTTTAATCCCTACTTTTTGTTAGTAGGTAGCCACATGGCTGTGGACAAGGCAGTTAAAGATCCCTGAACCTCCAGTTCCATCTAAAGCGCTCAAGGATGCGAGAAGACGTCTTTAAATTATTGTCAGGGCTGTGAATCACTTTGTAAACTGTAAAGAAAAAGATTAAATGCTATGAAAAGGTGATGATGATGATGGTGATTATTTCAGGAACAACTTAACATTAACTAAAACTTCATTACACTAAATATTCCAATTGCCTCCAGTAAAGCCATAGTCATTGCTCTTCGATAAATTCTTGTCCGGTGTAAGAGTCCATTATTAAGTTGAAATCTAAGGTAACTTGACCAGCATTCAATCAATACAATAATTTTGCTGTGCCTTAGATATGCCATTTCCTACCTTTTACTCAAAGGCACTTTCTCTTTAAAATCCCGATAACATTTCCCTATTTGCTTTTATAAGCACTTTCAAATTCTTAAAACATTTTCACCTGAAGTCTTAAAAAGGTGCAGGTGTGAAACTTTCACAACACAGCCAACCCACCATCTTAACAATGACATAGGCATTCCAACAAAAAATCTACACATTATTCATATATTGTGATCCTCAAGAATTTGAATTATATCACTTACTTTATATTTCTTAACATCCCTAGAAAGAGAGAAACAAAGTGGCAAGCTCAGAAATTTAGATCTAAGCCACAATGAAACAATACATTTCATTTGGGAGAATGAATTAATAGTGATAACTCCATGTTCATTATATGCTACTCACTATTACTGAAATGTAAAACATACTCTCCCACTAATATAGATCCTTGAGAAAAATAAGGAAAATCATCCAACGTGTTAAGAAGAAATTCCTTAAGATAGGTACCTCACAGTCTATCTTCAACTGATAATGTCTCATGGAACTTTTATAGTTTCCACATGTAACCTAAGCCTTGGAATCTGATCTAATGTGTTTTTATAAAATAAGAGTAAATAAAGAATAAAAGTTATCTCCAATGATTAGATGTACATAACTGTAAAATTTAGTGTTAGGGAAAATCATTTACACATTTAAGATGCATATACCAGGGGACATTTGAAAGATTGAGAACTTGACTTAAAACAGCACCAGTATCAAAAAATAATTCAATTCTTGGAGGTGCAATGACTCCCTCCTTTTCAGAAAAGACTAACCTAGGATTGACCAAAATAATTTCACTTTTATGAGGATTTCCAGTCTTTTCAACAAATTCAGAAAAGTCAGAGACCACTGAGAGTAAGTCAAAATTATTTTTCATAAGTCAAGGAAAACATACTGTTTTAAAATGGAAAATAGGAAAGAATTACATCTTCTTTACAGACCTAGAGTAACGTGAGCCCAACGGTGAAAATATCTCAACCAGAGTTCCCTATTATCTCCTCTTTATTTTTTAAGGTGTGGAAAATTAGAATACAGGTCAAAATATCACATGCTAAGAGGACAATTTTAGTATTAAGATAATCCTAAATCTTATCTATTAGTTTCAAGACAATGTCATCTACTAATTAACACAAAAATAAGATCATAGTTGTTTTCTGAATTCTCATTTCTAGGATGATAAGCTCATCCATCATTATTTCTATTCAATCTTTTATGCCTTTGTGCAAAGATTATGTGAAGGCAATTACTTTCCATTTGCCTCTTATCTGATTCAAACAATTTATATTTGACATGCACAAAAGTATATTTTTACTTCACAGATATAAACAGGGATTCACTTTTTTAACCCAAACATCACATCGTACCAAGTATGAGACATAAAAGACATAAACATGCTATCACATATAATAGGGAGAGGAGCACATCAGAGACACCCAGATATATGTTTCTAAAATTCAGTAAGTAATTATCTCTGTGTTCTTCATGCTATCAGCAGCTGACCAACAAGTCCAGAATTTCTTTCTTTGATTAAGGCAGCGATAATCGTGGCACCTTGCCTTAAACTTTCCTGTAGCTTCTGCTCATCCTAAGGGGGAAAAAAAAAAAAAAAAGAATAAAGTAAGTTTTAAAAGATGTCACACATTAAGTTTAATGTTACTTTTATTTTTTAAAAAAATATTTCTTCAATTTTAGTTTTTTCATCAGCTTTATAGAGACATAATTGACATATAACATTGTGTAAGTTTAAGGTGTACAATCTAATAATATAATATACATATACATTATGAAATGATTACTACAGGAAAGGTAGTTAATCCATCACCTCACACAGTTACCACTGTGGGGGTAGTAAGGATGTTTAAGATCTATTCTCTTAGCAACTTTCAAGCATACAATATTGTTACCTATAGTCACTATGTTACACATTAAAATCCCAGAACCTATTCACCTTATAAGTAAAGTTTGTATCCTTTGATCAACATCTTCCCATTTCTTCCCCTCTTAGCCCCTGATAACCACCATTCTATTCTGTTTTTATGGGCTACCTTTAAAGGTACGCTGCTCTCTGTGGTAGCCATTTTATAGAATTCAGGCCACAGTCACTGGTATATACTTGGTCCCTCAAATAAAGAAGAAATGTTTTAAAAATTTTTTTAAGGTTTATTTATTTTTGAGAGACAGAGCATGAACTGGGAGGGGCAGAGAGAAAGATAGAATATGAAGCAGGCTACAGGCTCTGAGCTGTCAGCACAGAGCCAGACAGAGGGCTCGAACCCATGAACAGTGAAATCATATTCTGAGTCCAAGTCAGAGGGTTAACTGACTAAGCCACCCAGTGCCCCCAGGGAGAAATGCTTTCACAAGCACTTTTCATTATACACAACAAAGTATCTGTTGAAGATACCAAGAACACTCTGACACAGTTTCAAATGCTAACAGTATGAAACAAAAGATTTTCCCTTAATCCAATATCTGACCAACTTTGGCTCTTCACTCAAGTGTGAATAGTTCATCGATGATGCAAGCCTTTCCTTCATCTCGTTTCTGAGTGTTCTCCAACAACAGACTTTGTTGTAAACTGAATATGGGTTGGGAGGAAAAATAAAAACGGCTTGTTGTTTGTGAAGTAAGGATCAGGCAAATTAGTGAAATGAGTTTCTCACAAGTTGCTAAAATGTGGTTTTGCCTTTGAAATCATATTGCCTATGAATGTATGTTTACTCTGATGATTTAGGCTTTTTGAGGGGATGAGGGGATGATAGTAGGAAGGGAACAACAATGTCAAAACTGAGATAAATCTTTAAAAAGATCTTTGTGTTATGAATTGTGCTAGATTCAAAAAGAAGGACCTGATAACCAATTTCTAAATGTGGGCATCATCCTTAATGCCATTTCCTTTTTTTTTTTTTTTTTTTTTCATGTTTACTTATTTGTCTTTGAGACAGAGAGAAGGAGTTAGCAGGGAGGGGAAGAGAGAAGGAGAGACAGAATCCCAAACACGCTCCACGCTGTCACAGCACGGAGCCCAACGCGGGGCTCAAACTCATGAACTGTGAGATCATGACCTGAGCTGAAACCAAGAGTCCAGCGCTTAAGCGACTAAGCTACCCAGGTGTCTCTTTAATGCCTTTTTCTAATGTTCAGTATATCACAAGTACCTCCTGCTTCTACCTCCTCAATATTTTTTTCAATCCATGAAATCCCCTCAAAGGGCCGCTGCCAGCAAAACATCTCCATCCGAAATTACTGGAATAATTTCATCAACACTCTCTTTAAAGTCTTGCCCTCTTCTTCCCTGTTTCCCACACAGCAATCCAAACAGGTAATGTAAAATATAGATCTGATGGCACTAAACTAACTAAAATCCTTTCAAGGCCACCTTTTGAACTTCAGGATCAAACCAGAACCCTTTACCTTTTTACCCTTCCATCCTCTCATCACTAAATTCTCCAAGCCACACAGAACTGGATAAGATTGCCAGAACAAACTCTTTTTCTAGGCTCTCCTCTCTTTGCACCAGCGAACGTCTTTGCCAGAAAAGCTACCTCACTCCCTTTCTAGCTCAGCTCACCCTAGTTACTCTTTATGGTTTGACCCAGTTATCAGAGGTTGCAAAGTACCCTAACTCCTACCCTCCAGCCCAGATGAGTGAAGAGAATCTCTGTTTCCACAGCTGTGAATTCCTCTGGCATGCTGAATTTGTAAGTCTTTTGAGTTAACCATCTCTTCCACAAGATGATGAGTTTCCTGATATAAAGAATTTTTCACTTTATCTTTGAATATGGAACACTGAATTCAATGCCTAACACATGGTAGCACTCCACAAATTACAATGAACTCAAAGCACAGGAGGCTATATGATAGAGAAATCCTCATCCTTTTAGTTTAACTCATCTGTTAGTAATAGTGACCACTTTTGGTTACTTTGTTTACTTCTATTTTCGCATTTATCAGGAAGCCTGGCAATGGTACAAAGAATATTATCAAAACCTTTCCACTATTATACCTTCACCAGCTCAGAGACCCAAGTTCCTCACCTAAGAGGATGATGTTGAGAGACCACCTCTACTTAAGCCATTCTGTTCCGTCAGTTTCCCAGACTGTACTGTAAGGAGTGGAGCTGGGAAAAACCCACAAAGGGGCTAAATGATCAGTACTGTGCATCTTGCAAGTGAGGTTTTTTTTTAAGATTTTTTAAATTAATTATTATTTTTTAAATGTTTTTATTTCTGAGAGAGAGAGAGACAGCGTGAGCAGGGGAGGGTCAGAGAGACAGGGAGACAGAGAAATTATTATTATTATTATTTTGATAGAGAGCACACAAGGGGTGTATGTGTGTGTGTGAAAGAGAGAGAGAGAGAGAGACAGAGACAGAGAGAGAGACTGATTGAGAATCTCAGGCAGGCTCTGCACTGTCATCACAGAGCCTGATGCAGTGCTTGAACTCACAAAGAGTCAGACGTTTAACCCACTGAGCTGAAGTCAGACGTTTAACCCACTGAGTCACCCAGGTGCACAGATGATGAAAATGAAGGTTTCTCCTTTAAAAATAAACAGAAAAAGACTATCTGTACAGCCTCTTTGAAACCAGTTTATACTTGTGAATAAAGCAGCCGAATAACAAAGCAACAATGGGGAAAAATTGCTTAAGAGCCTAGGGCTACAAAAATCACATTTCCTTATCTTAGAATAAGTCTTCCATCCTCATTTTGATAGTCCCATAACTTACATATTTTTAACTAATGAATTTAATTAAGAATGTTCTCTTAAAGGTTAATTTGTTTGTCCAAATTTTACAGGCATCATGTAGAATGATTTTAAGTCAGTGAGAAGAAACTATTTTATTCCACTGTTTTCCTTCCTGAGCTTACTTTAGTCCTGAAAAATACAGAAATTTAAAAAGTGATTAAACAAGATGGTGAAACACACCTACACTCAGAAAATTATGTACAAAAACTAGATATTCAAATAATGCATGGATTTCAAACTCATCTCAAAATTTCTTATCTCTATAAAAGTATTGCTAATGTAGTTTTGAAAAAGATGCAAATTCACATAGATTTTTTTTGGGGGGGGAGAGAAAATGTGTAAATGAGTGATGGGCAGATGGGGGGGCGGGAGAGAGAAAAGTGGGGCTCAATGGGGGCTTATGTTTTACCCAAAGGAGGACTTGAGCTCCTCGAACTCATAAACTGTGACATCATGACCTGAGCTGAAGTCAGATGCTTAATGACTGGGCCACCTAGGTGCACCTACCAAAATCTTTAAAAAAGCATTTGCTGGGGCACCTGGGTGGCTCAGTCGGTTAAGTGTTCGACTTCGGCTCAGGTCATGATCTCACGATTTGCGGGTTCAAGCCCCACATTGGGCTCTGTGCTGACAGCTAGCTCAGAGCCTGGAGGCTGTTTCAGAATCTGTGTTTCCTCTGACCCTCTAATGTTCATGCTCTCTCTCTCTCTCTCAGAAATAAACATTAAAAAAAAAAAAAAAGGATTTGTTGCTGCCAGTGGATATGCAAACCAGTGTTTTTAATCCCTGAGGAAGTGGGAACACAGAGGCCTTACAGGTGGTCATTTTATTATCATACACACACATACATATATGTGTGTGTGTATATATATGTGTGTGTGTGTGTGTACACACACACACACACACACACACATATATGCATTCCCTGGTATATACCAAGTATTATATGATAAAAAATATTTAATGTTGAAACTAAGTAAGCAAGATCAACATGAATACTGAAAACTCATGTTGAGAGTATGCATTCTTGATCTGATGTAAGGAAATGACATTTAATGCGGTGGTCTTCTTCCCCAAAATCCATAACCACAGGCTAATCATGACGAAAACATTAACATACAAAAAAAAGAAGGGCACCCTACAATACATGTGACCAGTCCTCCTCAAAATTGTGAAATTCATCAAAAACAAGTCTGAGAAACTGTCATAGCCAAGAGGACCCTAAGGAGACATGACAACTAAAGGTAATATAATATCCTGAAATAAGAAAATACATTAGGTAAAACTAAGGGTATGTGACTGAACTAGGGTTTTTGTTGTTAAAAATAGTGGAAACAGGGAGCATGGCATATATGTTCAATTTAAAAATATTTCTCGATTTTAAAAATGTTTATGTGCCAGAATTACAAAACTTGAGTTACAAAGGTAACTTGTGTGTATCAGCCCATTTGTATGTTCCTTAAATAAAATACACTATTTAATAAATTATGCAATTGTTAAGGACAGCACCTCTAGCATGAGTCTACTGGTATTCAAATACAGGCTTTGACAATTTTCAAGTGATCGTGTACAAATTATCTAAGTTTCATAGTTCTCCATTTTTTTTCATCTAAAACAGGGATAACAATATTAGCTACCTCACAGATTGTCTGTGGGGACTATATCAGACAAGATCCATAAATCACAGATTTACAGTAAACATCCATTCACAATAGCTATTAGAATTATGTTATGATGTGCACTAATTTCACCCATGACAGGGTGGCTGATATTATCTTCTTATCATATATGACCATTAAATCTGATGATCTACCATATGTAAAAGTACTGTTGCAGATCTTGGACAGTCACCTGGCTTTGTCTAGAACCCTTCAAAGACAAGCCTGTTAGCTATCATTCATCCCTACTACTTTGTTGAGAGATTTTTTCCAAACTATAAAGAGATACAGGGCCTAAAAAGAGAAGAATGACAGTCTCTGCAGGTAAAGACGACACAGATTGCAATTTAGAGTTGTTAAGGTGGTTGGATTTCTACAGGCAAAGTCCCTGAGAGTGGGGAGTTGCAGAGAGGTGCTAAAAATCTGCTAAAAATTCCTAGCTTTCAAACTGTGCTTACACAGGAAGAGACTCGGTGGGGTCTAGCAGAAAGCAACGGCTGGGAAGCTGAGGAGCTGAGCAAAAGTTTCAGAGGCTCCACTGTGCTGAGGACAAGAAGGTTGGATGAGAGTTCAACTAGAATGAAGAGACCTTGGTGAATACCCATGGCTTGCAGTTCAGAGCTCTACAAGGCCATGCATGCAGCCTGGGAATAAAGATGAAACCGAACAGGACCTGCCCTAACAAAGGTTTCACAGCCTCCAGAAGATCAGGTTGATCTCCCAATAATACAAATGCTTTCCAGAACAAATTTTAATATTCTTTGGAGGAAGCTAAAATAAGCTAGAGCCTTTAAAAAGTTTTATAACTCAAGTATGGCATATAATAAAATCTTCCTAGACGAGTAAAGAAGCAGAAAGCAAAAAAGCTGAAAAAATCCATAAAGGAGAGAAAAAGATCCATATATTGGATCCATTTATTGGATCACTTTCAGACATAATCCGCATGTTAGAATTAGCCGGTCAGAATTTCAAAATAACTATATTTAATATGTTCAAAAAAAGGGAAGAGATGGCAACATTGATGAAAAACGGACATTTTCAACAAAGAATGGGAACTGTAATAAAGAATGTTTAACAACTGCAAAATATAACACTTGAAATTAATAACTAATTGGACTGGTTTAATAGGAGATGGGCAGGGCAGAAGACAGTACTAATGATCTTGAGGGCATATTAAAATATATATATACTGAAACACAGAGAGAGAAATGGTGAATTGTTGCTATAATCATCTGAATACCTGTGACTGTATTACTATTCCATTTCCCTACCCCTTCCTTATCTACGTACTCCCCAGCACCACCACCAAAAAACCTGTTTGGGACATTTAGAAAATCATCTATGGTGATTATCTCAGAAGCCATGTCACCTGGAAATATTCACTACATGAAACAAACAAGCAAAAAACAAAAAAGTCAACCCTATTTCTAGACAAGCAGTATAATGTCATGTACCTAAATATGTAGAAGACAAGACTGAAGGTAATATTGCTACAGCTGAGCATAAAAGGATGAGAGATTCAGAGTATGGTAAGACCGCATGAGGCTGGCAAGATGCTTGAAGGAAGTACAGCCAAAGGATGAGAAAAAGAGAAGCAAAAACTGCAGAGCCCAAGATGGACAAGAAATAGGGAGAAAGAAATCATGACTAATTTTCATGGCGGCTTATCACTGTGAGAGGCTTGACCTTACTAAGATATTACAAGCAAAATGAGTACCCAAACTCCCCCCCGCAACACACACAAATTAATAGAATTACCAAAATTACATTTATCAACAGTTCATTTACTAGCTGTAATCTAGCGATTTCCACGCTTCAGGTTTACCTTAATTTCTATTCACCAGCCATAAAGAGCATAAACTGTAAACACAGCACACAAACATTCTTACGCTTAAAAATCAAAAGCATACATTTTTGGGGGCGCCTGGGTGGCTTAGTCGGTTAAGGGTCCGACTTTCGCTTAGGTTATGATCTCGCGGTTCGTGGGTTCGAGCCCCGCGTCGGGCTCTGTGCTGACTGCCAGCTCAGAGCCTGGAGCCTGTTTCAGTCTGTGACTCCCTCTCTCTCTCTGACCCTCCCCTGCTCACGCTGTCTCTCTCTCTCCTAGAAATAAATAAAACATTAAAAAAAAAAGCATACATTTTTTGAGTTTAAAGAAAAATAGGGTATTTAATGACACAAAATGTGTTAGTTTGTGTTAAATCTAAATTATTGTCATAATTGTAATTTCTTGTTTTATCCTGCTCACTTCACAGCAATGTCAAATTTTTGAGAAAAATCATAAAAATTGCTAACCTGTCACAAAACAATAAAAACATAACTTCTAGCTCAGAAATACAGCATTTATGCTTGTCCTTGGTTACAACTACATTTAAAAAAATGGAAGCCAGTCAGAAAGGAAAAAAAGAACACAGTGGTCTGATTTCTTAAAATACTAGGAGGAAAAATAGTAAAATGTTAACAAGAGGTTTTTTTAGATGATGGATTGACGGCTATTCTTATTTCTTCTGTGTTTTGTTCTATTTTCAAAACTTCCATAATGAATATAACTTACTCTTCTAGTAAGAAAAATAAGTTGTTCTAAAATTTAGTTTCAAGACTGTTTAAATCCTGGTAACTAAATTTGACTTGTTATCGCATAAAGTCAATAATATAGAACACTGTGTAAATTTCCAGGAAATATTTATCCGCATAAAAAAATCTTCAAAGTCTGTATAAAGGAACGACTTTTTGTTTGAATATTTTTGTCTTCACTGAAAGGTCCAAGAAAGAATTATATTAATAATTCACAAGGCCTTACCCTCCATTGGCTTAGAACTTAAGAAAAATATAGTGGATGTCACACTAAAGGAAACAACGAAAAATTTGTACTTAATTAACAATTGTCCATTCAGATCCTCAACAGCTTAACATATTTTTAAAAAATATATTAGGAAGAAAATGACCTGAAACATCAATATATACTAGCTATTTTTAATTTCATATACCCTTAAACTCAGTCAATGATTTGGGATTAGAATTCATATGGGTTTCATATGGACTTCATCTAAAAACATCATTTTTAGCTATTTCTTTATCCTTTGTCATTTCAAGATTAAGAGGAAATGTACTATGTTTAGATGAAAAATGAACAAAAGTTGAATTTTTATGATCTGTCAAGCACACTAGGTAATTCTAAATTTATTCCACAGCAATTAAGTCTGGTCAACGGAATCCCGGACTTGAGTCTGTCTATATCTGGTTGGTTTCTTTTCCAGTTGATAGGCAGGTTTCCACATGATGATTGTGTCTATCAACTTTGCTAGAGGAATAAAGTTTCGATTCAGAAATTCTCACGGGACTTCTAAGCTGTTGGCAAAATTTGGGAACTCGGGGAAAGTAGCTGTTATTTTCACAGAAGACTGGGAATGACAGGAATGCCTCCGTAATTTACAGCAGCTCCTCTTTTCCCTCCTCCACATAATCTACCAGTATTAGGACAACATAGTTGCAGTTACACAAGTAAGTTACAAAGAAGTTACATCTCACAAGTGTGTACAAGCAGACAATTTTCTAAAAGCCTATGTCTTCAAAAGTCCTTACTCTCCAAATGTTCCCTTCCATTTTCTCAAGGACAATTTATGGCAGAACTATTCCCGGTGTATATAAACTTGAAGAACTTAAAAAAAAAAACAAAACAAAACAAAAAAACCAACATTAAATTCTATCACTGTACTACACAGCTTTCAGTATTTGAATTAAAGAAACATAAATTTATAGTATGCTGTTAGAATCAAATTTATGTGAATTTTGCAGAATCTATTCTCAAAGAATAGCAGGAAAAGCTATGATATCATTGTTGTCCAAATCTTTACAGATAAACTGAAAGGAAATCTTTTAGAGATATTCATCCTCCCTACACATCACTCCTAAAGAACACAATGTACTCTGTTAAAAGGAAGACTATAAAGTAAAAATATGTGTATGTATTGAGGCTTTCATTATGTCAGGAGATTACACAGCCCTTTTTGAAACATAAACATTACATTGTCTCAGCAAATTCCATACCTAAAGCCTAATTCAGTTTCCATGAGTTACAAAATCATCCTGAAATTCAGGTTGCTCCTAGTGTGATATTAATATCCTTTGCCATCTATCCTTGTTTTGGTGAACTCATGCAAATATTATCAAAATGCCACAAAACATCAAACACTCCCAACAAATAAAAGTTCACTACCTATTACATACATTTATAAAGAGCATATGCAATATACAAAAATGTATCATATAAAATATATAAAAATGCTAAATTGTTGACTTTTAACACTTTTGTTACATTTATAAGATAATATCAAATCAAAAACTTTGTATTCATTTTCCTGATATGGAAGGGGAAAAAAACCTAATGGTAACACACTGCCCCCTAGTGGAAATGAAGATAAAAGTTTGATGTGTGTAAATTTCCAAAACTTCAGGAAAAAGCAGTCACTTACTGATTTTGAGAAAAACAAAACAGTTCTATCCAGATGAAAAGCATTTGCCTCTTGCTCATTGGAGTTAAATGGCTGTCTCCTGAAATCCTCAGTAAGAAAATAGTATGATATGCACTCGGGTTTACTTACTAACATAATCATCACACAGTAGTTTTGGTCTCCTTTATTCTTCATGCCTTACACATACTGTAGATATTCAATAAGCATCCGTACAAATTTAATACAAAAATTAAAAAAAAAACTGGTTAACAAAACTCTGGGGGACAGCACTGTTACTTTGCTGAACAGAAACAGAGAATATAGGAAAAAGCCCAACTGTGCAGTGGTTAGTGCCAGAGTACACTGGGGTAGAATGGGCAACCAAAAAGCAGCCATCTACCCTGAGAAACAAGCAGTTCATTATGGTGTCAATTAGTTCTACATCTGGGATTTGTCACACTGTCATCCTTTATGTTCTTATAGCATCATTCATACTCTCAATTCCACAACCTAATAAAGTTGAAAAAGCAGTCTCATACAAAATGTCCCTTTTAATTAGCAAAATGTTTTGATCCTACACAAGTTGCCCAGCAGCCCTGGTATGTTTCTATTGTGACATCCCTCTCCAGTCACCCTCCAACTGCTCAAAATCTGACTCCACAGCATCTCTCATCTTACTAGGACACCATTTTCATTACCAAACCCGCCTTACTCTCAACACATAACTGATGTGAGCATTTAAGACTCTCCTCAATCAACCTAATTAACCCTTCTAACCATGGTTCTCACTTCTTTCCTATACAGAATTCACTTTTGTGGCCATACTTGTATAATCAGCTATTCCTTCTTTAGTGAAATGGTTTCCTAATATTTGTCTTTCTACTTCAGATCAATTTCCAAAAACCTGGCTATGATGACTTCCTCTTATGAAATTATCTATTTTACTGAACATCAATAATTTACATGATGATAATTTGCCACACAATTCTTTATTAATTTTTTATTAGGTTTATGTATGAGTAAGTCTTATTTTCTTATCTAAATTGCACATAGTAAAAGGCAAGTCTCCTAAACTAAGTTATAATATCAAATAAAGTACTACATTCATAGTAGGTACTCAATAAATACTAACTAGATCAATTTGTTAATTCTATAAAGATCTGGCCTGATATATGACTATTAAGACATCTCTGAAACATCAAAGTATTTAGATAAAGAATGCACCTTTGTAGAAATAACCTCCTAACAATAAAAATAAGAATAAAAAAACACTTTTATCTGTACTTGAAAAAAGATGGCAAAGGCTAGAATTTTGTGTTACGTGATTCCCCCTACTATGAAAAAGTGCCTGATTTGGGAGTTAAGCACAATGGACATTGATAAATTGACATTAATATGCCCAAGTCAAGAGGATAAACCAGATGATGAGGCAAATATTCTCTGAGAGGGTGGCTGCATAAGCAGAAAAGCAATACATAGTGGGTGTTGGTGGGCAATGGGTACTGTTTCCAGAATGCATGAGAAATGACAAGGGGGACAGAAAGATTATCCAAAAGAGTTTATTCTTCATGGATGGTCCAGGTAGAAACACAATTAGTGGGAAAATGTTGATAATTCTCTTGGAGCAGAAAGACTTTAAGTTTTTCCCATAAAATGTAGTTCAAATTTTTAGTGATAAATTTAATACAAGGGAAAAACTTAAACAGATCAATGCAAACATACTTTCTTGGTAGCAGTGTATGTGTGTGCGTGTGTGCCTATGTGCATGAGACAGAGACAGAGAGAGAGAATTCTTGCTGGAATAGTTTTGAGCAGTTAAAAAGAAAAGGATGCAAAGTTAATGATCTTTAGATTCTTGGCTATTGGTTAAATGGGTAAGTAGTTTGTATCCAAAATCTTAATCTCCAGGTTCCAGAGAAAAGTGTTTAACATTGTGTTAAAATCTCTACTTTCAGGATGCTTGGGTGGCTCAGTCGGTTAAGCATCCAACTTTGGGTCAGGTCATGATCTCATAGTCCATGGGTTTGAGCCCCGCGTTGGGCTCCGTGCTGACAGCTCAGAGCCTGGAGCCTGCTTTGGATTCTGCGTCTGCCTCTCCCCTGCTCATGTTCTGTCTGTCTCTCTCTCTCTCTCAAAAATAAACAAACATTAAAAAAAAAACCTCTATTTTCTTCCAAGAAAGATGCTTTAAATTACAACTTATAAGAGTTGTATCCTGACCAGACTGGTGCCAATTTTTATCCGTATTAACCAGCAAGAAAGTAGTCTGGCAAAGCTCCCCACCTAGCATCAGAGCAGAGCTCTTTCTCAGGAAGAAGCCCAGAGGTGGTAGTATTGTGCCTCTAGAGCTTTTTCCCAGTGAGGAGAAACAAAAAGTCAGATATCCAAAACAATATTGTAGGAGGAAAGAATTTACTGGAATAATCAGAATTCAATCTTTTTCTGAAATGACACCACCAAGTGAAAACAACAATAAGATTCAAGGAGATGATTCAATCATAGGATTGGAAACAAAGTAGGAATAATTTTATGTCAAAAAGGATTTCATATAGGTATTAAATAAATGTGTTTTGAATTAAAAATCTCATTGGAGGTGGCAGACAACCTACCTTTTCTATATAAAACTGAATTCATTAAGTGGAAGTCAAACTTGAAAATGTTTAGAACTCAGAAAGAGTGAGTAAAAAGTCAACACATTAATTTAAAAGATAAATTATATAAGGAAAATCAGTGAAGAAAACACAATAGATACTGTGGGAGTCATCATGATGCAGGAAAAAAAATCTCTTCAGTAAATAAGATCAGGAATTGCAGACAGGTATCCTTTAGTGCCTCAAAAAATTAGTGACAACTGTCAAAAAAGCCATATTCAGATGTTGCCCTTCAAATTTAAATATAAAAATTCAATAGCCTTCAGCAGACAATACAGTTTATTTTCAATAAGAATGGTTGATGTGTAACTTTTGTGAAATGCTAAGTATCAAAGAAAATGGGATTTAAGGAAAAGATTGTTATAGTAGAATCCTGTGTTAGAAGATCAAAAAAGGAGACATTGTGTGATATGTAAGGGCTGTAAAAGGCCCTCCAATTAGTGGAAATTTCTTTAAAAAAGTATTTAAAAATTTAAGTTATCCAAAGACTAAATGAGGAAAAAAGAACAGGGACTCCTTTTAATAACTATTTAAGGAATTTACCTAATACCAGCAGTAAGCCCTATATTAAGGTGTGGAACAGACTCATATTTCTTTGCCTTTGTGGAATATGTGGTCAGTTAAGTCAAACAAACATATAAACATATTCTAATAACAAGTTATGAAGGAAATAAGAGATCAATTTATTACCAAAATAAAACCAGCATTAGAATTATTAGACACAATATATTTTTAAAACTATTTTAAAAATCCAAATAAATCAACATGGAAACACAAAAATGAGCAAGCAAAACAACATTCTCAAATATGTTGATTTGAAAAATAAAAAATAGAACTTGCACAAATGAAAACATTGCTGAATTTAAACAAACAAAAAAATTTCTATGTGGATCAGAATACAGATGAGACCTAACTGAAAAGAGTATTACTGAAACCAAACACAGAGTTGAAGAAATTACTCAGAATTCATATCAGAGACAAAAAAGAATACAAAACATAATAGGGGTCTAAGGAATTTGGGAAATGTGACAAGAATGTCCAATATACATTTAATCAGAAACCCAGAAAGGACTAACAGAGACAATGGGGAAAAATTTTTTTAAATTATTATTGCTGAAATATTTCCAGAAGTTGTGGGATACATGGATTCATTCATAAGGGAAACCCAGTAAATTCCAAGGTTGGTAAAAAGGAACAAGCAGACCAAAAACAAGGGAACTGTGAAATACTAAATACAGAGACAATCAAAAAGCCCCTAGAGAGAACAGGCCAACAGAGGATTACCAATTAGACTTACAAGAGTCTTCCTCACAGCAACGGTGGAAGCCAGAACACAATAATGTATTTGCAAAGAGTGCTAAAGACAAAAAGCAAACATTAACTCCCTCTAAAACAAAATAAAACACAACAACTATTATCCTAGAATACTTATTACTTTCTACCGCACATACTATGTATCAAGAATGAAGATAGAATCTGGACTTTCTAAGTTAAAAAAAACTTAAGTTTACTCGTAAAATACTCTGATACTAAAGGATGTATCTCAACTGGAAAAAAATAATTTCATAAGGAAGGTTTAATAGATCAGGAGAAAAAATAAATAAATTTATAAATAAAATTTATAAATTTTTTATTAAAAAAAATAAAGGAGCTTTAAAATAAATAAGTAAGTGGTACCTGGGTGGCTCAGTTGGTTAAGCGTCTGACTCTTGATTTTGGCTCAGGTCATGATCTCACAGTTTGTGAGCTTCAGCCCCAATAGGGCTCTGCACTGCTTGGGATTTTCTCCCTCTCTGCCTCTCCCCTACTCATGCTCGCTTGCTTGCTCTCTCTTTCTCTCTCTCTCTCTCAAAATAAACAAATAAACTTTTAAAAAGAAATAAATGAATAATAAAGTGAGTAAATAAATCTGAAAGCAATGTCTCCAGAAAATTAATAAAAGTAACATTTAAGGGCTGCCTGGGTGGCTCAGTCAAGTAAGTATCTGATTTTGGCTCAGATCATGAGCTCATGGTTCATGAGTTCAAGGCCCACATGGGGCTCTCTGCTCTCAGCACAAAGACTGCTTATGATCCTGTCTCCCCCTCTGTCTCTGCTCTTCCTCCCAGCTCTCTCTCAAAAATAAAAAGCATTAAAAAATGTAATTAAAAAATAACATTTAAGGGGCACCTCAATTGGCTCAATTGGTTGAGTAGCTGACTTCAGCTCAGGTCATGATCTCACAGTTTAGGAGTTTGAGCCTATTGAGAAGAGAGCCTGCTTTGGATCCTCTGTCCCTCTTTCTGTCTGCACCTCCCTCACTCATGCTCTCTCAAAATAAATAAACATTGAAAAAGTAACATTTAAATATAGACAGTATTTAAAAGAACAAAAACATACTCACTGAGAACAGTAGCATAAAAAATGGGAGATAAATGATCAAACAAAATGTTCTAAGATCAATGAAATTGTAGAGAGAGTGATTAAAATTCTAACTAGATTTTCACATAAATATGCAAAGTAAATTTCAGAAGGTCTACTAAATGTCTAATAATAGAATGTGTGGGTGCCTGGGTGGCTCAGTCACTTAAGCATCAGACTCTTGATTTTGGCTCAGGTCATGAGCTCATGGTTCATGGATTCAAGCCGTACATTGGGCTCCACACGGACAATGGGATCCTCTCCCTCTCTCTGTCTCTGTCTCTCTCTGTGCTCCTCCCTTCCTCACACACACTCTCTCTCTAAATAAATAAATGAACTTAAAAAAAAGTAACAGAATGTGAAACTTATTTATTAGTTGAGAGAAAATAGAGTGAAAAAGAATTGGGGCTTCTAGGTTGCTAAAACCAAGGTGGCTCTCACAATATTTCATTAAGAAAAAACAAAGAAAGAAAAAGAAAAAGGAAAAGGAAAGGAAAAACAAAAACCAAAAACAGAAACAAAATTGAACAATGAAAAAAATCAAATAAAATTCACACATACAACAACGAAAACAACAACAACTTGAGTATAATTTGAAGACAGGGACCTTTAAAAATAACTTCAAGTCAAAGAAAAAAACAGAGAAAACCACCAAATTTAAATAAGCAATTGCTCCTACTCCTGTGACCTACAGCAAGCCTTATGGCAATGAGACAGTGGGGGGAGGTGGGGAGGTTAGAAAGAAAGAAAGAAGGGATCTACTGATGAGTAAAAAGCTGACCTAAAACAATCACCAAAAAGAATAAGCCTGCCTTAAGTGTGAGAAAATAATAAAAAATAAAAGTACACATTTGACAAGAATGACCAATTTAAAAATACTTAAAATTATGCTTGAAGTGACAGTCTTCTCCTGGTGATGAAAAACGCAAAAGAAAGAGAGAAGCAATCTTTGTCAATTGAGTGGTGAATGGGGAAAAGAAGCAAAAAGAAAAAAAATTAGGGTCCTTAAATACAAAAGAGAACAAAAAAGTTAAAGAACACACAATTCCTCCTTCCACCATTAAATAAGAGAAATTAACTAAAATGTATTTTGCTATATTGACAAGAGAAGGTGGCAATGAATGAGATACTCTGTAAACTCACCAAATGCCCCGCAGAAGAACAGGAGAAAACTTAATATATCCATACAGTTATCGCACAAAAGAAAGATTTAATCATCTGATTTAATGAACCACCCTCCATCCAAGAAGAAAGAGTTAATCAGAAGACTGTAAAATAACACTCCAAATAGAACAGAATTTTTATACAGTTGTGACCCTCATAATCATACTAATGTTTCACATACTTAAAAAAAATAAACAATTAGAGTCAACAGGTCAGCAGGATTATTAACATCATATGAAATCCAAATTATTATAAATAACAAACATTAAAAGAAAATCACCATTAAGAGGATGGCTAAAAAAAGAACTAACCTCAGTAATTTTGAAAAATAGTATTTCGATTCTATACTTTAAGATAAAGAACTGTTTAAGATTATTGCACCCTAATTAGTCAATTTATTTTACCAGAGTGGCTCTTCTGAAATTATTTTTGGGTGTATTCCATAATTCAACAAAGAAGTAAACATACCTCTGATAATGAAAGATTCCTTATTGTTGCAGAAAGGAGTTACATATAAGAAAAGGGAGAGACTATGGGCGGCCCAGTCAGTAAAGCATCTGACTTCTGCTCAGGTCATGATCTCATGGTTTGTGGGTTTGAGCCCTGCATTGTGCTGACAGCTTAGAGCCTGCTTTGGATTCTGTGTCTCCCTTTCTCTCTGTCCCTTTCCCACTCAAGCTAGTGCTAGCAGTTGCTCTCTCTCTCTCTCTCTCTCTCTCTCTCTGTCAAAAATGAATAAACATTAAAATTTTTTTAAAAAAAGGAAGAGGCCAGAAAGATCCCATAATGTCAGACTGGAAACAGATGTCAGTGTGAACTCAGTAGATTTGAGACAGGTTATGTATTACATACACACACACACATGGAGAGAGAAACAGGTGTACGAAAATACATATATTTGCTAGCAATGTCTACTGAAAGGGAATACAAATAATGACACTCCAGGGCAATGAACACCTTTAGTGCCCAGATCTTGGTTTCTAAATACCATCACTTATTAAAAAACATAGATTCCTTGGAGAAACTGTTGATTCCATAACTGAAGGAGGAAAAGAACAAGATGAGCCTACAACTCTTCATGCAAAAACACGAGGAGATGCTCAAAATTTGAAGAGGATATTCTGAAATACAAGAGAAGGTAACATGAAGAGGCTCCCAATGACCAAATATGGCACATCTAGAGTAACAAAAATGAAATTATTCACCAGAACCCATAAAGCAAAACTAATATTTATGTGTTCCGATAGACAGACAAATGGAAAGATGAATGAATGGTTTAGAAGGGAAAGCTCTTCCTTATGGTAAAATACCAATTGATAAATTTGAAAAGAGTGACAAAAACAGAAAACCACCATTTGATGAGCACTATCATTTAATTATTTCCAACAAAAATCATGATTGTATACTACAATTAGCATGCAGAACTACTATAGAAACTGTGATATTTACCAAGTATTAAGGTATTTTCCCACAAGATACCTAACAATTATAAACCGAAAAATAATTTCCAGTGGAGAGATCTAGCAGACACCTCCTGAACCAAGTGATCACAATTAACATCAACAGTTAACAGACACTGAGACATCATGTGGGCCCTGATACAATGTACTGAAAAGAATATACTGCTTCTCTTGGTATTCTTGCCAAAAATACATAGCTTGATTTAATCATGAAAGCACATCAGACAAGCTTCTACTGAGAGCCACTGTAGGGCATAACAGGCCAGTATATTTCAAAAAGGCAAGGTCATGAAAGACAAAGATTTTTGATGTATCCCAGATTACATGAGACCAATGAGAGATGACAACAATATGCAAAAACTGGATGCTGGGCCAGAAAAAGGATAGTCTGGGCAACAATAACAAAATTTAGGAGATTTGGAAATTCCAGTGTTACATCAATGTTAACTTCTTGATTTTGACAAGGGGGTGATAGAAAATGTTGATATTGGAGATTAGGGGTCAGGGTTGCACAGGAATACCTTGTGCTCTTTTTGAAAAATTTTTAACTCTGAAATTAACTCAGGATGAAAGTTAAAATGAATAATAGAAAAAAAATAAAAACCAAACAAACAAAAATCTCAATTAGAGAGTAAGAGAAAAAATATGATTAAAGCAGAACAGTTAGAAGTCAAAAATTAAGGTGGGAGAAACTGTTCCAAGTATTTTTCTCATTTCAATAGATGTAAATGACAAAACTCACAGACAGAAACACAAAGATTCTCAGACCGAATTACAATCTAAACAAAGCTATACAGTTAAATACAAGGACACAAAACATAAAACACATACATGTGTTTTATAACAGAAAGATACAAAAAGCTGAAAAAGGTCTACCAGATGGCACTATCAAAGGGAAGTTTTGTTCACTATTTAAGTATACTCACTTAAACACTGCCTATAAGAAAAAAACAATTATTAGAGAGGGTCACTACAAAAGTCATAAAATTTTTTTTTAAAAAGCCATGAAGAAGAAAATGGTAGTTATCCATTTGTATTTACAGATTGTTATAGGAAACAATGAATCAGTTTTACAGAGATAAGGATAATTGTTTTTAATAGGTATCAGTGATTCATAATAATGAATCAAACAATGCTTTAATAATAATTAATAATTACTCTACAATGATAAGGTTTAAAAATAGTTAATTTAAAGTGCACTGTGAAACAATGTAATGTGAAAAGGTAATTAGCAAGGTTGAAAATCACACTGAATTTCTCATTGTACACAAGGTCAAGCCAATATATATTAAATCATCATTGATTTTAAGCCAGTAAGAAAAATATAAACATGCATATAAAATTCAAAAACAATCAGCCATAGTATGAAACTGGGTATCTTATAGAATCACTAGAGAGAAAATTACAGAAAATGGAAGAAACCCCGTGAAGTAAATTCCATTATTTAGAAAACTTATACCAACAAAGGTTGAGTAACATGTCTAGAGTCACAAATAACAGAAAAACCTAGATTTGAAACCAGAATCAGAATCTATAGAGTCTAAAGCATTTAATATTAGGGACATTATTATGCAAGAAAACTTGCTCCTAAATGACTATTACAAGTTCAGATCCATTATTTTTAGAGGGCTTAATTTAACACCAAATTAAAAAATACACTCCCTCTTGAGATTTCTAAATAACTCAGGAGCAAGAAGTTGGGTGTGTGGTCTAACACATATTCACACCTCCATGGGATGTGTATCCTGGTTCCACCAGTGTAAAAAAAATCACTAGGGTAATTCATGTTTTATCACATGAATACAAACTGATGAGAGAATTACATCTCCTTTCCTTGGTTATTAATAATAAATACCCTAACTTGTAAATTGGGACACTGATTCCAGAATTTATAACATTCAGACAAAAGGTAGATCCAAGCACTTTTCAGTGAATGTTGATAGAGGAGTAAAAAAAGGAGTTCTGTAAAACAGATGTCGGGGACATAAAGCAAATATTTACGGAGTCAAAATGTCATTTTCTCTTATAGTTTATAGTGTCACACATATACATTGGAAAGATAGACAGGAAGCCTTCTCCATTTCAGGACCTGTCATGCCAATAAAATGATAAGCCATAGGGAACAACGAATACCAGAGTCAAGTTGCTCAAGCAAAGGCAAAAATAAAAATCTAAAACAAAACATACATTGATTTGACTGTCATGGTTGGTTGGGTTTGGCATGATCCCTGGCGGGATCTGTTTTATGTTGAGAAATAATGAACGTTTGCTTTCTCTGCCGACATGTTTTCAGTGAGGTGTAGAACACAGGAAAGGCTAAGCAACATTTTAATTACTGTTCCAGCATTTTAATAAACTGAAAAAGATCTGGGGAGAGCACAAATAAGCAGCACATTAGAAATCTCCTGTGACACCCTGGAAACCTTACAAAGGAAACGCTAACATGTTTTCCATTCCCTCAGCCTAAAGCGTAATTCTCCAGTTTCCTGGATATACTAATTTCATAAAGAATAATTTAAGTGTTATATAGAACACACACAATCAAAAGGAAAAGAAGAGCTACAAAACCTTTCTTCCTTTTAATTGTTTATTCATTCTGATTGGGACTGGAAGGCCTTTAAAAGACAAATAAATGCTTGCGGCTATAAATAATTAAAATACCAGCAAAGAGGAATAATAATTACAAGAAAGAAAATGTCTGTCTGGATTACACACATGTCCAATGAAAGGAGTGAGAGACACTACTGAACAGTTAAGGACTAAATCATGAAAGCAAACATGATTGATAATCTTTATAGGGACATACTAAAAGGCATTCAAAAAGTAAATGTCAAGTTCGATGATAGGAAGTTCTTACTGTATACATTATTCTTATAAAAATATAATTCCCTCACAGAATGAAATATCTCCTGACTTAAAAAAAAAATGAAAGAAAAGCTCCCATAAGGAATTCTAGCCTGTTCAGATTTGTTTTGTTTTAGATCTGAGCACTTTACTTGATAATAAGTTCTCGGCATTGCAGAACAAAAACAAAAACATACACTAGCACAGCTCGCCTACGAAAATGTAGCTTACAATGGCATTCTTCCATATATTATATCACTCTTCTTTTTTAAATAATAAGTATTGTGAAGTTTAGGAAAAGAGGGGTAGAGGAAGTTTGTCTCCTTATTATGGAAGATGCCTTTGAGACTGTTCGTTATATTCTCGATAATAAATGCTAGAGTAACAGCCTGATTTACAACAATCATTTTCAGTCTGAGGTAACCATTTCTTGTACATGTCTTTATAGCCTGTTACCTTCTGCTTTCAACTAATTATGTGCTGAATAGAAGGAATAAAGTGAATGTGTTAAAAGGGAAGCAAGATAGATTTAATTGAATAGTAAAACATTCCTTATTTTCAACCAGGAACATTTTAGACCTAAGAATTTAACAGAATACAACAGAGTGCAAAGAGTTTTTAATATCTCATAACATCAGTTTGGTTACTTACAGTAGGCTAATGAATCCAAAACAAGAAGTTATAAAAAGAATACAAATATGACTGATAAATGCTATATTTTATTAAAAATTTTTTAATGTTTATTTTTTATTTTTGAGAGACAGAATGTCAACAGGGGAGGGACAGAGAGAGGGAGACACAGAATCAGAAGCAGGGTCCAGAGTCTGAGCTGTCAGTGCAGAGCCTGACATGGGGCTCAGACTCACAAAAGATGAGATCGTGACCTGAGCTGAAGTTGGATGCTTAACCAACTGAGCCAAACAGATCCCTCCATAAATGCTATGTTTTAATATGCTTGAGATTTAAGCATCCTAAGATTGTAAGTACTCATTCTTCTTCCCTTCAAAACAAAAGAATTAGTGGTCATTTCTTTCAGCCTGATATACTGCTTATTGCTAGGTTGTATAAAGCAACAGAAGATCAACTAAAGTTACTGAAGAGGAATAGTGAATATAGATAAGCCACAAGGATGTCAAATTTTGGGGAAGTCCAAAGGCAAACTATGTTAGATTCATGTGTATCTATCTTGTTTGTCAGGAAATAATATTCAAAAGCCCCAGTAGCTCAGAGCTCTGTCCAGCAACATGCACCTGCATAGCAATCACCAGGAGCCAAAGATACTTTTTAAAAGTAACTGCTCTAAAAGGCATAGCAGAAGTTCACCCAACTTACAAGGCCACCCAATAAGTATGTGATGGTGAAAATGAACTCTAAAATACACAATGTATGACAAGTTGTATGGTGCTTAAGAGGCATGGGAAGAAGTAGTTACCATACCACATTAAACTCTACAGAAATCCATGGATCAGGGATTTAAAAGGGATACTGAATTTGTGGGGGGTTAACTTTGTTACTTACAACTCTATATTTTATAAAAATAGCTTGAGGGGTGCCTGGGTGGCTCAGTCAGTTTAGGGTCCGATACTTGATTTAGCTTAGGTCATGATCTCATACTTCATGGTATCAAGCCTGGCAACGGTGCCGACAGCACAGAGCCTGCCGGGATTCTCTCTCTTCCTTTCTCCCTCTGCCCCTTCCCCACTCATTCTCTCTCTCTCTTAAAATAAATAAACTTCAAAAAATAGCTGGTGAATGAAGGAAAAATATGTAAAGGTTTTCTCCAGCACCCAAAAATTGACAAAATATTTTAATATAAACAAAAAATGTAAATTTAATTTGAGTTAACAGTTATCATGATATTAAATTGCTAATCACCTCTTTTCAAGAGACAGTCAAACACTGAATATACCATGTGGCATGTAAAATACAATCTCTTATTTCACTGAGGGGTAGGGTAGGAAGCCACAAAAGAGTGATTTCTTTTTTTCTGAAACTATAACTAAAACTTGAGATTTTAAAACTGTGAATAAACATAAAACAGTTTTTGTTATATAAATACAGTAATTATTCAGTTTCTTGCTTCTAGTTAATAAAAAAGACAAGCCTATCTTCCTCCATTTACTCTGGGACTATCCATATATTGTACAATTCATTTAAAAATAGCTCCTTCTTTTATGCAACCCAAAGAAATCATTTTTACGCTCATTAAAAATAAATTCAGTGAATCAACTAGAGAGTAATCACCACAAATTTGAAGATAATATGAGAAAAATAACAGCCAAGACAGGATGACCTTTCTTCAATGATGGGATTATAAGTAATGGGAGTTACTTATTATTCATAAGTAATTACTTGTAATTACACTCACTCATTTTAAGCAGTAAGAATTATAATGGTGGACCTCTTTGAGGACCACCACCCTCAAAGAAAGTGTTATAAATTCTAAGTGGAACTTTAAAGAAGAAATCAATTACTTTTTAATTTTATGAAGTAGACTGCCTAATGGGTGATGATGACTTAATAATGTATCAGAACAACTAAACTCTATTTTTTGAAAGGGTTTCTTTTTAATAAATCATTGAGAAGCTGGATCAAGGTGGTAGCCTAAGAGCACATGTCTTCCTCATTTTTAATCCCTGCAAATGTGTACTGCTGACTCTGGTGGGATTAAATGCACTTGGAAGCTCATATATGCATACACAGATACACATATGAGAATACTGGAAAATAACAGGTCATGCTATAATGTGACTAGATATTTTGGAGAATTCCTGAGAAAGAGAAAGACAGAGGACTAGACGAGAAACAAAAACCATAGACACAGGTAGGGCTCTGCAGAAGACAATTCTGGGTTGATTCAAGCTAGGATTGAACACATTCAAAGAGCAGAAAAAGACTCTGGCCCAATCTTAAAGGTAAATATTCATTAACTATATTCTAAGGAGTCATTAGGCTGACAGATCCTTCCCTCCCTACCTGCATTAAAGAACTGGCAATAAAGATGTTTACTCACAGCCTAAAGTAGATCACGTGAGCACTGAATCTAGGAAAAAAAATGACAATGTCTTAAGTTGTCAGGGAATTTCAGAAAAAAAAAAAAGAATCTTTTATAAAGGAAACAAGCTATTAGAAGTAAATGGCATTTATACAGTTATAATAATGTGAACACATTGTGTTAACTAAAAGTTGTGATAATATGCACACAATGTTCTCTCACCATGATACACTGTGAAAAAGAAGAGTTTACACTAAGATTTCTAGTTTGGTTTCAACATATAAAAATCCGTGATTTAACACATTATAAAATTAAAGGAATAACATAAGAGGAATTTTTAATTACATTTACTATTTTTACTGTTCAACATCTATGCCTGAGTATGAAAACAAAAAGAGTTAAAGTGGGAAGAAAAACCTTTCATTATTTTATGAATTTACCTTAAAAGGGAAGCAAGGATAAGCGACATCACTCCTACTATATCTCAATGCACTGGATTTAGCAGCTAATGTAACAGGAAAAATAAGAAATACGAGGGTTAAATACCGGAAAGTAGGATATAATCTATCCTCCTTCAAACATAAAAATGTAATCATTTGAAAATATAAAGTGAACAGAGTTCAGTGAGTGGTTAGTTTTAAGAACAATCCACAAAGTAATATGTACTTTCCTATAAAACAGTAAAAAACCAATCATAAAATTTAATATTTTCAGGAGCTCAGTTGGGTAAGCGACCAACTTCGGCTCAGGTCATGATCTCACAGTTTGTGAGTTTGAGCCCACATCAGTCTCACTGCTGTCAGTGCAAAGTCAGCTTCAGATTATCTATCCCCTGCCTCTCAAAAAGAATTTAAAAATAATAATGAAAATCTTAAAAATTTTTTAAAAATAATTTAATATTTTCAAAGACCACAACCACAAAACTTGGTGACTCTCAAAACACTGGCAAAAACCAATTATGAAATGTAATAAAAAAATAATTATCACATTGGCAAAAAACAAAGCAAAATAAATTAACACCCATAAAATGGTCATAGTTAAGTCGTGAAAAGTGTCAGGTAGAGTACTGACATTTCCAAATTAAAACAATTATCAACAATAAATTTTAATAACTGCAACTGACAAGTAAATTAACTCTACATGTGTAGGATGTTCAAAAAGAATAAGTCACACAAAAAAAACTAATGTCAAATTTTACTTATGCAGTTTTTTATAGGGAGTGGATTCATTTTTTACACTGATAAAACAATAAATATGTTAATTTTGGGCAAGATTTCAATTACAGAAATAATAAATTTAGGCAATTTTTGATGTTGCCCTAACTCTTCTAATTATAAGTACAAAGGAAATTAGTTTTTCTCTCAGGTGTTATGTGAAAAAAGGACAGAGATATACTTGCAAATTGCTAAAATTCATCTCAACCTCTCCCAAGCAGTACCAGTGACCAGAAAACCATTTTCTCTTCTTTTCCCATAATGATATAGATAACTTTAAGGAAGCAAATCTATGGCTAGGGGAAAGTAAATTGTGTTTAAATGATAAGTCCACTTAACTGGGTTAGAGATAATCTGTGACTTTCACATGAGTTGTAAATCAGGGAGAAAGGGTTTCTAATGTAAAGAAGAGAAACCAGATGGCAAAAACAAAGCCAAGAGAGTAACTTGGCAAGAAAGCTAGATCTGGGCTAGAACATAAGACATGGAAATACTTTATTTAAAGTTTATTTATTTGGAGAGAGAGAGACAGACAGACAGACTCCCAAGCAGGCTCCATGCTGTTAATGCAGAGCCCAACATGGGGCTCGATCTCCTGAATCATGAGACCAAGGACATGGAAATTCTTAATTATAGAATGAAAAATTCAAAAAAAGTCAGTGAAGATAAAAAAGAAACCACACAAGTTCCAAATCATAAGGCACAAAGACAAATTAGACCCAAATAAGACACCATCTTAGTAGGAGTCCATAATGGACAGAATTAAGAATACGCCACATATGTTGCATTTACAGAACATTATGATAGTCATAAAAATAAAGTTATCATGACTAGGGATAAGATGAGTGAAAAAGGAGAAAGTATAGTATTGAGCAATCCATAGTCATAAGAAAATAATTAGTTTTACTTCATGAGTAAATGAATAATATACAAATTATTTTCAGTCTTACAGGATAGTTATAAACAAACACTGGTATATATTGCTTTAATTACTGTAGCTTAACCATGAGAATAGAAGCATAAAAGAAAAAGATTCAAAGTTTGAGCAATACATCCAATTTTAATCAGTACAACCCAAACCATTATTTTTTAAAAGAATGATTTGATCCCTCTGGCCACATCACACATTGTGCTCCTCTATAATTATGATCCTCCTTTATCTCTCCAGTCTAACCTCATTAGCCTATTCTTACGCCTTCTGAGGTAAAGTTCTCTTCGATCATAAAGCATTCTTATTCTCCCTTTAGAATAATCTCTCTTCCATCGTTACTTTCCTTCAGATCTCCAAGTGAGTGAAAAAGTCCCTTTTCATTTTCATTCGTCTTCCTCAACAAAGTCCTTCTGGACATGCCTGCTTAGGTCAAATCCATCCATCGTGGCTCTCACGGGACCTCTCCTTTTCAGCTCTTGTCTCTGTTCCAATTTTGTATTTATTAGTGTGATTCTCTCCTGGCTTGAAGCTCCAGGCCGATACCAGATACCGTGTTACCTTGTCTGTTTATGGTCAGCACTGCATTCCCAGCTTCCCTCATGAAGCCTATACCAGAGTGAGTGCTAGTACATATGTGTACAGTGAAGAAATGAAATTTCGGTTTCTGGCACTTTTTGTTGATAAATTTCTGCAATCCAGGACGTAACTAAGTCTCTTTTCCTATTCTACATTTACATTTCATCTCCCTCCTCTTCTGTCTCATTCCTCCTCGGTATATAATTCCAGGGATCAGAAAGGATGTTTCTCTTTCATTGTTTCACCATTCTGACAGAGCGCCATTCCAACTCCCAGGACCCATCCTTTCCCAATCGACGCCCTACCTTCACACAAGACCTGAGACAAGAATGGGAATGCAATCAAGTAAACAAATTGAGCTTTTTTAAAAAACGGTGTTCCACATTCTACCCAAGATCATCTGAGACATGACCGCTGCATGTCAGTCCTATCCCCTAGAAGATCAGGTGTCCTGATCAAATCTTGACAGGAGTTATGTGCAATAAAAAATGTATAATAATGAAGTTTAAAATAATCGATGTGCTGTAATAGTCTGGTTACTGGAAGGAGAGAATATTCTTTTTTTTGAAATCAGAAGAAATACTTCTGTTCCTTTAATGGTGCATATTGGGTATTTTCCAGATAAAAGGAAGCAAGAGAGAAAAAGGTCCTTTCATTTATTTTTTAATTTTTTACATGTTTTTATTTATTTGTGTGTATGAGAGAGAGAGAGAGACAGCGTGAGCAGGGGAGGGTAAGAGAGAGAGGGAGATACAGAATCTGAAGACAGGTTCCAGGCTTTGAGCTGTTAGCACAGAGCCCAACACGGGGCTCGAACCCACAAACTGTGAGATCATGACCTGAGACAAAGTCAGCGGCTTAACTGACTGAGTGACCCAGGCACCCCGAAAAGGGTCCTTTTAAATACAGACTCTAGAAAATCTTCAGTTACATTAGAGACCATCCAAAGCTGCATGACTGAGAACTGATGTTGCCATGTCAAAAAAAAAAAAAAAAAAAATTGAGATTCTGAAGTGAGGAGATGGGCACCTAGCAGGATCTGTCTTGCATGTTTTACTTACTCCTTATAACAGAATTAAATAAACCAATTAAAACAAAAACAAAAGCTCCATGACTGCAATTCTGTCCTTCCTTCCTCCACTGCCCATTCCTAAATTGGAAAATGGATTTGCAAAGGGCAGGTATCAACTTCCCAATGCTGACCTAGCCTCATTCTAACAAATTGCATTAATTGGAAAACTCCCTTGAAGTAAGTTTCTTCCTTTTATACTGCCAAGGAACACTTTTATTTATGGGACATAAGTAATGAATCTCTGTATCCTATTTAAAAAATTAGGTCCAAACTGAATAACATCTGGAAGATATTCCTAGAAGTTTGAGATTTAAGGATGAGGAGGCTCCCTATTTTCAGAATGGAATGTATGCCCTGTTTTTAGTTGTTTTAGTTAATTTTTAGAAAAATTTCAGCAAAAAAATGAATACATGTATCTATTTAGTCCTTATAATCTACAAAACTTCCCAGGCTAAGATTCTGCCTTTTGTTTACTTTGTTTCTAGTATGACTTTTGATGACTTGGCCATGTTACTCTGTTCACACAGTTAATAAGTATCTATTGTGTATATACATAGATAGTGTGCCATATATACCAATGTGTTAACAGGGAGTTCTGTCATAAAAAGGTTTATAATCTCTAAAGCACTTTACAGCGAAACATATACCAAAAAGTTAAAGAGTAATACAAGGGTTTGCATCTTAATATTCTCTGATAATGCCTCAAAGGCTACTTAAGAATCTAGTAGGAAGTGAAGGAGACTGAAGCTTCTCATTCTCCTCCTCAAATAGCTAAAATTTCTGGTTTCCAAAGGAAATATGCTCCCTATCATTTTTGCACAATGGATTTCATTGACAGAAATAAATGAAAATAATCACAGAAATGAGAAAATAAATGGCGAATAAGTAGTATACAGATAATTACATAAACTCGTTGGAATGATTTTGTACAATGGTCAACTATACCTCCCAGGACTTGAGCTAGTTCAGAAGTACAGGTAATAGAATTCCCTGGCACCACCAGGGTGGGTGTAGGAGGATCCTGTGAAGATATGGGGCCCAAATACATGACAGAGTAGGAATGTTAAGTCAATCCCCTGACTAATAAAGGCAACAGAAGACCCCACAGCAGCAGGGATGGGATGTATTAATTCAGCAAGTTTGAAACCAGGGTATAGAACTTAGACCATTAACTCAAGATAATACCCTTAAAGATGCTTCATCAGGTGATTTATGCAGCAAAAGCAGTATTTTAAAAAGAATCATCTGGAGGAGAAATGATGAAAGAGAAATTAGAGCAGGGGTTTTCAACCTAACATGATTGTCACTCTAGGCTTGAGTAATCGTCACTGGAGGCTGTCCTATGCCTTGTACGATGCTTATCATCATCCACAACCTCTGCTCACTATATGCCCATAAGCACCACACCCTCAGTTATGGCAACTCAAAATGTCTCCAGATATTATTGCCAGGTGTGCCACTAGATGAAAGGTAGGGAGAGTAATTATTTTAAATATGAAGTCAGGGAGACCTTGACTAAACGGATGAGCACAAGATCTATACAGGTATTATACACATAGCAAAGAAAGCATATTCAGAATTTTCTCAATGATTCAAGTTTCGAGACTTTTTTTTTAAAGAACATTTAATGTTTATTTTTGAGAGAAGGGACAGCATGACTAGGAGAGGGGCAGAGAGAGAGGGAGACACAGAATCTAAAGCAGGCCCCAGGTTCTGAGCTGTCAGCACTGAGCCCGATGAGGGCTTGAAATCACAAACCTCGAGATAAGGATCTGAGGCAAAGTTGGTCACTTAACTGACGGAGCCATCCAGGTGCCCCCAAGGGTCTAGACATTTTAACGGAAAAATATTACTCAAAAAAGGGAAAGTAGAGAAGAAAGCATATGTTTTAATGAGGTAAAGGAAGGTGTGCAAATAGAGATATCAAGTAGAATAATTTCTTCATATGAAACCTGTCTGTACAGAATATGTTCAAGAACACTTCCTACAATTTTAACAGATAAGTAAAAAATGAACAAAGGTGTAAATGATACAGAAATGTATATGGGCAGAAGATGGGGAATACTGACATTTCTCAACTAACTTTTGTAAGTTATGCTTGAGTTTCAGCCACAACACATACAAATTTACCCTTTGTTGGGGCGCCTGGGTGGCTTAGTCAGTTAAGTGTCCGACTTTCGCTTAGGTCATGATCTCGCGGTTCTTGGGTTCGAGCCCCGCGTCAGGCTCTGTGCTGACTGCCAGCTCAGAGCCTGGAGCCTGTTTCAGAGTCTGTCACTCCCTCTCTCTCTGACCCTCCCCTGCTCACGCTGTCTCTCTCTCTCTCTCTCCTAGAAATAAATTAAAAAAACATTAAAAAAAACAAATTTACCCTTTGTCAAAATATTAGAAATGTTTAGAAGAGGACACTTGTTGAGATGAGCACTGGGTGTTGTCTATAAGCCAGTTTGACAATAAACTATATTTAAAAAATAAAATACTTAAAAAATTTAAAAATAAATCTCATCATAAAGCAAAGGTGTTGTGAGAAGTTCCATATCTAAGTGAATTCTATGCCAACTTTTATTTTATAGTATGATTACTTACTAATATTGCATCTTAAAGTCTGGGTTTTTTAAATTTTATGTCCCCCGAAGTTGAACACACTATTTGAAAAGTTAAGAAATGACAGTAACCAAGATCTCAAAACCAATTTATTCCAATATACCTAAGTAAACACGGAGGATTTTCTGCCTTTTGAAGACCACCTTCTTACCAATAGTGTTAGATGCTCTTGGAAATGCTCACAGCAAAACAGAAAATTCATACAAGGGTGGTTTAAATAGGCATAATTTCAAATGCACAGCACAGAAGTACAGTGTCAAGCAAAAGGTTAAAATATACCTCTGTGAAGACCTCCGCTTGACTGTTCTCTGACTACTTTGTGGTTAGCTAAGACTCTATTATACAAACTATATGTTGAGCTTTACCTTATAATTATGGTAAGCGTTATTTGTGAAAGTTACTTAAACTGATTTGGAATTTTGCTTCCTCAGCTGGCAGCAATTACACAAAGATCACCAGAAATAATACTTCAGCTCCTTTTGGGATCTACAAGCTTGTTATGAACACTTATGCAAGCGTATGAACATTACACTCTGACAACAAAAAAGCCGGAGGGAAGGTTTTTCTTTTCTACTAAAAAAAAGAAAAAAAAAATCCTGCTTATAAATGATTCAAAAGCTAAAAGAGAAATCATAATTCTACCAGCATATACAGTTTTATCTGAAATCAGAGTCACTCCATGTAGGATTCTGAGACTAACAGCTTACAGAAATTACTGACTACTTCTTACCCAGTCAGTACAATCATCTAACAAAGCAATTTCCATACGAGCAACCAGAAACATTTTTGGCTTCAGTTGTTAATCTTCCATGAAAAACTATTTCCATACTATTTTTAACGTGTATATGGTAATAATTATGTGTTTATCTCTGAAGCATGAAAACTCATACAGTACCCTTTATAATGTATTTATGGACCATTTTCCCTTCCATGTCCTTAGCAGATGGAAGTATTCCTATCTTCCTTCCAGGAACAAAAGTTCTGCTTTCTTTCTGATTGGCTCCTTTTGTGTGTCCTAATCCCTTACACTTTGGGTCTACTTCTCAAAGACCTTTCAATTTTATCTCCTTAGATAAAAAACCACAACTGTGTGATACCTGAAGTCAATTAATATGGAAGAATACATTTAATGGCAAATAAAGTCATAATTTACCTTGACCACATACATATAACATCTAAGTATTAAGTATTTTACTGTAAATTGGAAAGTGTTATTTAAAAAGCATAGGAATCATTTGAAGATATTTAACTATAGATCTGAACTAAAATTTCTTACATGCCTTTTACCAAATGTTTTAAATTAACTCATTTAATACACTGAATAACCATATAATATGAATATTCTTTTATGTTTACAGATGAGAAAAAGTAACCTAAAAATTTTAAGTATCTCACCCAAGTTTACACAGCAAATAAGTGAGGGTCCTGAGTATTAAATACAGTTCCACCTGAATTTCCAAACTAACTTTATTTCTAGGATTCTATTCTCCATTCCTTTCTGAAGTTCAAAAAGGACCCAATTACCAACTAGACTGACTTCAAATACATAAAACTTGAAATAGAGCTACAAATTAATGCTAACAATTGCTAATCAACACATGGTCTTTATCCTTAAGGAAATCATAGTTTAGTGATGGACACTAACATTTTTATTTCCATGGTGTCTCCATTGCATCAAATGCATAAAACGTTAGCACCTAACAGAGATTTCATGCAAGAAAGAAGGTATCCATTGTCTGTTGGAGTGGAATAAGAATGAAGGTAATGGGAAGACATACATACATATGTGTGTGTGTGTGTGTATGTGTATATATAAATATATATAAATAATTAATGCTATATATAATACACAGCTATAGAATTATATTAATGAATATAGCCAAAAACATAAAGTATTAATTATACATGTTTATATTATATAGACATAAATATACACATATATACACACACATATATAATACCTGATACATATATATCAGGTATGCCTTTCTACTATCCTCCTCTCATTCCACCTCAATAAACAAAGGATATTTACTTTCTTCCATAAAATTACTCTGTTAAGTGCTGATGTTTCATGTATCTGTGACACACATATACACACATGTGTATATGTGTATATATATATCTACATATTACTTATATCACTTTTTGAGAGAGCGAGCAAGCACGCGCAAGAGTAGGTGAGAGAGGGAGGGAGAAAGAGAATCTCAAACAAGCTCCACACCCAGCACAAGCCCAACAATGGACTTAATCTCACTTCTGTGAGATCATGAACTGAGTAAATCAAGAGTTCATTGCTTAACCAACAGAGCTATTCAGGTGCCTCACCGATATATTAATGTATGTATGTATACATCTTATTTGAAGATTTCTGTCTAGATTAATATCTGCAAAAATATTCCCTACATCTGAGAGCTCTGAGATCTGTAATTTGTACCGTTTGATTTCTTAAAACAGTATATTATAGAAAACAAGACTAAGATACTACCTGAGAAAGGAAAACTGACATATTCAACTCTAATGATCTATACTTTAACCTTTTTGATGTGATTAAGTATGGGAGGGGAGAGGAGGTAGATGAAAAGACTTTTGCTCTTAATTATACTTTTATATTTTAATAATTTTTTATGAAGAGGATAGGTATTAACTTTATGCTTTTTAATGGTAACAATACTGAAGACACATGATATTCAAAATTAAATATTGAAAGGAGGACTAAAGTTTAAAAACAGCTACACAAAATCTCCTTTTCTTAGCATAGGATTAAAAACATTAGATCCTTTTGTAGTTCATAGGAATATCACACCTATGTGCCTCCCTCAAACCTTATTATGACCTTGGCACATTACCTGTCCAATGTGGAAACAAAACAAAAAAAGAACATTGCATAACATTGAATTTCTAATCATCTTATTCCGAAAGAGAGGTTTAATTTTCCCTTCAACTTCCACTAACACTACTTTTCAGTTCTTCATTAGAATATCCACTGCTTTGATGGGTTTTTTTTAATAAGCATTTTGTATACAAAAATAATGAGAATAAACCTAATGAATAATTCTGAGCCAGATGTTGAGATAGTTATGACCTTTGCTTTTTCATTACCATACTGTATGATATGATATATACAAACAACCCATGATGAATTGAAAATTCATGCTTGTAATTATAATCTTGCACAAAATATGAGCACTGAGTGCTGATTAAACTAGTGATGATTTATTAAAACTTCACAAAAATATCATGTAGGAAAAATATTTTACAACATAAGCTTTATTCATTTTTGAAGTGACCAAAAATAGATAACGTAAATATTAAGCCAACAATAAAAACAACATGCTGTAAAAATAAACAAGATTAATAGAACATAAACTATATCAACTGTTCACATATATATCTGATATATTTCTCTAACTGAACCCTTTACAGCCAAAGACATTTATGTGAAAACAAGATCATCATTTCTAGACGTCTGCTGCTTACTTACCACTTACATTAATTTTCCAGACAGAACAAATCATTGATGGCTTAAATATCTCTAATTTCTCAAGAAAAGGATTTGGCTATACAAGGGTAGAATTGGCAATGGTATTGTATCTTGGGGTGAAGGGAAAGCATTAAGCTCTTCTTGAGTATAGCCTGAGAAATACAAAAAATAAATTTGAAGTACCTGCAAAAACTATTAACCAAGAATATTTTAGAATCATTCAAGAGCTTTTAAGAGATCAGAGGGTATCCAAATTATGCCTTAAGTTTGTATTTCTCTGTATTAACCTGTGTTTTATGCTTTATCTTACATCAGTGAGATGTATGAGGTTATTATACTTTGAGCACCAAAACATAAGCACAAGGAAAAAATGGAACGTGACAACCCTAATATACTTTTTAGTCTTATAAAATTGTCTACATATTATGACAACATTTAAGAACCTATATTCTTCTTTATAATTACGTTGTACTTTGATGAATGGTAGAGAGTAAGAATCATGAACATTTTAAAGGACCTATTTACTCTGTGTGAGTAGCTCACTTTATATGAGAAAGCCAGAAGGGTAGTAACTGAGGAAGAGGCAGAGTGGAGTAGGTCAAGAATAGAAAGAGAGGAAAGAGATCTCTGCTGTAAGAACAGTGTGACCTTGGGTATCTCATTAAGCCTCTTCATTCTTATTTTCTTTTTCATCTCCAAAACAGACAGACGAAACCTGATGCTTCCACCCCTGAACCCACCTTATCCACACCAGAAAGTCCAAAAAAAGTCCTGATCGAAAAAAAATCCTGACCAAATTTAACATTTTAGTAAGTTAACACTCAGAAATTAAACTGTTTTATGTATCACGAGCTTTTTCCCCCAAGTAAATAGTATTAATACTAATTCAAAACAGAAATGTGATACCAAAATCAAATGATCTTCTTTGTCTTGCAACTAGACTATACTTCCTTCAGATCCCAGGTGCTTGGCATATAGTAGGCACTTAGAAAACTTGATCAATAAAGGAAGGAATGTACAAATTCATCTCTTGTGTTACCCAGACTAAAACTGCTATGTGGTCTAAGAGTTAATAATATTACTTAAATTTTCCCAACTTAGATACTTGGCAGAATTTTCTACATTCGAATTCTAGTTCTAGCCATCAATAGCTGGTACTGTTTTTCCAGGGAAAGAAAACCTTCTACAAAATATAAAGAAGTACCATTAAGGCTAATACACTCATAGCCTGGTCAGCCATGTTTCCCACAGACGTGACTAAATTTAAGATTAGTATTATTTTGCCATTATTAAATTCTTTGTTAAGAAAAGTCAAATAGAATTATTGCTTAAGATAAAGTATATCCAAAGAAATACTTTACAGGCTAGGGCAAAAAAAAAATGTAAATATTGTATTTATATTATTCACTAATATACTATTACACAACTAGTTTTTAGGAAGTCTGATCTTATTCTTTTATCCATATTAATTAATGTAAAGAGACTTTAAGAAATAAAATATAAAGATTAATTGCCTCAGTTGAAGAATCAGGAGCAGCAGGGACACTTTCCTTTCTGAGCCCCTCATCCCTCACAGAAGTCCCTGAGCAATCTGTTAAGATTTTTCTGTAGAGCTTAGTTTCAAAACCCATAGCCTTTTATAATTCTTTTTACTCAATCTTGTAGGAACGGACTTTCTCATTCATGGGAAACTTTGATGGGGTTTAACTATTTTTCAGCATCTCCTAGAGATCTGTTTGAATAATACAGGACACATTTATTTATTAACTTTTGCCGTTTTTAATAGAAGGCTTTTTAACATTTGGGGGGCACAATCTCTTAAGCAGTGAAGACAGGCGTGAAACATGTCACAAGAAAAGGAAACAAGTAGACAACAGGCTGCGTGCTAATGCCTAAAACTGATCAATAAACCCAAAGTTAAGAATCTTTTCTTGGTTGGGGTGCCTGGGGGGCTCAGTCGGTTAAGTGTGGGAATTCAGCTCAGGTCATGATCTCCTGACCAGTGAGTCTGAGCCCGCGTCTGGCTCTGCACTGACAGCACAGAGCCTGCTTAGGATCCTCTCTCTCACTCCCTTGCTCTCTGCCCCGTGTCCTCCCTCAAAATAAATAAACATTATTAAAAAAAACAAAAAAGAAGAAGAAAAACCTTTCCTGACCTTTCCTTCTTCCATATCAGGTGGGATCTTATACCAAGGGTCAGCAAACTATGGCCCTCATAACAAATCAAAGTTACTTCCTGTCTTTACAATGTGTCACTGGGGGTCACCTGGGTGGCTCAGTCGGTTAAGCATCCGACTTCAGCTCAGGTCATGATCTCACGGTTCGTGGGTTCGAGCCCCGTGTCAGGTTCTGCGCTGACAGCCAGCTCAGAGCCCGGAGCCTGTTTCAGATTCTGTGTCTCCCTCTCTCTCTGACCCTCCTTTGCTCATGCTGTCTCTCTCTCCCTCAGAAATAAAACATTAAATAAAAATTTTAAATGTGTCATTGGAACACGGCCAATCATTCATTTACAGTTTATCTATGGCTGCTTTTGTTACAATGGTAGAGATGAACACTCACAAACCCCCATAACTTCTTTCATCTTTAAGAAAAACTATTTTATAACCATTTATAAAATAAAATATTTTGACACCTAGGCTTTAATTATACAATTTCTTAAATAAGTAACCAACATTTGACACTTGAATTTATTAAAAACACCAAGAACCATCTTTTATATATTTTTCTTCTCTAATTTATGTAAATGAGTAAAAAATAGGCCTTAAATGAGTTAAAATCTGTACAGAAATTTTTATTTATTTTCTTACAAAGACTAACAAATCTAAAATAAACATGAGATTTAAGTGAGCTATGTAAATATGAATATTAAAATATTTCATTTTAAAGGGCATAGCAAAAAGGCATCATACATTCAACTATTCACTATAATTCTTATTTTTCCCAGGCTAGTAATTACCAGAGTGCTAGAAAGATTATTTATTTAACTACATTTCAAGTTCCTTAATGAGAAAAAATCCAGCAAAGCATTTGTATGAGCAATTTTAGATAAGCCTGGATCTTCTGCTGAGTACAAAACATGCATGTACTCAATTTAAACACAGGACCATGCTTAATGTGAAAAGGTTTCTAATTCAAGAATAAAGTTCTGTATTGCATTAAAGAAATTATGTAGTACGAGAAAGGCTTTATTCATTGATATGCTGTTAATTTAAATATAAATGCTAATACAACTATTGATTGTGAGGTAGTCACAGATAAACAATTGTGCCAAAATAGTCCCCCTATCTCAAGAAAAGTAGTCTGTGATAAGAGTTTTCCACATTTATATTCATACACTAATATTTTAAATTCCTTTGGCTACCTTCCAAACTTACTCAAAATGCATCACTTACATTATAAGTATAGGTCTGTAATAAATCTTTTCTTAAGAATAATACATAATTCAAAATCCTATCCTGTGTTAAATTCTAATGAGGTTTTAAGTACTTTTAGATTTTAGCACATTAATGCATTATAAAATGACCAGAGCAAAGAGTAATCAATCTCAACCCTACTTCACCTATAACTTAGTTTCTTCCTCCTCAAATAAGAATAGTAAGATTTCACCAAGATGACTTAAAAATGAATAACAAATGCTTGAACTCGATCAAGAAAAAATTACAGTAAATATTTCTCACCAGGTAGGCTTGGCAGTTTTATACTCTATTTGAAGCTCATGCATAAAAAATTAGGTTTCAAAAATATAAGATATTCTCTATGTTATAATTGGTTATAATTGGCTGAGTTAATGAATACAAAGCACTGAGAACAGCATGTGCTATATGTCTAGCAGTTTACAAACTTCACATCACGACCATCGGAACCATGACTGTCATTCCCATCTTAGAAATAAAAACACAAACAAACAAAAACCCCTCTTCTCTAGGAGTGAAGTACTTGAAGGTGAAAGTGATTTGAAATGCATGCTTCAGGGTATTTAGAAGGTAAAACTTTCCATTATTCAGGGAAAATGTTATCAAAGACATTCAGAGAATTAAAAGCTTCTCTTAGGCAACAATTCTGAGACACAAGTCAGTAAAAATACAGGGCCAGAAAAGTATAGCACAGAAAGCTGTGAACATGTATAAAATCCATTTACGCTAGGGGTGAAGTACGATGGTAAGTGTCTACACAAGCAGGTTCCTAACTGGAGAGAAAAGTACAAGTAAGGTCACTGGATGTACAACTTACCTCAAAAAGAAATACTTGAATGATGAACATTTAATTCTATTTGAAGTCATATTTATATAAAGTCTATTTGTGTCTGACAGGAATCACTGACTAACCATGGTTTCCAAAGTCATGTGCAAAGCACAAATGTACCTATCATCATCTCTTAATACTAGCAAAACAAAATAACAATGGTATGAACAATGGAATCTACTTTTGGAAGCTTCTGGAAACACACTTCATAACTTAGGCCTAAATGGGGAGGCACTCGGTGTTACTGAACTATGTACCAAGGAAGTGTCTGATACCCCTGGAGCTTTCTGTGATAACTCTCTTGGGAGAGACTAATGGCTCGAAGACCAATGGGAAAAAAAAGTTTTTTCAAAGATAAGTAATGTTTCTGAAAGGAAACTAGCAGCTAGTTCTTCAGTGACAACCTTCATGAGGAGCTCTTTACAATTCTTGAGAAATTACTAACTGTATATCTGCTTTAAGAGTCGATGGGGCGCCTGGGTGGCTTAGTCGGTTGGGCGTCTGACTTTCGCTTAGGTCATGATCTCGCGGTTCGTGGGTTCGAGCCCCGCGTCGGGCTCTGTGCTGACTGCTGGCTCAGAGCCTGGAGCCTGTTTCAGTCTGTGACTCCCTCTCTCTCTGACCCTCCCCTGCTCACGCTGTCTCTCTCTCTCTCTCCTAGAAATAAATAAAAAAAAAAAATATTAAAAAAAAAAAAAGAGTCAATAGGTATTTTGCACATGACTCATTTTAAATTGCAGAAACATAGATAGTCATTTATTCAATCCCTTATGCAGGAGACTTGGCCTCGATACCAAAACTTTTCCTGAGAAAGCTCATTACGGTACCACTTGAAACCCAGAGAAAATGATTATTATTCTGTTAAAGCACACCTCCTTACACAAAGACATGTATACATAGATACACACACTTCATTATAAATTTTAGAAACTTAAAGAAAATAAAAAGGATTACAGAAATCTTTTTACCAATATCATGACATGTAAAACATGATTCCTCATATTTGAGATATTTTATTATATTGTTAATGTACAAATAATCTGGGAGCCAGCATATTTGTAACTCTGTATTATATTTTAAAATATGTATATCCCCCTTTAAAAATCCCTAAATTATACAATGAACTTCATATGGTTTGATTCGATTTGCTTCACCTGCAAGTATTTAAAAAAAAAAAAACTCTAGTACTCTAAGTCTCACACTTAGTTTAAAGGACAAATCATGATTTTAAACTATGATATTAAATTCTAATACTTTTTAAAAATGTTTATTTATTTTAAGAGAGAGAGTGCGTACAAGCAGTGTAAGGGTAGACAGAGAGGAAGAGAAAGAATCCCAAGCAGGTTCCAAACTGTCAGCACAGAGCCCAACATGGAGCTTGATCTCATGAACCATGAGATCATGACCTGAGCCAAAATCAAGAGTCGAATGCTTAACCAAATGAGTCACTCGAGAGCCCCTTAAATTCTATTAATTTTGACATTTTATTCTCCAACTCCTTGTCATTAATATATATTTTGTTTCAAGCATTTTCTAATAGTAACCTGTAGATGTTCCTTACCACTATTAAATACTGATGTATTAGTTTTCTATTTGTTGCCATAATAAATTACCACAAATTCAGTGCCTTAGAACAATATAAATTTATTAGCTTATGGCTCTATAGGTCAGAAGATTGATACAAGTTTCAGTGAGCTAAAGGCTTTAGGGAAGAATCCATTTTCCTGCCTCTGTAGCTTCTAGAAGTTACCCATATTCTTTGCCTTGTGGCCTTGTTCCATCTTCAAAGCCAGCAAGAACTGGTCACATCTTTCTCACTTCATATCACTGAACCTTCTGCCTTCTTCCACTTCTAAGTACCCTTGTGAATACGCTGGGCCTACTCAGATGATGCAGGATCATCTCTCTATTTAAAGTCAGCTGATTAACAACCTTATCTGCATCTGCAACCTTAATTCTCCTTTGCCTCTTAAGGTAACATAAGTCGCAGGTTCTAGGAGTCAGGGTACGGGCATTTGGGGAGGTGCCAATATTATTCTTACTAGGTTCGCTACAAGCTTAAATTCTATATGCTATCCATCAGTATCTGTATTTATCAGCACATGCATTCCTCTATAAAGAATGTTTAGTAGCTAAATGCGTCAAATAACAAGTAAAATAGCACATACTTTGTACAAAAAAAATGAGAACAAAAACCTTAAGCAACTTCGTATCTTGTGCATAATTTACCATTTTTGAAATTTTAATAGAACCCAATGAACTTTACATTCATCGCTTTTGAAATTATAAAACTGGGATGATGTCACAAGTGATATCCTCACTCCCATAAAGAGACAAGCCCCTGGCTTTTGGAAAGGCATTCATCAGAAGCATGCCACATGCCTCTCATCTATCTCCTTACCAACCTCCAAGGAGTCACCTTTTAAATCAAACCTTCCATCAGTAGCTTGATGAAAGTATGTGTGGTTAAAACACACTCTGGCCTCATAATCACATGTGCTTTCATTCTTCTGTACATGTCTTCTGCCAAGCATGGCCTTCATATGACCGATAACGTTTTTATAGTAGTTGGTTAATTATCTATGTTCAAGAATTAGACAAGGGGCACCTGGGTGACTCAGTTAAGTGTCCGACTTCGGCTCAGGTCATGATCTCATGGTTCATGTGTTCAAGCCCCGCGTCGGGCTCTCTGCTGACAGCTAGCTCAGAGCCTGGAGCCTGTTTCAGATTCTGTGTCTCCCTCTTTCTCTGGCCCTCCCCTGTTCACACTCTCTCTCTCTCAGAAATAATTAAAAATACTTAAAAAAAAAGAATTAAACAAAAGAACTTGCCATCCAAAAACAATAAAATATGAATCTCCCCTACCTAATCTCACTTATACTCTATGCTCTTTGATAGTCAGAACATCTCTGCCTTATTTTACTGCCTCTTACCAAAACCACTGCATAGTACAATCCCAAAAAATACTGTTCAAAGAATGAGGACATAGTACCAAGTATCTCAAGCCTTCTACCATTTTTGTCATTACTTATCTAACAAAAATCTATTACTCTCATTATAAATTTTGCTGTAGTTAAAAATCCAACAGTCATATGCTACAAATATTTATTTACTTCTAATTATCTGCAAGTCTTGTCATACCCTGAATTAATACAAAGATGATTTAGTTCCTGTCCTCATTCTTGTAACTGTGGTCTTTCAGATTTTTCTTTCTTTTTTTTTTTTTTTAAATGTTTTTAATTTATTTTTGAGAGAAAGAGACAGAGCGTGAACAGGGGAAGACCAGAGAGAGAGGGAGACACAGAATCTGAAGTAGGCTCCAGCCTCTGAGGTGTCAGCACAAAGCCTGACGCAGGGCTTAAATTCATGAACCATGAGATCAAGACCTGAGTGGAAGTCGGAAGGTCAACCGACTGAGTTACCCAGGCACCCCTCAGATTTTTCAATCTTAGCCATTTGATATTGGTATCTATTCCATGAAGCATTTCTCAATCTTCTCAAGCAGAAATCATCTGTCTCTTCTAGCCCTTAATACTGTCTATTTCACTTGCCATTTGCACTATCTCAAATGGCACTTATTTACAACACATTGCATCTCCTCCAATGCAATATAACTCCTTTCAGCTTATCTTTATGCATACACAATACTTTAAGCATACAGGGACATACATGCTTCTTTCTCTTCAAAATATCATCTCCACAAAATTTGGGAAGGATGTTTTCTACTCTGTAATTCTCATTTTTATTAAAAGTAATTCTTTTCTCTTTGTCAATAAAATATTAATTCTTGGTTAATAGAAAATATTTAGAGTGAGATTATAAAGTAAAACCAGGGTACAATGGATAAATATACAGTAATTGTTATTGTGTAGATAAATAATACTCATTTTAATTATATTTGTATCCTAAAAAAATTATAAAACAAAAAGTTCTCCTCCAAGGGGCAACTGTTATAATCTGTTTTTCCTAATAATGTGTTGCTGATAACAGTCATATGCAGCAATCATGATACAGTTGACCCTTGAACAATATGGGGGTTAGGAGTGCTCAGCCCCCACCTACTTGAAAATATGCATATAACTTTTGACTCTCCTCAAACTTTAATAATCTACTGTTGACCAGAAGGTTTACCTATAACATAAACAATCGATTAACACATAACTTTTTTTTATGTCATATTATATACTGTATTCTCACAATACAGCAAGGTAGAAAAAATATTAAGAAAATTGTAAGAAATACGCTTACAGTGCTATACTCTATTGAAAAAAATCTGCATATATGTGGATCTACACAGTTTAAACCCACGATGTTCAAGAGTGAGCTGTACTAATGATAATATAATCCCATCACATGGGAAGAGAGCAAAGACAGCACAAAATAGTTATAAATAGAATTCAGAATCAACTGCAAGATATGCATCTCATATGCAAATCGCTGTCTTTCTGTAAAGCTCCTGAAGGTGTTTTCTGTAATATTTTATGGTAATAATACAAAAGCAGCACAACAATTGGGCATGAATGTGTTATTAGGGGGTGGCCATTCTTTTGAATCTAAAAAAGCTTGAATTAGATGGTAATAGATGTGTGGCTCAGATTAAGTAGACTATGCCCAAGAGAATGTGGCTACTTGCCAAATGAAGTAGGATTTGATCTGAAAATAACTGTCAGCTCTCATTTCTAACCCCTTCTAGTAAGTAACGACTCTGTCCCCTCAGGAGAGAGAAATGATGCAAACCTGTGAGTAGGGAGAAGTTGCTTTGTTGTTTTGGTTTTTTTTTTCAATTTTCTTGCCAACTAGTATTTCAAAAATGTTTGTTAAGGCTTTCTTAAATATACAACTCTGCCAAATACAATAAAAACTTAGTTGATATGCTACAGTGAAACAGTGGATAAGCAATGACTCCACCCAAAACGTTTCAATTCATGCAGGAGAAAACAATTTTAAGTGGTAAACAAAAATAAGGTCTCTCAGTGAAGTTTCTGAAACATCTTAATGCACTATTTGGGTTTGAAACACTTGATATCCAGTAAAATGAATACTGTGTATTAAAGATAAGTAAAGCCTCAAGATTAATTTTAAGGTTAACTATTTCCAAGTTTGAAAATGTCTTCCATTTTATTTACTTTTTACTTTATCTTTAGAAAGAAAAGTAGCCTGTAAGCAGCCTATTAACATAAACATTATTTTGTAAGCATCATTATAAGTGTGACACCATTACTGTAAGGAAAGAGAAATCAAAAGCAAACCCAAATCAGAATTTCACCTATGCACAACAAAACCAGATTTTAGAAGAACAAACACAGGAAATTAGGTCTACATACAGTTTGTTTCACCAGGTCACCAGGAACAAACCCATTGGTGATTTATAAGGAACTGAGTTGACTCAGATTCACCTGGGATAAATTCCAGGGTTAAAAAACACACAGGCCTCAAAAGGAGTCACTTGTTTTAGGTCAAATCCCCAAACCAGGGCTTAATACCTAACCTATTTGCAATCTCAGCCTCCCCCAGAAACTTGTCTTAAGGGGTCAGTCATGAGTTTTCTGGTCAACACCAATGAGGTAATCTGTCACAGGGGCCCTCTCCATTGCCCCCAAGGATGATGAGGTAATCCACCTAATAAGACCCTTTTCTCTTCCCCTAAGGGATGGCGACCTTGCCTGAAGCAATCTTTTCTTTTGCTAATTGTCTCATCCATTTCTGCTCATAAAATCCTTCCATTTTCACAATTCCTAGGAGCTGCCCTTTCCTAGACTGGATGCTGCTGATTCATGAAATGATTAATAAAGCCAATTAGATATTTTAACATTCTATTGAGTTTCTGTGACATACCACTAAAAATCTCTATTTTAAATTCTTTCCAGAGAAGCCATGAGGTAGTGACGTTAGAACATCTGCATTCTATCTTCCACAGCATGGAAAGGCAGACCAAGTCTATGGTAGTGTTATGAAATGCTCTATCTGGAAGAGCATTCTGCATGGAATGCCCAGGAAACATGCAGATATCCTTTGCAGGCCAGTGCCCATGATTTCTGACCAAGTGATAATAAAAATGACATGACTGGTCATGTATAGAAAGTGTGTTTAGCATTGAGAATCAAGGCCCTTATCTAGTATTCTTGGTTTCTTCAAAATTTAGGATTCAAGCATAACATTTTTATTAAAAAATAATATGTGGTACCCTATTCACTGAAATAGTTCTTGAGGATACCAGCAAGCTGAATCATAAAATTTACAGTTAAGTCCTAACTACCTCTATATAATCATTTAGACATTGAATAGAAACACCAAGTATTAATAGAAGCTCATTTTACCTCATTGGGACATTCTACATACAATAAAACTGGTGCTATTTCATATAGTCAGAGTGCTTTTGAGGCATAATTACTTAAAACCTTTTACTCATACACTTGAATAAAGACTTAAAATGAGCAAATGACCTTTTAATGACAGGTTTATCAAAAACCCAGTGCTATACAATCTCAATAGAACATTTAGGGAACTGGAATCTACTTAATAGTTTTATTTCCCCTCATTTGGGAATAATCAGTAACTTCCTTTTTACTTTAGAATCTTTACAACTTATTTTAACTATTAAGACAAACAGCTGTCTTCTTAAGGAGGATCTATGAAGATTAATAGAATGGCTATTCAAGGGAAGATGCAGAAGGGATTCTGGCGACAAGCCACCATGCTAAGGATGCTAAATGTTAGGACTGAAACTGTGTCACACTTTGAAAGTTTTAAAATTTTAAGTTGCTTTGAAATTGCTCTTTCCATTTCATATTAAATACTATGACTTGATGCCAGCAGGGATCATGACCTCCTTCTTCCTACTTGTAACACAGGGAGCCAGAACCAAACAAAACAGAACTGAAGGTTTTCGTTTCCAGGAATCTAATGTAAATACATTTACTGAGCTCTGGGTAAGTTTTATGGACTTGATTCCCCAATGGGAATTATGTTTCCAGAATTATATATAGAATGGGAAGAAAGTCTTATATATATCATGTCCAAATTCAGTAACAAGATTAAACTTTTGCCATACAAGGGTAAGAAAGTGTGCATATTAAATATATTATGGCTAATAAATTAATTTCTTAGACTTGTCAACCAGATAAGAACTGGAGATGACATTTGAGATTTTCTTGTTCTCAAGACTTTATAGAAAAACATAAAAGTTTTTTTAATGTAGTTATCTTTGATTAATGCTTTCTATATTAATATTTTATCAGTGATTCTTACTTTAAAAATGTGAAAACTGTTACTGCATTTGAACACTAATGCAGTGTGTACGGGCCTATGGATGACTTTTACCAAACCACAGGCCAGCTATCGCGATCATACGTATTCTACGTGTATCAATCGCCCTGCCATTTTAGAGCTACAGAAATCCCTGCAATTTCCAAGCAAGTTGTCAGTGGACCCACTTCACTCAACAGGCTATAGACCAGTTCAAATATTATTGAATCAAATACGGTGAGTTATGTGACAAGTTGCTCACTGGGTATGCACAGTAAAAATACAATAATACACTGAGTAAAATCACAATTTAATTAACAAGTATGTACAGTAAAAACACAAAGATAAATTGGGGAAAATTACAATTTAATAAACAAACAAATGAAAAAAATGGGTCATTTAAACTCAGTTACTTTGAGAAGCAATAGTCTCCAGGATATGGGAGAGAGAAAAAGGGAAATCAAGGGCAGGGGACAACACAGATAAATAAAATTAAGGTCAATATATAGATCCTGTAAAAAATTTCTTGAAAGACGAAACCATTGCTTATAAATGAAGCAAAAAGAAACGAAACTAAACTCTGTATATTCTTGTGGAGTTACTGAGAAACAAAAAAGTCATCGCTATATAATTATCCTCTCTGGAACTTACGAAGTATGTTTGGGTTAGTTTATTAGAGCACTGCCCAAGGTTCAGACTTAAAAATAGCTCTAAGGTCAACACTCATTCTCGTTTTATCTCACTTACTTTATCTCAGTAACTGTCACTGCTCTGAGTTAGACAAGCTTTTGGCCAGTTTTGTCTACACTTGTACTTTGCAGCCAATTTCTGTGTCTAGGACAGACATCGGCAACTCTTTCAACAGATAGTGCCAAGGGCATAACATCCTTTCTGGTGGCTTGCATAAGTGAAGGGAAGAAAATCTAAACATGTCCCTAGTCTCAAGAACCAGATGACAGAAGTTCTGAGCACAAAGAATCCTCCCTTGGGTGACCTCTATGATTTCCTCACCCCATCCTATTTCTCAGAGACTGGATGCCAGGATTTTATAGGTAGCATCTTAGATGATCATAGAGGCACTAAGAGGAACAGAACTTAAGAATGAATTCATAAAATAATAGGTCTACATCTAAGAAAACTATTATGTCATGCAGAATATTTTTGCTGCCATCAAAAAATAGCAGCTTTTTGGCAAGAAATCCAATCATTATGTAAATGATTGTAAATCACTTCTCGGCCTTTTGGCTAAGATCAAGTGTAAATAATTGTAATAGTGTTGTTTGTTTTTATTTTGGGGGGCCCAGAACCTTAAGAATATGATGAGAGCTGTGGATCTTGATGTAGAGAAGTGCTTACATAAAGAGACAAAGAACTTTCCATATAATTTTTAGGGAGCTCACAGATCCCCTTAAATGAGGTCAACAACCAATAGAGTTAAGAAACTCTGATCTAATCCAATTCTTTAATTTTTATAAATAGTAAAATAAACCTCCAAAAGAGTGACACCTTCTGCCTAACACAACACAGAAAATTAACAGCAAAGACAAGTTTTTCCACTCTAGATCCAATGCTCTGAGAGAGACTCAAATTAATTATCTTGATAACAAAGACTTCAAAGCAAGTCACAGGAAGCTTCTGAGAAAGAGAAGACATACTTCTAGTACTTTGTGAAGCACAGGGAAATCTTTCAGAGCACGAATGTGTTGTTTTTTTTTATAAATAGTAAAATAAACCTCCAAAAGAGTGACACCTTCTGCCTAACACAACACAGAAAATTAACAGCAAAGACAAGTTTTTCCACTCTAGATCCAATGCTTTGAGAGAGACTCAAATTAATTATCTTGATAACAAAGACTTCAAAGCAAGTCACAGGAAGCTTCTGAGAAAGAGAAGACATACTTCTAGTACTTTGTGAAGCACAGGGAAATCTTTCAGAGCACGAATGTGTTGTTTTTGTGTGTGTATGTGTGTGTTTTTCCCTACAGAGCCAAGAAGTGAAATTCATAAGTGTGTTCTTGTTATTCTGATTTAGAGACACAGACATGAGGAAGATAAGCAACTAGAATTGAAGGAAGTACTTGGAAGGACATCTAAGAGTTGAGAGAAGGTTCTCACATGGAAACAATATGTTCTGCTTACAAGTCGGCATTAGGACAAAACCGAGTCATATGAACACTCTTGTCACTATATTAATAAGATAATATTAATTAAGTTTCTAAAACTGAACACATGTGTGAGCTCCCCTTTTAGATGTTCCCTCTTCCCCAGGGCCTACTCTGCTCTGCCTCCACCTGCACTGGCTGGAAGCCTGAACCACTGAACCATGCGCCGTTCCATGCGCCGTTCCAGGTCCCCAACCTGCCTTGCCCTCTCATTCTCAAAGATGTCTCCATTCTGCCCCTAATGTGTGTCCCTTGACTGCACCTCCTGAGCACCTCCCCACTCATTCAGGGCTCACCTCTCTCCTGGCCTTGCTTTCTTTCTACTTACTTCTCTTTCTACCTGTATTTATTTTCAATTCATCCCGCAAGCTGCTGTGAAAGGAATCTTTCCATAAAGCAACATAATACATTACTCTCTGGCTAGAACACCTTCAGTAGCTACCCATTATCTACAACCTTCCTTTGACAGTTTCATGAGGTTTTAAAACTCTTCTCAACATGCTATATGATAAATGCTTTATCATTTTGTAAGGTTGAAGACAAAAAAGAATGCTCATTTTAAATCACTGTATTAGCAGAGAATGTGTAACAGAAGTTCTCTCTTTAAACTCATTTTATATGTAAAAAACAAAGTGCTCTTTTCATTGAAAAAGGATGGATGCAATTGTATTACTGTATACTTTTTATTTAAGAAAAAAGATTTAAAGTGTATTACATATTAAAATGTAGACTGAACTTTTATTCTGTTAATGAAAAACAGATTTAAAAAATACTATTATACCCTGAAATTTGAATTTCATATTTAGAGCTTAATAAATCAGCTGGTTTATTTTTTATGGTGATATGTTTTATGCTTAAAAGCTAAGAAGCAAGAGAAAATATTCTAGAATACCATTTGAAAGAACTTCTCCACAGTTACATATATCCCAGAAATACATTCATATAACACATTTCTCTCTCTCTCTCTCTCAAAAATAAACATTAAAATTTTTTTTTAAAAAATGAAATATGTTACATGAACTTCATGCATTATGACTGAATCTATAGCAGCACAGAGTCATCTGTAATAATACTAATGTGACAACCCAAAATCTTACTTTTCAAACATTTCTAGGAGTGGGATGATGCTCCTAAAACAGTGCATTTCTCCTTTACTTCACTTGTGCCTGTGTTAGATCTTGTTAGCTGTCCATGAAAGACTTTCTCCTCCCTTCTCCAAAAGAGTCAAATATGGCCAAGACAAGGCTGTTGGCTAACTGCATTTCCTAGCTTCGTTTGCTACAGGCATGGCCATGTGACTGATGCTTCATTGCTAATGGATGGCAATCAAAAATGATGTGAACAACTTTTTTTTTTAATTTTTTTTAAATGTTTTATTTATTTCTAGGAGAGAGACAGCATGAGTAGGGGAGGGTCAGAGAGAGAGGGAGTCACAGACTCTGAAACAGGCTCCAGGCTCTGAGCTGGCAGTCAGCACAGAGCCCGACGCGGGGCTCGAACCCACGAACCGTGAGATCATGACCTAAGCGAAAGTCGGACGCTTAACCAACTAAGCCACCCAGGCGCCCCTGTGAACAACTTTTATATGACTTGCTTAAGAGGAAATCTTTGGCCCAAAGCTGATGTTCTTTTCTCTCCATTTCTATTTGCAGCAGTGGCAACCAGTGACTTTGGAAGTTAGGCATTAAAATGGCAGGACACCACCTGTATGAAACAGAGCTGCTGAAAGACCTGGAAAATCCATCTGTCTTGTCAGCGAAAACATAAATAAAAATCTATCTTGTCTGAGCCACTGCTTTGGGAGGTCTTTGTTGGATCAGCTTCATCCCTTACCCTAACATACACATACAGTAACAGAAATTAGAAAATTACCAATCTTCCTTTATTCCTACACATATTATATTTTTATCCAACTTAACAAATCCTCAAAATAGAACTTTTAAAACTAGAATATTAATATTATAGTGAGAAACTCATTTTCTGAAGTATAAAGTCTTTGGGTAGAAAATTTTATAAAACTTGATAGAGAAAAAGTTATCCTTGCATCTACATACAAAAATAATTTGCTGACAAAGGTAAACAAACTTTTAGGTAGAACGGATGTGACAAAATTTCTGTGTCAAACCCTATAGAATGAGGAATGCAAAGATACTAAAAAAGAACCATATGTTTTCCAAAAATGGTTAGGTCACATTTCAAATTTTTGTAGTTTGAGTATAACTTCTCAATCATTAAACAAAACGAAAATGACTGCCAGTTCCTTTTGTTATACATGAAATACTATTGATGGGATCCCAGATCCTTGGAAGATAGAACAATGAGAAAACTAGAGTTATTTAAAAAATCTAGTTTCTGCTAATTTTCAAGTCAATCTCATTCAGAATAAAAGTCCTGTTTGGTCCCACTCATACATATTGTATAATTCATTTTAGAAATGAACTCTGAGGTAATATTTCTCTTCTCTTTTTATGGCCAAAGGTCACTCATTAGAAAAGGAAAAAACTGAGCTAGCAAGAAAAAATGATTTTCCGTAGAAAAGTACGGAATTCACAGAGGGAATTTTCTAGTATTAGAAATAAACAGGTCATGGGGCATCTGGGTGGCTCAGCCGGGTAAACGTCTGGCTTCGGCTCAGGTCATGATCTCAGGGTTTGTAGGTTCGAGCCCCGCGTCAGGCTCTGTGCTGTCAGCTCAGAGCCTGGAGCCTGTTTCAGATTCTGTATCTCCCTCTCTTCTGACCCTCCCCTGCTCACACTGTCTCCTTCTCTCTCTCTCAGAAATAAAAAAACAAAAAAAAATTTATAAAAAAGAAATAAACAGGTAGATATAGAAATAATTTCTGAATGTTTTTTCCCTAGGATTTTAAATTCAGTAAGAAAGACATAATAGGGGCACCTACATGGCTCAGTTGGTTAAGTGTCCAACTTTGGCTCAGCTCATGATCTTATAGTTCATGGGTTTGAACCACACATTGGGCTCTGTTCTGACAGCTCAGAGCCTAGAGATTGCTTCAGATTCTGCCTCCCTCTCCCTCTCTCTGCCCTCCCACACTCATGCTCTTTCTCCAAAATAAATAAACATTAAAAAAAAAAAAAAAGACGTCATAGACGGCTCTACAGCATCATTTCTGGTGTTGTTATCATAGCTTTAATAATCTGGCCACCTATTGTAGAGCAGATTTTGCCTCCTTGTGGATATTTATCAACACCAACCCTCTGAGGCCTGCCTGCTATGCTTTGGAACCCACAGAGTTTTGTCAAAAAGCTAAACCATGATTTCTAGTAGTTTCTTAAAATAAGTAGCCCCCACTAAATGGGAATAGGACTGGGTCTATTACTATCAAATTTACTCCCAAGTACCAAATGCTACAATGATTGCCAGTTGGATATTAGTGTTTTATGTCATTCTTCTTTCTTAAAATTTGCCTCTCTTTATTTCAAAGAGAAATGGTTAGTCATCAGACAGGAGTTTCCTGAGCTTGAGATCAACTTTCTCCCTGGATTCCATTACACTTATCGGTGTCCCTTGAAATCCTGCTGCTTAAGTATGCTCTTTACCCTGCTGCTTCCACATCCTTATGCTGCGGAATATCTCCTCTCTTCACCATATTGCCACTTACCTAACTCATCCTTAACATCAGCATGTTTTCCCATCTTAAAACAATGAAAATCTCTTAAACCCGCCACTCTTCCTCAGGCCCATACTTTCCTTCCTGCCTCTTCATAGATGTTACTATTATCTTCAAATTTCCCAAGCTCACACTTCAATTGACTGCCATTGGACTTCTTCCTAAATTACAAAGTGACAGCTCTTGTCAAGGTTTCCTCTTTCCTGCACCATAAAGCCAATGTCTGAAAATACTTATCTTGAGCACTTTTTAAGAATATGAGAATCCCCTGCAAAGACCAACTTGAGCATAATTTTTACTTTGTAATAAATATGGGACAGGAGGTTCTAGTTACAGGGTTACAACCTACTAGTAAACATGGAAGTGTGTAACGATGCAATCTGTTTTTGGTATTTTGTATTTCATTTGGGGCTTTTTAGTATTTGATAATGTTAACCAATTCTTTTTTATTTAAAAGTTCTTTTACCTTAGTTTCCACAATATCATACTTGCCTGCTTTTCTTCCAACCTGTATGGTTACATCTCAGCAGATCTCCACTACCCATCCCTTAAATGGCATCTTCCTTGGGACCCAATCCTGGACTTTCTTCCCAATCTTTATTGTCTGAATGGGATGCCCTACTAAATCTAAGGCTTCAATTACTTATACAATGATAACAGCTATACCATATTCTAATAATAATTATAGATACTGCTTGTGTTACTCTTACATTTTACCACATGTTACAGATAACCTAACACATCTAACCCTCATAACAACTGCATGAGGAAAAGCACTACTTTCTAATTTCAAAAATGTGGCACATTCTGAGCTGTAATCAACCTGTCCATGACCATAATGCTAGTTTGTCACAGAGCCACAATTTAAACCAGATATTTAGCCTCCAAGTATCCTTGCGATGCTTCCAATACTACCATGTGAAAGCCTTACCATTGTATAATCCCATGTCTAGTTCCAAGTCCATACCTAAAGCCTTATCCATGCTGCCTTTTCGACTTTAGACCTTAATACATGACTATTTGGGTATGTTCACCAAATATAGCTGACTTTGCATTAATGCCAACCACATGAGTGGCCGGACCTGTACATGTAAAGCCTTTGGTCAACATGGAGCCTCGAATGAAATCAACTAAATGAGCTCATGCCTAAACATAATCAAGATTAAAGCTTATCAAGTTAACAGCAAATATGTTCCAACTTCATTCACTTAAATATGCTTTAAATACATAATGTAAATATAAATTTAATTCTGACCCTTCCAAGGTGAAAATAATGTTTTTGAAAACTTTATAAATTTATGATGCTAGACATCAGTTCACTTAGAGGAAATACATTTCATGAAAATGAAGATTACATATAATATTCACTTTTAAGAATGTGATTCACTCATTGTGGGTTCGAGCTCCACGTCGGGCTCTGTGCTGACTGCCAGCTCAGAGCCTGGAGCCTCTTTCAGTCTGTGACTCCCTCTCTCTCTGACCCTCCCCTGCTCGCGCTGTCTCTCTCTCTCTCTCCTAGAAATAAATAAAACATAAAAAAAAAATAAAAAAAAAAAGAATGTGATTCACTCAGAGCTGTTTGTACCATTCAGTTCATACACCAATGAACTCATCACAGAACAGAAATGCCCAGACCAAAGATCAATCACAAAGGATTATATGAATTTGTTCCAAGAAAAGAAGAAGAAAGAGTAGTGATAAAACTGTCCTTGGGTCATATGAGATGCTCAGATGGTTAAGCATCTGAGTCCCAGTTTTGGCTCAAGTCATGATCTCATGACTCATGAGATCGAACCCCACGTCAGGCTCTATGCTGACAATGCAAAGCCTGCTTGAGATTCTCTCTCTCTTTCCCTCTCTCTGCCCCTCTCACCCTTGCTCTCTCTCTCTTAAAATAAACTTTAAAAAAATGTCTATTTTAGGTACCACAGATATATTTAGAAGTGAGTTAGTCCTAGTAGCTGACAAAATGAGATTTTACCCCTAACAGGCATTCACATGATAAAGGCAAATATTCTTCTTTTATTTTTAACAAAACCAGTGACAATGGGGTATAGCTCAGTGCAAGAACATTTGACGGCAAAACTAGTGACAATTTGTGCCCCTTGTGTGTGGCTTTAGGTTGAATGTTGCTGTGTTAAACATGTTTCAGCATCCAAATCATCATGGCAAGAATGGAACTCATCATCTGAACCCTCGAATCTGCTTCCTGCCTTATGTCTGGGTTTGCAGTAAAAGACCCTATCATAAACTAGAAGCCCAGCCAGAAACATGGGTATCATCTTTGATTTCTACCTTTTGACAATTTCCAAAATGCTTTTGTACTATAATCTCTATGTTCTGATTGTAGCAGTCCTGTGAGGCTGTATTATCTTAATCTTATAAATGATGATATTTATTATGTTCAAAGTTTAAGTGCTTTGCCCAAAGGTACAGACTAGTCATGAGGCTTATTTTGTGGTGCTTCATTTAATTAATATATTCGTACACACTATCTTACTTATTAAAACATTTATGTGCTTACAGTCCTTTTTTCTCAAACAAGTGCATGGAGAGATTGAGCCCGTCGTTTGAGGATTTGAGTCTGTCAGCCTTAAAATATCCACTTAATTATTCCTGCTCTTACTGAATTACTGATTAGGGATCTAAGCTCTAAATCCAATCTATTTTCCCAGTAGGCAAGCATTCAATTGACCAGATAGCCCATTGATGCGACGTTCACGTTAATTTGGTGCTAAAGGCTTTATAAAAAACACGTTTACTTTAAACCTTTTTCTCAAAAACGTTCTCACTTTTGCAATCTGTTAAGTGTAGCTCATATTTTAGTGACTGAGAAATGTATAATGCATTTCAAACATATCAATATTAAAAATGATTTTCTGTAACAGTGCTGAAGTTATATGTATAGAAAACACAGCGAGAGAAAGAAACCTAGAGCAGACTGTGAAAGCTACTTTTCTGTAGAATGATTTCCTAAGTCTATTTTCTCACCACTTTTTTTCTTACCAAAAACTAAGATGCATGATTCTTCTCTAGCCATCTTCCCCAACCCTCTCTCCTAGAAAAAGTACAACCATCTGTATATTTTTAATTAATAAAGCCTGTAAGTTTTATTTATGATTACACATGACAAAAGAGGAACACTGAGAGATTGAATGATCGAAGTTATACAAATGAACTAGCAATAGTACTAGGGTCATAGTGTATTTAAATTCGTCTTATAAATTAAATCCAGATAATTTTTGACATATGGGGGAAAGAACCATATTTCTAGAATATGTTCCATCATCATCGGTTCCAGATCAATGCCATAAACATATTCCTGAGATCGAAGAGCAACATTAAGACTGTATGTGCTATAGCCGCAATCCATGTTTACAAGCACCATGCATGAGAAGTCAACAATTAACTAACTTCCTATGTTCATTTTGTCAGATGGAACCCACATGTAAATGTAAAATCAAAAATAGACTTTTCCTTAGAAAATACTTAGGAAGAGGTTTTGAAAATCCCATAATTGCTGTCTTCCACCTCTTTCTCTCATTCCTCCTCCACCCACTCCAGTCTGACTGCTATAAAGATTATTAGTATGCAAACACAAAAATGTGTAACTCTTGTGAGTAAGCCTGGTCAGATGCACTTCTACAGTGGTCCTGCCAGGTTACTGAAAGAGCCTTCTGGAGACTGAGGGATCAGATGCCAATCTATCTTCATATTGCAAAATCTTCACACAGGACAAGGCCATGAGGTTGTATCTATACCACCATCATTCTTCCTTCATTTAAAACCTCCCAAAGCCCACATTAAATTTTTCCCAGTTAAAAGAAAGTGCAAAACTCCCTTGACCACTTTCTATCCAAACAAGAACAATTTATGACTTCCCCTTCATTCACTGTTTCTTGAACATTGTAATATCCTTATTTGTACACAAAATCAAACCTACGTTTCTGTTAAACAGGCTTTGTTAATTATATCAGTTTTGCCTGTTTTCATTTGCAGACTCTTAAAAGAAAGGATATGTAAGTGATACATATTTCTCTGTTTAAATGGTACTTTTTAATGAATGTCTCCAATACTGTTGTCATTGCCTAAATTATTTTTAATGGACCAAACCGAAAGGAAATTCCACAAGTTTTGTTAGTTATCAATTACTTAGAAATGCATTGACCTCTCTAGTGCCTCCAGTATCTACCTACTATCTACTGTGCTAAGTTTAAATTCTTTGGACTATTTCACAAGACTCAGAGCACGGCCTAACTGGGTCTCCACTCTTCATTCACATAAACCCAACACTCTACACTGTACATCCTGCTCCTTCCCATTTCTTCATCTTTGTCAATACATTTCTATTTGCTTTTTTTCAACAATACAATCCTAATATTGTTCATAATCTCTTTAAGAAAGCTTCCTCCATCTTTTCCAACCTACTTTCATCCCCAACTTCTATGAATTCATCTAAAATTCATTAGATCATTAGACAAACTGATATCTATTTGCTGCTTCCTAGGTGATCGCATCGACTCAGTTCAATTTCATTATCTAATTTATACACCCTGTAAGCACAGGAAATACATCTTATAATTTATCTTGGACATCTATTATTAATTATTAACAGATACTGCCTATATGGAAGGTGATCAATAATCTCAAATACATTAGGAGAATAAGACATTTTCTGCCTCAGAGTTTCCAAGACGTTAGAAAGAAACATTTCTATTTATTAGTTGTCTTAGTTAAGCAAGTTCATCTCTGAACCACTGACACCTTTGTTCAAAATCAAGTATAAGAACACTTAGGTTATCCTGATTTCTTTGAGTATACTATGTAATCTGTTTATCTAGTCACTTCCTATCTCTGCTTAAATATAACATTCTTACAGAGCTTTTCTTGTTATTCCTTCCTTATATCACTTTATTTATTCAATGACCACCTTCTCTGGTAAACTGTACCTGGATAGAAAGCATGAATTGCATAATATTATTCCTCACTGTATATTCAGTGCACTGTGTAAATATGTGAATATTCATTACTATTTCCTTTTATTCAACTTTCATCTTCTTTTCTATGATTTGTAGTTAAAATCTCATAGTGATTTTCCTTATTCATTGATGTGTTTCTTGGCATTTAATGATGGTCACCAAACACCTCGCAATAATTTCAAGTGGGAAAAAACAAAATTATACTATTTATATAGGGAAAATTACAAGATTAGGCCAAAGAGTTCAAACGTGGGTCTATATCTTCTTTGGGTGAAATGGAAAAACAGAGAATTTGTGGTGAATGCTAAGTAGGCTGCTCATTTTGATAACCATAAATACTTCTTACAACCTGAATCCTGATAGATACTATAGCTTTTAAAATTTTTTCTTATTTTTAAATATAATTTATTGTCAAATTGGCTTCCATACAACACCCAGTGCTCATCCCAACAAGTGCCCTCCTCAATCCCATCACCCACTTTCCCTTCTCCCTCTCCCCCCATCAATGCTCGGTTTGTTCTCTGTATTTAAGAGTCTCTTATGGTTTAATATATGACTTACTGTGAATCTATTTAGAATTAAGTGAACAGAGAAGACACACTGCATGATGGGGTATAAAAGGTAAATCTGGAGGTGCTCCCTTATACACAAACCATTATTAATATGTACTATGCTGGAAAAGATTTCCATGACCAAGAACATAAAAATTGTAAATTGATGGGCATTAATATTTTTGCACATAGCATAAGTGTTTTCAGTCTCATTCAACCTGCATAAATAAGAATCCAGACTGGTACAAGTTATTAACACTGACATGAAACACACACACACATCACTGACAGAGCACCAAAATCAGAACTGGCACTGACATTATCGATGAAAAGAGATGATATTTATTAAAACAAGAGAATTCTAACTCCAATGAGTCAGACATAGTAGTTTATTAAATTTAAAAACAAACCTCAGTCTATACAAATAAATTCACCTGTTCAATTTAGTCAGACTGAAGACTGAGGTTAACCAGTCCATTCTAAAGTGGAAAAAGGGAATATATACTATGTGACTTTATTTATAAAGCTGTTAATGAAAATCAGCTTTCTCAACAAACAGGTAAGGATGACTACCCAAGCAATTACAGTACAATTAGGCTGACAGTACTTGGCAAACCAATAGTCCCTGAGAGCGTTTCTCAAAGAAAAATCACAACTGCACACAGCTGAAGTCTTGTAGTCAATGCTCATATATATGCCAAATTTTGTTAGGAAAATTTCAGGAACTTAAGATTTAAAAATTGAAATCCAACTCCCAGAAACATTTTGTTCTACTTCTTAGCTGGCAGAACTGTACCATCATGCCTGTCTTACACAGATAAAGAAAAAAAAAAAAAAAAAAAGACCATGGAAATTTTATCTTATTTCCACTTTAATACCTGGTTTATAGATTCCCTAACTTATAAAAGGCAAGACATTATTCAAATGGGTAAAAACACTGCTGGGGCACATTAAAAAGAACCTGCATTACATACACAATAAAGAAATTAGGATAGGAATTCATGAAGTAGAAATACTTCAATCTATTCTCCAAGAAATAAAAATTTTTGAAAGAAAATGGGCTTTAACTGTACACTTCTGATCCTATCTTTTGTCTAACACATTTATGTAACTAAACAGTCCTAATCATAATCTAAAACTGAGGGCCAGGAAGGAGAATTTGCCTAAGTAAAATACTTCTCATAAAACAAAAGAATGGTTGCCTTTTACAGTGTACTAAGCATGTGAAGAGGTGCATGCTTACTCAGACAACAAGAATGTGGGCAGTTTAAGGAAGAAACGCTAAGGCTTTAAAATTCAAGAAAGAAAAAAATTCAGTGATGTTTAATGTCCAGCTAACTCACAATGTGAAACAGTTGCCCAAGAGTAACCACTCCCAAGACAGAGAACTTTCTGCCTCAGGGTCCATCACCATTTCACTAGTGTGTGTCTGATGGATTAGATCAGAAAAGGAAATTATTCAAATGCTTTGAATTCAAAGTTCAAATGCTTCTTCTGAACAATTGGCAAAATGAAGCAATTTTCAACAGTCCTTTAGTCTACTTGGATTATAGGAAAAAAACACCCTCCTTAGATCCAGAAAAATGAAACTCCTATACTAAGATAAAAATAAAGACAAAGACTAACATTAAGTTATAAACAAATAATTTAGGTTTTCTTGGTAGACATGTTAATATACTGGGTTTAGGAAGCTCTAAATTTCTGTGACCAGTGGCCAGCATTTCTAATTAGTCCATATATTAAAGAGAATGTTTAGGCCCTCAATAAATTTAAACAGACTGTTATAAACAAATAAAATATGGAAGTACAACTCACAGGCATCCCATAAAGTAGAATATGCTTATTTCTGTTAATTTATATAAGTGATTCTTTATATAATCTCTTTGAGAGTGCTATTTGCCCATACTCTCCTATTTCCTTTGCAGGAACAGTAAAAGTATATATACTTAATTAGCAAACAGCTCAGAAACAGAAAACAAGAAAACATACCTTGCAACCCAAGTCTTTAGAAATTTTTACAGAACAGATTTTCAGCTGAAAGACATTATCTTAAAATCTCTCATTATTGCATATCAAAAGGCACCTGCACAGCTTCAGCAAACATTTAAAATGTTACTTCTACTTTTTTATGTAACTCAGAACTGATTGCACAGCCTCTTATCATTAAAAAACTAATTTTTATTAAAACTTAAACAGTGAAATATGTTATATGTATTTTTCTATTACCTGTTTCTTATATATATAACATTATATAAAATATATATAATTTTATTTATATATTACATATATATAAAAGAAAATAACTTTAGCTTAAAATGTATCTGGTTGATTTTTAACCTCAAAGCTTCTGCCTCAACTCACTATTTGAGTCTAATCAAAAAGAACATTTGAAGACAAGCTGTTTTGAACAAAGGATGGATTCTCCCTTATAAATAAGTGCTTTCTATCAATGGTTCTGTATATTCTTCCCTCGCCTAAACAAGTAAGATCTATTACCTATTCTTAGCAGGTATACTCACTCACTGGCCTCTTCCTTGCATCAATTGGCTTGATGATCATAGTATAATTTTTTTTCAAGTAGTTTATTTAAACAGATAATAAAGGTGAACTTTGTTACAAATACTACTATAATTTTTTTCCTTACCTAGTGAAATTGCCATTTCAATCCCATATGCTTTCTTCAACTTCCTCCCAAACTGGCGGATTATGGCTGTCACTCCACTTGTTACAAACTTTTAATTTGTTAATTAGAAGAGATCCTTTCCGAATTCCTCTTCCAACAGAGGAAGGCAGTAGAGACAATGAAGAATCTCTTCTCTTCATATGCAAGCATATGAAGAGAAGGGAGCAGAGCAGACACTAAGGAGCCTGGCACTCACTGTTTGGGAACTGCAGCTGCATCTAGAAGAAATGAATGGTCACCTGGCAGCTGCCGAGGTGAACTCCATCCTCAGAGAGTGGCAAGAGTCAGAAGCAATGCAGCATGCAACATGAAAAACGAGTAGTCAGGAACAAAAAGGGAAAGACCGTACAAGGCAGGTTTGTCCCATAACACAGGCAACTGGAAGGATATTTCTTCCTGTAGAGACAGCCCTGTTGGCCAAAAACTTGAGCTTTAAAATGACATTTGGATATATGAATCATTTCTAGGTAAGGCTTTTTTTTAAACAGGAGGCTGCTAGTATGTAAATAAATGGTGAGTCACCTCACATTCTGATAATGCAGACAAATGAAGTCTACTAAACAGCTTTTCTTTTATGAATTATACATGTATTCTAAATATTTCAACCTGTGGAGCATATTACCTATCCTACATGACCATCATATAGGTCTAGAAGAGGTGTGCAGGTATTGGATAAAAGATGTTTACCATGTAAATCTTAATCCATATTCATTTTGGAAACTTTTAAATAAGACATGAGGGATCCTGGGGCAGGCAGAAGGCCTTTTAACCAAAAATAATTTAAGTGTCAGAAAGTCATCAGTTAACCAAGTTACAGAATAGAAACGTTTTTCTCCACAACTAAAACTATCCACTAACATACTAAAGTTCATGATATCCATGAATAAAACACTGATGTATTTTTGTTTTTAGTCAAAGAAATCCATAATTCTCTAGAGTTCTACCAATATGTGTTAAATTAAGGAGTCAATATTTAAAATTTTCAACTAGTTTGGATACATATTTTTTAGAGTTTTATTAGTTCAATGGACCACTCCAATGATTCTCAAACTAGCTGCATGAAAGTATCACATGGGAGGAGCCTGGGTGGCTCAGTCAGCTAAGCATGTGACTCTTGACTTCCACTCAGGTCATGATCTTGCCATTCACAGGTACAAGCCCCGCATTGGGCTCTATGCTGATAGTGAGGAGGCTGCTTGAGATTCTGTATCACCTCTCTCTGCCCTGAGCTCTCTCAAAAAAGAACCACCTGGGAAGCTTTACAGAAGACTGATTCCTATATCAGACCAATTCAATGAAAAGCTCAAGGATTATAACCTAAACAGAGATAAATAACTGAGTTGCCTCAGATAATTTCAACACAGGCTGGAAGAAAAATCATTGTTCTGCTCTTGCACCTACATCTTCTGTGGAAAACATAAATGGGTGGGTGTTGTAAGAAAAAATTTCCCACTGTCAAATATTTGAGACATAACCAAAGATAATCATTATATTTAATGGATGTCTGAAGCATTCTTTTAATGATAGAAAATGAGTATTTCTATTCTCATCACTACATTTAATGAAATTGAGCAATTCTTTCAAGTGCTTTCAAAAAAGAAGAATAACATACATAACAGCCTGAAGAGAATGAGAATCTTAATATTTGAAGACTACATTGTCTGCTTAGAAAAATTAATAAAATCTACAAATAAACTCTAAAAACTAACCAAAAAGTTTAATTCTAAGATCTGGTAGAAGACTGATTTAGAAGAATCAAGAGCACCCCTCTAATTTACCTCTAATACATATTGAATACAGCAAGCCATTTACAAAAATAAGAAAAATTACTCAGTATGAAGGAATTAACAAACTATTTAAAGATCCCTATAGAAAAAAATAAAATAAAATAAATATCCCTGTAGAAAATTTAAAAAACCATTAAAGGCCTTTTAAAAGGCATAAAGTACTAAATGATGAGATATTTCCTATTATTGGACAAAATGATTTAATTTTAATGTTTTTATTTATTTCTGACAGAGAGAGAGAGAGAGAGTGAGCCAGCGAGCAGGGGTGGGTCAGAGAGAGAGGGAGGCACAGAATCTGAAACAGGCTCCAGGCTCTGAGCTAGCTGTCAGCACAGTGCCTGAAATGGGGCTCAAACCCACAAACCATGAGATCATGACCTGAGATAAAGTCAGATACTTAACCGACTGAGCCACCCAGGAGCCCCTGGACAAAATGATTTACTATAGTCATGCACTCCAAGTTAAACTATATATTCAGTGCAGTCTCAATAAAAATTCCAGCTGCATTTCTTTAGGAATACTCAATAGTAGATGGCACTGAAACAAGCTGACTGTTAAATTGAGAAAAAAATTCAATTCTTAACTAAACATAAAAATTAGAGCCCGGATGGATTAAATTTCTAAGGGTGGAAAGTAAATCAATGAGTTAATAAAAAAATAATATAGGAGAATATATAGCCTTCATTATGTAAGGGTGGGGCAAGACTTCTTTAAAACTCTAAAAAAATAAAAATCTACATACTTCATGGTTCCATTTATAAAACAGTCTAGAAAAACCACGGGGACAGAAGGGACGAGATCATTAGTCGCAATGTATTAGAGGTAAGGGGGCAGAATGACAGTAAAGAAATACAAGAAAACTTTCTGGGGCAATAGAAATATTTGATATACTGATTTGGATGGCAATTGCACAATTATATACATTTGTCGAAACTCAATAAACTGTAAACTTTTAAATGTGTAATGTTGAATGCAAACTATGTCTCAATAAAGCCCCTTTAAACCACAAATTCCAAGGTTGAAAACTCATTAACTTACTACATAAATATTAAGATTTATATGCAAGGAAGGGAAGCATAGAAACAATTGGAGAAAAGAGGCTTACAATGCCCCAAAAACAACAAAGAACAAATACATAAGCAATCTCTGCAAACCAAGAAAAAAAAAAAGACACCTCAACAAAATTATGAACAAGGGTAAGATCAGACCAATCACAAAACGGAAATCTGCGATGATAATTCGGATATGAAAACAGTTGCTCACCTCATTAGTGGAACATGGAAAAATATATAATAAGTGAAGCAAGGGGTCCCTGAAAGGCTCAGTCAGTTAAGTGTTCCACTCTTGGTTTCAGCTCAGGCCATGGTCTCACAGCTCATGGGTCTGAGTGCCACATCAGGTGCTCTTCTGTCAGGGCAGAGCCTGCTTTGGATTCTCTCTCTCTCCCTCTCCACTCCTCCTCCACTCGTTCTCTCTTTCTCAAAATAAAAAAACAAACTTTTAAAAAAAAGTGAAGCAAGACACCAGTTACAGCCAACAGATTGGCAAATGGTAGACTGATGACTGTCTCATTATCTTTGTTGATCCCATTCACTTTGTTCTAACAGTTAGCTTGAATATTCATTTATTCAACTACATATTTAATCCACCTGTATTCTTATTTTCATAAACGTTTAGGTTTTATGGAACAATTTTTATTTGTGTTGCTTTTTTTGTACAGTAAGGAAAGACAAATTAATGGGATTTCATTGGATGGAGACACTGTGACTCAGGCAGTCTCTGTGTTACAGAGCTATTCTAATCCACATACATCTGAGGCAGAGAGTTTTCCAATGGTGAAAATGAAAATCTAGACTAAATGAAAATACACCTCTGAAATAGCGACAACAACCTTGGCAATGGCTTAAATACTTAAGTGTAGGTTCAGTGAATGATATATTGAAAATATGCTTCTAGTAAAAATAAGTGGTAGCCTCACATCATCATCCTGATGAAACTGACTTACACAATAACCTCAAACACTGGGAAAATGCAAAGTTAACGAGTAAAATAATAAAACATTAAAGAAAAGAGATGGAATGCCAGTTTAACTTTTAGAAGAAACTGTCTTCCCTGTAACTATGAGTCATTCTGGGCTTAAAGTTGTTGATGTTTGTTATCAGTCATAATGCCTCTGAGCCTAACACCATCCAAAGCAACACACGGTCTCAAATCTAAAATTTGCTTTATTACAGGCAGTTTAAAATTTTTCCATTGTTTTCATTATTGGAAACAGGAACTCACCAATTTGTGGGGAGGAATATTTTTTACCTTAAAATTCTGAGAGAAAATTCTTATGTTGGCTGTATTTAATGGCTATATCATCAAGAATTGGTTTTACAATATACACAAATCCCATGTTTCTCATAATGACTCTCCTTTATCCAAAACTCAGAATAACAATCCAAGTCTTTAGCCTTTCAGAAATGTAAATTCACATCAGTCTCTGAGAGGCAGGAGTATAGGGGAACCACAGAGATGATGGGGTGCAAAATTGAGACTCCCTAAATCTATGTATGAATTCCTAGTAAATTCTGAACTCCATGTGTGTGGACTGAATTAAAGCAATACTGCAAAGTATTTGGAAACTGAACTATGACACTGAGCATTATCCAAGTCCCAGACTTGGCCATGGTGGTGTACATGTGGGATGACCTGATAACATTATGGAGGTTTGAAAAATTAAACTGAGAATTGAAACCACAGCACTCAAGAGACAGAAGAGAATGTGTAATCTGAAAATAATTAGGTGAGTTGAATATTGAAACAAAATAAATCAACATTATTGATGGGATTTCAACAGAATATCTATTTTCATAATGCAATATTCAAATACACAGAATAAAAATTTTACTCAGCACACAAAGAACCAGAACAATTTCAATTCTCAAGGTAAAAGATAATCAAAAGACACCATCCTCAAGATGATCCAAATGGTGGAATTAATTAGACTTTTAAACATATGCAATAACCATGCCCCATGAAGTGAGAACAAAAACTCTCAGGATAGGGGCAACTGGGTGCCTCAGTCATTAACTGTCCAATTTCAGCACAGGTCATGATCTCACAGTTCATGAGTTCGAGCCCTGTGCTGGGCTCTGTACTGACAGCTCAGAGCCTGGAGTCGGTTTCAGATTCTGTGTCTCCCTCTCTCCCTGCCCCTACCCTGCTCACGCTTTTTCTCTCTCTGTCTCAAAAATAAATAAACATTAAAAAACAAAAAAAAATTAAGAAAACCAAAAACTCTTAGGATAGTCTTGGCAAAAAATATATATAAATTGCAACCAATCTAATTCAAAAACAGGTAAAAGATTTGAATCTCTAAAGATACACAAATGGCCAAATAAGCACATGAAAAGACATGCAACATCACTAATCATAGGAGAATGAATGCAAATGAAAATCACAATAGGATACTTCTTCACATTTTTTAGAACTGCTATCCTCAAAAATAAATAAATACATAACACACAAAAACCAAATGTAGGCAAAAATGTAGAGAAATTGGAACACCTGTGCACTGTTGGTGGAAATGTAAAGTGCTGCAGCTGCTAGGGAAAATGGTGTGGCAGTATGCCAAAAAATTAAACATATAATTAAACATATGATCCACCAATTTTAATTCTGGGTATATGCCCAAAATAAAAGAAAACAGAGTCTTAAAGAGATACCTATGTAACCATGTTCACAGCAGCATTATTCACAACAGTCAAAAGGTGGAAACAACCCAATGTCCAAAAATGAATGAATGGATAAATAAAATGTCTCATATGTATGTGTGTATATATACACCCACACACACACACAGTGGAGAATTAATCAGCTTTTAAAAAGAAAGAATTCCAACATACAGTACATGGGTGAACGTTCAGACATTGGCTAACAGAAATAAGCTAGTCATAAAAAAGATACTGTAGGATCCCACTAAACTAAGGTATTTAGGATAATCAAATTCATAAAAATGGAAAATAGAATGGTGGTTTCCAAGCGTTGGGGAAAAGAGAAGGGGGGAGTTACTGTTTACCGGGTGCAGAGATCCAGTCTTGCAAGATGAAAAATGTGCTCTGGATAAATGGCAGGGTTGGTTGGACAACAATGTGAATGTATTAAGTCACCAAATTGCACATTAAAATGATTTAAATGGGGCACCTGGGTGGCTCAGTTGGGTGGACTGCCAACTTTAGCTCCGGTTCTGATCCCACAGTTCAGAGGTTCAAGCCCCACACTGGGCTCTGCGCTGATGGCTCAGAGCCTGGAGTCTGCTTCATATTCATAATGCAATAGGAATTGTGTTATGTGTCTCCCTCTCTCTCTGCCCCTCTGCAGCTCATCCTCTTTCTTTCTCTCTCTCTCTCTCAAATAAATAAACTTACAACAAATTTTAAAAATAATTTAAATGGTAAATTTTGTATTATATTTACAATTTAAAAATACTTTAAAAATATAAAAAAGAAATAAAAGAGAATTTTATAATTTAAAAGCAAAATACTGAAATTTGGGCTGGATGAGCTCAATAACCGATTATAGAGAAGAAAGAGTTACTGTCAAAAGAGATAGTTAATAACTGTGAAATCTGAAAAAGAAGAAATTGTTTAACACAGTTCATCAGAGACTCAGGAGTAAAACGATGAGATCTGATATGAGTATCCTTGAAGCTTCAGGAGGAAAGAATGATGTAGAAATTTTATTTTTAGGAAATAATGACTAATGTGACACCTAAATGTGAGAGCTGAAGCCATAAAACTCCTAGAAGAAAACACAGGCAGTCATTTCTTTCATATCAACCAAATAAACATTTTTTTCTAGATATAACAACTCTTCAGGCAAGGGAAACAAAAGTAAAATCAAATTACTGCACTCTATTAAAAAAAAAAAAGTTTTTCCACAGTGAAAGAATCCATCAACAACAAGGCAATGAAAGAAAATATTTGCAAATGATTTATCCAATAAAGGGTTAATATCCAAAAATACATTAAAGAAAAACTTACAGACTACCCAAAACCTCACAAATAATACAATTAAAAATGGGCAGAATACCTGAATAGACATTTTCCACCAAAGACATACAAATCACCAACAGATACATGATAATATGCTCAACATCACTAATCATTAGGGAAATGCAAATCAAAACCACAATGAGATATCACTTCACACCTGTCAGCTAAATAGCTAAAATCAAAAACCCAAGAGAGAACAAGTATTGGCAAGGGCATGGAGAGAAAGGAACCCTCCTGTACTGTCAGTCGGAATGCAAATTGGCACAGCCACTGTAAAAAACACTAAGGGGGGGGGGGTCCCTCAAAATATTAAAAATAGAATTACCAAATGATTTACTAATTTCACTACTGGATATTTATGAAAAAAATGTATATACTAATTTGAAAAGATCAGTGCCCTCTGATATTTACTGCAGCGTTATTTATAATGGCCAACCTATGGAAGCACCTCAAGTGTCCATCCATAGATTAATGGATAAAGAAGTGGCATCTGTGTGTATGTGTGTGTTTGTGTGTGTGTGTGTGTGTAATAGAATACTACTTAGCCATAAAAAAAGAATGAGATCTTGCCACGTGCAATGACAGGAACGGACCTACACAGTATAATGTGAAAGAAAATAAGAGGAAAAACAGATGTCATATAATTATAGTTCTACATGTAAGTTAAGAAACAAATGAACAAAGAGAAAAAGAGACAAGCAAGCAAACAAAAAATAGACTCTTAAATATAGAAAACTGTTTGTTGCCAGAGGGAAGGTGGGTGGAGGATGGGTAATATAGAAGGGGATTAAGAGTACAATCTTGATGAGCAACGAGTAATATATAAAATTGCTGAATCACAATATTCTACACCTGAAACTAATATAACATGTTAATTATACTTCAATAAATATCCCCAAAATACACACATATAAATATAAAAATAAATATTTACATAATTACAGGTTGAAAAAGACTGCCAATCCCAAAACAGGATAAAAAAAATATGAGGAGATGTAGATGCATTTTAATCTCATAGATGACCAGTAAAGATTAAAAAAATGTCTTGGGAGATCCTAGCCAAGATGGCAGAGTAGGGAGCTCTGTACATTTCACTTGCCCCCATCTCTCAAAGGGAGAAGGCCTGAAGCCATAGGAACCCTTACAGAATCCAGGAGTTTGGGAGGGGAAAGAGACAGAGTCTGCTGAGAAAACATAATAGCGTGAGTGTGGACTGGGGAAGATAAACATGGGCTGGGACCTGAGACACGGAGGGAGGCGAGGGAGGCCCCCTCACGGGGAGCCACAGTGAGTCAAGGGGAAAAGAGAGCGGCTGAAACAGCTCAAGAAACCTTCCCTGTCCGTGGAGAAGAGAAAAACCTCAGCTTGTGACACAAAGGGATCAGATTTCCAGCCGTCCAGCTGACCTTGAGCCAGACGCACTGGTCCCAGGCGACACAGGGAGAAACCTCTCTTCTGCTCACCAGCTCCACCCAGAGGGGAAGCAGCACCCCTGAAGCCGCTCTGCAGCTCTTTTGGCTCAGATCCATTCCCAGTAGGGAAGCGAGAGGCTTGAAACTTCTCGGAGGGTCTTGACCTTCAGGTTTATACTTCGGGCAGTATCAGTGAGGCCATTGGACTAAGATCTGGAAACGAGGCCTGGCTTGGGACATAAAGCACGACCCACCTCGGCTACGCCGACAGCACAGGGAGACCAGACCCAAAAGAGTGAATTGCAAAACTTGGTTCCAGAGGGGACTGGGGAGCTGCCAATTTTTCCCCACAACCACCAAGGCGGGACCTCAGGGAAAACACAATGGGATGCAGTGGGGGCTAAGACCTGCTTACACCAAACCACACCCATCCCCAGAGCTCCTTTTTTTTTTTTCTTTTACTGGAGCCTGGGGCGAGACCAACAAGGATGCACGGCTGTGATTAATTCTACATCAATTCTTTCTATTCAGATATATTTTTTCCCTTGTCTCATTCGTATCCCTCCCCTGTACTGGACTGGGTCCTCTGGTCACTGGTTTGCTTAAACAGTCACATTTAATCCATTCTCTAGATGTATATTCTACACTGCCACCACTACCTTTCTCTCTCTCTCTCTCTCTCTCTCTCTCTCTCTCTCTCTCTCTCTCTCTCTGGAGTAATCAGACTATATAGTTTCTCTGAGTAACATTATCTTTGTTTCTTTCCCCTCACCTCTTACCACATTTTCCTCTTTCTCTCTCTGAATTAAGCTTCTTAATCTCTCTGCCTGGTCATTTCTCTTCCAATTTCACTTCCTGCCTGCCCTGTCATTTCTCTCTTTGTATATGCTCTTCCATCAGCACTGCACACACCCAGCTCTTTATTTGTAGCTGGGTATTCTGGTTTTATGCTTTTAGACTGTCCTTTGTCTTTTGGGTCTTTTTCTTTTTTCTTTCATTTTTTTTTTAAATTTAGATTTTTATTATTTGTTTTTCCTCCCTCCTCTTTTTACCCTTCTTTTTTTCCCCTTTCCGTTTGTGTGTTTGTTGGATTTGTCTGTGAATTTGTGTGCCTTTGTTCCTTGTGTGTTTCTCTGTCTGTTTTCTTTTCCAGGGCTACCTTAAGAAACAAGCCAAAGGACACATGGTGGAGAGTCCCAAATACCACTACAAATAGGGAAATAAAATAACCAAAGTCTCAACAAGAGAGACCAAGAGACACCATTCAGAGAACATTTCCTGAACAGACAGACCCTGGACAAAGAGCCTTCTTTAATACAGCAGTATTCTCAGGTGCAGAGTGCATAAAATGCTTTTAAAGCTAACAAGGGACAGAAAGCTAACCAAAATGATGAAATGGAAGAACTCTCCTCTAAAGAAATTCCAGGAAGAAATGACAGCTAAAGACCTGCTTAAAACAGATATAAGCAACATAATAGAACAAGAATTTAGAGCCATTTAGAACAATGGTCATAAAGTTAATCACTGGGTTTGAAAAAGGCATGGAAGACATCAGAGAAACTATTGCTACAAAGACAATGGAGCGTAAAAATAGCTGTAATGAATTTTAAAATGCTATAAATGAGATGCATACTAAAATGGAGGTGTCCAATGCATGGATTGAAGAGGCAGAGAGGAGAATAGGTGAGTTAGAAGACAAGAAAAAGAGAAAGCTGAGAAAAAGAGAGATAAACTGATCCAGGAACATGAAAGAAGAGTTCAAGAGCTGAGCAATACAATCAAAAGGAACAATATCCATATCATAGGAATTCCAGAAGATGAAGAAAGAGGGAAAGGTGCTGAACGAAGTCCCTGAACAAATTATAGCAGAGAAGTTCCCCAATCTGGGTAAGCAAAGAGACCTTGAAATCCAAGAGGCACAGAAAACTCCCCTCAGACATAAGTTGAATTGATCTTCTGCAAGGCATATCATAGTGAAACTGGCAAATATAAGAGCAAAGAGAGAATTCTGAAAGCAGCTCGGGATGAAAAGGCCCTAACATACAAAGGGAAAATTATCAGAGGGGTTACAGACCCATCTATTGAAACTTGGCAGGCCAGAAAGGAATGGCAGGAAATCTTCAGTGTGATGAACAGAAAAAATAGGCAGCCAACAATCCTCTATCCAGCAAGCCTGTCATTCAGAATAGAAGGAGAGATAAAATTCTTCCCAAATAAACAAAAATGGAAAGGATTTGTCACCACTAAACCAGCCCTACGAGTAATCCTGAGGGGGACTCTATGAGGGAAATGTTGCAAGGAACATAAGGGACCAGAGACACCACACAAGCACGAATCCTACAGAGAACACAATGGCTCTAAACCCATATTTTTCAATAATAACACTGAATGTAAATGGAATAAATGCTCCAATCAAAAGACACAGGGTAGCAGAATGGATAAAAAAACAAAATCCATCTATTTGCTGTCTACAAGAAACTCATTTTAGACCTGAGGACACCTTCATACTGAAAGAAAGGGGACGGAGAAATATAGATCATGCTACTGGAAGTCAAAAGAAAGCTGGAGTAGCTATATTTCTATCGGACAGACTGGACTTTAAAGGCAGTAACAAGGGATGAAGAAGGGCAATATATAATAATTACAGGGTATATCCATCAGGAAAGGTAACAATTATAAATGCCTACACAATGAATACAGGAGCACTCAAATACATAAAACAATCACAAACAGAAACGATCTTATAGATAAGAATGTGCTAATAGCAGGGGACTTCGATACTCTACCTACAGCAATGGATACATCAACTAGACAGAAAATCACTAAAGAAGCCATGGACTTGAATGACACATTGAACCAGATGGATTTGACAGATATATTTAGAACTCCTCATCCTGAGGCCATAAAATTCACTTTTGTCTCATGTGCGCATGGCACATTCTCCAAGAGAGATCACATATTGGGACATAAAGCAACTCTCAATAAATACAAAAGAATTGAGATCATACCATGCACACTTTCAGATCACAATGCTATGAAACTTGAAATCAATCACAGGAAGAAGTCTCGAAAACCTCCAAAAGCATGGAGAACACCCTACTAAAAACCGAATAGGTCAATCAGGCAATTAGAGAAGAAATTTAAAAATATATGGAAACAAATGAAAATGAAAATACGACAATCCAAACTCTATGGGATGCATCAAAGGCAATCCTAAGAGGAAAGTACACTGCACTCTAGGCCTATTTTAAGAAATTAGAAAAAGCACAAGTACAGAATCTAACAGTGCACCTAAAGGAACTAGAAGGAGAGCAACAAGAGCACTCCAAACCCAGTAGGAGAAGAGAAGTAAAACTCAGGGCAGAAATAAACAATATAGAATCCAAAAAAACAGTTGAGCAAATCAATGACAAGAGTTGTTTTTCTGAAAAACTAAGCAAAATTGACAAACCTCTAGCCAGTCTTCTCAAAAAGAAAAGAGAGAGCACGCAAATAGACAAAATCATGAATGAAAATGGACTTATTACAACCAATCCCTCAGAAATACAAGCAATTTCAGGGAATACTATGAAAAACTATCTGCTAACAAACTGGACGACTTAGAAGAAATGGACAAATTCGTAAACACACACTCACTACCAAAACTCACATGGGAAGAGAGAGAAAATCTGAACAGACCCATAACTCGTGAAGAAACTGAATCAGTTATCAAAAATCTCCCAGTAAGAGCCCTGGGCCACATGGCTTCCCTGGGGAATTCTAAAACAAAGTTAAACAGACACTTAAAACAGAGTTAATACCCATTCTTCTCAAGCTATTCCAAAAAAATAATAAATTGAAGGAAAACTTCCAGACTCATTCTACAAAGCCAGCATCACCTTGATTCCCCAGGCAGACAGAGACCCACCAAAAAAAAGAGAACTACAGGCCAATATTCATCAATACAGGCCAATATCCTCGATGAATATGGATGCAAAAATCTTCAACAAGATACCTGCAAATTGAATGCAACAGCACATAAAAATAATTATCCACCATGATCAAGTGGGATTCATTCCTGGGTTACAGGGCTGGTTCGATATTCACAAACCAATCAATGTGATACATCACATTAACAAAAGAAAAGATAAAAACCACATGATCCTGTTGACAGATGCAGAAAAAGCATTTGACAAGATACAGCATCCCTTCTTAATAAAGACCCTCGAGAAAGTCGGAATAGAAGGAACTTACTTAAAAAAAGTATAATATATAATAAAAGCCATCTATGAGAAGCCCTCACCTAACATCATCCTCAATGGGGAAAACACTGAGAGCTTTCCCCCTGAGATCAGGAACACGACAGGGACGTCCACTGTCACCACTGTTGTTTAACATAGTGCTGAAAGTCCTAGCATCAGCCATCAGACAACAAAAGGAAATAAAAGGCATCAGAATTGGCAAAGAAGAAGCCAAACTTTCATTTTTCGCAGATGACATGATACTCTACATAGAAAACCCAGCAGAGTCCACCAGAAGCCTACTAGAACTGATCCGTGAGTTCAGCAATGTTGCAAGGTACAAAACCAATGTACAGAAATCGGTTGCATTTTTATACACCAACAATGAAGCAACAGAAAGAGAAATCAAGAAACTGATCCCATTCACAACTGCACAAAAAAACCCCATAAAATACCTAGGAATAAGCCTAACCAAAAATATAAGTCATCTGTATGATGAAAACTATACAACACTTACGAAGGGAATTGAAGAAGACACAAAGAAATGGAAAAACATTCCATGCTCATGGATCAGAAAAATATTGTTAAAATGTTGCTAGTACCCAAAGGAATCTACACTTTCAATGCAATGCCAATCAAAATTGCATCAGCATTCTTCTCAAAACTAGAACAAACTGTCCTAAAATTTGTATGGAACCATTAAAGACCCCGAAGAGCCAAAGTAATATTGAAGAAGAAAACCAAAACGATAGATATCACCATCCCAAGCTTTAGCCTCTACTACAAAGCTGTAATTATCATGAAAGTATGGTATTGGCACAACAACAGACACATAGACCAATGGAATAGAGTACAGAACTCAGAATTGGACCCACAAGTGTATGGCCAACAAATCTTTGACAAAGCTGGAAAGATTATCCAATGGAAAAAAAAGAGCCTCTTTAACAGATGGTTCTGGGAAATCTGGAAAACAACATGCAGAGTGAAACTAGATCATTTTCTCACACCATACACAAAAATAACTCAAAATGGATAAAGGACCGGAATGTGAGACAGGAAACCATCAAACTCCTAGAGGAGAAAGCAGGAAACAACCTCCTTGACCTCAACTGCAGCAATTTCTTACTTGACACATCCCCAAAGGCAAGGGAATCAAAAGCAAAAATGAACTATTGGGACTTCATCAAGATTAAAAGCTTCTGCATGGCAAAGAAAACAATCAATAAAACTAATAGGCAACTGATGAAATGGGAAAAGATCGTTGCAAATGACATATCAGATAAAGGGCTAGTACCCAATATCTATAAGGAACTCACCAAACTCCACACCTGAAAAACAAGTAATCCAGTGAAGAAATGGGCAGAAGACATGAAAAGACACTTCTCCAAAGAGGACATCCAGATGGCCAATAGACACATGAAACAATGCTCAACATCCCTAGTCTTCAGGGAAATAAAAATAAAAACCACACTGAGATACCACCTCACACCGGTCAGAGTGGCTAAAATGAACACACCAGGAGACTCTAGATGCTGGAGAGGATGTGAAGAAATGGGCACCCTCTTATACTGTTGGGGCGATTGTAAAATGGTACAGCCCCTCTGGTGAACAGTGTGGAGATTCCTCAAAAAATTAAAAGTGGAACTACCCCATGGCCCAGCAAGAGCACTGCTAGGAATTTACCCAAGGGATACAGGAGTGCTGATGCATACGGGCACATGGACCCCAATGTTCATAGCAGAACTCTCAACAGCAGCCAAATTATAGAAGGAGCCTAAATGTCCATCAACTGGTGAATGGATCAAGAAGATGTGGTTTATCTATACCATGGACTACTACATGGCAATGAGAAAGAATGAAATCTGGCCATGTGTAGCAACATGGATGGACCTTGAGGGTGTTATGCTGAGCGAAGTAAGTCAGGCAGAGAAGGACAGATACCATATGTTTGCACGTATAGGTGGATTAGGAGGAATCTAACAGAGGACCTTGAGGGAGAATAAAGGGAAAAATACTGGGGAGAGAGAGGGAGGCAAACCATAAGAGACACTTGAGTGCTGAGAACAAACTGAGGGTTGATGGGGTTTCGGGGGAGGGGAGAGGGGGTGATGGGCATGGAAGAGGGCACTTGTGGGGATGAGCACTGGGTGTTATAAGGAAACCAACTTGACAATAAGCTATTTAAGAAAAATGAAATAAAATAAAACAAAATCTGAAAGCTCGTACAAAAAAAGAAAGAAAGAAAGAAAATGTCTTGGAAGCACCCAGAGAAAAAAATGATACATTACATATAAGAGAACAATGAACTTAATGCTTTCAGATTTACTATAGAAAATATAGAAGCCAGACAACAGTGTGACATTATTTTAGAAGTGTTCCAAGAAAATAACTGACAATATAAAATTCCAAAACTAGTAAAAATACTCTTCAAAATTTAAGGTAAAAGAAACACATTCTCAAATCAGTGAAAGCAAGATAATTCATTACCAGCATTTCTGTTCTTCAGGCAAAACAGAAATGAAACTAGAAGCAAATGTGGAATTCTTGATTAAAGAAAGATCAACAGAATCAGTAAATATCTGGGTATATATAACAAACTACTTTTTCTCAAGCTTGTCAAGTATGAATGACTATATATAAGAATTATAACATTGTTGGAAGGGTTTCCTTGTGTGGATGCAATGCATGTGACAAGTGTAACAGACAGGCTTACAGAAACAATATGGTGGTAGTTTCTATAATTCATTTGAAGTGATAAAATACTAACCTTAGGTAGACTAGGAAATTTAAGCATGTATGTTATGGTAAATGAACCAATCAAAAATATTCAAAGAGAAAGCTAAAAACCAATAAAAAATTAAAAATGTATACTAACAAATATTCAAATAATCCAAATAAATAAGGAAAGGGAAGCTAAAAGAATAAAAAGGGCAGAAACATAAAACTGCCGTAAGTGGGAAACCTAAATTTGTCCATATCAGTTACAACATTAAATGCAAATGATCTGAAGAAACAGATAAAACAAAAAAAAATCAAATTGGATTAAAGAACTAAAATATACTATGCACAAGAAACCAATTTTAAACACAATGATATTGCTAGGATAAAAGTAATATAATGGGGTGAGAGGAACCATGAAAAGACCAATGAAAAGAAAGCTGCAATGAATATATTATTTTCAAATAAACAAGATTTCAGGTCAAGGAAAATTCTCAGGGATAAAGAGAAGATTATTACATAGTGGTAAAAGTCAATTCACCAAAAAGACAAAACTATTTCTGTGAGCACTTCAGAAGAGAATTTGAAAACCCAAGAAGCAGAAATTGATAGAATTGAATTCAGACTTGGACAAATGCACAATTACATCTGGGAATGTTAAAATTACTAAGAGATTGACAGAACAAGTAAACACAGGATCTGTGAATACATAGAAGCTCTGAAAAGACAAACTCAACCAACCTGAACACTCCACCTAACAAAAGCAGAATATACATTATTTTAAGTGCACATAAATGGACCATATCCTGTGTTGCCAAGCAAACCTTAAGCATTAAAAAAAAAAAATGGAAATCACACAAAGTATATTCAATGACCCTAATAAGATTGTGTAAGAAAGCAACTACTGACATATACCCTGAAAATCTCCCATATTTATAAATATGGAGTGAAACAACATATTTACAAATATGGAATTAATCAAAAAAGAAGCCTTACAAGGATCAGAAAGTATTTTGAGCTTAAGAAAAATAAAAATATAACACATCAAAATTTTTAAACACAGCCAAAAAATGACAGGAGTTAAATATAAAGCAGTAAATGCTTTTATTAGAAAAAAAAGAATGATATTAAGTGAACCATCTATGCTTCCATTTCAAAAAAAGAAGTGAACTAACCTAAAGGAAGGAGAAAGTAAATAATAAAGAACTGAAACAATAAAATTAAGAGGAAGAAAAGAGTAGAAAAGCAATCAATGAAACCTAAAATTGGTTCCTCGAAAAGAATAAATTGATATTTCTCAACTTCCTAAACTTGATAAAATCATCTATGAAAACCCAACAGCTAACATCATACTTAATAATCAATTTATGAGACCATTCATCCTAAGACTGGAAATAAGTCAAAGGATATTGTTGCTGCCAACTTTTTTCTAACAGTGTACTGAAAGTCCTAGTCAATGCAGCAAGGAAAGAAAAAGCAATAAAAGATGGAAAGATGATGGAAAAAAATAACATTTTATTTGCAGAAAACATGCTTTGATTGCCTTTATAGAAAATCTCAAAGAATGTGTAAAAGAGATCCTAAAATAAGTGAATTTAGTAGTATCACAAGACACAAAGTAAATATATAAAATATCAATGATATGCCTATGTAATAACAAAGAATGACAGGGGAAAAAAACATTTTTAAAGAAATTATTATTCATTATAGCTCTCCTAACCACTACCCTCCCACCAAGAGAAAAGAAAGTCTTAGGAAAAACTTCAGAGGATATGTATGCTAAAACCTACAAACCACTAATTAAAAAAATATGTTTTTTAAGTCCTAAGTATATGTATAGATAAACTATGTTCATGGATTGGAATAAATATTGTTAAGATATCAATTCTCCTCAATTTTATCTACAGAAAGCAAAACCCAGGCAGAAATTTTTATAGATACTAACAAGCTCATTTTAAATTTATACAACAAATGAAAGGAAATAGAGCAGTCAAAATAACTTTGAAAATGAGGGATTAAACTTGTGAATCTTATATGAACAAGATTTTAAGACTTATTATAAAGCCACAGTAATCAAGAAAGCTTATTATTAGTTCAGAAATACCTACATGACTACTGTCAGTTTATATGTGAAAACAGCAAAGAGGCAGTGTCATTGCAAAAGGAGAGTCTTTTCCACAAATAATGGTAGAATTTGTTATCTGTAAAACAAAACAGAACAAAAGAAAACCTATCCCTCATGTCTCAAAAAAAATTTATTAAAAATGGATCATATCTAAATGTAAAACCCCAAACTATGTAATTTTTAGAAGAAAATATAAATCTTTGTGACCTTGGATTAAACAAGGATTTCTTAATATAAAACATTTCATAAAAGAAATAAAATAATGTTTGGATTTCATATACATTAGTATATTTATTCTATAAAAGATGTTACTATATGAATAAAAAGAAACACGCAGAGTGGGATAAAAACAATTGTAAATCACATATGTGACAAAGGACTTCAATGAAGAACATATTAAAAAAACACTCAAGACACAAATACCAAGACTACGAAAGGTGGGCAAAAGATGTGAACACCTCTCAACAAAGAAGATGTATGGATAGCAAATAAGGACATAAAAAGAAGTTCAGTATCATTAGCCATGTGGGAGACATCAACCAAAACTACATGAGATGCCTTTACACATTTATTGCAAAGGCTAATAGAAAAATAAAACAGATAATAGCCAGTACTAGTATATAAGTGATGCAACCAGAAATTACACACTTCTGGTAGTAATGCAAAGTGGTAGACCTACTCTGAAAAACGGTTTTAAAAAAGTTAGGGCACCTGGGTGGCTCTATCAGTTAAGCGTCTGACTTGGATTTTCAGCTTAAGTGATGATCTCATGGTTCATGAGTTCAAGCCCTGCATCACTGTCAGGGCAGAGCCTGCTTGGGATTCTCTTTCCCTCTCTCTCCCCCTCCCCTGCTAGTGCACATGTTTTCTTCCTCCCTCTCTCTCTCTCTCAAAAGAAATAAACTACCAAAAAAAGTCTTATAAAGTTAAATGTCCACTCTCCATATGATCCAGCAATCACACTCCCGAGGATTTACTCTAAAAACATTAAGACATCTGATCACATAAGAATCTGTACAAGAGGGGTGCCCTGCTGGGGGCTTAGTCAGTTAAGCATCCAACTCTTGGTTTTGGCCCCAGTCATGATCTCACAGTTCATGGGATCAAGCCCTGCACTGGGCTCTGCGCTGATGGCGTGGAACCTGCCTCACTCTCTAACCCTACCCTGCTTGCTCTCTACTCTACCTCTCTCTCTCTAAAATAAATAAACATTAAAAAAAAAAAAAAAAAGACAAAGCTTCTTGGAAAAAAAAAGGAACCTGTATAGGAACATTTGTGAAAGCATTACTTGTTATCAGCAAAATCTTGAAACAAACCAAATATACTCTGCCAGGTTCATGGTAAGCAAACATGGTACACCCACAAAAACTATACTACTCAGCAATGAGAACTTAATATAATCAGCAACACAAATTACTCTCAAATGCATTATGCTAAGTGAAAGAAGAGAGACTCAAAGGTTACATACTGTTTGATCCCATTTATATGACACTGTTAAAAAGCCAAAGCTTTAGACACAGAAACCTATTCAGCCAAGGGGTGAAGAAGTATATGACCAAAAAGGGACAGGGTGAGGAATTTTTTTCAAATAAGGGAAGTGTTTTGCTATCCTGATTGCGCTAGTGGTTACTGGATACATTTGTTAAAACAAATGGAACTGTACACTGCAGACAAACATATAGATTTTGAACTTAAGTTTTAAAAGCAAAGAAGTATTAAATATCCAAAACAGGATGAAGTATGTATTATGTTCTATTGGGGTCAACTTCATTCATTAACTTTCCTTTTAAAAAAGTGGCAATGATTCACTTTTTGGTTTTAAAGCAGTGATGGAGAATTTTCTGTTCAATAGCCTCTGGGCAATATAGAGAATCATAATTATATGAAGCAGTTAGAAATCAGATTGCAGAGATCAGATGATTAATGAGACCTGGAAATAATCAGTTGAAGGTTGTCTCCATGTGAATGAAAGGTATCAATGTACTAATTCAGAGGAGAAAATAATAAATGTACATATTTCTACCAAATACTCTCCAACACTAACAAGTTCCAAGGCAAATAATTAAAAAACCTAGAACAGTAAATTTTGAAAACACATTCTCCCAATTAAATGTATTCTTCACATAACCTATCTTTCCCGTTTAAATAGAAGTACAGGAGCTTAAATAGCAGTCGTACATGACAGTTTTTTTAAAGCTGGGCATCACTTTACATGGGCCTTCAACTTTAGGGCTTTTTCCCTTTGGAATTTTTGTAGGCCTACCATAGCAATTGCAGTCTGTCCAAGCATTATAACTACTAAGTACATTTTTTTAAATCTTTCTATAAACCTACCGTACCAACGTTTTCCATCAAATGGAGAGCCAGAAGATAATTTCAGTAAAGTATAAACAGCAGTAAGAGATTAAGTGAGGTTTCTGGCTGTTGCTAAGGATAGGGGTAAAAAGGGACAAATGGCAGGCCTGACTGGAATTTGTTTAAGACACATCAATGTTTCTGAAGACAGCTTTAAGGCCCTTCCCTTGGCTGCTGCTGAAGATGTCTGGCTGCTGACTTTAGGGGGAGGATGTTTACTTGGAAGATTTTGGCACCTAGGAAATAAAGTGGGATGTATTTCAGGGCAGCAAAAGACGGAAGTGACATACAGAAAGAATAGTATGACACTTGCAAATGATTTTTGTCTGCTGGCATCTGGGAATGAGCAAGGATATTTAGGGAGAAACCCCAAATGGTTTACTAATGATTCCAAAACCATATGAAGTACAGTTGTTGAGCAGAACTTCTGAAGATTCATACTGATATCTGTAATGCTTTAGAATTTTAAATAAAGAAGTAATTGGTGGAATAGGAAGACTAAAAAAACATTCATGCACAAACACACAAATTCTTACATGATGTACTCAGAAGAAGTAGGGCAAATAATTTTATGTTAGCTTTAAGAAACTAATGTAGCATACATACCTCTTATCAAAACCCTTTTATCCTCCACACTAAAATAATTTTTCTGAACCTCTTTTAGAGTGCTTTTAAGTTTCTTTCCTAAACAGAAGGTTATATATTCAGTTGAGGGCAGAATATCAATGATTTATTTTTTTATCATCTATCTGCCTCAGGACATTAATAAGAGCATGTGACACATAAAAGCATCCAATGAACATATGTTCCTTGCCAAATAGATACAGAATCTACCAAGATAACAATAATTAAATGTTGGCAGAATGTCTACATAGGCATTTTTTTTTGCTGATAAGCAATACTACTAATAATAACTAATATTTATTTTCATTTATTATGTTGCTCTTCTATGTGTAGAACATTAATTGCACCAGTTAGGCATCAAAACCCCCATAAAGTTTGTTCAGTGTCCATTTATTGATGAATAATATGAAGACATGAAGAGATAAGGAATTACAACCACAGTGTGTATGTTGAGAATGTCTTACATACACACAAATCTTAGCTCAGTTTAGACATTTTTGAAAACTCAAACTCTAGTTATATAATAAACCAATGAGGGAAGTGATATGGAATAATTAAAATATTTCTCTTTGATTCAAAGTCTTACAACTCATGTTCAAGAGTTCCTTAAACAACTTTTCATTTGTTAAAGTATTTTCATTTTCCTGCTTGCTTTTGAAACTCTACCACTGAATTTCATTTCATTCCTTTCTTTGCAGACAATTTATTCAAAGCAAAAAACAACAAAGAAACAAACAAAAAATGCCATATTGGGGGGGGGGGAAATACTAGGTCAAAGTTGTTTGTAGTAGACTAAATAATGTTTCCCTAAAGACATGCTTATCCAAACTCCAGAACCTGTGAATTTGTTACTTTATATGGCCAAAGGAGCGTTGCAAGGGTCATTAAGTTAAGGATCTCAAAATAGGAAGATTATCATAGATTATCTTTACCTGGGTGAAGCCAAAGCATCACAAACATAATTATTCACTGGAAGTAGGAGGACAAGGAATTGAAAGACATGAGACCATGTAAACAAAAATTATAGTAATGCTCTTTGAAGACGTAGGAAGGGGCCACAAGTCAAGGAAAGCAAACAGCCTCTAGAAGCTAGAAAAGAAAAGAAAGGGATCTTCTCCTAGAGCCTTGAAAAAGAATGAGACCTTGATGACACATTGATTTTAGGACTTCTTACATTCAGAACAGTAAGAAAATAAATTCATTGTTTTGGAGCCACTACACGAGGTTTGTGGTTATTTGTTATAGCAGCAAGAGGAAACTAATATAGTATAGCCTACGTTTGGGCAGTAAATAGCACCTACGGTGCAATTTATATGCCCATATGTTTTTCTTAACCACAAACCATTCTTCATATTAATTTATATCAATAGAAACATTTCCAAAGATTGACCAGCAAGAGGAGTGATATCCATTACATTCTGTTAGATTACATTCCTTTTAGCATATATTTATATGACAAAAGCTATAGTTGGTAAACATCAGCAATGAAATCATAACATTATAAATCAAAGTTTTAATTTTTTATTTTTAAGAAATACATAATTTGTGGATTAAATCACATCAAATGAAATCTAATCAAATGAAATAATAATCGTTTGAGGAATATCTTACATTATATCGACAAGTCTTCAAACCACACTACACATTACAAATTAGAATCACCTGGGGAATTCCATTGCCTGACCCAAACCTGATTCTGATTTATTTGGGGTAGGACCCAAATATTAATATTTGTTAAAAGCCCTTCAGGTGATTCTAATATACAACCAGAGCTGGGAACTAGGAATAGAGATATCCTTTTTCATCCTAAAATGCTATTTTCTATAACCCTTAATTAGTAACAAAATTTGTTAAAGGAAGTCAAATGTTCACAGGCATTTAACAATATAAGAAGGAAACAAACATACTACACAGGAGGATGCCATCCTTCCTTCAAAGAGGATGATAGTGGCAGATGTATTGATCAAGCCATACATGGTTATCTAATTTCTCTAACCCCATTGGGTTTTTATGTGCCAACCACTATGATATTATCTATTTCAAAACCATGCACTTGAATATATTTTTCTACCAATATTTTCTGTAACTTTATTCTTAAACTGACTGAAGTTTCACTGCACAATGCCAATTCTGTGATTGTTAGTCAGGTTTCTTTTTCCCCCGAAGAAAAACTGACCACTGCAAATTCTGTAATAAGTATTTTAAAAAAGCTCTCCTTCCTAAACTCGTGATGTAGCTTACGGGAATTATGCCTACACATGATGTTTCATAAAATAAAAACCAGATCATTTCTAAAATATATTTTCCTGAAAAACATAAAAACTCTATGTGACTTATGAGCACCAGGGTGGGTCATTCAGTTAAGCATCCGACTATTGATTTCGGCTCAGATCATGATCGCACGGTTTGTGGGATCATGCCCCAATGTGCTGACAGGTTAAAGCCTGCTTGGGATTCTCTCTCTCCCTCTATTTGCCCCTCCCATGCATGTGTACTCTCTCTCAATATAAACAAGCATTTAAAAATTTAAAAAGCTGTAAGCAACTTAGAAGGCTATACTAGTGTCTCCAAACTGCCATAATGTCTTATTTCTATGGTTTCACGTAAAAAAATCTTTTATCATTTTGTGATTGCTAAGTATAGGAGAGATGTGATAAATGACTAGAAAAGCTTCACTGTGATCATAAATACAATTTTGTAGAAAAACTATGACATAAACTTAAAGCCTCTAATTTGATAATTTTTCTGCAGCATTTTGATCTTCGTTAAAGTCCAGATACAGAAATTCTAATTAATTCTAATACTATGGAAAGTTTAAAAAATGAAATGATATTATTTAACAAGTTTTTATTGATCGAGGCATATGGGAACTATTTTTAAGAAAATACTACATTTAAACTTAATACTAATTTTTTTCCTAGAAGAAAAAAAAATTGTACAGCAATTAGAGGTGTTTAACAACATACTTGCCAAACGAATTTAAAATGTATGAATATCCATTAAGATATTCCAGGAAAATATTAAAATCTGTCCTATCATTCATCAGTTATCACAATTACAGATCGAGTAGAAGAATATGCATATGATTCTAAGCAATTAAAATTGTTGAATTTTATTACTCTTTATGTGGCTTATTTACCAAGTCTCTACCTTTAAGGTGTAAACAAAACACATATGTGGTATCGAAAGCACCAAAATAATAAAAAAACACCAGCTTAATGACAATTTTAAGCTAAAATCCAAATTTTAATGTCAGAGTATATTTTGCTTTTCAAAATGACATTCCCTTTAAAAGAAGGAAACCCTTTTCTGAATTAAAATATAAATTATTAAGTTAAGGCAAGAATGTGCAACTTGGTATTCCACAACCTATGTGTAATTATATTTCTCCAAATATACAGCAGTTTGTAAAACAGTTTTATACTTAGAAATACTTACAAATATTACAAATGTTAAATATTGGCAAAGAAAAAAAGCACTGACTATATATTTTAACAATGTAAATTGTTTCTTAAATCAATTATATTCATAGTAAATAATTTATTCAGATTTTTAAACTGGTCCATATACAATTCATATGCATACACAATGTAATAAATACCTCATGAACAACAGAACTAGTGTAATTTTGATTCTCATCAATATTTATTTCTCAATCTATAAACCTAATGTTCAATTGCTGTAAAGAATAGTAAACATTTACCACTGAAGAGTAAGTAAAAACATATGTAATCTATACTCTGAATTTGTTTCATAAAATGTCTCTTGCCATCTGGCTGAAATACATTATTTCAAATTCTTCTATAATTGGCCAACTACTTGGTGTTAGGCAATCTTTAAAGGGATATCAGGAAAAATATTTTTTCTTGGTAAAATTGTATCAACTAATGTACACTTGACATCATTTTAATTAGCATTAATTGTTTAAGTTTAAAACTTCAAAAATATTATGAAATACAGAGTTCATTAAAAAGTTTTGAGGTAGGGAGGGTAAGGTGGGACTGTTGGTAAACAAGCCACAGTAAAATTCCTTGTTCAAACAGAAATGATTTAAAAATTACAGAAGTACAGGTTGTCATCGTTTGCAAACATCATTCCAACTATATCATAATAAGTCAGGCTATTAACAAAGCCCTCTGTAACATACTGTTAAACAAATTAAGTATTTCATCAATCATCCTAAGGAAAAGACCAGTGTTAACTTGACCAAAATAATTTGAGGTGGGCGGGACTTTATAGAGCATCTACTCCAATCCTCCCATTTTAAGAAGAGAAAACGGGTGCTTAAAAAAATATTACTTTCCAAGCCATTGTTAGTGAAGCATCAATCCTTGTTCCTCAATTTCCATGTCAAGAGCATGCTAAGCTTCAACATTTATAACCAATTAGAACTCACCCAAAGTTTAATTGTGACTTGTGCCAAGTTCTGCGTCCTCTACCCTGTGTCCCTCCATTTTCAACATGCTGCTCAACTTCAAGTCAACAAATCCAACTTTACCCTCATTAAGTACATACTTGTTGACTGCTCTCATGATATTTCAGTCAACGGGATATGAAAAATTGCCTTTAGATTCATTTATGCTGCCTTCTGAAATTTCCAAAAGGAGGCTTACTATTTGTATTTCAAGTAACAGAAAATGCTAAATCACAGGAGCTGGCTCAACTTTTAAAGAATAAGGACATTATTATATCAAGCTTCAAGTGCTTTATAGTCATAGCACCAGTTGTATGTCTAAAGGATGATCTCCATCATTTTGTTCCACAGTCAACAGTATCAATTTCATCCTGAGTTTACTTTTTTGCTATTGATGTAGAAAAAAAAGATTTTCCTATTTATAGCTAATGCAGGAGAGAATGGTATCCCATAGACTGAAGAGTATGAAAAAAAATTTCCCAGCAGCCTCCAGAAAACTTCTGTATGATCTCAATGGCCAGAGTTCAGTTATATCTTGAAGAATCATCAGCAAGGCATATGAGATTATCCTTAGACTAACCAGGATATCTTTGAGACTAAGAATGAGTTACTTCTCTCAGACACATGACTTTATGCAACCAGATACTGAACACAATTTGGGTTGTATTGAAAAAGAGAATCAGGGTTGCTGAGTACTCAGTCATCAATGTTAACTATTATTTTAGCTACAAAATATCCATACACCCCTCACTACCTTATTTTCAAAGCTGCCCAGCGCTACCTGTTTCTGTTCCTTCCCTAAAGGACTAGATCCAAAGTCTCAACTGGTCACTGCATCATGCTCCAAGTTCAAGATTTCCAGGTAACAGCCATTATGTCTAGTACGTCCAAACTGCTTAGTGAACTCAGTCTAAATGATGAAGTATCTACTCTCTCAATTTTACACACCAATCAACAGTGGAATTATTAAAAAAAAAAAAAAACAGTAGCAACCATAAAATGTCAGAAAGGGGGCCAATAAAAAAAAGCCCAATTAATCATTGTTCTATAAAATCCTCATAGCTCTCATTCTCTGACAGGGAAAGTACATATTTCCAGGTCTGAGAAGGAAATATGCTCCCGGGTAGCCCATGTTTCTGCTTTCTGAAAGGTTTACCCCTCCTCCCCTTTCCTCCATGGCCACAATGAGCAAAGTCTTGTGGAGAATGCCATTTCAGGGGCCTGTATACTTATTACCTCATCTCCTCACTCAACTGGGGAGCCTAGGAACTTGCTTTATAGGTTGAACAGTACCAAGCTGTTATCAGGTCTGGCATTTCTTTGGTTATTTAAAAATGAAGCTTTTAGTGTATCTGCACCTGATCCAACCTAAGGGTTTCTAACTACAATCAATGCATTTCTTTAGACCTAATCCAGAAGTCTGGAAACCATTCTTCCACTGACACTGGGATCTATTTGACAGTCCTGCTTAACAGTCTCTACCATGAGACTCTTAACTGAGAAAAACTACCTCATATTGTTTGTCACATATAATCCTGTCTCTGTCCCTGTGGTGGAACAGAAAATAATGGAAGGTGCTTGTAACAAGTCAAGGAAATAAAGTTTGCCTTTCTTCCAAACTTCTCTCCTGCTAAGTCTTCAACATCATAACCATTGCCAGCACTTTAGCCTAAGGCATATAGTTCAGCTGTTCTAATCTCGAAAGAATCAAATTTTAAAAATCCTTTCAACTTAATTTTTAATGTTTATTTATTATTTTTGAGAGGAAGATAGAGAAAGAGCATGAGCAGGGGAGAGGCAGAGAAACACAGAATCTGTCAGCACAGAGCCAGACACTAGGCTCGAGCCCACAAACTGTGAGATCATGATGTGATCTGAAGTTGGACACCCAATCAGCTGAGCCACCCAGGTGCCCCTCTCCTTCAACTTAATTTTAAAGTCACATCCGAAATGGTACTGCCTGAGTAAAACCAGGTTTTTATCTTTCAGTTTCCAAACACGCCACCTTGACCCTATGTTTGTTTCTTTACTTTGGATTGCAAAAATAGCCATTGTGATCTAGTATTATTAATTTTTCCTACCATATCCTGTAATTTTGCAGCATCTGTAGGCACACAATTTCCAAAGGCACACTACAAGCAGTAGTTCTCCAACTGTTTAGAAACCAAATAACAAGTGTCGCTTTATACCAGCCTCTAAGAGTAAGACCTCAATGTTCTACCTCCTCGATCCTCCATTTGTTCAAGTACATTTTAGAACCTTTGACTAGCAGTGCCCAGCTCCATAAACCAAATACTATACCACCTCCCCACCTACCACAAAATATTTTATTTGCTGCAAAGAAATATTCTTTATCCAAATCAGATTATACAAGAAAGCTGTCTATTATACAAGAAAGCTATTAGGTCACGTAACAGAAATTAACTATAGAACATTCTAAATAGTTGGTTCAGGGGCACCTGGGTGGCTTAGTTGGTTAAGCATCTGACTTTGGCTTAGGTCATGATCTTATGGCTTGTAAGTTTGAGCCCTGCATAGGAATCTGTGCTAATAGCTCAGAGCCTGGAGTCTGCTTCAGATTCTGTGTCCCTCTCTCGCTCTGTTCCTCACACATTCATGCTCTGTCTCTCTCTCTCTCTCTCTCTCTCTCTCTCAAAAATAAATTTTAGGAAATTATAAACAAACGAATAAAATAGTTGGTTTATATTGCAACCATGGGTGGTTCCTGGTTCATTTGGCTCATTTGACTATGTCATCAAGGTAAAACATTCTTTCTTTTGGCTTTGAGACCTTTCAGGTTGGCTCTAATTGACAGACTGCTATCAAGATGGCTATACTATTGGGACCTCATCAAAATAAAAACTTCTACACAGTGAAGGAAACAATCAGCAAAACTAAAAGGCAACCAATGGAATGGCAGAAGATATTGGCAAATGACATATCAGATAAAGGGTTAGTATCCAAAATCTATAAAGAACTTCTCAAACTCAACCCCCAAAAAGAAATAATCCAGTGAACAGAAAGCTATCCAAGGAAGACATCCAGATGGCCAATAGACACATGAAATGATGCTCACCATTACTCATCGTCAGCGAAATAAAAATCAAAACCACAATGAGATACCACCTCACACCTGTAAGAATGGCTAACATTAACAACTCAAATAACAACAGATGTTGGCAAGGATGCAGAGAAAGAGGATCTCTTTTGCACTGCTGGTGGGAATGCAAACTGGTACAGCCACTCTGGAAAACAATATGGAGATTCTTCAAAACATTAAAAATAGAACTACCCTATGAGCCAGCAATTGCACTACTAGATATTTATCCAAGGGATACAGGTGTGCTGTTTTGAAGGGACACATGCACCCCAATGTTTATAGCAGCACTATCAACAAGAGCCAAAGTATGTAAAATTCCCAAATGTCCACTGATGTATGAATGGATAAAGAAGATGTGGTACATATATATACAATGGAGTATTACTCCGCAAGCAAAAAGAATGAAATCCTGCCATTTGCAACTACATGGATGGAACCAGAGGGTATCATGCTAAGTGAAATTAGTCAGAGAAAGACAAATATCATATGACTCCACTCATTTGAGGACTTTAAGATACAGAACAGCTAAACATAAGGGAAAGGAAGCAAAAAAAAAAAAAAAAAAAAACCATAAAAACAGGGAGGGGGACAAAAACATAAGAGACTCTTAAATATGGAGAACAAAAAGAGGGTTACTGGAGGGATTGTGGGAGTGGGGATGGGCTAAATGGGTAAGGGGCATTAAGGAATCTACTCCTGAAAACATTGTTGCACTATACGCTAACTAATGTGGATATAAATTAAAAAATAGTAAATTAAATAAAAAATTTAAAAAAGGAAATAAAAGATGGTTATAATGGTTTTAGAAACCACATCTTGACACAACATTGTATAGATCAAGAAGGAAGACCTTCATTCTTGGTCATTTTTTTCTTGCGATCAATGAAAACTTTTCCATAAGCCTGTAGGAGAATTCCCTTTATGTCTCATTGCCTAGGATTAGTTTCAATGTCCGTTATTATGCTAATTATCATCATGGAAAATAGGATTGCCATGATTAGATTAAACTAACAATTTAGGATAGATTTGATGTAGAGAGCAAACCACCATGACCACAGAAATACTTTGCTCACTATTCAATTAGACCTAATGAACATTTGGAAAATAATTGTGAAGCCAAAGTCCTGAAAGAGCAGGGTTTATCTGCAAAATAAACATGATATGCCTCCATAACTAGTCTTTTCAACAGAATCTCCCAAGCATCCCTAAGAAGTATGAATTGGAGTAATAAACCATTACAGTGATTGTTCACCGTTGTCACTTAGTACTGGATATTCCTCTTCTGTTGTACAAAGCCATGGGAGGTTCCAAGAACACATGGGACTTGACAACAAATAGACTGCAGCTTAAATTTCAGCTCTTGCAGTTACTTACTGTTTGATCTAGGGCAAGCTGCTTCAATTCCCTGGGGCTGAGTTTCCTCACCAGATAAATAGGGACACCAACACTAACTCATATCTCAGGGCTATTTAGAGTCTCAAGCAAAATAATGTGTATAAAACACCTGCACAGTACCTTGTACATACTAGATAATGAACTTTTACTTATTTTGCTTTCCTAAACATGACTTTTTTCTCATAAATTCCTTCATTTTAAATCAGTCCCTTTCACCAAACATAATTACCCACATGGATTAAGTTTTTCAGTAAGATACTACGTTGTTCTATTAAAAGGAGAAGTCCTAGTCATTACTCAATTATTCTGAAATTCATTACTAATATTGTTGTATAAAGCATCTAACTGAAGTGTACTTCATCAAAAACTTAATATCATATATATGATAGTATATATAGTATATATACATACATATATATAATCTCCACAGTTAAAAGTATGTACAAGTTTTCTATTAGTATAGAGAGCCAAACTGCAGAAATTTTAAAAAAAAATCTAAAATTCTCAATCTATTCAGTAAAAAAATTCTAAGAACCCTATTATGTAGTTTGCCAGATTTATAAAACTTAGTAGTCATGAATGCACAAATCCACATTACATAATATCAACACTTGATTATTAAAGCAACTCAAGCAACAGAAAAAAATAAACTCAAATTTTCCTAAATGTTTATAGTGATTTGAAAACCATTACCAAACATTACCCATTTTTCTAATAAATATTATATATGGCTTATGAAAGCAATGTACAGCATTCCAAATTAGCAAGTAACACATAAAATCTATACTCTTACAGTTTCATCTCATATTTAATTTGTAGAACAATTTTTTCTCTTAACATTTTCTTGATATCCTACCTACTTAATAAGTATCAATTTGATTTAAAAAAAAAGTTAACAGCGTCATATGAACTAAAAACATAGTATGAACACAACCACCATGTTAGTTTTTAGTAGAAAGTCAGAAGATTCTGTATGGAAAATAGTTTTTTGACTGCTTCGCAATGGCAAAGACTTTGGCTGATAAAATATGCATGCTAGTTATTATAGATTGGAAGTAAAACAAACATAATTTTAAATAACATTAACTAAAAACAAAGACCACACTAGTCACTAGTAATAATTTTATTTACCTTTTTCCTTAATGCTTTAGGTGGGCTGAGTGTTTTTTTTAACTTAAAAAAATTATTATTCCTTTATTCAAGATGGCTGAGTTTTTATAGCTAGAATCTTATCTTTCCATACAACTTTGATTGTTGATTACTTGACATAACAAATATTCCCCATGTTTTTTATATTTATAACTAGCAATTTTTAATAAATCCATCATTTACCACTGAGGTTATGTATCAATTTACTTAATCATTTCTACAGAGTCTTTTAAGTGATTTCTAACATTTGGGACATTTTTGTGCATACAATTTCCTACACTTATGATAACTTAAATAGGATAGACTGCCAAAAGTAAAACAACTAGGTCTAGATAATATAGACAACTAAGACTGACATGTATTTCCAAAGCTCATTTTACTACCCCACACCTTCTGTCTTAGATTTGCCTAATTGTGGTATAACAAAGAAAAGCTCAGTGCTTTTGTGTGTGGCCCCTCTGGAGAGGGATATGTAAAGCTTACACTCTAAATGATCATTTATTGGGTCACCTGGGAGGCTCTTTCGGTTAAGTGTCAGACTTTGGCTCAGGTCACAATCTCACGGTTTTTGGTTTCAAGCCCCGCATCGAGCTCTGTGCTGACAGCTAGTTTAGAGCCTCGAGCCTGTTTCAGATTCTGTGTCTCCCTCCCTCTCTGACCCTCCCCTGCTCACGCTGTCTCTCTCTCAGAAATAAATAAAGCATTAAAAAAATAAATAAATGATCATTTAGTTTGGACTCAAGGTCAACTGACGATTAGAAGAGTAACACTAATTGTGATATGAGAACGATTCAAAATACTTATTTTATATTCCACTGAGGGTTGAAAAATCAGACAAAAAAAGCCCTCCAGGTGACAAGTTATATATGAAATACCATTAATGGCTGCTGGCAGGGCTCCAAGGCAGTGGAAAAGAGAACAAGCAAAAGAAGCGGCAGTCACAAGAATGAGCTAGCTGGTGAAGCAGTGAATAAGTAGGCATCTGTGAAAGAATGCACATATTATTTACCTTAAGAATTCCACTCCTAAGAAGAGACTATTCCTCTCTTACCGAAATAAACACACATGAGCATGACAGCACATGCTCATATGCCTTAATCCTCTCTACAGAATCAATAGGCCATGAAATAGCTTATAGCAGTGAAAACAAATGCTAGACTCAAATACATCAGCATGGGAAGTCCTGCAGGATATAAAACTCCACATGTATACATACATAAAGATTCGACAGTGCATAGGACTTTATCCATGTAGATACCCACTAAAATGTTACCTATCATTTTCTTTGGAATAGGAGTGGCGGAATTAAAATGAATTCACTGGTTGATGTATGACGTGTTTACAATTTTTCAGGAAATATGTTAAAAATGATAGCTTACTGAGTCAAATCAAAGTGGTAATGACTATCAAGAAAAAGTCTTAGACTTAGGATATGGTTCAGTACAATCCCTGTTTTTCACACATTTTGAGTCCTGGTTTTCTAATAATAATAACAACAAGACCAAAATGTGCTCCTGAGGTTCCTATATATACTCGGAGGACACTTTTGGACACAGAGGTACAGTAACAACTAACAGACTCAAAGAAGGGAAATACCAAAGACTTGGGGCCATCACCAAGGGATGCAGTGTATTCAGCAGTATTAACCTAAATGGCAAGTATGCTGAAAGTATTTACCAGAAAATAAAGAAGAAAGATTTTTGATATTCTAATGTTAGTCTAAAATTTTATAACTGTTTTGGGCATCTGGGTGGTTTAGTAGGTTAAGCATCCGACTTTGGCTCAGGTCATGATCTCACGGTTTGTGTGTTCAAGCTCCACATCCGGCTCTGTGCTGACAGCTCACTCAGAGCCTGGAGCCTGCTTCAGATTCTATATCTCCCTCTCTTTCTGACCCTCCCCTGACCACGCTGTCTCTCTTTCTGACCCTCCCCGGATCACGCTGTCTCTCTTTCTCTCTCTCAGAAATAAGTAAAAAGCATTAAAAATTGTTTTTAAATAAAATTTTGTAACTGTTTTTCATGTCCAAAAAGTTGCAAATATTTAAGTGAAAGAAAGCTTCTCTTTCCATAATTCCCACTTTGCAGAAAAGGTTTGTGAGAATTTAGAGGGGAAGCTATAATCAATCAATACAAGAAGATCTTTCCCATTTCAATTTCATAAGATCAAAGTTAAAAACAAACTATCAAATAATTATACTATATATCAATGAATACTATTCAGATTTACAGACTAAACCATGAAAATAAGATTTCCTTTCCTTAGGTATTACCTTCCTGGTACCTAACTCATTACTTTAGGCCCATTAAGCATATGTACCATGTAGTTTCCTTTGTGTTCCATTCATATGTGTTTAAGTAGTCACGATAGAGTAAAAATACACACCCCACCTCTACAAAAATTTTTAGGGGATTTTCTGTTCCTAAAACTTGAAACTTATGTTAATATTTCTGGATTATGGCCCAATAAGCCCACATATAATTTTTTGTTTCATTAAGATAAAAAGACATTTTATTATGTTTTAATAATCCATGCCTGCACAAGGAATGTAACAAAAAAAAAAAAAAAAACGCGAGGCATTTTCCTGAATTCTTTTCAAGCCTATCTTCTGCCTAGCATTTAAAAAAAAAAAATTCCATTTCATTTTTCTTATAAGATCCAAAGAAACTCATTCAACAATAAGCAAGTTTCTTCCATTTTCAACACAATTATAGTTACCACCAAGGAAATACAGATACATAAAACATCAGAAAAACACTGAAGCCTCCATATAAAGAGAAATATGACTACAACTTAACAGATACAATTCATCAGTCTGGAGGAGACATATAGGATGAAAGGTATTAACTCTTTAGAAGTGGGGAGGTGACAGGAAACCTGGGTGGCTCAGTCAGTTAAGCATCTGACTTTGGCTCAGGTCATGATCTTGCAGTCCATGGATTCAAGCCCCACATCAGGCTCTGTGCTGACAGCTCAGAGCCTGGAGCCTGCTTTGGATTCTATGCCTCCCTCTCTCTCTCTCTCTGCCCCTCCCCAACTCATGCTCTGTCACTCTCTCTCAAAAATGAATAAATGTTAAAAAAAATTTTAATTGCGGAGATGATGGCTAAGATACATGAACTAGTTAAGGGGATGGAGAGGAGAATCTTTGTAGAAGCACAGGTAAGGATAAAAAGAGCCTGGGCATCATACAAGGGAAATAGTATACTGGAGATTAACAAACCATCTTTAGAGGGTGGCAAATGCAAACATACAGGATTAGCATTTCGGGTTGCACCGTTATCTATTTCACAGTCTCAGAGGGATGAGGATCCACCCGAAAGCTGGGACAAGATGGAAGGATTTGGATGAAGTCATTATTTCAATCCCTCAATAATTTTTGTTTTGTGCTATTTTACAACCAGGAAAATGAGAACAAACGGTGACGTGGTGACATAAAGAGATGACAATAAGAGAACATGGTCTACTATTAGATGCTCATCCATTAAAGGGCATATTCAGTGATTCAAATAGCAGTAAGATTTTAAAGCCATATTCACAGACTGAAATATTATTTTACACACACACACACACACACACATGTATACACATATATGTCCAAACAACGGATCATACATCATTTTAGTTACAATATTACAAGCTTAGATATCAGACTGACTTGAGATTCTATTCCATCTGCCTCTACTAGTTGCATAACCTTGGGCAAGACACAGAAACTCCCTGAACCTCAAGGAGTGTTCATACCTATGGGATAACTCCCCTAGCAGGGTTATTGTAAGCATAACATTAGATAATGAACTTACAAGTTAGGTCAGGGTCATACCATAGTAGTACCTCAGTAAATAATGTAATTCTTCGTCATCATCTATCTAATTTCTTAAAAGCAGTATAATCTATTTTATTTACTTTTATACACATTTCTTCCAAAATAGATGCCCCATTCATACCTCTGAAACTACTGTTGTGTTTCAATTCTAACTCATTTTTTAGAAAGCCTCATTTTACAAAGATAATCTGAAGATAATATGGGCACTTGGATGGCTCAGTCAGTTAGCATCCGATTTCGGCTCAGGTCATGAGCTCATGAGTTCAAGCCCTGTGTCAGTAACTGTGCTAACAGCTCAGAGCCTGAAGGCTGGTTTGAACTCTGTGTCTCCCTCTGTCTCTCTGCACTCCCCCACCCCGCCACTCATACTCTGTCTCTCAAAAATGAATAAATGTTCAAAAATTAAAAAAAAAAACAAAGATAATCTGAAGATGGTAACTCTATCATTTTCCCAGACTAAATGTATTTATATATAATCAACTGATATACAGTCAATCTTTTAGCTCCTTTACAAGTTCCTTAATAAGGCCCAAGATACAAAAGACCATTATTTCAGCTCTTCTAATCAGAATAATGAAAAAAGAAGAGCAAAAGGAAAAAAGAAAAAGACAACTGAAATGCAGACTAAATGACTGATCTCCAGGCATACATTTAGCATGTTGTAACATCATTCAGCATCTCCTGGCCCTGGATGGATAGCCACACATCAACAACCTTTTGTAGATTTCACTGATGGTGATTTCTTCTCTTTGCCTGATGTAGGCATCACTACTAGAGCCAATCTCAGCAGTGCATTGCTGAACCTATCTCCCTAGTCTCACTAACAACTGGTGTGTTAACACCCAAGAGATTCCCTAATGGTGAAGAAAACCGCTATAAATGTAGAAACCTGAGGACTCACAGAATTGCATCAGGCATAGGAGATTCATTTTTGCTATGGAAAGATTTCATTGAATATTCACAGTGATATAAAAAAAAGTAGACAAAAAAATTCAGAATGTACAATGATTTGTACCCAGACAACAACTGTCTGGAAAACTGTGGCTGCATATTTACCATCTGGCAAGTGGGAAGCATTAGCAATCAAGCATCTAGATGTCTGAGCAAGAAGCACCACATACCCACATGCATGGAAAATCTGAATCAGCAGCAAAGCCAGAAGCATACGTCCTGCCAAAGAATGAATAGCCATAGTGTTGCCAGTACCACACAGGTTGAATTAAACACAAATGCAAACAAGTGTTACAATTTCATATTGATATTCTGCCTGACAGAGACATCAAAGATCAGAATATAGCATGAGATAGGATAACTCATCAAGAGTGTATATGTAGTTAGTGTGAAGAAATGAAGCAGAGTAGTAATCACAAAGGAATGGCCCTTGTGAGTGGGAAGGCAGACTGTAGAGGAATAAAATACAGAACACATGGAGAATCCCAAGTAAAAGTACCCAAGGTAAACTGCAGTCTTTGGAAATCCTTTACCAAGATTTTGCTTCAGTCTACCAAATCTAAATATGTTGATTTCCAGCTTTCTTAATTACCTTAAAAAGTATTTATTGCTACTTTAAAACCTTCAATATTAAGTATCAGTAGAGGGACCTTTACTGATTATAAATATATATTTTCAAATAACTCATACAATAAGTCTTTGGCTCACCACTAAGATAAAATTAAACTAAGTTCAAACAATGAAAGCTAGACTTTGAAACAGAAGGCCGGAATGAAAGTTCATCCAAACATCAAAATGTCAAATTATCCCGCAGACACATAAACCAGACATGTATCTGCTAGCATGTACATACACCCTCAAAAGGGTCTGTTTTAACTGCGGCTAATGTTTCACTTCAAGTATTCAAGACAGGGCTAAGCTAGAAAGCTATTTTTAATTGTTGACTTTTAATAGAGGATACCTGTAACTTGGAAATACTGCCTTAAATAATGCATATTGCATAGAAATTAGGATTTGAAGCTCTTTTAAGCATGAGGAACAGAGTTTTAAGTATAGTGAAGTCTGCTTCACTGTGTTATGCATCAAGTAACCATAATTAAACCATAAGCATTCCTCAATAGATTTATTCCATTTGACTTCCTCTGGATAACTCACAATGAAAAGAAATTTTCCAAAAACCACAGGTCTGATCATGCTCTTCCTCCAGTTGAGAATTTCAAAGGCCTCCCTTGTCTTTAGAAATAGCAAATTTTTGGTGTGGCTTTCAGAGCCAATTCAATTTGGCGAACTTATAGCATAGAGCAAACGTTTTCAAACATTTTCAAGAATGAGGAAGGACCGTTTTCAACTTCACAATTGCTCAAGGATTATGTACCACCCAGCATGATCACAATGGAACTTTGGTAGTCATCAATTGAATAACAAATGCATAATTGTGAATTTAGTAATGTCTAAATTGTGTTTTTATATGTTTTAAGAACACATATGGAGCACTTGGGTGACTCCATTGGTTAAGCGTCCAGCTCTTGATTTCAGCTCCAATCATGGTTTCATAATTGGTGAGTTTGCACCCCACAAAGGGCTTTCTGCTAAAGGCGTGGAGCCTGCTTGGGATTCTCTCTTCCCCTCTCTCTGCCCTTCCCCCTGCTTCTGTGCCATTGCTCTCTCTCTCAAAATAAACATTTAAAAAAGTATAGAACACATACACATTTCAGTGTAATATGTATAATTATTATCTACAGAAAATTTTCAGAGCTAAATATATTTGAAGTCCTTTGTAATGACTCTCTTGCTCATGGGTGAGGAACCACTCCTATAATGAAAATAAAGAATCAGAAATTTCCTTGGCACAGTATGTGTTTTTACTACAATAGCTCCAATGCCTACCTAGCACTATGCTTACACAAACAGTGTACTCAATATCTAGACTTACACAGTGAGCAGCTTAAGACCAAGGTTCTAGTTTTAGTTACCAGGCTTCGAGGTTTCACACTACTGGCTTCCTCTAGTGGATTGGTTCTCCCAAGATATCTACAAGGGTCCTTCAAGTCTCCAGTAAAATATGCTACCGTCTTTTTTTTTTTTTTTTAATGTTTTATTTATTTCTAGGAGAGAGAGAGAGACAGCTTGAGCAGGGGAGGGTCAGAGAGACAGGGAGACACAGACTCTGAAACAGGCTCCAGGCTCTGAGCTGGCAGTCAGCACAGAGCCCGACACGGGGCTCGAACCCACGAACCGCGAGATCATGACCTAAGCGAAAGTCGGACGCTTAACCGACTAAGCCACCCAGGCGCCCCAAATATGCTACCTTCTTAATGAGGCAAACCCCATATGAGTTTCTCAGTGCTCCCTAACTTATTCTACCTATTTTCCCCGAGGCGCTTATTACTACTATTCTCTAAATTACTATGGAATTTTCTAGTATTTTTACTGTCTCCCACCTACTACAATGCACACTCCACAAGTTCAGATATTTTCCTATCATCTATGCCATGGTGCATTCCAAGTTTCTATAAAACAGCTGGCATAGGTGTTAATCATAGATTAAACATCAAATCTTTGACAAATGAGGCCATCTTGTAGATCCTTATCCTACATCTATGAAGAAGGAATTAAAACTCTCCTACCTGCCCAGGTGTTTGGACAAACACTAGATTAGCTGAAAAGACATTCTGTTATATATGATTAACATTTACAATCAGTTGAAGCAGATTATCCTCTAGAATGTGGGCAGGCCTCTTCCAGTCAAAGGAAAGTCGTAACAGCCATGACTAAGATTTCACAGAGGAGCAAGAGTTCTGCCTCAAAACTGAGACATAGAAATCTTGCCCAATTTTCCAGCTTTCCAGCCTCCCCCACAGATTTCAGACTTGCTGAAATCCCACAATCAAGTGACAATCTCTGTCTCTGTCTCTGTCTCTTTCTCTCTCTCCTCCCACCCCCATATATTTTCTATTGGTTCTGTTTCTCTGGAGAACCCTCACTAATATAATAGAATTGATGCAACTTAAGGTTTAGGAACAATGGTAGTGACACACTTGCTTAGAGAGGCAAAGACAACATGAACAATTTGTTAAGTTATTGTATAAGGAATCTACTTTTGAGACATAATTCAGGTAATCCAAAATGCACAGATGTTAAGTGTAAAGTTTAGTGAGTTCCAGCAAATACAACTGTCTATCCACCATCTCCATCAATGTATGCTTTCATAAACTCCACGTGTTGTTTTTGAGGTTAAACTATGTATCATTTTGTGTGTATATCTATAGATTGAATTTTAAACTTTGAATCTAGGTTTCTAATCATCTTGAATTTCCTTTTGTAGCAGGCTAAAGGCAGAGGATGAAGTTCAGTGTTCTCTGATAACTCTTTACAATTATTTTAGAAATAGTTGCTGAAAAGATTTTCCTTCCCCTATCAAATAACCTTGATGCCTTTGTAAAACACTAATTTTCTATATATGCATGGATCAATTCCTAGACTGTTCTATTTCTTAGACCAATTCTACATAGTTTGGTTTTTTCTGTAGACTTACGAGTCTTTCTATCAGTTAGAGTGAGTGATCTCACTTTGTTCTCTTAAAAACAGTATTTACTGATATTCCAGGCTTTTGCATTTTTATGTAAATTTGAGAATCAGTTATTTTCAAGAATAAATGACTCGGTATTTTGAGGGGAACTGCACTGAATTATAGCTCATTTGGTATCAAACCATCATCTTGACAAACCATGAACATAATATGTATCTCCGCTTAATTAGGCATTAATTTCTCTCAATATTTTGTAATTTTAAGTATAGAAATCTTCAACATTTTTCTATTTATTTTTTTAAATAGGATCCATGCCCAGTGTGGAGTCCAATGGTGGGGCTTGAACTCACGCCCCTGGGATCAACACCTGAGCTGAGATGAAAAGTAGAACATTTAATGGACTAAGCCACCTAAGGTCCCCCACATTTTTCTAACGTTTTCATATTTTATCATGCTACTGTTTCATTATTTAATTTTAGTTTCTAACATTTTCTTGCTAGAATATGAAAATAAAATTGATTTTTCTGTTTTGATCTTATAGTTAAGGAAATTTAATATTCCTCTAAAGTTAGTTAACTATAGGACTTTTTCATGAAATACTTATTAAAAACTTATGAAGTGTGTTATATAGCACAATGTAGAAAAAGTTGTTTTACTTCTAATGTAAATTTACTTAAATGAACAACTCTGTATTTGTAATTTGTGATATAGTTAATGCTCTCAACCACAGAGCTGCTCGCTAATGATATAAACTTTAAGATAATAATTCCACTATATTTAAATTGCTGCTCATATAAGCTTAGGAAGGAACTGAATAAACACTCTAGAATTAACACCATAAATATAAAACGGGTTGAATATAAATCCTGTTTTAAAATATCTTCATGAATCAGTAAAGTAGCACTACTTTTGCGGAGCCAGGACAAAAATACCTAAAGGAACAAGCTCTCTGGCTTATCCTCTGATGTACGAACAGGGACGATTCACTTTGCATTGTCTACACTTATATAAGATTCTCTCATGCAACTCTTTCCAAAAATTTAGAACTCTCTGGACCTCTTTGACACCCACACCAGTCTTCCCCAACCAAATAGTAGTGAATTTGACTTTTTACATGTTGTGGCTAATTGACTGATTTCATTAAAACTATACACAGTGGGGGGAAAAAAAACTGACCAGGAGCAGAAAATTTAAGCCTCAGTGATAGAATTAAATATCTGTTGACCTATGACCAAAATATTAACAAATAAGAAGACAGAGAGCCCAAATGACAGAAGGGAACCAACAGGCCTTGAAATCACATGAGGACTCCTCTGTCAGCCTTGGAGGAAACCTAAATTAGGCCTTGTAAGCTATATTGTAAGCAGAAAGGACTATGAACATAGCCCTTTATTTCACACATACACCACCACTGTCCTGAGATACACACTATGGAAGCCTTCTTCAAGTGAAGAGACAGGGCACTTGTATCTGGGCTCCTTCTACAACAGCCTACTCTGTTGAAGGAGAAGCCCTCACTGAGGGTTTCCATTTACAGATCATTCCTACTCTTCCCCAAAAGGAAATGTTATACCTCCACACATATTTTTGTTAGTACTTATTTTTCAGTCTCAAGTCCCTTACCGTGTTTGTCCACATTCCTTTGCCTCTTAACATTTTCCTCAATTTGATTATAAGGCCTTTAACACAGTAGTACATCATGGAGCTGAAATTTCTGTCAACACAACCCTAACAAAATGTATCAGAAAAAGGAAAGATCTATACAAAGTATTCTCCTCCTCCAATCTAGGTAACAAAGAAAACTAATTTTGAATTCACTTCTTATATCCTGTTTTATTTCACTAAACTATTTTCATAAGTTTTTTTTTCTTTTTTTAATGTTTTACTCAAGTTTTATGAATGTCAGGTATACTTATACATTCCCTTAATGGTTTAGATAAAGAGTACCAAAGGCAAACATGACCAGATTGAAAAGTAGTCTGATCTATCGGAACACTCTGAAACCTGTACAAACTTTCAAAATTATGCTCTGTGAGTTTAAACACTTTGTATTCCTTTCCTTTTGTTTTCCTTTTTTTTTTTTTTTAAGGGGTGGAGGACAGTCTTAACTAAAGAATATAGCATATAACCTAACGAGTAGAGATTTTTTGTAGTTTGAAAACTTCCCCAGGTCATTCTCATAGGTTTCTGTACCACCACCACTTATTACCCTACCCTACAAAGAACCATAGAAGAAAAAAAAAAAAAAGCATCAAAACCACTGTTTACAATGTTCTTTGTAATATACAATTAGGAGCCCAACCCAAAGCAAAGTAAGCTACACAATGATCCCTGGAAGCAAAGATAATTAAGATAAGCAGATAATTAAGGAGAGCAGTATTAGAAAAACAGTGTTATGGCTCCCTGGTACTCTCTGGAATGTATCCCATGGAGCCAATTCTGGCAGTGAAACTAATCAAGCACCTAAGAACTATTCTTCTTGGAAGCAAATATGTCATAAATGCTTTACCTTTTTAACAGGGTTACTTTTTAAAACTGACTTAAATTTTTATTCTGGTTCTTTGAAAAACTAAAACTTTTTTCCACCTAATATAGCCTCACCTTGCTCAGATCAAGGTAGTGTAGGCCAGGAAACAATCTATGCTGGTCTTCGTGCTGCCACAACCAATGTCGGATCCAAATGCACTTAAATAAGTATCTGCTACAAGAGCAGAGAAGGGCCTTGGCCTTCCACATTGGGAATGATGCAGATAAAGTCCTGCAGAGCTCTCAGCTTCACTATGGCCAAGAGTGAGAGACTGACAAGGTTCAGGGCTATCTGAGGTGGTCAGGCAATTTTAATATTTTCCTCCTCATCATCGGGGCTTGGTTATGGGTACTCCAGCATAAAAGGCTCCTTCCCTTAAAAGGACTTATTCTCAGGGGCCATCTTTGGGATCTGTTCTCCAAGGGTCCTCCCACGCTGCACATCCATTCTTGCCACCCCATGGGAACAGACACTTTGCTTCAACTCCATGTCTTGCTGTTAACACCTCTGTAAAACCTAATGACAAAGACTGGTTTTGGGATTACAAGCCCATCAAGGCTGAGATTCCTTTTGTTCATCTAAGTTCCACACCCAATCATCAAGGAAAGACCTTGCCAAACTTCATACCCAGCAGCATCCCCCTCTCAACAGCCAAGAAGAAAAGACTGGATCATAAAATAATCTAAAGAGAAATTAAGTTTGATCTTTAGGATAAATCAAAAGCCTGCTAAATGTTAATAATATAACATGGCTTCCATTATAGAGTAATGTTTTAAAGAAGCTCTTCTACTCAAGCCTCACTGAGTAGCTACACACTGTGGTACATTTAAGGTCCAAACCCAATTCAACCACTTACTAGTTTATGGTGTAAGGAGTTATTTCTGTTTTTGGATCTGAGATTCTTCACCAATAAGTAATTGAGGTATTAACTAATCATAGGACTATTCTGAAATTTCAATGAAGTGTATACAAAAGTACCTAGTGCACCCAGTGCTCCAAAATATTAGTTTTCTGACAGTTCCTTCTGCCCATGGGTCCTGTCCCTGTGGTTTAATAAAACTACATTTAAAAAGAAAGTGTTAGTCTTCTTCCTATCCTCTATGAATGCCCTTCATTTAGCAGGTCACTCAGCTAGACATGGGCACAAGAACATAAACCAATCAAAGTTAATGGGATTATCTTAGGCTAAGAGAATTAACAGTATGGATACCATGGTCAAGTTCATTCAAGAGAAATGCAGTAGTGTTTTCCAATTAATGTGTCTCATTAAACTTCAAAAATGTAGCATCTCTTTGCAAATACTTGGGTTTAAGACTCCAGAATGCCAGAACTCAGGGTCAATGAGAGCCACCTTCACTGATCAGGTGAGGTCTGCTTCTTTTACATCTGACTGGTCACATACAAGTAGCAATCACTCTTGGTTACATTTTCCTTAAACAGCAAAGACAACAAATACTAAATTACTCTCAGAATGTTGCTTTTTCTATAATAATGTCTCCTTATGACCTAATGATATATATTATTTTAATATGCAAAATAGGCCAACCCTGTTGATTACTCAAATGCTGACAATCATATTTCAGTAAAATACAAAAGCCAGTCTATTGGAAATCAACATAGCTGGGAAAACCCTTTATAAAAGGCAAAAACCTACCCAAACCCAGGAGGAACAGAGTAAGGGAAACATGATAAACGTGACACATCCAAGAACTAAAATATTTAATTGATAGCCATAAACCTAACAATTCTATTAACACACACAGGCCATTTACTATTATTCTAATTCTGTAGAATGAGCCCAGGAAAGGAAAGGCAAAAATTAATTTCTAAACACAAATTATTTTCACATTATCATCAAAATAAAATTCTCCTTAATCATAATTCCATTTAAAATTTGTATGTTTTCTGAGTACATGTTCAAAGCATAAATTGTTTTTTTTTTAACTTCAGTAAAGACCTTTATTTCACTTGTATTATTGTATTGACTAGGGAATTCATTATGACAGATACATTACTGGTGTTTCTGGTTTCCAGATTTTGTTATTTTCATGGACCCAAATCAATCAGACATTCTATTATAACTCTAATTTATTTGAAAGCCATCACCTTAAGAACTGTAAATGTCCAAAAGAAATTGATTTTATTCAATGGACAAAAATATATTTCTATAAATAAATGAACTTCTATTACTTCACATGAGTTCTTGTGCAAAATGAAGCATGGTTATGCTTAAATAATAACACATTCCTCATCATTACAGCAATTTGCAGTGATTTAAATTCATGCCTCAGTGTGACTATAAATTGTTAAATGTCATAGATGGTGAAAGCACTATTTCACAGTAGAAATTGGTAATGTTTATCTACAAACCTGAAATCTACATAGTATTTAAAAAAATTTTTATATTAAGAGCCATATTTAATCTCAATATTAGCTTCATTGCAATGAGCATCCTTGAAATACTATAAACAATACCTACCTTAAATAATATCTGTATGGCATTCACATTCCTATAAATTGAAAATGCATATCAAGTGCTAGAATGATTCAAGGTATAAAGTTTCAACTAAACAATTTAAGCTACTTCCTAACTTAATTTCTAAACACCGTATAATTAATCCAGTATTTTAACGTATGGTATTTTAAGATGTTTTATAAATCAATTAAAATTTTCCTTAAATTTTTTTAAAAAACGGTATCACAAGACTTTTTCCAAAATGTAAATAGTGTGTACAAATTCCTAATACTGTGAAAGATTAATAAGTTGGCACATAACCAATTCCCTTAAGGGACTAAAGATCTACCTGACAATGAATGTTCACACGGTAACGTGCTAGGAAAACATGCAGAAACCTGAAACAGAAACATCCAGTACCTAGATATCAAACACTATTATTGCTTAACAGTTTACCAGGAACAGGGTAGTACTGAACACTTCCCAATCAAAAAGTTTTGTCTTTAATGACTGCTTTTATATTTTTCTAAATATCTTTCTGTTGTTATTTTTGAGCTAAAAATGACAGTAATTTGAAGAGAAATATAGATACACTAAAAAATCAAATTCATTCACTGTAAATAAAATAGTAATTACAGATCCTGCAAGAAAGGAGATCAAGAGGACACAGACAGACTCCACTTGACATAATTCTATTTTATAAGAGAGGCCATTTAAAGTTAGTAACAATTTGTTGCTTTTGTGTTGAAGTAAGTTTACTAGTATGTTGATTTTACAGCATACATTCTTGAGCTCTTAAATTTGAAAATGTACAGATTCGTGACATTTCTACAAAGATACTCAAATTATTTACAAATACTGATACATTTCTCACTTTCCAATCATTTCACCTTTTATTCTCTTTTGCCTTACTGCTCGAGTAGAAAACATCTAGAGCAAAATTGACCAGAATGGTGATTATGGTCATTCTTTCCTTGCTCTTTATTTTAGAGGCAGTGGGCCTAACCAATCCCCAGTTGGATATTTGCTTTAAGTTTTTAGTAAATCACTTTATCAAGTTAAGAAACTATTCCTATCTCCAGTTAAGAGTTTATCAAGACTGTGCTGGCTGATAAATTTTATGAGTTTTTTCTCCAACTTGAGATATTTTTCTTCTTTAGTATGAATAAATGGCAAATTATTAGTGGGATTATGAATAAACTATCTCTAAGTTTCTGGAATAAAACAACTGGCATTCATTTATGAATGACAGTTACCTACACTTTGGCATTCATTCACTTTCATCTTTCTATAAATTTAACTAATAACATAAGTATACGGTTTAACCACTTTTCTGTTAATGTTTTATATACTTTCAGGAACACAGTAAATAAGATATGAACAGAAACCAGAGAAATATAGTTAAAAAGAAAGATAAGGATACTACTCAAACTTATGATGTTGTGATAACACTTGCAAGTATATGTACAATTTTGCACATTACATGTTAGTAAATGAGTATATAGGTTTGAGGGTCTCCTTTGTACGAGGCATCATTCCAGAAGCTAGAAATAAATCGGTAAGCCAGAAAACACACACACACACACACACACACACACACACACACACCACCCTGCCTTCTAAGGATTCCCATTTCAGGTAAGGGAGAAGGATAATAAATATATGTAAGTAAAGAACACTGTGCACCAGACTGTGTTATATTGCTCTGAAGAAAAAAGTATGATGGGTGATGTACAATACTTGCACGGTGGAAGGACAAGGTCAATACATTTTTACCACAAATCACATCTGGAAAGAAATTAATAGAACAAAGGCAATCAAAGTTAAGTATTATGATGGACACTATAAATCCATGAAAACTTTTTTTTTCTGGAAAAAAGGCAAGTATGGCAAGATTGATAGATGTATAGAAGAGTGGTTTCCAACCCATTTCCTTCCACTGTGACAAAAATAAGGAATCACGTTCAGATTGTGACCTACCCTTTCCCTTCTCTGGAAGGGAGACTTCTCTCCCTCCTTCCACTTTCTTCCAGGAACATCTTGGAATGAAGATAAGATGAATGGGTATTAATATTCTAGTGGCTACTTGCTTTTATGAATTTGAGTAACTATTTTCCAAAGTGTGAAACTTTTAGCAACATATAATCTAAAGTATGTTTCACAAGTGGCTAAAAATAACTGGTTGGCAATGTTTCCAGAACAGTCTGCCCAGATGTACTTAAAGATCCCCTAAATATTTGTTATGATACTTTGTAATTCCACACTTAATGAGTAAACAAGCACTCAAATTTATACAATGGGAACACAGATTTTTATTATCTTCTTGTAGAATTACTAAGATATAAAAGTGACCAAAATAATAAAACATCTTAGTTCAGGCTGCTGTAATAAATTATCATAGTCTGGGGGGCTTAAACACTATCTTACTTATCACAGTTTTGGAGGCTGACAATTCCAAGATTGATGTGCAAGCAGATCAGCATGTGTTGAGCACCATGTCCTGTGTTGCACACTGCTGGCTTCTTGTGTCCTCACATGGCAGAGGAGAGGGCACTAATCCAATTCACAAGGGATCTACCCTGATAACTTGTCTCCCAAAGACCTCAATGCCTAATACCATCACATCTGGCATCACTATTTCAACATAGGAATGTGGGGGAGACACAAACTTTCAGTCCATAACGTTAACAGATATGTAGTTTGGGTTTATCCAGCAACTGTTCCCCATGCTGTTGGAGATGGCTCCACAATTTTCTTTTACAAATGTACCCAGTCCTTACAGTCATCCACGTTGTTTGGATAAGCTGACCTGGCTTCAGAGGCGGGCATATTAAATATGCCTGTTAAAAGAATAAAGATCCACTTGGACCACAGTAATTCAATAAAAAACCAAACAAGTTTAATGAAAGCAAGAACCAAAAGGTTTGGCAAAAATATTGGGAAAAAGGCAATCTTTCCATGGAATTTACTACACTAAAAAAATATAAACTTGTAATGGTTGGTGGTTATGTTTCATACTACTTAAAAATTATATGAGACACCTGTCAGAATGGCTAAAATCAAAAACACAAGAAACAAGTGTTGGCAAGGATGTGGAGACAAAGGAACACTGTTGCTCCTTTGGTGGGAATGCAAACTGGTACAGCCACTGTCGGAAACAGTATGGATATTCCCCGAAAGGTTAAAAACAGAAATACTCTAGAATCAAGCAATTGCACAACTAGGTATTTACTCAAAAAATACAAAAATACTAATTCAGGGGCACCTGGGTGGCTCAGTCGGTTAAATGTCTGGCTTCAGCTCAGGTCATGATCTCACAGTTCGTGGGTTCAAGCCCCGCCTTGGGCTCTGTGCTGACACAGCTAGCTCAGAGCCTAGAGCCTGCTTCAGATTCTTTGTCTCCCTCCCTCTTGGACCCTCCCCTGCTCACACTGCCTCCCTCCCTCTCTCTCTCTCAGAAATAAATAAAACATTAAAAAAATTCTTAAAAAATACTAATTCAGAGGGATACAAGTACCCCTGTTTACTGCAGCATTATTTACAACAGCCAAATTAGAGAAGCAGCCCAATGTCTATTGACAGATGAATGGATAAAGATGTACTACACACACACACACACACACGAACACACAACACTGGAATACTATGTCAGTCATAAAAACAATGAAATCTTGCAACATGGATAGAGCTAGAGAGTATAATGGTAAGTGAAGTAAGTCAGTCAGATAAAGACAAATACTCTAAGATTTCACTAAAATGTGGAAGAAACAAAACCAATGGCCAAAGGAAAAAGAGAAAGAAACCAAGAAAGATACTTTAATTTATTTTAAGCTCATTTATTTTGAGAGAGACCGAGACAGCGTGAGTGGGGGAAGGGCAGGGAGGGAGAGAGAATCCTGAGCAGGCTCTGCACTGCCAGGGCAGGGCCTGTTGCGGGGCTTGAGCCCACAGAACCATCAGATCATGACCTGAGCCGAAAGCAAGAATGGTCACTTAACTGACTGAGCCACCCAGGCCCCCAAGATTCTTTTAACTATAGGGAAGGAACTGAAAGTTATTACCAGATGGGAGGCTGGGGGGCGGAGATAGGTGAAATAGGTGATGGGGATTAACGAGTACACTTACTCCAATGAGCACTGAGTAATATATAGAATTGTTCAATCATTTATTATAAAGCTGAAACTAATGGAACACTGCATTTTAAGTATGCTAGAATTAAAAATTTTTTAATTACATGAGAATAAAGAATGAAATTACTGAGTGTAGGCAGGGGTTGAAGGGGGGCAGAAACAGAGAAAAAGAGATAATCTTTCTTTGAGCATCTGAGTCTAATAAACCCTAAAGCCAGGAGTCTTGGATTGGTCAGTTACATTGTTAACTCAAGTTATATTTTGTTTCTGATATTCACAACTAAAATTTTCCAAATGATAGGGGCACGTGGGTAGCTCAGCTGGTTAAGCTTCAGATCAGATCATGATCTCACAGCTCCTGGGTTGGAACCTCACATCGAGCTCTGAGCTGACAGCTCGGAGCCTGGAGCCTGCTTCAGATTCTGTGTCTCCCTCCCAATCTCCTTTCCCTGCTTGCACTCTCTCTCTTTCTCTCACAGATAAACATTACAAAAAAATTTTTTTAATTCCAAATGATAAACCAACTAGTTCATCAATTAATTCAACAATGGAGGTTTAAAACTCCATTCTGCTGTGATTTTCCCCAGTAAATTTCCTTAAAACTGACAAAAATGCTACATTTTTTTAAGTTTTGAAATAATCATAAAATTTTGTTCACAAAGTATATTAAAATCTGTACATTAACAAAGTTAGTAGCTTCATTTATTATTTATTAATAATGTTCCAGATAGTTAAAAAAAGTATCACTTTTCAAAATTTCAAAATAAATGGAACATTTAAAGATGAAATTAAGTCACATCTCTGCTATATAACAAACTGTAGAAAGTCTAGGTTTATTTCATAGCTCAGTAAAAATTATCAGTCTAGGGGCGCCTGGGTGGCTCAGTCGGTTGAGTGTCTGACTTCGGCTCAGGTCATGATCCCACGGTTCGTGGGTTTGAGCCCAGTGTCGGGCTCTGTGCTGACAGCTCAGAGCCTGGAGCCTGTTTCGGATTCTGTGTCTCCCTCTGTCTCTGCCCCTCCCCCACTCATGTTCTGTCTCTCTCTCTCTGTCTCAAAAATAAACTATAAAAAAAATTAAAAATTATCAGTCTGAAAAAAATTGTCTGTTTAATGAAGTGATAATTTTTCAACCTAACAGTCTACACTTCGCTTTTTCAAATAAAAATATTTTAATAAACTTGGCATTTTGAGTAAACACCTTTGTTTCCATTTAAAACATCTTAAACATCTGAAAAATAATTATATTTGAATTGAATCAAAGGTGAGCCTGAATAAAATATCCAAATGATGCAAGCAGCAATTAAAATTCTGTCTGAGAAGGCTTTAAGTTAGTAGTAATTTAGCTACCATATCTAAGTCAAACTTTGGATACTTGAGAATTATTACAGAATTATTCTAAAATTTCCATTTAAATTTAGCACTTAAATGAAATGCCATGGAAAGAAAATTTCCCCTTCCTTTATAACCCTTGTTAAAGTAAGAAACCTTAAGCAAATTTAGTTCTTTAACTTTATAAAAATCCTAACTTGGTAACTTTTGGGATTTTTACTCATTATTTTCCTTTATTGTACATTTTACTCAGGAAATTCACTATTCTCAAATGTCTAGGCGAAAGCATGCTCTACTATTTTGTCTTAGCGCATATGCTTTCTTACTAAGTAAAGCACCAAATATGCACTAGCTGAAAAGATCTGCAAATCTTCAAGTGCAATATACAGGGTTTTAGAAGGTAGAAGTTTCCCAAGAGACAGCTAGGCTGGCAAAAAGCAAAATAGCTATTTCTCCATTACCAATTGTCATGAATTTATCACAAGGGTCATAATGCTGTTGATTAGTTTCTCTGGGAAACACATACCTCTGGAAATAATTAAGCTCTGAAAAGCAAACGTTATACATTTTTAACACCCAGTTAACCTGATATAGTTCCTTCCTTGAAACCTCTCCCTGAGAGCGAGGGTCTCAGCCATCATGTGACTTCCTCAATGTTCCCTACAGAGGGACTTAACACATATTTAAAAATATAACTTGTCCTTCTTTTCAAGGTGTTAAAACAATCTTCAAAAATTTGAGGAATGGTAGGAAGCATTCAGTGTGATTTACTTGACTTAGGATAGTATATTTATGAAGAAAATCTACATTCTTGTTACATTGCTGGCAAAGCCTGATAACCTTTATGCATAAACAAACCACAAAATAGAAGGCACAACTTTAGAAAATATGCATTAGAGGCTTCTTAAATGTTATATTGGCCATATCATTGTTCAATATCATTAAGACTCTCCCCAGTTGTACTTCTTCTTGAATGCTTGTACTTCTTGACCAGCATATTTGGGGGAAATTATATGTAACATCCAAATAAAAAAATTAGATGTAGGAAACATGTTCATTTTCCATGGACCAGAACTGATAATTCAGTAACTAGATTTTTCATAATTTCTCATATGTGTTTTTAGACTATTATCAAAAAGGTCAGAAAAATACTAGTAAGTCTACATCAATGCTCAGTTTATATTATTCTGAGAGACAGAGAGAGAGAACACATGAGCAGGGCAGGGGTGAGAGAGAGGGAGAGAGAGAATCCACACAGTGCAGTGAGTCCAACCTGGTGCTCGAATTCATAAACCAAGAGATCATGACCTGAGACAACACCAAGAGTTCAGTTGCTTAACCAGCTGAGCCATCCAGGTGCCCCTGGACTTTCTTAATGTAAGAGAAAAAGAGCTGCCCCACCACCCTTCCTTTAGAGTGTAAATCCTTAAACTGCAACAAAACATTTTAAAATATTGGGACAGAAATTTCATCAAGGGGTAAGAGTCTAAGATGGTGATGAAGACAGTACATTTTAAACTTGTGTCAGTGTGTTACTAATCCTCTTTAAAATTCAAAACTAAACACATCAAGTCAGAATCAGACACATGCCTGGTAGACAAGTAAGAAATGACCTGACTTCTCTTTGCAAAGGACCCAGAAATATATAGTATAATGCAGAAGCATTAGGAAACCATAAATGCATACATTCCTATTATACGTAGCCTGTTATTTAATAGTTTATATCTTTTCACAACACAGATCTTCACTCAATCATGAAAATGCTGTTTGCTTGTTTGTTTTCTATCTTTATAGTAAGAAGAGTACACAAAGTTGGCTCCAAATTGCAAACTGAATGTAAGAAGAGCATACCAGTAGGTGGGAGAGATTTTAATTTCATGGTCCCTATTTTAATACACTCTGCATTGCTCCATTTTAAGCTTGCGATTATGTAAAAACAAAACAAAACCAACAAAAAACAAAAAACCCACATTTTTGTTGAATAATTTTAATGGAAAACAATTTTGTGGTAAACAAAAGTAAAACATGTCCTATTAATTAATAATTAATTTCCTTTGCTCCTGAATGATCTCTGTAAATGAAAATTTGTAGAGCAGATCTGTGGGCTACTTAAAATGTATTATGTAAAAATGTATTATGACTTAGACATTTTAGGCCATAAATACATACTCAGAATCATTTTTAAAAAGATAATACAGTAAAAAGGCAAATAAGTAAGTTATTTAATTTTAGATGAACAAGTGGTAAATTATCTATGGTATGTTTTGAATGCTATTTCCTTACCTATTTTCTGAATACAGCATTTCAAAATGGAATATAATTAGAAACATATAAAATATAAACAGTGACAGAAGCGTAAACATCATCATGCATAGTGTCTTTGTCAAACATGTTGTCTGTCCATTAAAATTCAGATTCTAAAATTTAACTGTAGATATGTTTGCTCCCAACTCATTTCCTAATAGCATCAGTATATAAATGCCATTATGAATTTAGTAGGAGGAAGTTGAAGGTTAATTAAAGTAGGTTTCCTTAGCAGTTGTCAAAGGTGAGTAATAAAATAGATGGAAAACTAATAAACGTACCATTTTCTATACACAAATCTATTTGCCAACCATTACTCATATCTCCTGATTCTCAGGGGAGAAGGTACCTCTGTATTTCCATCACGATCATAATCAGAAATGCTGATAGAATTCTCAGAGACAATAAAGACATGTTCTAATTTTATTAACTACTCTTCTTCTGAACTAGTGACTGGGGCAGAAAATACAGAATTCTTATCTGATTAGGTATTTAATTCCTTACACAGTTGCTGGTTTTAGAAATATTACCCTTTATCTCAAGGACATGAAATATCTAATAGTCAATAGGCCACCAATATTTCAACATATTCAGAGATACTGTCATTGGCTTAGAATGTCAAACCATAAAATAATTATCTTGGGGATGCCTGGGTGGCTCAGTCACTTAAGTGTCTGACTTCAGCAAAGGTCATGATCTCATGGTCTGTGGGCTCGAGCCCCATGTAGGGCTCTGTGCTGACAGCTCGGAGCCTGCTCCAGACTCTGTATCTCCCACTGTTGGCCTCTCCCCTGCTCACGTCTCTGTCTCTCTGTCTCTCTCTCATTTAAAAATCATAATTATCTTGACTTCACGTTTCTCTTAGTTTCATTTCCCCCCCTACTTGGTGTTTTCAAGTCCTCTAGAATGCATATAAGGTTCTCCACTTGATTCAGTTAAATATTGCAATTTTAGAGTTCTTTGTACAGCTGCATCTGAAGCTTGGATAATTAGTCTTCCACAAAATGAAAATAAACAGAGAAAGTTATCTCCTTCCAATGTTATTTAAGGACATTCTACATCAAACTCAGAGTATATATACAACGCATTTTATTTCAAAGGGCTGAAATAATGCCACATACATTAGAAAACTCTCAATCTTCCAGGAACTAATTGTTTAGTTTACTCTTTCAGGCTATTTGCCATATCTATTTTTTTTCTATTTCATGAGTCAAAATATCAGACTAATGGAGACCAAAATTAAATCCTATTTTTGACTTTTCATATTAGTAATATAGCAGTTTTACTGGGGGAACAGTTTATGGAAAATCATGACTCCCAACAAAGTTTCTCAATATTTTCCGGCACTCTACAAAGCTGTCTTCCCTGAAGATTACCAACACCTCTCTTGTCTGGAAACTTTTCTCCAAGCCTCTAACACAACACTTTTGGGTTACATACTCTTAATGTAATTGGTCTCAACTTTTCAAAGACAACACCACCACTTTACAGCTATTACTTTGTAATACAAGGTTTACTAACTTTAAGTCAAATAAGACAGCCTACCTATAAATATATGTTTTTTGTTTTTGATGTATGGATATTTGACATGGACTTGATATGGATCTTACCTAAATCAAGCTCTTCAAAACACACACACACACACACACACACACACACACACACACACACACAGATTACAACAAGGTAAGTTTCTATTTCTTTGCTCTTCATCTCCCTGCTATAACATCTTCAACCGTTATTACTCTATTCATGTATCAAAAAAATGTGTATGATCATATGTACATGCATAGACATTATGTATTAGATATACACAATTTATATTTTTCATTAAAACATTTCTAGCCATATTTAAGGTTACCAACCCCTCACTTGGCATGGGGTACATATCAAGAAATACTTAACCTTAATATTTGCACTCTGATATTACTGTGGAGGACTGTCTGATATGGCTTCTAATCATCAGTACCTCCAAGTATCCATGCCCTTGTGTAATCATCTCTCCAGAGGGTGGGTAGAGCCTAGTAATTACTTTGCAAGGATAGAACACAATAAAGGCGATGGGATGTCACTTGGTGATTATGTTATAGAAAACTGACTTCATTCTTGGTCCTCTCTCTTGCATGCTGTACCACTGTGAGATACTCTATGAACAGGGCCCCAACCACAAGCTTGGGAAGAACTGAAGCCTGGGTGCAAAACATCCCAGAAGACCCAATTCCTTCCAACAGCCAGATAAGTGAGCTAGGAAGCAAATCATTACCAGTGGAGCCTTGAGATGACTTGAGTCTTGAGAAAGACCCAGAACAGGTGAATCCACAGAGATTGTGAGATTATAAATATTATGTTAGGCCACTAAATTTGAGGGTAATTTGTTATGCAGCAATAGGTAACTAATACTTTATTTAAAAGAATTAGTGCATTAGTTTTCCATGGCCATTTTCATTCATAATGTTGCTTCATTTATTCTGAAAATATAAGTGGAGATCTGTAGAAGTTTGTACCTACTACGCCATTTCATTTATTTATATCTAAGTATTAATGCTTACTGTCGCTCTAATAAAGCTGAGTAAGCTATCCAAACTCTCTAAAAAGAGTTTTGTTTTTTAATCTCACACAATTTTGAAGACACATTATATTTTATGACCTTCATATTTTCCCGAAGAATGACTAAGTTTAAACATTAAAAGCCAAAACAATATTGAAAGTGAAAAATATTTAGTCTCATAAACATTTCCACATCAAAAAAGCCTGATTACTCCGAACAGGGTATTCTGGGTTTCTGTAAACAGATTTGGTACAGCATGTTTGGTGTGCATGCCACATGATTCAATGCCATGGAAAGTACTGTGTGTTCAGTAAATAATTCCCAGTTAAACTACGAGTAATTGTTTGTTGTGGGAAGTGGAGTTTTAAGTTTAACCTCCTCCAAGATTATCATTAAACAACAGTGTTGTGCTATTTGATAGCATACACCTATGTGTTCTCTAAATGATCATGCAAACTTAAAGGATGACTCATGTCTAGAGGACAGAGACCAAATGGGATGCAGTTAAGAGGGAAAGATTAATAACAACTGTATGTTACAAATTCACGTCTTTTGGCACAAAAGTATCCTACAGCAGTTTGACCTGTTCAGACCATTCTTAATGTTTCATTATGAATTTAGCTGGAGTAAATGACAAGGAGATTCATCAACAAGAATAATTTCTGAATGTCCTTTACAGTACATACAAATCTTTCAAAACCCAGGCAATAGAAAAGGACAATCGTATTTAACTCATCATATGGCTAGTTGTTTCAATTAGATGGGATGACGCTAATTCCAACTAAGAAATAATCAGTTTTAATAGTTTTGGAAAACCCTTTAACCATAAACCTCTTTGCTTCTATCTCTAAATCCTTGAGCACGTAAAATGTGTACATTAAATAAAAAACTAGTTCAGAACTTTATAAATTTTACAGAATTTACAAATTCTATTGTCAAAAAATTTATGTGTAAAATTTTATTTTTAAAAATGTGTAAATTGTGATATTAAGACACCACATGAAAGCCTGGATGAAGGTGAATGACACACCCTTGACAGTGAATATAACGTGTTAAAGGTACTCTGATTTCAACCTAGAACAAGATTCTATGACCTAGGTTGGTGGGGCTAATACTGCAAAGTGACTCAACTAATACCTTCTTCAACAATATCGCAACTTTCATTCACATGCTAGAGAGACTACAGAGGAAAGAACCTACATTTCCCCAGATTTCATTTTATCAAAATTCTATGGATTCTGCAATGCACATCTAAGAGACTTAGAAGTTGGCAGTGAGCAGGTTGGCATGGTTCCAGAAACATGGAACCATGTTTGGGAAAGTAGGTTTGGGCAAAGACTTTGTCTTTTCTGTAGGAGCTATGGCAGAGTTTCTACCTGTGCTTCCCTAGCATCATATGCACCCAGGAGCAGTGATGAAGTACGTGAAGGAAGGCACTGTTACTAGCACCGTCCCAGAGCAATTGAGTATTTCTGCCACCTGCACTGTTCTTGGCTAGGTGGTATCCAAACTTGGTTTCGTGACTCTTCAGGAATTCTATAAGACACAAAATGAACTAAATAAAACTTTCTTTTTAACAACCACTGAAACATTTTGTTTATAACTAAGAACTTCACTAATAGAATCGCCCTATGAACTGGATCATCTGTGAGTGCTTAGAATGTTTGTTGTTAATGAACAAGAAGAGATGATCTCAGAGTTGGCTGAGAAACTTTTTCAAATGGTCATTCTTCACTCCCTTACTCATGTTCATCTCAACATTCCATTGTGCCATCTGGTATCCCAGGGCCTTCACAGAGGTGACAGTCCTATATAGATTAAAGAGGGTCAACAGTTGATTCTAGTATGTCAGTGTACTTAAGAACCACTGACCTAAGAGTGTCATCCAAACCTGGTTCACATTAAGACTTTCATGAGGGCTTGAGCTTGTGAAATATGTAGAGGCCCCAGGTGTATTCTTGCTCTACTGAAATAGAATCCCTAAGGTATAGGCTAGGAATCTATATTTATTAAATTCATCAGGTGACTATAATACTGTCACCTAAGGACTTTTACAAGAACCAGTATTTAGAAGCCATTTGCACAGAAAATCAGTCATCAGCTGGGCCTAATGTGACTTCATTGAAACAACTTAAATTTATTTCTCCCTCCTATAATACCAGTAGAACACTCAAACAAGTGCAAAGTGTACAAATCTTAGATCTGGACTTGAAAAAAAGTATCTACTAAGATGTTTCATGCTATCTTTGTGGTGGATAAAGCTGAATGCAAAATTCAGTTGAGTAGATTATTCGAGGGTGTACTGTCTATATAACAACAACAAAAAAGATACTTATCATTGAAATAATATCTTTTTAACATAGAAGCTCCTTCTGTGAAATGGTCCGTATGGTTTAAGTTGTACTACAGTAACAACAAAATTTATTTTTCATGCTATAAGTCTATTGTCAATTTGCTGGGGGCTCTGATTCACAACATTTTCTTTACAGATTTAAGGTGAAACAATGTCCACCATACAGGTTAATGGTTCATTCCCACAAGACTGCCTTCTAGTTCAGATGCCAATCCAAGTCAGGGTCATGTGTACTCCTTACCAACATGCTATATATAGATCAGGGGTTCCCATAACCTCCTGGTGTTTGATAATTTGCTAGAATTGGCTCACAGAACTCAGGAAAACAGTTTATATATTATTGACAATTATAAGAAATATTTTTTAAATATACTTGCAAATGTTTGCCTTAAAAAACAAAGTCATGACATGACAAAAATATTTTAGACTTCAACAAAGACTGAAAGCTCTGAACTATGCGCTTCAACAGTTCATGCCAGAAATATTAAGTGTCTATAACTTCACTACTTTTTTTTATCACCTACAGATTTCAAATACTTATCACAGGTTGCCAAAAGACACAATTTATATCATGGACTTCAATGTTAACTTGCATCATAAACTTAGAATAAAATGATGAAGAGTAATATTTTACATATAAATTTCAAAGAATACTTAAAAGGGGATTAAGGGTCCTTTATGTAGATTAAGCTATAAAACCTGGTTTTAATTATTCACAGTTATGCTTGTAAGGTTATTTTAGAAAGAGGAACAGGACTTGATTTAAATTCACGAAACAAATTTTAAGGGCCAACTTTATGCTACACTTCTAGTCCAGAGCATAAATTTAAAATCTTTCCTTATTTATTTACAACTTAAGGAACAGATCACTCAATGATAAAGTCAGAAAAGTTAATATATAAATGGTCAAGCCAGCCACTTGATCCATAAGCCTAAGTTGAAGCTACCTACAAAGAATCTATTTTATTTTTCTGTTTCTTTTAAATTTTAATTAAATCCAAGTTAATTAATATACAATATAATAATGGTTTCAAGAGTGTAATTTAGTGATTCATCACTTACAAGTAACAGTGTTCATCCCAAAAAGTGCCTTCCTTATTGCCCTTCACCCATTTAACCCATCCTCCAACCACCTCCCCTCTGGCAACCCTTAGTTTGTTTTCTATATTTAAGAGTCCCTTAGGGGGCCTGGGTGGTTCAGTCAGTTAAGCGTCCAACTTTGGCTCAGGTCATGATATCGAGGTTACTGAGTTTGAGCCCAGTGCTGGGCTCTGTGCTGAAAGCTTGGACCCTGGAGCCTGCCTCGGTTCTGTGTCTTCCTTTCTCTCTGCCCCTCCCTCATTTACACTCAGGCTCTGTCTCTCAAACATTAAAAAAAAAAAACTTTAAATTAAAAAAAAAGAGTCTCTTATGGTTTGCCTCTCGCTCTGTTTTTTATCTTATTTTTCCTTCCCTTATCCTATGTTCGTCTGCTTTCTTAAATTCCACATATGAATGAAATCATAAAGTATTTCTTTTAAGGGACTAATTTTTTGAAGTTAGCAGAATATTTTAAAGTCAATTTTGGAAAAAGCTAATTCATTCTTCACTACATTGATATAGCTAAGGAACTAAGATATTCTGTAATTTACCAAATGGTATCTCTATGATCAGAAAAGAATGCATACATATGAAGCATATCTAGGGGTAAGCAAAGCATTTGTTAAAATTTCTTACATCAATAAAAAAATATATGGAGAAATTTAGTTGAAACATAATATATAATATATATATAATATATAATATATAATTAGTTGGCATTTGTCAGTAATTATCTGAATTATCTGCAATTATCAGTAATTGATCATAGATAACATTGTAGAACATTTACAGATAATCAAGAAGGAATCAATCATTATCCTTTTCCAAATCAATTTCTTCCCTAAAGTTGCACATAGACTGTAAATGTCCAATTATGAAGAAACCATGGCTAATTGATCATAGGATATATTGTAGATCCAAAGAGATAAACGACTGAAATGTAACTAATAAGTTTGAGTTCACCAAACACAGAATGTCCTACATATGTAGAACTCTACACAAAGACAAATAGAGGCTTAAGGGCATCATATGTTTAAGAAGGAAAAAAAAAAAAAAACTTGCAAAATTCTACTTAACTACAATTGTCATGTATGTCAACCCTGTGAAGGAGCTGGCAAGCAGTCCATATCATCTACATTACCAGAGATGCTACATACATAACAACACAGGTCTTCTTTAAGCTAGAAAGACCATATATGCAGCACAGATACTGAAGCCACTGCATTCTTTCCTCCAAGGAGGAGTTACCAATAAATGGAGAGTCTATCCAAACAAACTCTTGATGCTATGTCTTATGAAAGCTGGTTAAAAATCTTTCTATATTTCACTGATCTAGGATTCACAGATCAGAGACTGAAAAGGACACATATAACTATGTATGAAAAAATCCTAATGTTATCAAGACAGATTTGTTTAGGGAACAAAGTTCAACATATGAACATTACAAAAAAGCTATGTCTGCCAGCACCATGGAAAGTATAAACCAACACTTCTCACTAAACAGTGACCAAAGTTCCACCTTACAAATCTTCATATCCTTGGTGTTGATAGAATACTTGTCAAGTAGGCACTCAAAATTAAAGATACTGATTTAACTAAGTGGAAAAACTTAGTACTGAAGTAAAAAGTAAAAGTTAAAAGAAAAAAAGTTAATTAAAAAAAAAAGCACTGTCCAGAGGTAGTGCTTTCTTTACACATGGCCTATTTATGAGGACTATTTCTTGAAGTTTCATATAGAGAATATTAGCCTCATGAATTGTCTGTGCTTAAACAGGTACAGTAGAAAGTGAAAAATAGCATTGCATTTGTCGCCAATTTGGAAATATGAAATGTTCATCAGTATATTAAGGATGTGTGAGAAGTCCATCATAGACGACATCTGTTTAACTCTATTCATTGATGCTTCCCCAATTTTTTAACCATAGCCCTTTTTTAATGGGTTATCTTTTGAAAATCCCAAGGTCCTTTGGTAAATGCTCTTCAAGGCAGAATTATACACTGGACGTGTGTTGGGCTCATAACAGCCAGCTGACACCTGTGTCTTTAAGGACAAAAATAAACCCTGCATTTTAAGTGTTCTCACATATCTGAATCATCTTCACTATTACATTTTTAAGAAAAAAAAAAAGCAACATCTAATTAAGCTATCTTTGCTTCCTAAAATGATGAGAGACACATCTTGAAAGCCTTGCAGGGTCATCTTTTTCCCATTCCTGAGAGCTAAGTAGACAGTTCGCTTAACAGGTCCAAAACCATAATGCTCAGATACAAAGTAGTAGGTCAGAAAGGCTGCTCATTTTCAACAAGGCCACTTTTCTAACCACAGAGCCTTCACAAGTACAGAGTCACACAGATAGGCAACTCCATTCCACTGATATGTAGAGCATGCCAGGTGTGAAGAAGTGAACAATTTTGTTGTGAATACGAACTCTACAAGGGTTACCAGGTTTAGTAAATAACACAAGATGTCCAGTTGCATTTAAATTCCAGGCAGAATAACAAGGAATTTTATTGTTATGTATATCTCATGTAATATTTTGACATACACTAAAATTTATTGTCTATCTGAAATTCAAATTTCACTAAGCATGCTGTATTTCATTTGGACTGTACTCTCTGCTGAAATGTCAACTACAGTGCATACAGACTCTTTGTGCTTAGCCAAGAGAGTCCCAGAGACTGTGTGCTCTACCACTTTGTAGCTTTTGAGATTTTTCTCAAAGAACTCTATTTTATATCTGGATAGGACAGCATTAGTCATGTGTATCCATGACTCCACTGCATGGCACAAGAGGAAGAACTTACTATTCCTACCATAATAATCTGGAGTACAACCACAGACAATCTAGTGAAGAGGAAATATTCTTGAACAAAGATACAGGCCCAAGTTCTTATTCTTACTCTGCCAGTTTTGTGCTATCCTTGGGCAAGTGTGTGTATATCTTTAGGCCTTGGCTGTTCTGACTTGACTAACCCCTACAGCACTAACATATTGCACTTCCATGATCCCAAGTAAATTCAGCTTTGCCTCATTCTCAATGACTAACTGAAGGTCATGCTTACAGATTTTGGAAGCAAAGAAAACCACCTCAAAGGAAACCAAGGAACTGGCTAAAAGATGGTCCTTATATTTAATTAAAATCCATTTGTTTCAAAAGAAATGTTATTACCTTCAGGCTAAACAGGTACCTTAAATATCTCACAAACAATAACTGTTATTCATCAGCCATATAATTTTAAATGCCTGTCATTCCTTAGACAGTCAATACCAAGTCATTTTTATTCCACACCATTAAAACCTCCACGGACCATTTCACTTTCTTGATTCCTGTGGGGTATCTCTAAAAAAACTACAAAGCATTCTGCCATTTCTGTGAAAGCAATCTATGCACAAAGGGCACAGCCATCTTCCCTAATAGATTCTCCAAATAATTTGATTTAAATAGCACTTCTCTGCACTAAGAATCTATAATGCTATTTGATTCTGCCTTCAGCTTAACTAACTTTCCAGTTTTAAAAGAGTGACAATAAGAATTCTTCCCTGGTTAAATACCACGCCCTCTTCTAATATGAATGCCAGGCACTGCTTTCAAGTAATTAAAAACCAAAGCGCCTGCGTGGTTCAGTCATTTAAGCATATGACTTGGGCTCAGGTCATGATCTCACGGTTCGTGGGTGTGAGCCCCTCATCTGGCTCTGTGCTGACAGCTAGCTCAGAGCCTGGAGCCTGCTTTGGATTCTGTGTCTCCCTCTCTCTGACCCTCCCCTGCTCACGCTGTCTGTCTCTCTCTCAGAAATGAATAAAACATTAAAAAATTAAAAAAAAAACACCTGATCACCAACATTTTTAGGACCACATAAAAGAAACAAGCTATTTCAAACCATACAAATGGTTGAGTTGTGAACTCAGTTAAATACAAAAGTCTGTTTCAATTTGAATTTCAAATTTTGAATTCCAAATTTAGGGCATACATAAGATACTTTATTGTTTATCTGAAATTGAAATTTAATTGGATATTCTGTATTTTTTATTTGCTAAATTGGTCATTCCATGAGGGCTACCTTGTATAAGATATTCACCAATTTTACTTTTTTTCTTAATCAAAACAGTTTTTTTTAATTATTCCCTTAGAATCGAGAGATTCTACCTACTACAGAACATGAATAGATGAATAACATTCCAGCCAAAATTCTTCTAATTATTAATATATCTTTGCTTTCAAGAAATCTAGTTTCCACCCTTAAAACAGTAGTGAACAGAGCATAAATCTGACACAAAAATTTCACCTACCTGTGGATAACATATAAGAAGGCCACATAATAAAATATTTCTTTTTTTCACTTCCTTTGCATATTCCCTAATCTGCATTAGGTTTTCCATTTTCTGATCAAAAGGTACTGATTTATAATCAAGAAAATGTACCTGCAAAATAATATAAAAGGTCATATTAGAATACAATTTCTTTCACTTTGCTTTGAAAAATATAATATTAAAATGCTCAAAATACAAATATTATAATATGTAACAGTTTGTGTCAATTTCTAGATAAGCATCTCAAGCCATAAATGCTCAGTAAGATTCATGAATCTCCTTTATAAATACAAAGACAATAAACAGTGAGAACATGATGTTGAAATTATAAAAATGCTAATATTCTATCTCCACTTGTGTTAGAGTCAAATGTATAAAAAATATATGATTTCAACTATTCATTCAATTTAATTTATAAATAGCAACAAGTCTAGGTAGAAATACTACCTATTAAACAATTACTATATTAATAAAATTCAAGGAAGTGCTCTATTACGTTCATAGTTCTTTAGAAGAACCCCTTTCAAAGTGATAATTCAAATTCTAGTAAGTCATCTATGTCTTAGCTTAAATACAGAATTTTACTTATTATTTTTTCCAATGTTACATAATATTTTTCAGGAAATTATTCCAATGACTACTTTAAAACATTATTTTTCATTTAAATTTTAAAGAGCTCAGGGTGAGCTTCCTTTTCTTCAAATTATTGAAGTTTTATGGTAATATTTGTCTTTTGTGGGACATAAAATATCCACATCACAATAATATCAAAATAAAATACAAATGCAAATACAAAATAAACACTTGGGAATATTTATATTTTTCACAGTATCAAGAATTATAGCTCTCAAGATTTATAATTTGTTCACTCACATGTATTTATTATCTAGAAGCATTTTAAAATCTACTCCACTTGGAAACTCTTATACTAATCCCTTCCATTCCTCCATTCATTGATATAGAAACACACTCTACAGAAAATACACAACACAATCTTACTATGTTCTTTTTGTAACACAAGGTACTGAGTTTTTACCCACAAGACTGCATATTGTTTTTCCAGGAAAAACTACTTAACAATAGCCATTTTAAAAGAGAATTATGATAGGACATGTATGTATATTAATTCAGTAGATATTCAATAACTAGTTCTTGGAACTTTTCAGTAAATTTAACTGAAGACATACACATATCATTGCTTCCTCCTAAAATCTAAAGTGACAATAAACACATTTTTCCTTAAAAATGCTCTATCCATAAAGAAACCAAAAGAATAGACAAAAAAACAACAGAAAACAAAAACAAAAACACAAAGAAACTGAAGATGAAAAGCACAAAGGAAAGAATCTCAGGCTTTACTATACACTGAATGGCTGATGAGAAGACAATGTGACCCTGTGATCCTGAGCTCACAGGGCTCAAGGGATCCAGCTCCCCCAGCAGTGATTCCCTGAAACCTTATGAAGATGAAATTTCAGATTTTTTTTTATCAGGCAACAGTGCTTACAGCAAACATAATTTGAGGGGGGTGAACTAGAGCCAGGCTGGAATAATTGTGAATGAACTATAAGTGCTAGGCTTCCCTTCAGTTTAATTGAACTTGGAACCAGGTGTTGCCCTAGCTGAAACCTAGGAAGCTAACATCTATCAGCTGTTTCAAAAGATACTAGTTCCTATTTGTAGCTTGAGGCTTTTAGAAGGATGACTCACATACCACCTCCTCTAACCTCCTTCCCTCACCCTTTAGAAGCCACTGTAGGGGAGAAAAGGGGGAGGGGAGGTAAAAGGCAGTCCTTATAACTTATGTGACATTATGAGCTCAAGAGCTAAAGCTGAAGAGACATGGCCATCTTCATCTTTTTTCCTGTCATGTAGTCTTTTATAATGTTGCACAAACTAGTGCCAAAGGCATCTTCTAGTCTTGTGAGTTTATAATATCTGTCTGAAGCTACAAGTGCTGGTTGTAGGATTGTCAAAAAAAAAAAAAAAAAGGCAGCATAATTCCCCTAACTCAAAAGGAATTTATAAAACTGCAGTCATGTTATGAATCTAAAGCTAGAAGATTGGCCAAGGCTAAGACCCTCTCCTGGGCCCATACTGCCAGATCATTACATAGCCCCATACCATCTGGACTGAGGAACAGTGCTGCTGTTTGAGGTTACAAGCCTCACAGTACTATTTAACTCTTTTAACTGTGTAATTATTCATACTATTTAGATACCATGAAATACCAGCAACTACCCTACCCAACAAACTTCATGTGAATAGAATGTCCTGGAGTTTTGCAACGCACAACCCGGACAACCTCACTGCTAGCTTAGATAGTTAACAAGCCAGATAGACATTTCTTACTTAATAATACAAGTCTTCCTAATAAATATTCAGTTCTGAAAAATATCACATTAAAATAAGGGGGGAGTACACAAAGGGTTTGTGGGAAAAATAGCACAAGGAGCAGAAAAGACAAGACCATTATACTTCATAATTACAGCCTCCATAGAGATTTAAAAATGCACAGAAATTAAAGAGCGGAAATGCCGGGAATGCATTAATTGGAGAAGGAATGATAGATACAACTGGGAATGGAGTTATGCAATGTAAAGCTACCATTGAACTTGGCTCAGGAGGAAGTGCACCTGCCAGGGGAACCTCCCTGTGAAGTCAGAGCTGGGAGCAGGTGCTCATTTTTCAATTTTCCTAAAAGAGTGTGCTAAAAGAGAGCCTAAATGTAGTAACTCTGGGAGCTTAAAAGTGGTAGAACTAAATTCTCGACAAGAATAAATTATATTTGAATGAAAAGGTTTAATAGGTAAAGTGTGCTGAATCTGTTTTTTGTTTTACACCAAGGACAGATACACTGAGTTAACTTGCAGTTAATTATGCATATTTTAAAAAGTAATAGTATTTAATTAAAGCTATATACAACTACATTTTATAGTTCTTAGAACTAGAAGAGGGAGAAAAGGATTATGTGTATCAATTCAGCAAATTATAGGAGTAAATACAACAACTGGCCAACAGGAGTAACAAAATAAGCTTGTATAAAAAGTCTCAAATATAAAAGTAATACACATAAATTAAAAACATTTACTCTTTCATAGTATCAGATTGGATTTTTTAAAGAAAAATCTAGCAATATGCTAGTTTTAAGATAAATACCTAAGGCAAACTATACTGAAAAGCACATGTTAAGAGGATGAACAAAACATGCCCTGCAAATACTACCATAAAAGAATCATGTTATAATATGATTCACTTTAGCTTAAGACAAAAACTATTAATTCAGATAAAGAGGAATACTACATACTAAAGAAAACAATATTATAATAATCATAACTTTATTACTAAGAACACAGATTTGACTACACACAGAAAAAATATTTGACAGAATTATGAGAACACGGCTTCTCATACATGTTTTATTGCACTTCTCTTAGAAACTGATATATCAATCAAGCAAATTAAAAAGGAAAACAAAGTTGTAATAGCTTCTGCTTCCAGTGCTGCAGCTTATTGCTGGTTACAATTTTATTTCTCTTTTTCTGGCTGTTCTTATCTAGAAAAAGCTGTATATGAGTTGATGCCACTTCCAAATTATATGGACCTAACTTCCTCATCTACCAATCACATAGAAGCTTTTTTTCTTACTATAACCATGTATTATAGCAAAAACACATGGCGAATTAAAAAACAAAGCACAATAGTTTAAGTTCTCACCAAATCATGAAATGTCAAGCAAGGATTGGAAGACTTTCACTCCAGCTAAAGATCAATTAGACACAAGACACCCTAGTTCCTTGGAAATAAAAAAGATAATGGCATGTAAAGAAATCAGTAGGCCAATGCTATTCACCAAAGATTCCATGAATTAAGAAAACTGTGCATAGAAGTGAATTTTAGAAAAGCTATTTATACATCTACAAATTGCCTATGTTATCACATCAAATCATCAAACTATATTACTTATTAAGTAACAAGTACTTCAATTATAGGTAAATTAAAAAATGTAGTAAAAATCTAAGAGCATAATAAAGGTCCTTTTTGGTGTGTGTGCTTAATATTGCACTAGGTGACATAATCAACTAAAAAAAACAAATATGAATATGGACCTTATGAAATGTATAGAAGGTTGACAGAATTCATGCATGAAAAAGTAGGATGTATCTCAAAATTCTCCTTACCAGATGGGAAGGCCTGATGACATCATGAAAAACAGAAGAAAATCTCTAGCAGATGGATTTCCTAATACCAATCCCATGAAACTGAAGCATATACTTTACATTGTGCTACTAATTTTTGTACTTCTAAAATCCACCAGTTACTATAAGTTCCAGAAAAAATTCTTTTGGTACAATAATGCAATCAATTTTAATTTTAAAGACAGAGCTAGTTTATACAAATACAGCAAGGGGTTACCAAGTGATCATGATAGCTCAAGAGAAATGTAAATGTTTTTGCCTTAATAAAACAAACTTACAAAGTGGACAGTCTTGCATCCATTGAAATGTAGCAAAACATTTCATTTAGGTTGAGTTCTGCAGATTTGCTTATAAGCTGCATTAGGTAGATATTCTTTGATCTGGTTTTGAACTGTTGACTCATTTGCTACATATAAATTAGAGCAACAGTATTTCCCTTTTAGGATGTCATTTCTAATAATTTTTTTCATGCGTATATAAAAAGAGATAAGAATATCTTCCTACCCTGCCCCCCCCCCAAGAGAACGTCTCGTTTCATTGTCTTTTGACATAGCAAATTCCCTCCTATAAACTAGTAAACTGCTTAAACATCTAACATATGGGTAGCCTCATGGCTTTGTGGGTGGGCAGGGTTTCTGGCAGACTTTGGAAAATGCTCCTTTGTGCCTCATGTCTTCTACATTCAGTTCTACACATGCTTTATATTTGTCTAGTAACCATTTAATATATTCCTGGCTCCAGATGAACTGCAATTAATTTTTTTATATTTTAATATGTAATTTTTCATTTGTCTCTGAGGACAGGTACATTAATTAAAGGACAATAATTAATATCAAGTACAATATTCATTACAACATCAAGAATGTTCAATAACCCAACATTTAACACTCCTGTCTCATTCCAGAGACCATGTTAACACGAAGACCAGAGAAGGGAGTCAGGAAATGTGGTAGGGAGAGAAATAGAGTCTTTGTTTATTTGACTAAGAAGTCCATTTTTGAAGATGAAGTCTATATCCAACTATGCACTGCTTAATCCCCACCTGAGTGGAAGGAAGGATAGTCAAAATCTAAGTTCTGGTGATTATCAATCAAGTTAGAAAGAACTGGTAGGTGGACCAGACGTTCTCTGAAACCACACAATAGATAATGTGCAATTATCTACCTATATATACAGAAAAGTAAATTGTGTGAATTAGGCCCACCATCAAGACAAAATTACTTTTCAAAATAAATATGGGGAAATATAATAAGAGAGGAAACTGACTACTACTAAGCAGATGAGAGTAAGAGTTTATCTTAAGGATAAAAAGAGACAGTTTCATCTCACTTCAACAATTTATGAACTACATGGATTCTATTAATGAAAAGTAATAAATTGTACTTTATTTAACTATACTTTCAAAATGAAAAAAAGCAAGCTTTTAATGTTGAACCAGTTTATTTTGGAACAAATTGAAATCAATGCCACCAAGAAATTCAATGCATAATTATGATGAATAGAAGCTAATTAAAAGTTATAGGCTATCATAAAAATTCAGAGCAAATGTTTAACACTCACCTATAAATCTTAAAACACCAGCAAAACTATTAGGTTGAGAAATGATGCCATTTAACCAAAGTAGTAAACAGCATTTTGCATTAAACTATTAACCATACCAAGTTTTAAACATTTCTATTAACTCAAAGAATTAAAAAATCAAGGGATTTTGTAATATCGGGACAAATGTTATACTTGTAAACCCATTTTGTTTCATATCCTTATATAAACAATCCAAGAACTAATGAAACCAGAACTTCACTTTTTAAATGCTTTATGTATTTGCTTTTGAGAGAGACTGTGAGCAGGGGACAGGCAGAAGGAGAGGGAGACAGAGAATCCCAAGCGGGGCTTGAACTCAGGAACTGTGAGACCAGGACTTGAGCCAAAATCTAGAGTTGATTTGGCTTAACCAAATGAGACAGCCAGGTGCCCAGGAACTCCACATTTTTAAATAATTAGCAGGAAAACCTAATGTAACTTGAAAACATGTTGAATTTTTTTTTCACAAGGTATTCTCCTAGAACAATAGATCTCTGCCCCTGTTGCATTATGGCACAGTTACGTGAAGCATTACATACATGTACAAGAGTATAGCAAACATGTCAGTGTACAAAGTGCTAATGGGCTGTTCATATGTCTAGAATGAAAAAAGCTCGTGTAATATAAATACATTTTATTTGTTCATCTTAAATCCCATTAAATGGGGGGTCATTAATTTGTGTGTTTGAGTTATACAAAGAAGTTTCTTTCCTGACTAAATGTTTGGTTACCAGTTAAAATCCTACTCTGGGGCGCCTAGGTGGCTCAGGTTCATGGGTTTGAGCCCTGCAACGGGCTCTGTGCTTACAGCCAGCTTGGAGCCTGGAGCCTGTTTCGGATTCTGTATCTCCCTCTGTCTCTGACCCTCCCTGGCTCATGCTGTCTCTCTCCCTCTCTTGGAAATAAATAAACCATTAAAAAATAAAATAAATAAAATAAAATCCTACTCTGAAGAAATTACATCCAGAATGCACAAAGCAATAGAGTGTCTGACCTGAAACAACCTAAGCTTTTTCTTACATATAAAATATATTTCTGACAATGTCGATGAATATGAATTATGAAAATAAAATTCTTAAAGTGAGAGGAGTCTAGCTTCTGTTTCTGTCTATTGAAGAATACTATGGACCAAATTTACCTTACCAGGTGAAACTGACAAAAGAAGTATACAAACCAAACAAAAAGAAATGGAGCTATAACAGACACTTCTTAGAAATGAGAAAAAATGAAATGAGCCCCACATGTGCACCAATCTACTCTTTGTTAAAACAGCTTCCAGGCTCTGGCACACTAAAAGGAGAAGCAGATATCTGGGCTTCAGAGCACGGGGAGACAAACGTGGGTAGGGTTCACATGGCAAAATACCAGAGAGGAGAGAGGCACAAGAATGGTGGTGACTATCAGACTAACTCTTTCACATATACAGCAGAGCACTGACCCATCCACGTGTTTGATAATTAAAAAAAAAAAAAAAAAAAAAAAAAGCTGAGGCTGGGGAAAGACCCACTAGAGATTAGAACATTGCCTGATGGGGGTGCCTGGATGGCTCACTCGGTTGTGCTTCCAACTTCGGCTCAGGTCATGATCTCACAGGTTGCGGATTCCAGCCCCGCGTCGGGCTCTGTGCTGACAGCCAGCTCAGAGCCTGGAGCCGGTTTCAGATTCTGTGTCTCCCTCTCTCTCTGACCCTCCCCTACTCATGCTCTCTCTCTCTCTCTCTCAGAAATAAATAAAACATTAAAAAATTAAAAAAAAAGAAAGAAAGAAAGAAAAGAACAATGCCTGATGTACCTCCAAGGTCAGGAATAATGGTGGTAACCATTAGCCAGAGTAGAAAACTTCTACTTTAAAGGGCATTAGGTAGAGTGCTAGAGAAGTGTCTCACCTCAGTTATGAACAATAAATATACTAGTTTGACCTAAAAATCATAAAAACAACACTTAAAAGGACCAAACTATTTCTAACTATACGCCAGGAAAAAAAGTTCAATCATAGCAATTAAAAAAGAAATCTAGTAACCAGAACAAGATAAAATTCACAAAACGTAACAGCTAATGAAAATGTATCAAATGTCCAAAAAAGCAGAAAAATATAGCCCAGTAGGTGAGAAGTCAATCAAAACCAATTCAGAAGTGACACATTTATTAGAATAAAAAAAGACATTAAAACAATTTTATGGTTATGTCCCATTTCTTCACAAAGCTCTAGAAAAGAATGCATGTTGGTTAAGTAGGAAAAAAAAGATATAAAAGAGACCTAAATCTAAATTAAAAAGATGAAAATATCATCATCTGAGATTTAAAAAATATATATTGGAAAGTATTAACAGAAGATGAGACACTGCAAAAGATTAGTCAATTTAAAAATATAGCAATAGTGACTAGTTAAAATGAAACAGAAAAAAGACTCAAAGGAAAAAAAGGAAAAACAAGCAGAGTAGTAACGAGATATGGGTCAACTTCAAACAATCTGCTATACAGATAATTGGGAGTTCCCATTGAAGTATGGAGAAGAACAGAAAAAAAATATGGCTGAAAATTTTCCGAGTTAGATGAAACTTAAAAATCCAGAAAGCACACTCTATATACACACAACAGAATTTTCAAGCATAAAAAGCAGCAGGAAAATAACCATAAGAAGGAGATAAATACATCACTTGAAACTGATGCAAACACCAAAGTGCCAAGTAGCAGACTAGGATATTAAAACGGTTACCATAACTGTTTCTTATATATTAAAAAGCTGAGTACAGAAAAAGAAGATATAGGAAGGCCACACATCAAACTTGTAGAAATGAGAACTGCAATGCCTAAGATGAAAGACCACTGTAATTTTTTTAAAATTCAGCCCTGTGCAAGTCTGCATACATAGAATGGTACAATGAGGTACACTTTCACAGCATATGTGTGCTGAACTCAACTGAATGGCCAGCAAGAGCTAAGAAACATCTGTGTGGCACATGCTTTCATCATGGTGTAAGAATAAACTGAGCAACACAGACTAATGAGTGAAATATCTCATTCTGTTCATACATTATCATCTTAACATGTATTATAGGCTTGAAGGTAAATTTTGTTCCATTTTATATTTATTAAAATATATTTTAATATATTTTGTTCCATTTTATATTATTTATTCACTTTCAGGCTTCTGGATTCATTTAATTTAAGAGGGTAAGTTTTTTTTTTTTTTTTTTTTTTAAGAAAAATCATTCTTCAATTGCTACTATTGTAATTATCTAGTAGGTCAATCAGTATTTTATACAATCCAAATTAAATGCAGGAATAGACTAGGAAAAGAAACCTGCAACTATAATCCATGACCTTCGCTTTCAAACATTTGTCTTCATCAAATAACCTAATATTTCTTGTTAAATGTTTAAGTAAATGGTGTACATGTGAACTAAAAGATAAAATTAATGTTCATAAGTACACTGTAAAGTTTGCTTAACATAGTAGTTACTTAGAATTTATTTTGAAACAAAAAAGTAAGCCTCCTCCAAAAATGTTGGAAAATTACCCCTAAATTCAATTTGTAAGAGAAAAAAAGATTTCCCCTTAGGAATGAGAAACAATTCAAAGGCTAATCCTACTATTTAGGCGTAAATACATAAGGATATGATGCACAGAATCTAAAAATATAAATATGTAATTAGACAATTATAGTTGCTAAAGGGAAACAAAATTTCTTTCTGTAAAAGAAATAACAGAAAAATTTAACTATACTAAGAAAAAGGGTAACGTGAATCAAAATAGTAAAATTAATAAAGTTTAAATTTATCATAGTAAGTAATACCCTCAGGTAGTAGTATTATTCTCCTTAGCCAAACATAGCTATTACTTGAGGTCCAGTTTCTATTAATTTCCTCATGCAGAGCCACTTTCATTTCTGCAAGCCACTACCAAGCATCCATTTGTGGTAGGCAATACTGAAAACAGGGCAGAACAAGAGACATCATAACTAGGAATCTCAAGGCAAGTGTAAGTCAATAAGTCAATAAACATTTCTGAATGCCTTACATATGCATTGTTGGGAAACGGGAAAAGACTCTGAACATGGAGGGCCTGAGGAAGGATTCCAAGAAGAAATATGATCACTCACATTCAAAGAACAGAAAGAATAAGGCAAGAAAAATGGTGTTCCAGGTCAAAAAACTCTACTAGACACATATATGCCAAGCAATATGGTACATGGGCTATAAAAGTTCAGTATTACCAGAAGGGAAATAGATTGGTTAGGAAATATAGTCAGGATTATAAAATTAACCAAGAACCAGGCTGGCCAAGGCTTTATATCTGACTAATCTTTGTCCAATAAGGGATGAAGACCCTCTACAAGGTTTTAACGAAGAGAGTAGCTCCTTATTAGCAATTAGCAAAATCTGTCATAGAAGCAATGGTGAGGTCAAACTGAAACAAGAGACTGTTGGGAGAGATAGCTCTTGGACACAGGATGATAAATTCCAAATTTTTTAACTTCATGTGCCTGAACATTTTTGTCAAAAATGAGAAGAATGATGAAGACTGGAGATAAAAATGCAGCAATTGGCACATGAGTGACATTTTAAATAGTGAGACTTGAGGACACAGAGAAGAAAATTTCTAACAGGTATTTTTAGGTAAAGATACCAAGTAATGGTGGCCGGAGGGTCATTCAGGATTGAAATCTGAACCAAAATTAAGGAGACTCAAGCCTAAGTGCCCAATCCAACCCCATGTCTACTTCTGTAAGTGAAAGTTTACTGGAACACAGCCACACCCATTCCTTTACATATGGTCTATGGCTACTTACGTACAACAGCAGAGCCCAACAGTTGTAACAAAGACCATATTGGCCCACGAAGCCTAAAATATTTAGTCTTTACAAGACAAATTTGATAACCCCCAATATAAAAAACTATCCCAATCCAGGCACAGAAAATGACCTGAATTGTCTCTTATTATTTAAGAGCAACTTATGGAGTCGTTTTTAAGATTCAATTCTCCTTCAATAACCTAGATCTCTATTACTCAAAGGGGGGCAAGTATTGACATCCCTAAAAAAAAAGAGCATCATTTGGTAAAAGTAAAAGGACCACACAGCTTACGCTTGAGCTGAGCATAATGGCATCTATGATCAACTCTCAGGATTGATCCTCAGGACTCCTCTGAGGATTAAATGGGATCATTTATATTAAAAGAATGGTGATTCATTCTTTCAAGTAGTAACTGACTGTTATTACTACCATTAACATAATTATACTAAGAATAAGCATTAGCAGGCCACATTTGCGGGAGGAGAAGGGAGCCTGAGGATTATAAATGTAGACAGAGCTCCATTTCTTAGAAATGGGAAAAGCAAAAAACACAAGATCACAGTTAGTTATCACTGGTTGAGCAAAAAACTAGAAGTCAGTCATTACTCTCAACACATTATAAAAAACTGAAATGTGTAGTTCTCTCTCAAAAGATCTACTACTTAGATATAATACTCCAACTACTTAGAAGAAACATGCAGGTTACTTTAACCAGTCCAGTCATTCCCAAATAACAATTTCCCAGCATTTAACTAAAGTAAAACCTTTAAAATACCATAAAATAAAACCCCTGCTGCCTGAAAATTTAATCATACTGTACTTTTCAAAAGTACCACATACAAACTTATTGCAAACGGGGTTCAAGTCAAAGCATGTTTTTGAAGGAGATTTTTGCACTGATTCCATCACCTTTCTACACTTTCAACAAAACAACAGTTCAGGCTTTCCAGAAAACTGCAGAGGTAATCTACTTTTAGGTGGCGATAAATTTTTACCCTAAAGGAAAGTACTTAGGCCTGACAATATTCTTACCATCTTCCTGTCTGCTAATGATTCAACCCATGAACAAGGTTTTGATCTTTGTTTTTCAGTTGTGTTCTTTGTATATGAAATATTCCTACAGAAAATATTTCATGAAACAACATGATTCATCATGCAAACTCTATGTAAGACTGGGCAAAAACATTTTAATATGAAGATTTTTAAAAATTATTCCTATACCTGTGATTCTATTAAAACTAAAATACTGGAGCACCTGGGTGGCTCAGTCAGTTAAGTGTCCAACTTCCGCTCAGGTCACCATGATCTTACAGTCTGTGGGTTCAAGCCCCACGTTGGGCTCTGTCCTGATGTGTCCCCCTCTCTCTCTGCCCCTCCCCTGCCCATGTTCTATTTCTCTCTCTCAAAATTAAACATTAAAAAATAACAATGATAAACTCAAATACTAAAGAAGCCATGGAGATATGTAACTTGTCTCTCCAAGTTGGCTTTAAGAGACTATGCACATAAAACACACACAAAAATGAATAGAAAGCTTTCGACTATGGGTAAAATCTTTCTAAGTATCTCTGAGAACAAATGTGTAATAATCATCTGCCAACTCAAACTTCAAAAACAAAAAGACTATTCTCTAATGTCCCCTTATTATTATTCACTCAGTTTCACAAGATAAAAAACTTGATATTTTACCTCTTCTCTCTCATTAAAACAAACATAAATTTGAGCACCTGGGTGGATCAGTCTGTTAACCATCCGTCCGACTTTGGCTCAGATCATGATCTCACAGTTTGTGAGTTCAAGCCCCAGAATGGGCTCTGTGCTGACAGTTCAGAACCTTCTAGGCCTGCTTCAGACTCTGCGTCTTCCCCAAATGCACTCTGCTGGTCTCTCTCTCTCAAAAATAAACATTAAAAAATTTTAAACCAGCACAAATTCTTAGTGCTTCTATTTCTTCAATATACCTGGACTCCAGCAATTTCTGCCCGTTCTCTCCAAAACAACCCTAGTAGCAGCCACCACCATTATTTCTAAGACAACCATGAAAGCCTTCTAACTACAGCAAATGCATCAAGGAAACTCTTTGATCATTTTAATCTCTTCTCTGTACTATATCCAGAATGATAATGTAAAATGCAAATCTGATCATCACATCAATTTCTACTGTGCAGTGCTGCTTCCTGGAGTTCAAACTAAGAAGGCCCACCTTGACCTTTTCCTGCCTAATCCTCAACATTCCCCAGAGTGTGGTTCCGTTGGTCTCAGATCCAGTGGCTCTTTCTAGTGCTCACTATTCCATATGCTACTCTGGCCATGAAGAAATGCTATTCCCCGGCTCCTCAAATACGTGGACCTGTTCAGTCTTGCAAATTTCAGGTTCCTTTCATATCTTTAAGATCTCTCCTGATCTTCTATTGTAGGCTTATTTGCAACCTTTTTCGAAGAGAAGTAGTTACAACTTAACCTTAGGATAGTGAACAGAAGGAACAGTGACCAAAATGCTATGAACTCTCAGCCACTGGATCACTTCCCAAGCTAACTCTGGCCATTTAGTTAAGCGTATGTTATTGAAAATCTTCATCTTCAAAAGAAAAGATACAAATAAAAGTATTTCCTTACTTAACAAGATAAAATAATCTGAAACACTCTTCTAAAGATGTAGTTTTTAAAAAATTAAATTATTAAATAGCATATGTGTATGTCAAAATGCTTGTCACACAGATGTTCAACATATGTTCTATTTATCTATATTAAGTCATCAGTTAGGTAATAAAGAGAATAGGATAGGACACTGTAAAGAGCTAAGTATACAGACCTAACGTAAGTATAAAATGAAAAGGTAGGGGCACCTGGGTGGCTCAGTAGGTTAAGCATCTGGCTCTTCATTTCAGCTGTAGTCATTGCCTCATAGTTCTTGGGATCGAGCCCCACATTGGGCTCTGCTCTGACAGCTCAGTGCCTACTTGGATTTCTCTCTCTCTAACCCTTCCCTGCTTGTTCAGGTGCGCACATGCTGCTTTCTCTCTCAAAATAAACTTTAATAAAATGAATAGATAAAAAGATGCACTGGTACTTTAATGATTAAGAAATTCACAAGGTAGGGCCTGGGATAGACACAAATGGATAGATTCTTTGATGGGGTGGGAAGGAGACTCTTCATGCAATATTACAATGGTTTTAACGAGACCGCTCCCCCCCAAAAAAAGGAATGAATGCAAAAACATTTAGACTTAACCTAATAAAAACTCTACCACAAAAAGAGAAAGATAAGGGACACATGCAAGAGGAAGAATCAAGCAACCAATCCTTGAAAAAGGATTAAGGAAACACAACTCTCAAAAATGGTTCACAGTAGGAATACTATACCACCTGATTCAAAATTAACAGGACTTTACAATATGAATTGTTCTATTATACCTGTACATAAAGCACATGCACAGTGGGTCGGGCAACAGCGAAGGGCCTTGACAGCATGGTATAGTATGGAAAATATTTTTAGAAAGAGAAGTCACTTAAATACCTTCAAGAGCATCCAACTCTGTTTCCAGATAAAGACTCTAAATTAAAGGCACCTGGGTGGCTCAGTCTGTTGCACATCCAACTCTGGACTTTGGCCCAGGTCATGATCTTATGCTTCCTAAGTTCAAGCCTCCCACATCGGGATCCACACTGACAGTGTGGAACCTGCTTGGGATTCTCTCTCTCCCCTTTTTCTCTGTCCCTCCCCTCCATTCTCTCGCCAAATAAATAAACTTAAAAAAAAAATAAAGACTCTGGAATACAACTCAGAGACATGAAGGTTAATAGACACTTTTTTGTAGATCTACCTACTCCTCGTACCTTGAACCCCAGTCTGGTATAGAAAAGATGATACAACTAAAGAGTTCCTAAAACTTAAAAAAAAAGTCAATTCTTCTATTTAACACCACCTTTATGACAATGTAATTTATTTTCTCCAGGGAGTAAAACCTTTTAAAATAGTATAATAAAACTATATCACGCCTGATTTTAATCTATATAAGAAATCAACATAATACACACAACATGTAATTGTCAATTAAATGATACTGAAAATATATTTGATAACATCTTTGTAAAGAAACAACACAACACAAATGAGCTAAAGGCCATTATTTAAGAGAATCTAGTATTCAAAACAAAACAAAACCAAAAAAACCAGTAAGAGAAATTCTCAGGCATATTTTTTGATATGACAGAATGATCAAACCCATTGTTCAACTTCTTTTCTAGACCTAAAATTAATGTAAGCTGCCTTACATTAGCTAGCCTAAAAAGGCTAGCTCCATTATTTGCCTCCTATGCATTTCATGTTAAATTTTATAAACTGATTTATATGGAAACCACTAGCAAATAAATTCACAAAAAATTTTGCTCATCTGACTGAATTCAGTGAACTGTTTAAATTAGTAAAATAAATAGCAATTTCAAACCCTGTGCTTAATCAAGAAAAACTCATTCATTAAACTTAGAAAAAATATTCTGGAATTTATTCTATTTGCATATTCCATTATAACATCAATCTATCTGAAAATAACCCTATCTGAAAATAACCACTCATTACAAGAATGAATCAAAACTAGAATGGTATGTCCTATGAGAAAGATTTCCTTCCACTGCATCAGTTATATGCCCATCACAGTTAATCTAAGGGAATTTTAATATCCCGCAACAAAAACTTTCCAGTAACCATTTAGCCATAAGCAAAGATCTTCTAAAACCTAAAATAACAGATAATTCTTTCTATTCACAACCTCCTACAAGAATGACTTCATCATTCCTCACTTTTGTGTTAGATATGAATCTCTTCATGACTAAAATTTCAAAAAGGTTCTCAAGGAATTTAAAACTAGGATTGAGATTTTATTATTATTTTAGGCAGGAAATACTTCAGACTTAGTTTATTACCAGAAAACAAATGAAAACATTTCTAGAATTCTTAGAAGTGATTACATTTCTATCAGTAAAGCTAATACACAGCCACAAAAGAGAAAATTTTAGTGTACCCAAAGTGAAACATGAAAACATTCAATATGCAAGAAGATCATAATTTTTTAAGGAAAAATTAAAGGCTACAGTAGCAACATGGTTGAAATTGGAATAGAAGAAGGATTTTTAGTAACTTCGTTGGTCATTCTTTGACTATTAACCACATACACGCACGTGCACAGAGAGGATATTCATTCAAAAATAAATACAAATAAATGGTGTGAAATATACACATTGTAAAAAAGTAAACCCAGTATGATGGCAGTGAGAATTACAAGAGCCAGCTCTCTTTTGTTTCTTAAGAACATGTGACCTAAACACATATTTTCTCAGTCTACTAGTAATAGGGTTAACAGAAGGAAATGTATAGAATAAGTAGTTCAGTAAAAGGTGACAAAGATACGTGTCTAGGATCTGGTAATAAATTTAAAAATTTAACAGAACCACAGATTTTTATAACTTAAATTCAATAAAGCCTCAATTCAATACCTTGTGAAGCAAAGAAAGAAACCATTAGCACTTAAAAGAAGGCATTGTTATGTTTTTCCCATTGTCATTTGTTCTTTGTTAGGAAAGAATATTAAATATATATGTGTGTGTATGTATATTTTTAACCTTTTTCCATATTATTTAACACATCCATGAGAGCATAAAAGTAACAAGTGTATATGATACAGTGCACATTGGACTGATTCTGTTCCTAGCACTGCCATTGGTGAGCTGTGGAACCTTCTGGAAATAATTTACATTGCTGACAGCTTCCCCAGATGTCAAAGTATCAAGTGTCAGTGGATGCTGATTTTCCATTTTTTTATTTGCTAACATGTTCAAATACTAAGCATTTTGAAGTATTTTAAAATACTTCAAAATCTGTTTGTCAATAAACTACTTCCAGGTAACCACCATTATATTAGGCACTTTTGAAGGTTTATTTATATTTTTCAAACCATTAAAATTCCATATGTTGATTTGGTTTTTTTGCTAAATCCATGAAAAGATTCCTAACACTCATAAAGCATCAATAAAATTATTGTCTAGATAGTCAAAAAAATAGAGTTTTTGTCCAATTATCCAAATACTGTGAATTTATTTTGTAATGGGGAAGTCATAAAAAATTTTATCAAGTAAAAAAGTTTGCTTCATTTCTCAGTTTTGAACTTCTATTTATGTTTGTTGCCAACTTTTTCTGCTTTTAAAAATTAAACATTTCACTGGTGTCTATTACAGGAAACAGCTTTGCTCATTGAAAAAATAAGTTTTAAACAAGAATAAACTGCCCATCATCTCATCTGATAATAGTAGGCAAGGATATTTTGCACAAAACTTTCCAGATCTAAATAAATTAGAACCTCTCTTTTACTTTCTGTACCTGGGAAGGAATTTTTTTTTTTTAAGTTTTACAGTTAGTTTTACATACCCTTGGCTGGAAAACAGCTATACTTAGTTATGCCTCCTGAAACTCTTCTTCTCCAGTGTTGGAAAAAAAAACATCTCCCTGATCATAATTACTAAGCAAAGAAATCAGCCTATAATTGAGATTCTTAGCACTTTTGAGTCTTATTTAAGTAAAAGCCTATTTTTTGTGGTGGGGATGATTTTCATGGCAGAAATTTTATGAATTGGCCTTTTAGTATTTTAATATATTTAATATGTTACTTTATTTTTCTAAATATTTGCCCATTAAATAGTGGAAAAAAAACAAAGTGGAAAATAAAGAAATGAATGCGACCCATGTTGCTAGCTATACTATCAAGTGATTCCAAAGAAAGTTTTCAGTTAATCCTCTTGAGAGTTTCAATCTGAAAAAGTTGTTAAATATATAAACCCCGCCTCCCCAACGACCCTCACTGGTAACTGCAAAGAGAAGGCTAACAGTAACTTTAGTTAACTCAAGATAAAAACTTGGCTACTTGGTAATTTATAATTACACATGAAACAGCATCAGAAATCTCATCTGAAAAGGGCTCTCAAAGCATTACTCCTACACAATTTAACAAAAGAAAACATTGGTTTTTATGTTTATAAGGTTTCTTGATAAAAGACATAGGAAAGACCCTACATTTAAAAAAATCCCTTTGTGACAATCAGTCTCTAATAAAAGAAATATATGGGGGCATTTGGGTGGCTCAGTTGGTTAAGAGTCAGACTTTGGCTCAGGTCATGATCTCACAGTTCATGAGTTCGAGCCCTGCATCAGGCTCAAAGCCTAGCGCCTGCTTCAGGTTCTGTGTCTCCCTCTCTCTCTGACCCTACCCTGCTTGTACTCTCTCTCAAAAAATAAATATACATTAAATTTTTTTTAAATGATATTTTTTCATTTGAGTTAGGAGAATTGTCCCAGTACAAGACAAGCTTCTTATCTGATTATGTGTTTCTAAAGGCTCACAGTTAAAAGGCTACATAGGCTAACAAATGTCATCCTTAACATAGATGAAGACTCAATGAAAAACAAGACATTTATAAATTGAGCCCACTCAACTACCTCTACCCACTTTAATGCTGCATCTATGTAGGCAAAACAGTCAATACTATCAGTTCCCAACTGGTCAAAGACATTTTAAAAATTCTGATTATTTAATATAATTACAATAAAGTTAAGTTACAACTACAAAACTTTGGGATTTTATTAAGTTGAACAAATTAACATTAGTAAACTCCATAAATCCTACTCAAATGAGAACCTGGCTAAGTTAAACTGCATAAAAATAAAGAAAATAAGAATTATTAATGTATGGTCCCAAAGAGAATTCTGAACAAGGTATTAAGATATTTTTACAAAACTAAAACTGTCCAAAAATATTTTTGTAAAAATGACCACTTGAAATGAAGCATGTCACAGCTTATTATCATATGTGATCACAAGATTAAGCAAAGATGCCTCTCCAAATGATCTAATTTTTTAAACAGATAAAATTATTTTGATAGATATTTTAGTTATTTCAAGATAAAGTCCTAATTATTTTTTCTACTTTTCATGGTGAAATTTTGTTTCTTCTTCCAAGCACATCTTAAAGCAGTAGCATCTTTCCTATGTCAGTTTACTTTAGATCACAAAAACCTCCTACTGAAATGGCCCATTTCAGTTTCATAAAGGCAGAGAGAAGTTGATTTTGAGATTGATCAACACCATGAAATAAATTTACTTAAGCTAAATACCTGTGAACCAAGAACCTAACACCATTAACCAGTCATTCCTTCCATGTTTAGCTCTCTCCAAGGGATAAAAGTTTCTCATGAGGTTGAAAGTCAGATATACCATTTAAATGACTACCAAATGACAATTAATAGGAAATTCCAAAATATGTTTCTACATCTCTTTGAAAATTTAAGACAATGTGAGTTTCACCAGCATGGCAGACCAGATACCAATTTTCAACACTTAAAACCTGATCAAGTGTTGGGGCGCCTGGCTGGCTCAGTCAGTTAAGCATCTCACTCTTTATTTCAGCTCAAGTCATGATTTCACAGTTCCTAAGTTCAAGCCCCACATGGGGCTCTGCATTGACAGGCCAGAGCCTGCTGGGATTCTCTCTCTCACTCTACACCCTTTCCCCATCCTCTTGTTCTCTCTCAAAAATAAATGAATAAACATTTAAAACACAAACCAAAAAACAAAACAAATAAACAAAAACCGATCAAGTGTTGTTTTTGCCAAACAAAATGCCCCAGCTTAACTTCAGCCCCATTTTCTCTGAAAATTTGTCCTTGTAGAGTGAAACATAGTAACACTGCAAATGACCACCTTAACTAGTCTCTCAGTTGAAAAAACTCTCACAAACACCTCATCAACCACAAATTACTTTTCATCTGGGTGCTTCCCAAGTGTTCCTCTCTTCTAATAGACTGAAATTAGAAGTTGATAAACCCTCACATAGAAAAAAAGGACCAATGTACTACATCTCAGCCAAGACAAAATAGGTCTTTAAACATTTACAACATATGCGTTCAATAGCTACCGAATCATATAGTTCCAAAATAAAAATCGATGTATTTTTCTATGACCTTGATGTCATTTTAGACTTATTTTCTGGTGAGTAAAAGCTGCCTGTTCAGGGAAGTAAATACACAAATTCTTTGACCACTCTTCTTAGAATTTATAAATGCTTAAAAGCCTTATTAAAAAAAAAAAAATAGTATGACTTAATCTCCTAGCAAAGGAATTCAGATAAAAGCAAAACAGACATACCACAGTCTACGACCTGCTTGTAGTAACACCTTTCCAGTTACATATATATGTATCTATGTCTTCATGTGTATTCACATTTCTATCTCCAGACATTGCATGCATTATGTTTTGTTTCTACTTATTAACGTATAAACTGTGTCCCCAGGTATTTAGACTCAAATTTAAGTTTTTACCTTATTTATTTTTGCCATTAGAATCATATTCTCTACACAAATACTCATTTGGGAAATATTTGAATGATTCTGCCAAATTTTAAGTCATAGGAAAACTGAAATGGCCTTTTGGCCATTTGCGGAAAACTACTACCAGAAAGAAATGGAATGAAGTCTTAATTCCATCATTTACAAGACAATTCAAAAATCCAGAAAAAGTTACTTGCCTCTCAATCCAAGAAGGCAGAAGTCTTTATGTTGCCTCTTCAGTGATACAGTCCATCCTAAGATACAGACTCTAGGTATGTTCTACTGACATTTTCCTATTAAGTTTAATAATAACTTTCATATACCTATACTAAGTATACCTATTCAGAGAGAAAATAATGGGTGAACAAATATTAATCATGGAGTAATTACAACTCTCCAATTTAAAGTAAACAATTTTCAATGTGTATGGTATACAGATTTATAGTAATACTATACTCAAACTAGCCCTAGGAGACATTTATTTCCTAATTAGAGGATTATGCATCTTTTTCCTTGGTATGATACAAAACATCAGGGAGGAAAAAAAAAATTCTAGCACTTACTAGGATAAATAAAATAGAGTTCAACAGAAATAAACAGAAAACTAAATTCAGTGGGAGCCTGAGTGGCTCAGTCAGTTGAGCGTCAAACTTCAGATCAGGTCATGATTTCCTGGTTCGTGGGTTTGAGCCCCACGTTGGGCTCTGTGCTGACAGCTCAGATCCTATAGCCTACTTTGATTCTGTGTCTTCCTTTCTCTCCGCCCCTGCACTGCTTGCACTCTGTTTCTTTTTCTCTCTCGAAAATAAACTTTAAAAACAAAAAAGAAAACTAAGTTCAAATATTTATGGAAAAACACAAAAAACAGAGGTTGACATACAATAGTAACAACCAAATAGAACAATTTAAAAACTGTATGTGTGTGTGCGTGCATGCATGCACATGCATGTTTGATAGTGAGAGGTAGAGAAAAAGGTGTAAAGAATGAAAACCTCAGCTAGAATCCTACCTGAGTCCTGGCCACAACTACTGCCACTAAGATAAGTCAGCTAAAAGGAAACATGTTTTTATGGTAGATCTGATGTAGTAGGTGTGAGACGATAATGAAGTACTCACACTGAAGTACCTAATAGAATTTTGAAAAATGTTTGATTCAAACTCAGTAATCTGATTAGAGAGCAGTGAAAGTGAACTTTGAGTCATCTCATCGAAATGGGAAAGAAGAGGAGCTAACCTATTAAATGAAACACTACGTGCCTTCCAAACAGATACCAAGTTCATTTTGCATTTATGTAGTCATTCATTCATCTTAATCCTTACAATGAATTAAGAAGTAGGGTTATTAGCCTCCTTTCTAAAATGAGGAAAGCAAATTTCAGAAAAGTTAACCAAGTTGAGCAAGGAACTCAGAGTTGAGAAATTCTGAGTCTAAAGCCCTTGCTCCCTTTATAATACTGTATTCTCTTTAGAATATTATCTGGGAACACGGAGAGAATGAGATTTCTAAGTTAACACAAAGGGAGGAATAAAAGACTGTACCCTGGATTTTTAACCTAACTGTACCCTACAGAGCCTTAGAGCCTTCCAGCATTAAGTACATTTCATAATGTTTCCCAAAACACCCGATGAAAGGTACCAATATTTGTGTTAAAATCAGTCACTTGTGGAACTTGATTTTCCATAATCAGCAGGATCCATGGAACTTACGTTAGGATATATAACCAACTACAAGAGGACAGTACAATCAATCTCCCCCAGTTGCTAATTCGGCTATGTTTGCAGGGCTAGAGTTAAAATTCATTTGTAGTACAAATTTTCTTTTTGTATTAATGACCTTACCTCACAAGAACTAAATTCTAAATTCCCACACTACTGGGATGGGCCTGAGCTTAGAAACTCGGCAATTGCTAAGCAAATGCTTTGAGAATTTCACATTTAGAATCCCTTCCTACAGCAAAGTGTCACTGACAGCAGGCTCTACTCAGCTAGCCTCTGATTTTATTCCTTCCTGGTTGTGCTGAGATCTCCCTCTTGTGCAGTTTAAAAGACCAATCAAGGAAATACTGTATTAAACATGTACCTGTAGTCTTTCACAGGAAAGACCTTCCCAAAATTTTCATAGGCCACTCTTCAAGGAATTCCCTTTGATCTGTTTCTCTCTCCTTCTACTTTGCTGTCCAAATGACAGAGAAGATGAAACAACCTAAGAGACAATTTACTTCCACATGATATTTTCCCTCTCATTTTTTTTAACCTTGGTATTTCTTCTCCAATGGTATTCCGGGAACATGCTAATAAAGCTCTTTCATATTCTTCAAAGAACTAGTCAACTCAGTAGTATACTTCGCAATTTTAATGAAGGAAGAGAAATGAAATTGGTTGCTAGATTAATTTTTCCCTATACTTGTCAATTCATCCAAATAACTGCAGTAATAAGAGAACAAAGTCACAGAAGTCATAACAAGAGAGGAAGTTCAGGGATCCATAAATAGGAGTTTCTTCTGGGCTTGGGTGGGTTTCCTCAACTGGATGAAATTTCGTTAAAAAGGAAAATTGAATCCCAAGGAAGGAAGCCTAAGGTTGAAGAGTTAAATCTACATTAAATCACTTACTGAAACAACAACAACAGGATATAGAATGGAAAGATTACTCTCTTCCAGCATTTTCACCAATTTCCGGGTTTCCTCAAAATCAGAGGTCATAACCTGAAAGACCAGAAAATAAAAGCAAGTTAAAAAGAAGTTCTTAAATGATTTAAAAGTTAATTTAAGAATTAAAATCAGTGAAGGAAAAAATATGAGGCTTTTACATATACATCTAAAATACTTATCAAGCTTAATTTTCCCTTTTCAAACAACTTTCAAGGATACCTGTAACGTCGTATCTATTAGAATTTGAACTCTTCATTAATTCAAACCTGTGTCATCTTATCTGATTCATACCAAGTAAATGAAAATGATGTCTACAGAAATATCACCCTCTTTTAATTATGGGAATTAGTTTGCGAGAAAATATTTTTCCATTTCAAAAATTTAAAAATACAACTTCCAAATGCATATTGAATAACAAAACTCATCTATCACAAAAACTTAAATTCAAAAAATTAAAAATCAAGAAAAAATTCTCTTGCACATTACATTTACACAAATCCTCAAGGGCTTTGAGCCATTTAAGGTCACTACTTACATTCACACAAATGTAACTGTAGCATTGCTCTGACATGATTTGCTCAAGATCTCTGCCAGCATGACAAGGAAGTTGAGAGGTGACTTTTACAGGCTAGGAGAAAAAAATATGTAAGACAGAGGAGTTTATAAATTAGATAGAAACGCAAACCAGAACCTAAACAAATGTTACAAATGAGCATAAAATTTCAACAGACACATAAAGCCTAAGACCATAAAAAAATAAAAATAATTCAAGCTGAAGTTTATGAGGCTTCCAAGAAAAAGACATCTGAACTAGTCCTTTACTGATGAATACTACTTTGGTGAGGAGAGAAATAGATAGTTTCAAATGAGAAAAGTACAAGATATATGGAGGGACAGGCAAGTAACTACTTTTTCTTATATACAGGATACAGTTCAGAAAATGCTTGATTATTTTCAAATGGTTGGTTAGACAGGGGTTGTTGGATGATTCTACAATCATGTTAAATTCTACAGTTAGATAGATTCTGCCAAACCTGGAATGACTAGAAACAGGAAATGCATTAAGAAATTACTAGAGAGAGAGGAGTCAACATAGTGGAGATAGTAGTGCTATCAACAATAGCCAAAGTATGGAAAGAACCCAAATGTCCATCAACTGATGAATGGATAAAAAAGCTGACACACACATACATACATACACATAATGGAATACTACTTGGCAATGAGAAAGAATGAAATTTTGCCATTTGAAACAATGTGGATGGAACTGGAAGGTATTATGCTAAGTGAAGTAAGTCAGTCAGAGAAAGATATCATATGTTTACACCCATATGTGGAATGTGATAAATTTAACAGAAGACCATGGGGGAAGTGAAGGAGAAAAAATAGTTACAGAGAGGGATGGAGGCAAACCATAAGCAACTCTTAAATACAGAGAACAAACTGAGAGTTGATGGGGTGGAAGGGAGGGAAAATGGGTGATGGGCATTGAGGAAGGCACTTGTTGGGATGAGCACTGGGTGTTGTATGTAAGCAATTAATCATGGGAATCTATCCTGAAGCCAAGAGCACACTGTATACACTGTGAGTTAGCTAGCTTGATAATAAATTGTATCAATAAAAAGAAATTATTACAGTAGTCTGAAAGAGAAATAAGACGTGAACTAGTAAAATGATAATAAAACAAGAGATGAGGAGATTATTACTAGAGGTGGTCTCAGACTAGATTTAGAATAGCACATATAATACAAATATTTCCCTCATAAGACTTTTATTCCATACAACTCAATATTCTAATTAACTTCCATTGTTTCCCTCTATTATCAATATGAACAAAAACTTAATTATGAAACAAGAGATCTTTTATGTTCGCTATTTTAATTCCCCAGAAAGCTACATTTCAGTGGTTAATAGTGGCATTATATTTACAATGCTCTACAATTTGTACTTCGAAAACAGCAGGCCAGTCCCTAAGTAACACACTAAACACTGCACTTCTAAGAACATTACATAGTAAGTAGGATTTATCTTAATTATATGTAATTTTGACAAAATATTAGAAAAGGGGAAGTAAATACTTTGAGGTCAGAACCCTGCTAGGAATTCATTGACTCATGAATTTCAAGACTTTTCTTCCACTTTAAAATTCTTATTGAGTACCAAGTTCAGAGACAACATTAAAAAAGTTTAACAAAATAGTTCCATTTGCATCAGCCATATACTGATACTAAAAGAGAGAAAAATTATGGGATTTCATTGTGCAACATTAAGTTTGTTCAAGAAATCACATCTTCCAGATAGTATAGGAAGACAATTTTCCAGGGGTTTCTCATAAACCCAAACATTTTAATAGCTAACTTACTCCAGATGGGCTTTTCAAAGATGTCTGCATAACAAGCAGATTTACAAAGGTAGGTATGTCTCTTCCTGGAGTGTACTTGTGCATATTTCAGAAAATAAAGGTAGCCTCCTCACTCTCCCTAGGTCAGATCTGTTTGACATTTCGGAGGAATAAAGACAATGTCTCTTTTTTAATAAGAGGATGGACTGGTTTCCCCATGGTCCCTGAATATAAGGTAAGGGCTCCCCAATATCAACTTCTTTAATATACCTCAACTGGAACAGCACCTAGTGGTGACAACATTTCCCTGTAGGAAATGCAATTTAGACAATCAGTGCAACACGGTCATTCTCCTTAAGGCTACTGCAGTGAACAAATGGTCTTTTCTCTGGCCACAGAGTTAATGTCTCATGCCAATATTTAAGATGTTAGCATGAATGTCTGCATACAAGTACTATATAATTCCTGAGATCCTGCCAAGTTTGACATAACAGATATGAAATAAGACTACCACGTCATGTAACTTCAGCAAATATGAGTGAAATATGAATTTTAAAAAATGATTAATTTAAAATTTTCTTTTGCATATACATAAATGAAGTCTAGGATGAGAACATGAAAGACTGATTAAATTTTTAATTACTGAACTGGATAAAATTCTTAAAGAAAGGGTATCGGATCTTTGTGCCCCAAAACATGGATGTTTTCACCACTAGCAAATGCTTGATATATAAGTATTTTAAAAGCAAAACAGTTTTTAAAGTCTTATTTCAAGAAAAATGGTGTATTGTTCTTAAAACCAACTACTTGAAAAAGGTAAAAAAAAAAAAAAAAAAAATGGTCCAAAAATATCACTACCTAACATTAGCTAAACATCATTCCAACAATACTCTGTTAATTCTATTAATATATGCAGTAAGATGGCAGGACAAAAGGATGAAGAAATAAAAGCAATAATGCATTCAATTAGATCACATGCAGGTCTTTTCTTAGCTGGTTAGGGAAGAAAATTCAGCAGAGTGAAATTGAAGAAAATGCTCCTGAACGTCAGGTATTTTTTCACTTTCAGAGCCCTAAGCTTCTAAACATTAGGAAGAGGTAGCATGGATAGGATTACAAAACTGGAGTTTTAGTGGCAATGCATTTTATTTGTCACCATTAGCTGACCTCCTTCTATGAGAAAGAAAGAAATAGCACATTCTAACTTCCACCTAAAGCCTCATTCTGATAAGCATGGTATTTTTACTCTAGTAGATTAAGCCCACGTCTTATTCTACAATCATGAAAGCCACAATCTAGACCTATCTACATTCAAAAACGTTGGCTTTTTACACAAAATATCTGTTTGTAAGTTCTTCATTTTAATTCCCTTCTTTATTTGATGAACTTTATCTGCAAATAGTTTGTTTAGTTGGTTTTGCTTTTTTTACAGAAGCCTCAACAGGTTTATGTTCCTGGAATTTTGCTTTTACACTCAAAGACAGCTTACCTGGGAATCAAAGATGGGTTCACTCTTTCCTCAGATTTGTAGTCACTGCTCCATCATAAGAATTATGTACTTATCCTAATGCTTATACTCCATCTGGCCTTCACCTACTCTCCGTTCATTATGTCACTGGGTAGATTTCAACACCAGTAGTTTTAATACGAAATACATGGAGACATTATGTTTAGTTTTTCCTCCTATCATTTTTTAAGTGACAATTTGGCTGGTGGCTGTATTCTTGGATTCCATATGCATTCCCTCCGAAGTTCACAGAAACTGCTTCCTTATATCTATCTGGGTAGTGAATATAGTGAAGATGCAAGAGGCCAGCAGAGTATCCTTTTTTCCTTTAACTTTTGTTTTTATTTTTTTTCACCTAGGTCCCTGTGTGAAGAATTCTTTAGAGGAAGTTCTAAATCCTAATAAAAACCAACACGTGTTTAATTGTAAATTGCTATACCTCAGTTTTCCCAAGTATGCTTGTTAGGTCTTGGAGCATCAGTTAGTCATTTCAAGAAAATTTTCAAGTTTCCTCAAGAAGCATTATCCATGTGCTGGATTCTTTTATCATCATTCACATCTATTCTCTTTATTTTTTACTTAGAGGACACTCCAATTATCTCAAGTTTCCCATTATTATAATAACCTGACATCAGCTTTATTGTATTTCTCATCTGTTATTTTTTTTTAAATATTGATTCTGTGAGAGAGAGTGAGAGAGATAGAGCATAAGTGGGGAAGGGGCAAAGAGAGAGGGAGACACAAAATCGGAAGCAGGCTCCAGTCTCTGAGCTGTTTGCACAGAGCCCCACATGAGACTCAAACCCAAGGCCTGTGAGATCATGACCTGAGCTGAAGTGGGATGGCCAACCTACTTGGCCACGAAGGTGACCCTCTTACCAGTTAAGCAGTTCTAAATTAATATTGCTTTAGTCTGAATTTTGTTTCCTGTGATAGTTAATAATTGTATTAATCTTTTGCAATGCCATCTTTGAAGTTTGTCTTTAACCTTCTTGAATTCCATTTTTAAAATTTTTTTATGTTTATTTATTTTGAGACAGAGAGAAAGAAAATAGAGTAGGGACAGGGAGGGAAGAAAGAGAATCTCAAGCAGGTTCCACACTGTTAGTGCAGAGACCAATGGGGCATTCAAACTCAGGAACTGTGAGATCATGACCTAAGCTGAAATCAAGAGTCAGATGTGTAACCTACTGAGCCACTCAGGTGCCCCTTGAATTCAAATTTTTACTGAGTTCTACAGAAGAAAAGATATAATATTTTAGGGAAGAGCCTTGGTGTTTCTTTCTTATTTTTAAATCTGATTTGCATGGGCTGTGATTATTTTTGAGTATGAATTACAGAGTTCCTATTCTTCTTCACAAGTTGTAAAGTTAAAAATTGGTAGGCACTGAAAATTTTGCCTGCTTCTGCCACTGTGCCGCAAAGATTTAAGGATTTTCTCTGACTTTTCCCTGACGTTCATTTCAGTCCATCCATTGGCTTCTCCTCAATCAAAATTTAAGAATTTTCTGGATAATCACCATTTGCCCTTTAACAATGACTTGCAGATCCATGAGTGGGGATTAGAAGACATGACGAGCCAGATGAAGGTGCAGATAGATTCAGTGATTGATAAGAGACCGCTTTGTGGTTCAAAAACAAGTCTTTCTACTGTGTCATCACATGATGGCAGAAGCCAGGAAGCTCTCAGGAGTCTCTTTTGTAAGAGAACTGACCCCTTCATGAAGTCCTCATCCTCATGACCTACTCATCTCCCAAAGACCCACCTCCTAACACCAGCACACTGAGGTTAGGATTTCAACACATAAATTCTTAGAGAGAACACATTCAGTCTATAGCACTTATGCAATGTACATTCTTAAATAAAAGTATTCACTGTCAAGAGTATTTTAAGATTAATATTCCTAAAACAGAGTTTCATTTTTTTATTAAGAACATTTAAGAACATATAATTATATATGTATATAACATATATGTGTTTAGAGTGAATCTCCGATTGCAAAATTGTCATTAAAGTACTCCATAATCTAATTATAGTCAAATCTTTTCTTTTGTAATGTTTATTTTTGAGAGAAAGAGAGAGAGAGAGAGGAGGTGGAGCAGAGAGAAATAAAGACAAAGGATCTTAAGCAGGCTCCAGGCTCTGAGCTGTCAGCACAGAACCCAATGTGGGGCTTGAGCTCACAAGCTCTGAGATCATGACCTGAGTCAAATCTGATACTTAACCAAATAAGTCACCCAGGCACTCCACTATTCAAGTCTTATTAACCATTCAACTTGACTTATCAACTCAGCTCATCCACACAAATATTCTTAAACTCTAAGGCCATTTTCTACTACTGTCACAAATAGTGGGTTCATTTTTGCCTGGGAGGGCTTTGGCGGATACTGACTTCAATATATACTTGTTTCCTTATTAAAACTTTTGTTTCTTAATTATTAACAGTTAATAAATACAACATAAGCTGTTCAAATGCAGGATATAGATATATGGGAAACATAGTACCCAGCCAATATTAATTACTGTTATTAAAATATATTCGTTCTATTATTATTTACTAAATTAAAACTCCAATTAAAAGATAGTCATTCAGAGAGAGGGCAAGATGGCGGAGAAGTAAGGAGCTCCGTACTTGCACTCGCGCCCATACATCACACAGAAAAGATCTGAAGACATTGGAAACCTTACAAAACCTGAGAGATTGGGAGAAAAAAGACGCAGAATCCACT